>NC_080847.1:1091264-1743122 GCF_030435755.1 Ochotona princeps
GGGGTCCTGCGGCCCCTCTGCGCACGTCCGCGCCCTGAGGAGTGCGGCCACCCTGGCCTCGCGTCTGTGTCCTCCCCACGTGGCCGCCATGGCCCCGGCTGCACCCGGGACCTTCCTTTAGGTGTGTCATTTCTCTGGACACACCGTGCGTCCCTGACTACGGGGACGGCAGCATTGCCCGCAAGCGTGCGTGCACGGCGCTGCCGCACGATCCCAGCTCTGCCCACCAGTGTCCGGCGCTGGGGATGTCGTCCAGCTGTGCTGCCCCGTGCCACAAGCCCCAGGCTCGGCCGGGAACAGAGGCGCCTGCCCCAGCGCTGCAGCACAGAAAGCAGCGAGGGGCACATTCTCTTCCGAGACTGGAGTGTGCCCGTGCGAGGAGGAGGCCGTGGCACCCACAGACACCCACAGGAAGCTTGTTGGGGAGGAAGCTGGAGTGCAAGCCAAGCTTGTGCCCAGCCTGACCCTCGAGGCCGCCCCGGCTGCTTGCTGCGCCAGGGAGCGTGGGGTGCCCGTGTGAGTGTGCGGGTGCTGCGGGGGCCTGGCCGGGAGCACCCGCAGTGCAGGGCGTTTTGGGGTTCTCTCGGACGCGGTGGCGGCGCGCAGCTGTCCCCGGCCGCGAGCTGGAGGGTCGGTCCCTCCGGGGTGCGCGCCTCGAGGACGCGGTCCCGCAGCACGCCGAGGATGTGAGGCGGCCCGGAGGAGGCGCTCGCACCCTGCAAAGGGCCGCACGGCGGCCCGGCTGCTGGAAGCCTCGTTAGCGCAGTAGGTAGCGCGTCAGTCTCATAATCTGAAGGTCGTGAGTTCGAACCTCACACGGGGCATCCGTGCTGTTTTGTTCCTGCAGCTCGCATCTGTCTTCATTGTGCTGTTTAGTGTCCGGCGCAGCCGCGGGCCTGATGACAATGCTGACCACCCTGGACAACCGCAGGACTGCGGAGCGCCCGCCGCCCATTTATAGTAAGGGGCGTGGTCGGAGCTGGTCTTCCCTTCTCATGATCTTTGCCCGGGCTCGGCCCTCCCCTCGTGGGCGTGAGCGGCGCGCTCTTCCCTCACGGCAGTGCCCGCCCCTTCCCCGCGGGCGTGGCCCCCGGCTCGGCCCGCCCCTCGTGGGCGTGTCCCCCTCCTGGGCGGAGCCTGCCGCGCGTGCGCACTGGCGCGCGGGGCCGTGGTGGCGGCATGGCGGTGTGCGCTCGGCTGTGCGGCGTGGGCCCGTCGCGCGGGTGCCGGCGGCGTCAGCAGCGCCGAGGCCCGGCCGAGACGGCGGCGGCCGACAGCGAGCCGGACACGGACCCCGAGGAGGAGCGCATCGAGGCCCCGCCGCCGCGCTGCTCGCTGCTGGAGCTGCCGCCCGAGCTGCTGGTGGAGATCTTCGCCTCGCTGCCCGGCACCGACCTGCCCAGCCTGGCCCAGGTCTGCACCAAGTTCCGCCGCATCCTGCACACCGACACCATCTGGAGACGGCGCTGCCGCGAGGGTGAGCCAGCGGGTCCGCGCAGCGCGCCGGGCGAGGTCGGGCAGGCCGGGCCGGGTGTGCGGGCAGGCCGAGGGCAGCGCCTGCGCCTGGCAGTGCGGCTGGGACGCCCTGAGATCCATGCGCCAGGCCGCCTGGCCGGGGCACGGACCTGTGTCCTGCGTGCTGTCCGTCTGAGGCCCTCCCCGGCCTGTCCCTGCCCCTGAGAAGCAGCCCCTTGGCCCGCAGCAGGTGTGTCCCTGTGTCCTGTGTCCTGTCCGTCTGAGGCCCTCCCCGGCCTGTCCCTGCCCCCCGAGACGCATCCGCTTGGCCCGGTCAGCAGGTGTGTCCCTGTGTCCTGTGTCCTGCGTGCTGTCCGTCTGAGGCCCTCCCCGGCCTGTCCCTGCCCCCCGAGAAGCAGCCCCTTGGCCCGGTCAGCAGATGTGTCCTGTGTCCTGTGTCCTGTCCGTCTGAGGCCCTCCCCGGCCTGTCCCTGCCCCCCGAGAAGCAGCCCCTTGGCCCGGTCAGCAGGTGTGAACCTGTGTCCTGCGTGCTGTCCGTCTGAGGCCCTCCCCGGCCTGTTCCTGCCCCCCGAGAAGCAGCCCCTTGGCCCGCAGCAGGTGTGTCCCTGTGTCCTGTGTCCTGTCCGTCTGTGGCCCTCCCCGGCCTGTTCCTGCCCCCGAGAGGCAGCGCTGACCTGGTGACCTGGCAGGCACCTACGCAGGGTGGGTCTCCCTCTGTGTCTGGGAGTCAGTGCGCGTTAGCACGTCTAGTTCGACCTTTGAATTGTCGAATTGTCGTGGTGGTGCACGCACAGTGAATTTGCGGCGCAGTGGGTTAAGCCGCTGCTGTGGTGCTGGCATCCTGCTTGCTGCTGCCTGGCCCAGGTACTGCCACTCAGTGCAAGCCCAGAAGCTAAAACTAGATTCACTCATTTTCGTTGGAAAGGCAGATTTTCAGAGAGAAGGGGAGACAGGGAGGGAAACATCTCCCGCCCACTAATTGACTCCCAGAATGGCCGAAACAGCTGCTGGAGCCGAGCCGATCCATAGCCAGGAGCCAGGAGCCTCCTCTGGGTCTCCCACGCGGGCACAGGGTCCTAAGTCCTCGACTGCTTTCCCAGGCCACAGGTTGGGGGCTGCAGGGAAGTGGAGCAGCGGGTTCCAGCTGGTGCCCTGTGGGACTGAGGCCCAGTGTACTAGGCCATGGCACTGGCCCCACAAATAAATAACAATGATGGAAGAAAATTCCTCTGTGTGCAGCAGTGGTGTTGTGGGGCAGCAGCTGTGAGCCGTGGGTGTGCCGGATGCCGCCTGCTGTGCTGCTGTGCCGCCCCTAGGCCGGCGGCCTTCCCCGCGGGCAGTGGCCTGGCCAGGGTGGGCGGAGGGCCTTTTGGTGTCGTGGTCCTCGTGGTTACTGGATTTCTGCATTTTCTTTATCGCCTTATCTTTAACCTTGTGCCTTTTGCTTTCTGTGTTTGTGTGTTTTTTAATGCAGTCTGGCTCTATTGTTTTTAACGAACTGTAAAGCCTTTTTTCGTTGTCTGTAGTCATTTTTAACTTCATTGGTCCTGGGTTTTGCAGCACGTCCTACTGTGATGAAAGTTCCTGGTTTACAGCTTTGTGCCGAGGGCGTGAGCGGGCTCATGGCTGGGGTCCGGAGGAAAGCTGGCCCCCGTGCGTTGGCCGGCTGCGTGGCGCTCATGCAGGGCTGGCCTGAGGACGCTGGCAGGCCATGCTGCTTCCCGGGCTGGTCCACAGCCCCGAGCCCGCACCTTTTCTGTGTTGTTCATGGGGACGCAGCCATGAAGCGAGGCGGATCTGGGTGTGTAGACTGGGTGCAGCCTCGGCCCGCAGGAATGGGGAAGCAGAACATTTTTGCGTTTTGTACCTAGTGTTTATGTGTTTTCTGTCTACTGAATCTTTGCATTTTCCAGAACAAAAAATGTACCATAGAAATGGGAGGTGGGTGGGGGGGGGGCGGATGGCGTTGCAGCACAGCGGGTTAATCCTCGGTTTGGGTTGCCGGTGTCCCATCAGGGAGCACTGGTTCCAGTCCTGGACTTGCTGCTTCTGACCCAGCTCCCCGCTAGCGTGTCTGGGAGGCGGCTGAGCGTGGCTCAAGGCCTTGGGCCCCGCCCTGGCTGCTGCAGCATATTGGGGTGGACCAGGGTGTGCGTGGCCAGCTGCTCTTGCTCTGCCAAGTACATCTGTGGTGCTGTTTTTTTTTTTTTTTAAGATTTATTTATATTTATTGGAGACTGCCATATCCAGTTGTGAAGACACAATGCAACATGCAGCTCTACTCCAAATAAAAGATGGGCTCCCAGTGAAAGAGTTGGGTGTATCTGGACAGTGGGCTGATGGGTCGTCTGGCGTTGCCTGTGCCAGCAGTGTCGGGGCACACTTAAACAGCAGACTGGTGGGAGTGTAGCTCCTCGTGAGGATGTACTGCTGTGACTGTATGGGAATCAGTCGGCGGGTGGGAATTGGGGGAGGGAATCCCAGACTATACAGATTATACCATGAAATTCAAAATTTAAAATAAAAATTAAAAAAAGAAATTTATTTATTTTTACTGGAAAGTCAGATTTACAGAGGAGAGACAGAGAGATCTTCCATCCACTGCTTTACTCCCCAAGTGGCCGCAACGACCGGTGTTGCGCTGATCCGAAGCTGGGAGCCAGGAACTTCCTCCCGGTCTCCCACGCGGGGGCAGAGTCCCAAGGCTCTGGGCCGTCCTTCGCTGCTTTCCCAGGCCACAGGCAGGGAGCTGGATGGGAAGTGGAGCAGTTGGGATGCGAACCAGAGCCCGTATGGGATCCCGGTGCATGCAAGGCGAGGACTTTAGCCACTAGGCTATTGTGTTGGGCCCCCTTTTAAAACAGGAGTGGGAATGCTGCTGAGCACTCGGGTCCTGATGGCCTGGGGCGGACAGGACACAGTGCATGGGGACCAACGGAAGGGTTCTCTCCAATGACATGCTGGTGGGCCACATACACTGGGAACTCAGGGTCAGCTTTTGTGACGTCTGCTGAGGAGCTCAGAATTTCCAGTGGCCCATCTGTACCTGGTCCTACTGGCCCCCAGCGGCCCAGTGCTGCTGCCGCAAGGAGGTGGTGTGGTCTGTGTCACAGGACGCGGAGGGCGCCAGGGCCAGCACTGTCCTCACGCGTCGCCGCCTTGGCCTCAGGCCTCTGCCATTGCTTGCTTGCGTGAGGTTGTAAAAAGTCAGCGCCTGCGTGAGGGGGTTGTCTCTGCCCTCACGGCTCCTGCCGTAGCGCCTCCCTGTGTGCTCCGAGTGTCAGAGTCCATGCTGGTCCTGCGGGATGTCCGAATTCATGGGCAGGGAACAGCAGGTGGACTTCAGCCAGCCGTGTGCCCTTGGGTTGCCTCCCGGCACCACCCTGAGCATGAGCCAGCATTTCCCCGGCCTGGGAGCCCCACGCCCAGGACCCCCCACCCAGGACCCCCCACCCAGGACCCCCGCCCAGGACCCCCTACCCAGAACCCCCTGCCCAGGAACCCCACTGACATTTGCATACTCTGGATCAGTCGTAGGTACAAAGTGGGTGGCACTCCTTCAGAGTGAGGTGCCTTTCCTGTGACACCTGGTTCTTGTGACGAAAACGACAAATTGGAGACCGGTGTTCAGTTTTGATTTTCTGTGTATAAGATGTGTTGTTTCTGTTCTTTCTGGTGTGCTGGGGCCACAGTAGACCGTGGCTGACATGGGCAAGGGGAGGAGGGGGGCTGGCAGGTTGTGGATTTTCAAGTGACTTTTGGGAGGTTCTGTGACTCCACCAGAGTCCCTGCTGGTCCCCTGGGGTGGCTGTGGTGCAGGTGGGTCTTGGGCACGGCCTTAGGAGCGTGGCGCAGAGCAGGCTGAGACCCAGCAGACTTGAAGAAAGCCAGCTGGGAGCATGTCACCCTGTGAGCGCCGAAGGCCGTGGGTTTCTCTGCCGTGCCCGGCTGGCCTGCTGGTGGCTGGCCAGGGATGTCTTGGCCGGTGCTGCCGCCAGGCTTTGTACAGCAGTTACGTAATGCAGCCAGGGAGGCTGTCCTGGGCCTGGGACCAGAGGACGCGTCCTGCTGGAGGGCAGGGTGAGGAGCAGAGGGGAGAGTGTGCGAGCCTCCAGCCCTGGCTCTGCCTCCCAAGCTCCCGTACCTGGGGAGTGCCGCCCAGGCCGGGTGGCCCCGCACCAGCTGGTCCCAGGAGTGCCCTGTCGGCCCTCCCGTCCTGCACTGGGCCTTCACCCCGCCCTGTAGAGGTTTATTTGTTTTCAGCTCTCCCCTTGCCGATGGGTTCGCAGTAGTGCAGAGCAGGACAGGTGTGGTGCAGCAGCGGGGCCCCTGCTTGGGGCAGCCACACCCTTTCCTGATGCGCAGGTGAGAGGCCTGGGCCCCTGGCACCCACACGGGACACCCAGCTGGAGGCCCGGGCTCCTGGATCCAGCTGTTGGGGACATTTGGGGAGTGTACTGTGAATCTAGGGCTCTCTCTGCCTTTCAGATGCAAAGAGAGTTAAAACGAAATTGGCGAGGAAGCGTGTTTGAACTGACAGCTTGTAGCATTACGCATCACTTCAGAAGCAGGGGAGCCAGTGTGCCTCGGTGGCTTCAGCATCCTTGTGGCAGTGCTGGTAGGAGTCAGCCGCCACTCTCCCCCGCCCAGCAGCCTGTTTGCGTGCCTGGGCAGGCAGCGGCAGCAGGGTTGGTAAGCTAGTAAGCCAGAGAGCAGAGCTTGGGTTGAGATGGCGCGGAAGCAGCGGGGAGGGATGCGGGTCTGCTGGCCTGGGAGCTGTAAGGCAGCCTCCCTTGAGGACTTGGCACGGCGCTCACACTGCAGAAGAGCTGGAAAACGCCTTAGCCACTGTCGGAACAAAGATGCTTCCATCGTGGGGAAGGTGATTCTTTGAATAGGAGCAGGGTTGGTAACACTCTTAGGAACACTAGGAAAAACTCACTAAGGACTTCTGTATAAATACTACATGATGATTTTTTTCCTTTCAATTTTTTTTTGTTATTTTTTTTTAAAGATTTTATCACAAAGTCAGATATACCGAGAGGAGGAGAGACAGAGAGGGAGATCCTCCATCCAATGATTCACTCCCCAAGTGAGCCGCAACGGCCGGTGCTGCGCCGATCCGATGCCCATATGGGATCCCGGCGCATTCAAGGCGAGGACTTTAGCCGCTAGGCCACGCCACCAGGTCCCTCCTTTTGATTTTTAAGAAAAATATCGCTTTCATCTACTTGAAGGCAGAGAGTGAGAGCACGTTGTGTGCGGTGGCTGCCCCCGCACGCCTGCAGCCAAGGTGGAGCCGGCAGCCTTGACTCCCCCAGGGCTCCTGTGGGGTTGCAGGAACCCGGTTGTTGGGGCCGTCGTCTGCATGTGGGTATGTTAGCAGGCAGCTAACAGAATCCTCAGCACTGAAACTGGGTACCCAATACAGGCGGTGGTGCCCCACGTGGCTGACGCTGGCCCACGGTGTCCTCTCCAGCCTTGACTGGCGTGTCACCAGCATCTAACGTGACAGTGCCGCCGGTGGATACTACGTGCTCAGCCTTGCTCAAACTCGGGCATCGCTCGGATTCCCAAGCAGTTAAGAGAGGCTGCCTCGGGCCCGGCGGCGTGGCCTAGTGGCTAAAGTCCTTGCTTTGAAAGCCCCGGGATCCCATATGGGTGCTGGTTCTAATCCCGGCAGCTCCACTTCCCATCCAGCTCCCTGCTTGTGGCCTGGGAAAGCAGTCGAGGACGGCCCAAAGCCTTGGGACCCTGCACCCTCATGGGAGACCTGGAGGAAGAGGTTCCTGGTTCCCGGCATCGGATTGGCGCAGCACCGGTCATTGCGGCTCACTTGGGGAGTGAATCATCGGACGGAAGATCTCCCTCTCTGTCTCTCCTCCTCTCGGTGTATCTGGCTTTCCAATAATAATAAAAAAATCTTTAAAAAAAAAAAAAAAAGAGAGGCTGCCTCTGGGCTGAACAAAGGATGTTAGCACTCCGAGACCAGTCATCACCCTCCTGCGACGTGCTGCCCGAGTGACGGTCGTGGCGCCTGGCACCGGGCCTGCCTGGATGCAGAGGTGGGTACGCTGTGGGGCCCGTGCCCCCTCTCTGACCGTGTCGCATGCAGCATTCACAGGCGTTCCAAGAGCCAGGAGAGTGCGCAGGATCAGGGCTGTGTGGGCGTTGAGGCCCCGCGCTGGTCGGCTGCGGGAGCCCCACCACGTTGCTGAGGCCCCTGGCTCCTCTGCAGGAATGTTGAAGTGCATCATTGGCGCGAGGGAGGACAGAGTGTGGACACAGCAGGGAGGGCCGTGTCCTGGTGCAGCCCAGCTCGGCGCGGCTGGGACACAGTGGCCGGGGTGGCATGCCAAGCCAGCCGTGCCCTGGGCCCTGCCACTCACCTCTCAGCGGCTGTGTCCACCTGGAGCTGCCAGCACTCACACCAGCGTCTTTGTACAGCTTTACCGAGTGTCAGCTGAGAGGAACTTGTGATTGTTGGCACACTCCCATGGCCGTGGTGTGGGCAACGTGGGCACAGATGGGTGGGCATGGCCTGGTGGAGGTGCCTGCTGTCCTAGTAACATGGCAGATTCTAATGGGAGGGTGGTCCTGGGACCCTGCACCCCTGACAGGCTCTTGGGGTACCTTTGGCCATCATGTGGGCAGAAGGGGCCTAGGGTAGCAGGCTCGGCGTTCCCCTGTGGACGTGCGTTGTGGTCATTCCTGTGTTACAGTTAAGGCATTGTGGACGCCATGGAGCGTGCGTGTGACGGCCAGGGCTGTCAGTAAGCCCTTGCTTTAAGAAGCGAACGTTGTCTGGCCGAGTGGACAGGGCAGCGACAGGGCAGGTGGCTGTGGCTGTCCCCAGAGCCGTCTGGAGCACGGTTGTGCACGGTCCGGCCAGCCCCTCCGCCTGCGTGCTGCTGTGGCCTTGGCGGCAGGCTGCCGTCCCCTCGTCCCCTCCTGGCTTCCAGCCTCTGCAGAAGCGGTTACAAGGACCCCAGTGTGTACGGATTGAAGTGATGGTTTTGTCACCTTGTTTTCTAAGCTTTCTCTTTTTGAACACAGTGAAAGTTGTTTTAAAGAGCAAAATGGGAAGTACTCTTGGGTTTGGGGTGACCTGTCAGCCCCGTTTTTAGGAGGACAGAGGGGCAGTGCTGTCTTAGTGTGAGATCTTTCTGCCCCAAGAAGGAGTCGCCTCACGTCCATGACGCTCGTGGGAAGCATGCCGTGGGGCTTGGGTGCAGCGTGGTCTCGGCGCGTGCTGGCACATCCCGCCCCGCCCGCCGTGCTTGCCCACGCCACCCCACCAGGCGGCCCAGCTGTCTGCTACCTGCTCGATGGCGGTTTCTCACGTTGAGTCTGTAGAGCCGACAGCCCGTGCAGGAGTGGCAGCTCTCGTCTCTGGACTGAGTCATCACTTAGTGTCTGGGGGGTCTGCGGGGTCTGTGGGGTCTGCGGGGTCTACAGTGTCTGTGGGGTCAACAGTGTCTGTGGGGTCTGTGAGGTCTGCGGGCTCTGCAGAGTCTGTTGGCTCTGTGAGGTCTGTGGGGTCTGCAGTGTCTGGGGTCTGCGGGGTCTGTGGAATCTTGGGGGGTCTGCGGGATGTGGGGGATCTGCGGGGTCTGTGGGGTCTGTAGGGTCTGCGAGTTCTCCGGGGTGTTGTTGGGGTTTGTGGAGTGTGTGCCATCCGTAGCAGCAGCCCTGGCCAGGTGGGGATTGAATGTTGTCTGGCCAAGCTGGGACATGCGGTGAATGGGCACTTGGGCACTCAGTGGGTTCTGTTGGGCAGCTCCAGGCCCGAGCACACGGCAGGATCCACTGGGGCTGGTCTGTGTTGGGATGGCTTGGGTAATGGTGCAGCTGTGATTCCCTGCTGGCACTGCTCAGTAGGGAGCCCCTGGGGGCCTCTGGGAGCTCCTGGAGCCCTCCCGGAGCTTGCTGAGCTGAGAGCAAGCTGCAGGCCACATTGACAGCAACTTGGGGTCGTGCTTGGCTGCCCACACGGCCCCAGGCTTTCCGGGGCTTGAGTTCAGCCTGCAGGCCAGGCAGTGCTGTGAGCGGCTGGCGCCCAATGAGGGATGAGGGGCCTGGTTGGTACCAGCGGGGATGGGGCTGGTTCCGTCCGCAGCTGACCTACCCCGTGGACACGGTTGTGGGGTATGTGGGGTGGTGGTGGTCGGTAGGAGAGGGGCCAGGGAGGAGCGAGCAGGTGGGGTTGTGAGGATGGGATGGCAGGACAGTGCAGGGGGTCCCCGTCACAGCCGCGGGGTTCCCTTGCACCCGGCGATCGGCGGCCGGGTTGAACAGAGCAGGTAGCCAGTGGCTCTGGAGTTTGACTAGCCCTCCGTGGCCTCTGGAGTTTGGGCAGCACCTCATTCTAGGGCTGGAGCTGGCTGGCAAAGTGGGTGGTATGTCCCCCAAGATGCCGCTGAGCCAGCGGCTGGTGGCTTCGTTGCTAGCCAGGGCCGCGGCTGTGCACCTGCCTGTCCATGCAGCCCGTCCTCTCCGCCCTCCACAGCCTGTCCCCATCGCTGCCTGCTGCTCTTCCTCTTACATGTGGGCGGCTGTTTCTCATTGCAGAGTACGGCGTCTGTGAGAACTTGAGGAAGCTGGAGATCACGGGCGTGTCTTGTCGGGACGTCTATGCAAAGCGTGAGTTGGCCTGTTTCCGTCCGTGGCTCAGCAGGGAGGGGCGGCTGGGGGGGAGCGGCGGGCCATCGCGGCAGTGCTTGGAGGAGCTGGCGGCAAAAGGACTGATGCCTGAGTCAGGCAGGCACCCTGCTGGGGGGCTCAGCCTCGTGGGTCACCCTGCCAGGCCTCAGGGACCTGTAGGCCTGCTGCGGTGGCCAGGGACAGGGCCTGGGGGCTCTGAAGGGGTCCCACAGCCTTGAGGCAGCCCTGGTGTCTGCTTGGTTCCGGGGGGGTGGTGTCACTGCTCGGTCCAGGAGCAGGTCCCCACCCCCTGCCCATGAGACTGTGGCTGCTGAGGCGGTGGTCACAGGCTTCTGCGGCTGTGATGACTGTGGGTGTCCATGCTGGCCGCCTGGGGACTCAAGGGCTGTCCGGCCCACGTTGCCCCAGAGCCATCCTGAGACCCCAGCAGTCATGTCTGGCAGACGGGGCCGCCCTGGTCTGTAGGTGTGGGGCACTCTGGGTACGCGTGGGCAGCCGGCTGGGGGAGGCGTGGTGGAGAGGGCAAGGCGGGCCGTCTGCAGGTCACGCAGTGCTCATGACTTTACTGTTAGTAAGATTTGTTTACTGGAGAGGTGGGAGTCTTCTGTCTCCTGGTTCACTCCCCAAATGGCCTACATCAAAGCCAGGCAGAATGCCCTCCCCCGGGGGTGGCAGGGCCCAGCGCCAGACCAACCTCTGCACGCTAGCTGGAAGTGAGACCAGAGGTGCAGCAGCTCAGGAGGCTCGACTGGGTGCACCAGCACTCTCGTCCCTTGGGTTTCCTTTTTATTACAAAGTCAGATCTACAGAGAGGAGGAGAGACAGAGAGGAAGATCTTCCACCTGCTGGTTCACTCCCCACGTGGCCATAGCGGCTGGAGCTGAGCTGATCTGAAGCCAGGAGCCAGGAGCCTCTTCCAGGTCCCCCATGCAGGTGCAGGGCCCTAAGGCTTTGGGCCGTCCTCGACTGCTTTCCCAGGCCACAGGCAGGGAGCTGGATGGGAAGTGGAGCTGCCGGGATTAGAACCGGTGCCCGTATGGGATCCTAGTGCGTGCAAGGCGAGGACTCTAACCACTAGGCTCGCGTGCTGGGCCCTATTTCCTTTCTTTTAAGGGATTTTTTTTATTTATTTCAAAGGCAGAGTTAGGAAGGAAGAGAGAGAGAGAAAGAGAGATCTTCTGTTCCCTGGTTCACTCCCCAAATGGCTGCAGTGGCCAGGCCTGGGCTGGGTGCGGCCAGGAGCTCCATCTGGTCTCTCGCGGGCTTGGCACGGCCTAGTCGGGCCACTTTCCGTTGCTGCCCTGGCTGCGTTAGCAGAGTGCAGCAGCCAGGACTTGAGCCGACGGAGGGGTGCCGGCGTTGCTGGCGGCGGCTTCCCCTGCTTCGCCCAGTACCAGCACTGGTTTGCATTTTATGGTGCACGTCTTTGTGAATCTGCCCTGAATGCCTCAGTGGGGAGAAAACCACTAAAGTTGGGAACAGGTGGGTCAGAGAAGAGCTGCCTGTCGCTGGAGGAGGGGGCTTAGCTGTCTGCTGTGACTCGGCAGTGACCACGTGGGACTCAGGAGCCTAGGACATGAAGAAGCAAACCCACAGCCCACAGACAAGGGCAGTGGCCGGCTTGGCTGGGCGAGGTTCTGCTGGGACCCTGTCGGCACATCACCCTGTGGGGTGTGTGCAGCCTGAGGGGAGGGTGAGCAAGGAAGGGGTCCCCCAGCCTGGGCCATCGTGTTTATGTGGCACCCATCGCTGAGCGGGAAAGGTGCCGTAGAATGTCCTTAGTGGCTCAGTTTGTCAGCCTGGGCCAGGGCTGTGCTCCTTGGGTGCCGGGTGACGCGAGTGCCCGGGGAGTGTGTCGTGTTGGTGAGGCAGAGGGTGCTGGGTCATGAAATGTGGAGCCATCCTGTCCTCTCCCTGCTGTGTCTGTTCAGGTGTAAACCCGCGTGTGAAGTCGGGACGTTTTATGAAACTCCTTCCCGATTACGAGCACATGGAGTACAGAGATGTGTACACCTGCCGTACGTACCCGCCCGGCTTGCGCCTGCGTCCTGGGAGCCCAGCTGGCCGCTGCATGGGAAGGGCTCTGTTTACCCTGCTGCTTACGCCAGAGCGGGCTGGCCTTTGTGTCCCTGTCTGAGGGTCGTGCCCGTGGAGGAAGCTGCCGCGGCCCCCACTGCCAGCTGAGCCACCCTCCGCAGTCACGGGTCCCGTGCTCACAGCGGACGAGCCCTGTCTGGAAGCCTAGGCAGGCCGGAGCTCAGGTGACAGGTGACATGGCCCCTCAGGGAGCTGTAGTGTTGGTGTGCACCGAGTGCCTGTTGCTGTAGCCTTAGCGCTGCCCCTGTCTGCCCAGGGTCTGCTCGCCCCTGAGCAGGGCAGCCCTGGGGGTGATGTAGCGTTCCGGCGGTCTGTGCAGGTCACTCGCTGCTGACAGCCCCGGTGAGGACCCGGGGGCCTGGCTTTTCGTGGATGCTTTGGGGCGGCACTGTGTGTTGGAGTGCAGCCTGGCGGCAGGGGCCTGTGTGAGGAGGGGCTGGTGATGGCCGCAGGCTGGAAGGCCTCTCCCGGCTTCCTGGCAGGCTGTGGCAGCTGGCCACTTGTCCCTGCGCCTTGGCCGTGGGCACGGCTGACGGGAACCCACCCAGCGGGCCAGCACTTAGAGCTCCCCCCCTCACCCCACGGGATTTTTCTGGAACAGCTGTCCACATGGCGCTCACTGTGGGCTGGAGTGGACTGCAGCCAGCTGCTGGCCTGGGCTGGGCTGGGCTGGGAGGGTCCTGGCAGCTGAGAGCAGCCACTGTGCCGAGGCAGGTGGTGAGGAAGAGCCCTGTGCGGTCGTCTGGCCATGTTCAGTCTTGTCTTGAGCCTTTTTAAAAATGTGAAGCTGTGGGGTTTTTTTTCATAGATTTACTATTTATTCTTATTAAAAAGGCAAATTTATGGAGAGAAGGAGACGAGGATCTCCCATCTGTGGGTTCACTCCCTGAGTGGCCGGGCTGGGGAGGGCACCTGGGAGTCCCCGGACCATGTGCTGGGCCGAGGGCAGCGTGGGGGAGAGCCCTGTCCTGGCCGAGGGCAGCGTTGGGGAGAGCCCTGTCCTGGCCGGGGGCAGCGTGGGGGAGAGCCCTGTCCTGGCCGGGGACAGCGTGGTCGGAGAGCCCTGTCCTGGCCGGGGGCAGCGTGGGGGGAGAGCCCTGTCCTGGCTGAGGGCAGCGTGGGGGAGAGCCCTGTCCTGGCCGGGGGCAGCGTGGGGGAGAGCCCTGTCCTGTCCTGGCCAGGGGCAGCGTGGGGGAGAGCCCTGTCCTGTCCTGGCCTGGGGCAGCGTGGGGGAGAGCCCTGTCCTGGCCGGGGGCAGCGTGGGGGAGAGCCCTGTCCTGTCCTGGCCAGGGGCAGCGTGGGGGAGAGCCCTGTCCTGTCCTGGCCGGGGGCAGCGTGGGGGAGAGCCCTGTCCTGGCCGGGGGCAGCGTGGGGGGAGAGCCCTGTCCTGGCCGGGGGCAGCGTGGTGGGAGAGCCCTGCTGCTGGCCTAGGGCAGCGTGGGGGAGAGCCCTGTCCTGGCTGGGGGCAGCGTCGGGGAGAGCCCTGTCCTGGCTGAGGGCAGTGTGGGCAGCATGGGGGAGAGCCCTGTCCTGGCTGAGGGCAGTGTGGGCAGCGTGGGGGAGAGCCCTGTCCTGTCCTGGCCTGGGGCAGCGTGGGGGAGAGCCCTGTCCTGGCTGGGGGCAGCGTGGGGGAGAGCCCTGTCCTGTCCTGTCCTGGCCGGGGGCAGCGTGAAGGGAGAGCCCTGCTGCTGGCCTAGGGCTGGCTCTGGGCAGCCGTTCTCCAGCCTCACCTCAGCTTACCTATGTCTTGCCTGTACGTGGCTGCCCAATGCTCCTGCTATGAGCGTTGCTGGGGCACCTGGGCTGGCGGAGCAGTGTCCTGCAGTCCAGCACGGCTTCCCATCGGCAGGACCACAGTGGCCTCCGAGTACCCTGGGCGCCTAGGAGAGCCTGCTGAGCTCAAGGTCGCTCTGAGCAGTTTTCCTGTTTTGTTTTTCTGGTTGTTTGTTTTTTTAAGATTCATTTTTATTGGACAGTCAGATATACAAAGAGTGAAGTAAGGACAGAGAGGAAGATCTTTCATCACCGATTCACTCCCCAAGCGGCTGCAACAGCTAGAGCTGAGCCTGTCCAAAGCCAGGAGCCAGGAGCCTCTTCTGGGTCTCCCATGCGGGTGCAGGGTCCCAAGGCTTTGGGCCATCCTTGACTGCTTTCCCAGGCCACAAGCAGGGAGCTGGATGGGAAGTGGAGCTGCCGGGATTAGAACCTGCGCCCATATGGAATCCAGCGTGTGCGAGCCGAGTTTAGCCCCTAGGCTATTGTGCCGGGCCCTGTTTTTCTGTTTTTTACTTCAGATCTCTCTCTCTCTCTCTCTCTCTCTGTCTGTCTAAATAAATAGCCAAACGCTCACCTTCAAATCCAGGTGCGTCGCTCTGCAGTGTGCGTTTCTCTTCCTGGGAAGGGTGTGCTGGGCTTAATGTTCTGAACTGTTTATCGTGTTCCTGCGTGGGGAACAACACAATACCCCTTAGCCCTGGCTGAATCACTCAGCGGCCTGGGGGCCAACCCGTTTCACTCTCCCTGTGGTTCAGGGACCCCTGCAAGCCTGCTAGGGTGGGAACACTCCCTGGGTGGGAGTAAGCCCCAGGCATGTGGACCCAGTCCGTCCACCTGCCCACGGGGGGTCCAGGACAGAGGGCGCTGCAGCCGCACCTAGCACTTGTCACGGCGGCCCTGCGTGTCTGCTTGTCCGGGAGAGCCTGGTCTGCATGCTGGATGCCCCGCAGTCCTGGCCAGTCTGCTGCTCCAGGCCCCCTGGCCACCTGGAGCCGGCCCCAGCTTCCAGAGCAGTTGCTTAAAGGGCAGTTTTAGATTCAGTCAGGAAGCTCAGAGAGGCCTTGCTGTCCTGTGACATCTTCACCCATCATTGTCCTGCGGCAGAGGGTACCCTTGCTTGGGGACATGCACCTGCAGTGACGGGGCCTCCTCACAGACAGTGAGTGGCTTAGTCAGGGTTCATTCCCTGCATGGGGCCTTGTGTGGGTCTGGACATGCATGTGTGATGACGCGTGTGTGATGACACGATGTGATGACACGGATCCTTCTAGTGTCACGTCAAGTGGCTGCTCTGCCCTGAAGCTCTCCTGGCTTGGCCTGCTCGCCCCCTCCTCTGACTCAGCTTGGACGTGTGTGGAGGCGGGTGTGCCGTGCACGGTCCTTCCGGCTGCCTTCCCTCTGTCTGCATGGCCTGCCAGCTTCCGTGCATCTCTGCTGAATGCTGTCCTACCGGGTGGCTGTCCTGCAGTGTGTGTGTCCACCTGACTACCATGCAGTGTGTGCGTCTGTGTGACCACCGCGCCCAGCGTGTGTGCACATCCTCACTGCACACAGCGTGTGTGCACAACCTTACCGCACAGTGTGTGTCCACATCCTCACCGCACACAGCGTGTGTCCACATCCTCACCGCACAGTGTGTGTCCACATCCTCACCGCACACAGCGTGTGTGTCCACATCCTCACCACACACAGCGTGTGTGTCCACATCCTCACCGCACAGCGTGTGTCCACATCCTCACCGCACAGTGTGTGTCCACATCCTCACCGCACACAGCGTGTGTCCACATCCTCACCGCACACAGCGTGTGTCCACATCCTCACCGCACAGTGTGTGTCCACATCCTCACCACACACAGTGTGTGTGTCCACATCCTCACCGCACACAGCGTGTGTCCACATCCTCACCGCACAGTGTGTGTCCACATCCTCACTGCACACAGCGTGTGTCCACATCCTCACCGCACACAGTGTGTGTCCACATCCTTACTGCACACAGCGTGTGTGTCCACATCCTCACCGCACAGTGTGTGTCCACATCCTCACCGCACAGTGTGTGTCCACATCCTCACCACACACAGTGTGTGTGTCCACATCCTCACCGCACACAGCGTGTGTCCACATCCTCACCGCACAGTGTGTGTCCACATCCTCACTGCACACAGCGTGTGTCCACATCCTCACCGCACACAGTGTGTGTCCACATCCTCACTGCACACAGCGTGTGTGTGCACATCCTCACCGCACACAGCGTGTGTGTCCACATCCTCACCGCACAGTGTGTGTGTCCACATCCTCACCGCACACAGTGTGTGTCCACATCCTCACTGCACACAGCGTGTGTCCACATCCTCACCACACACAGTGTGTGTGTCCACATCCTCACCGCACACAGCATGTGTCCACATCCTCACCGCACACAGCATGTGTGTCCACATCCTCACCACACACAGTGTGTGTGTCCACATCCTCACCGCACACAGCGTGTGCGTCCGTGTGACCACCAGGTTGTGTAGGAAAGCCCTTCTGAACATCCGCCGTGGGCTTCTGTGTTGGCGGGTTCTGGGGCGGCTCCTTGGAGCTCCCGAGTCTGCTAGGTGCACTCCGCACTCACCCAGGGTGCATTCGCATTTGTGCTGGGGGGATGGAGGAAGCAGGTTTTCTCCGTGGACCATCCCTGGCCTAGCCAGCTGGCAGCTGAGGCCGACTCCCGCATGGCCCGCCGTCAGTGCTGCTGAGGGAGGCTGAAGGGGGTTCTGGAGCCTTGTCATCTGCAGCTGTAAGGCACGACGCCGTGCTGGGACGCTGTAAGCTCTGGACCGAGGTGTGCCCTCGAGAGGGGCTAAGTGGTGGGCTGGCTGCTCCTGGGAGAGGCTGGACAGCCGTCAGGACTGGCCCCAGGGGAACCTCATGGCGGGACCTTGCCATATACTGGCTGCTGCTCCTGTATCCTTCGAGCCTGTTGTGTGAAGTGGAGGTCGTGGTCACGCCCCTGTGTCTGAACTCTGTCCTACCTGTCTGATTGGCTGGTTAATCCCAGTGAAAGAGCAGAGGTGTTTGATCTTTAAACTGTACTTGAATGCGGCTTAAGTCCCATGTTGCAAGACTTGGGCTTTTGCGCGATGAGGAGGTTGGGCCTGCTCTGGGGTCAGTGTGTGCGTGACTGTCCCCCTTGTCTCAGGGTGGCTTGGCCCACCCTGTCCTCTGGGGCCCCGACTTCCAAAGCAGGCCTGATGAGCTTGTAGTCCGGGGACTGGCAGCCAAGTCTGGAGCCACAGATGCTGCTTCCCAACGAAGCCAAGACTCCGGGAGGAGAGGCTCTGGGAGAGGCTCCGTGGGAGTGGCCCAGGGTGTGCTGCAGGTTTCTGTGGCCTTGAAGGCCTTGGAGTTGCTTGCAGGAAGCCGGGAGTACAGGTCCGTGGAGAAGGCCTTGGCCAACAGTGATACTTACTTTTTTTTTTTTAATATTATGGAAGTCTGGAAATAGAAAAAAGATGGAAGAATTGCAGTGTGGGCTGGCATTGTGGCACAGCAGCGTGAAGTTGTTCTTGCGACACTGGTATCCCCCAGCAGTGCCAGTTCACATCCAGCTGCTCCCCACTAGCGTGCCTGGGAAAGCCGTGGAGGTCGACCCCAGTGCTTGGGCCCTGCTGCTGGAGCAGCCATGTGGTTGGGTGAGGAGCGCGGGACCGCTCTGTGCTGGAGGAGGCCGGCGCCCACCTGCCCGATGAGCCGCTCGTGCACGGAGCCCTGTTGGGCGGTGCTAGCCCCCTCACTGGGGGAGCGAAGGGGACACCTCTCCCCTGCGCTGCACCAAGGGACCTCTGTTTCACAGCAGTGTACTGATGAGGCCCTGCAGTTTGGGGGCTCCGCGCCTCTGGAAGCCCTCCACTCAGTGTCTCCCAGGGGAGGGACAGTTGGGAGAACTGCTCGAGGCTCTGAACACAGGCGCGGCTCCCGCTCCCGTCCTGACACTCGCAGGCAAACAGGGACACCCCCGACATGCTGGGCAAGTGTCGGGGGGAGCGAGAGCCCCGCCTGTGTCCCTCTCAGAGCTCTTCCTCACTCTGGGCCCTCCGAGCAGCTGTCTCTGGTGGCACTGCACCCTGTGGGCAGACCCCGCTGGAGTCCCCGGCTCCTGCCGGCTCCTGCTGGCTCCACCCCCTCCCTGCCCCACAAGGAGGAACTCCCGGGAGGCTGGGGCAGCCGGGAGCTGCTGACCGAGTTGGAAGAGAATGCTGCTGACAGTGCCGTTGGCGCAGGCACCCTGTCCCTGCTCTCCCCACTGGGACGGTGCCGAGTGGAGGGCTCCCGCAGCCCTCCCGGCCCTCTTTGGGTGGCATCATGGATCTGATGGCTCTGGTGGTGCCTGGGTGCGGGCTGGACGTGTGATGTGCGGTGCTGGGCTGTTCCCGTGTTCTGGGGCGCACTGGCATGACTCGCTGCCTCTCGCGGGCACCTGAGTGAACCACATGTGGTGATGTCTTGCTCTCAGCCTGTCCTCTGACTTCCACTTGTACAATGACCCTCCCATTTCTGTCAGCTCTGCTCGTCCTCAGCAACTTGATTTTATGCATTAGGAAGGTAGCTGCCAGCCTCGGGGTCAGCCTTGAGCTCTGCTGCGCACGCCCCTCCGTCACCCTGGCTCTAGTCCTGCCTGTGGCTTTTCACCCAGCCCGTCTGTGACGAGAGTACACAGTGCAGGCCGGGTGGGGGCGGACACAGGCTGGCTCTCACAGGACTGGCCCCAGCTCGGTCTATTCCAGCCTCCTGCAGGCTCTGAGGGGTCTGGGATGCTGCTTGCTGTCCAGGCCCCGTGGTCCCTCATGGTGCTCCCTGCCCCAATGCCAGTGTGGCCCAGGCTCCGGCCCTGCCCCCAGCAGGTGACACATGCAGAGGGAGTAGATACATGGCCTCGGCCAGGGTCCCGCGCAGGCATGTGGCTGTGTCCCGGGGTACCTCGGCTGGGGCTCCGCTCAGGCGTGTGGCTGTGTCCCGGGGCACCTCGGCCGGAGCTCTGCTCAGGCGTGTGGCTGTGTCCCGGGACACCTCGGCCGGGGTCCCTGCTCAGGCGTGTGGCTGTGTCCCGGGGCACCTCGGGCTGGCCACTCTGTCCGCTTGGCAGCGGGTCTAAAGGAAGCCTTGCTTGCTCTCTCCCCACAGTGCTTCACCGATACAGACACATTTTGGGACTGTGGCAGCCGGATATCGGGCCATACGGAGGGCTGCTGAACGTGGTGGTAAGTCTGCGAGCCTGGCCACGGGGCCTTGTGCATGTGAGTAGGTGTGGTGCGTGCCTGGGGGCCCTTTAGGCCTCTGCCCCTAGGGCGCAAGCCCTGCTCCAGGACGTGAGCTGTCATCAGGAAGACTTGGTGTCCTGGACCGAGGCGCCCCAACCTCCTGGACACGGGACTTGCTGGCTTTGGGGTGGTACAAAGCAGGTGCTGGTTGACTGCTCGGAAGTGAAGGATGGTGCCAGGGCCTCGGTGCCTGCCAAGAGGGCTGTGGGCACAGGCTCGTGTGGGGCTCTGGATCTGCTCTGCGCACCTGTGGCATGCGCAGCCTCTGGACGTGGCGCTGCCTTGCTGCAGCCCACCTGGGGCTGCCGGGGTGAGACTGGGAGTAGGCGTGTGACCCCGTGCCTCATGCTGCGGCCTGTGGCATACGACCTCAGAGCAACTTGAGGAAGCAGCCCCTCGGTATGGGCCTGGTGCACTGGTTTCTCCTAGGAAGGAAAGGGGGCATGTTCGGTGGGCGCCAGGTGACCCTGCAGGGAGGCCAGAGTTCTGGAGACTTCCACGAGCTCCACCTCTTGCCACAGCTTCCTGCTGCTGTCCTCACACGGGCCTGCGTGCAGCCGTGGCAGCAGGAGCATGTCCTGCAGCTGTGCAGGGCTCTCACTTCCTGCACAGAGCTGCCTCTGCTTCCCGCCCCACCGGCACTGTCTGCTGCTGGTGCTCTCCCAGGCAGGCTGGGTGATGTCCACGTGCCCCCCGGCGTGTCCCCATGGTGTTCAGCTCAGACCCTGGCAGCATGGCCCTTTGGAGCCTTGGTCACTGAGCAGCAGGCTGGAGAGAGGAGAGACGGTGGCCTGGCCTGGCCCCTGGAGAACTAGCTGCATGCGGAGGCCGGGAACAGGCCAGGTGGACTGGGGCGCCCCGAGCAGGGACGAGCAAGGCTGTGGCTGGCCGCATGTGGACTGCAGGGCAGGCAGGCGCTGCTTGTGGCCACAGGGTGTTGTGTGTCCTGCAATCCTCATTCCAGTCCTCTGGTCTCACTGACCAGGGAGGGCCAGGTTGCCTCCCAACATCAGATGCCTTTCCAAGGTCAGCTGCTGGGTATTCATTTTAAGGTTTATTTCATTTATTTGAAGAATTCCTGGAGAGGAGAGACAGAGTGAGATCTGACATGCACGGCTCACTTATCACATGGCCACAAAGCCATGGCCGGGCCGGGCCAAAAGCAGGAGCCAGGAGCTTCTTCCGGGTCTCCCACATGGGTGCAGGGACCCAAGGACTCGGACCACCCTCTGCTGCTTTCCTGGGCACATCAGCAGGGAGCTGAGTCAGAAAAGCTGGTGCCTTAGGGTCAGGGTTAGTCAGACGCTCAGCAGTTAGCTTGTGTTGGAAAGAAAAGAGAAGATGTTTGGTCTGCTTCCGTCTCCCTCCCTGTCTCCTCCAGCTGTGTATGTGAAAAGCTGCTTTGGGCTTGGTTTCCCTGTCCACCCCCGCCCCGAGTGGGAGCTTGGATTCCCGTGGGCCCCGCTCTGCAAGGCTTCTCTAGGGTCAGGCACTGTGCCCTGGCTCCAGAGGGCCTGGCTGTGACCTGCAGCCTCCCTCTGCCTGGCCGTGGCCTGCAGCCCCTGGGCCCTCCCTCTGCCTGGCCTGGGTGTGGGGTCCTGGGCCCTCCCTCTGCCTGGCCTGGGTGTGGGGTCCTGGGCCCTCCCTCTGCCTGGCCTGGGTGTGAGGCCCTGGGCCCTCCCTCTGCCTGGCCTGGGTGCGGAGTCCTGGGACCTCCCCCTGTCTGGCCTCGGGTCCAGGGCCCTCCCTCTGCCTGGCCTGGGTGTGGGGTCCTGGGACCTCCCCCTGCCTGGCCTCGGGTCCTGGGCCCTCCCTCTGCCTGGCCTGGGTGTGGGGTCCTGGGACCTCCCCCTGCCTGGCCTCGGGTCCAGGGCCCTCCCTCTGCCTGGCCTGGGTGTGGGGTCCTGGGACCTCCCCCTGTCTGGCCTCGGGTCCAGGGCCCTCCCTCTGCCTGGCCTGGGTGTGGGGTCCTGGGCCCTCCCTCTGCCTGGCCTGGGTGTGGGGCCCTGGGCCCTCCCTCTGCCTGGCCTGGGTGCGGAGTCCTGGGACCTCCCCCTGTCTGGCCTCGGGTCCAGGGCCCTCCCTCTGCCTGGCCTGGGTGTGGGGTCCTGGGACCTCCCCCTGCCTGGCCTCGGGTCCAGGGCCCTGGGGCATAGAAGGAGACCGCTAACTCTTAGCCTGCCTCCAGCTGTCCCTTTTTCCAAACCTCAGGTGTCCATTGAGCTGCCTGTGGTGCTCCCTGGTTCTGCAAACTGTTTGGGCACTTGTAGTTTATTTATTTGGTCCTTGTGCTTGGGGTGGGTCCTGGCTTCTTGGTTGGAGTAGACAGTGGAAGGCTTGTAGTTCTGTTTGTTTGTTTTTCCCCAAAGATTGATTTATCTGAAAGACTGAAAGGCAGAGTGAGTGAGTGAGAGAGAGAGAGAAGAGAGGAGTGGGGGGGAGGGAGGGAGGGAGAGAGAGAGAAAGAGAGAGAGAGAGAGAGAATATTCAGTCTTTCATCTGCCAGTTAATTGGCCAAATGGCTACAAGGCCAGGCGGAAGCCGGGAGCGGGGAGTTCCACCCAGGCTTCCCACATAGGTGGCAGGAAGTTAATGACTTGAGCCACCAACTGCCTCCCTGGAGTATTGGCAGGGAGCTGGGTTCCAAGTGGAGTAGTTGGGGCTTGGGCTGGCACACCCAAATAGGGTGAGGGTGTACCAGGTGGTGTCTTCAGTCGCTGTGCCTCAGCGCCCATGCTGTCAGCTGCCTGTCATACCTCAGCCACTGAACACACTCAGCTGGGCTGAGCACCTTGGCACTGTGTGGGCGCTCTGAGTGAGTGCCTCACTGCTCCTCCACAGTGTGGGTGTTCTGTGTGGCTGGGGAGCATAGGTGAGGCCTGGCTGAGCCCTGGGCCTCCCAGTGTCTGCCTCTGGGGTGCAGGAAATAGAGTTCCAGGGGTGGCTTGGTCATTGGATTTGCTGCTGTCCCATTGTGGGCCCAGCTGGCTTTGTCTCCAGATAGGTACAGGTCCCCAACATGGCTCGGCAGCCTTCGTGTGGCAGGGCCTGCTGTCACTGTGTGTTTTGCCCAGCAAGAGGGGTTCTGGGTAGGGACAAAGACTGCTGGGTCTGCTGAGAAATGGGCTTGCCCTTGGTTGGTGAGCTGTGAGTCCCTGGGCCCAGCCTTGCTCTTGCAGGATTCCCTCCCGAGCTGAGCCATGCAGCCGCCAGCACGGCCAATTCCTGTCCTTTCTTGGTCGGGGAGGAGTGAGTTGTTTTTCTTAATAGCAGTGAGTATCAGTGACAAAGGAGAAAACGGAAGATGGGACAGCCTCTGAGCGTGGGGGCGGCGGGGATGGAGCCCTGGCCTTGCTGGCCTCGCCTGCTCTCAGCCCTGGCAGCTGTGGTGCTGGGACCCCCTGCGGGCCAAGGCGTCCCTGGGGGCTGGGCTGGCTTGCCGCTGCCTGCCCTCCACCTTCTGTGCACCACCCATGCCCAGGACAGGCAAGGGAGGGTTGGCACCTGCCAAGGCTTTCCAGAGGCAGCTGCTTCCTGCTGCCTCCTGCCTGGAGCCGTTTCGAGCAGATCCAGCCCTGTGGCCTTTCATCTGCCCCACTTGACACTGGCCCTCGGAGTTCTGGGTGCTTCTTGCCCACACTGCTCATGCCAGACCCCGCAGGATCAGCAGGTGTTCCTTTCCAGCCAGTGCCCACCCGAGTTGGCCTTGACTGAGGTTTGTTCCTGTCAGTACCCGGCAGGTCCCTCCAGCTAACCGGGCTTGTTGGATGCACTTGCAGCCCACCCATGCTGGGTCCGTGCCTTGCTGGGCTCACATTCCGGACTCTTCTCTTGGCCGGCTCCTGACCTCCCCTTTTGCATTTGGAGCTGGCAGGTAGCCTGAGGGGCCTCCTCAACTCGGCCTGGATTCAATTGGGAACTGCTTTGTGGGTGGGGTTCTGCACCTCCCCGTCTTCTGGCTAGTGGTGCAGGTGTGTGGGCATGGCCTAGCACTCTGGTGCAGCTGGTGGGCGTGGCCTGAGTGCTCTCTGAGCAGGTGAATGGGCGTGGCCTGAGTGCTCTGGTGCAGGTGGGTGGGCGTGGTTGAACGCTCTGGTGCATTTGGGTGGGCGTGGCCTGAGTGCAGGTGGGTGGGCGTGGTCTGGGTGCTCTCTGGCAGGTGGGTGGGCGTGGCCTTAGTGCTCTCTGGTGCAGGTGGACGGCTTGTTCATCATTGGCTGGATGTACCTGCCACCCCACGACCCTCACGTTGATGACCCCATGAGATTCAAGCCTTTGTTTAGGGTCCACCTGATGGAGAGAAAGTCTGCCACCGTGGAGTGCATGTACGGCCACAAAGGACCCCACAACGGCCACATCCAGGTGGGTGAGAGCTGGGGTGTCTCTTAGGGGCATGCATGAAAACTGGGGCATTCCCGGGAGGGGTGTCAGCACGTTCACTGGGGCCATGTGGATAGAAGGGACAGGAGCTGTGTGCTGTCTCGGCTCTCCTGATGGTGCGTCCCCTTAGAGCTCTGGGTCTTAGCAGTGGCACTTCATCCCCTGACGGTGCGTCTCCTTGGAGCTCTGGGTTTAGCAGTGGCACTTCATCTCCTGACAGTGCGTCCCCTTGGAGCCATGGGATTAGCAGTGGCACTTCATCTCCTGACAGTGTGTCCCCTTGGAGCCATGGGATTAGCAGTGGCACTTCATCTCTGGCCTTCTCCTTTGCTTGGAGAACTCTATGCTCTTTGCTGTCAGACTGACAAAGGCCCAGGAGCCCCGGGTGTCATCAGGCGCCTGCCCCAGGTCCTGCTGGGGACAATGACAGAGACCTTCCAGTGCTGATTCACTCCACTGATGGCCGTGGTGGCCGGGCTGAGCCAGGCCTAAGCCAGGAGCCGGGCGTTCCATGTGCTTCTCTGTGGGGCAGGGGTCCACACCGTCTTCTGCTGCCTTCCCATACGTGTGATGGGGTCCTGGACTCCAGCTGGACTGTGCGTAAGGTGCTGTGTTTGCAGCAGCACCCGGGCTGCTGTGCAGCGTGGCGGGAGTGCGGGGGGTTTTGTGGAAACAGCAGAAGGCACGGTGATGCAGGCCTGGCCGTGACTCTGCCGCTCCCTTTGCTCAAGATTGTGAAGAAGGACGAGTTTTCCACCAAGTGCAACCAGACGGACCACCACCGGATGTCTGGCGGGAGGCAGGAGGTGAGTACCGGGCTTCTGGAGGGTCGTGGAGACCCACATGGGGAGCTGCCCTGACCTGCCTGCTGGACAAAGTGGCTAAAGTCCTCGCTTCGCACACGCCAAGATCCCATATGGGCGCCGGTTCTAATCCCGGCAGCTCCACTTCCCATCCAGCTCCCTGCTTGTGGCCTGGGAAAGCAGTCGAGGACGGCACTTGGGACCCTGCACCTGCGTGTGAAACCCGGAGGAAGCTCCTGGCTCCTGGCTTTGGATTGGCAGCTCCGCCACTGCAGCCACTTGGCAGATGAGCCAGTGGATGGAAGCTCTTCCTCTCTGTCCTTACTTCTCTCTGTATATTTAACTTTACAATAATTAAAAAATAAATCTTTAAAACAAAATAACAAGGAAGCCATCTGCCTGTGATCAATGACATGACCGTCCGCAGCAGTCTCGGCGGTCCCCCGAGTGAGCGCCCGTCCCCCCAGCACTGCCCGGCAGGCTGCGGCAGCTGCAGCGCCTCCAGGCCTGCTGGAGTCTTTAATTCATGTATTTGTTTATTTGCAAGGCAGAGTGGGCATCTCATGCTTGCGCTGGCCGGGCCGGAGTCCGCTGCCGCCTTCCCCTGAGGCGCTGGCCTCCTGTCGCTTGGCCCGGGCCCTCGGCCTCTGGCTAGACAGGAAAGTCATCTCACCTGCCCTGGCTCCCCAAGGGGTCGGTTTTGGTCAGTGCACTTCCGAGGTCTCCGTCTGAGTGCTGGGCCTGGCCGGCATCCACCTTGTCCTGCGGAGTCCATGAGGTCTCCGTCTGAGTGCCGGGCCTGGCCGGCATCCACCTTGTCCTGCGGAGTTGGTGAGGTTACAGCACTCCAGGGTCGTCTTGGCAGCGCTCAGTTCAGGTCTGATCCCTGCTAATTACATCCACTTTCAGTATCTGCTATTTATGGATTTACAAAGTGCTTTTTTGAAAGTGAGCTCTTCCCTCTGCTGCTTCGCTCCCCGTGTGGCCTCAAGCAGGAGCCCAGCACTGTGTCTGGGTCTCACTGTCTCTCGTGGGAGCAGAGCCACAGCACCATGGCTGTCTCACACTGCTTTCACAGGTGTGGCAGCAGCCTGGGACTTGAACCTGCATCCACATGGGATGCTGGCACTGCAGATGGAAGATTAGTCCACTGTGCCACGAGGCTGATCCAATGATTTTTTTTAAGAGCCGCTTCTCTGTAGATTCAGCCACTTTAATGGAAGATTTTTATTTGTTTATTTTTAAAGATTTGTTTATTTCTGTTGAAAGTTAAATCTACAGAGAGGAGAGACAGAGACAGATCTTCCACCTGCTGATTCACTCCCCAAGAGCCAGGAGCCTCTTCCAGGTCTCCCACGCAGGTGCAGGGTCCCAAGGCTCTAGGCCATCCTCGACTGCTTTCCCAGGCCACAAGTAGGGAGCTGGATGGGAAGCGGAGCACCCGGGACATGGACTGGCACCCATATGGGATCCTGGCACATGTAAGGCAAGGACTTTAGCCACTGGCTATTGCACCGGGCCCAAGGTTTTAATTTTAATGAAATCTAATTGTAAGGTTAATGATGTGAAAGGCAGAGTGACAGCTATCTTCCATCCACTGATCTACTTGCAAGTGGCTGCAGGTTAGGGTTAGTGGAGCTGCCGTGTGGACTTCAGAGGCAGCCTGTTAGCGACCCTGTGTCTGGGTATGCTCGGCCAGCGTGGTGGAAGGGTGCTGGGGCAGAGCCCAGCCTGCAGGCCGCGTGTGGACGCCTGCCTGCCTGCCTGGCAGCCACGTACTCTTAGCAATATGTGGTTTTCAGATGTTGGTCTGTGTGACCAAAGCATGTTGCAAGTGGAAGTTTGAAAGTTTTTATTTGCTAATATTGTATGCCAGTGTACACAAATACAATTGATTTGTTTTAAAGTACTGGCCTTGTAGTAACTTCTGTTTTCTTGTTGGCCTTGAGAGCTGTGATTTTAAAGCAGTTAGCAGATTGTGGTGGCTTGTTGGTCCATCGCTTTGCCTCAGTAGAGCCGGTTCTGCCTTGTCGTGTTGAGTTGGGATGCAGAGGTTTGAATCGGGTACTGAGCACTGAGTACCCTTGGCATTGTGCTGGCTCTGTGGTGATGACTGCCTGCCTATCTGTCCAGTGCCCGTGGGCAGCCCCGACACGCCGGCCCAGGAGCGAACTGCTCACTGTCCCGGGCCGGGAAGCGGGGTCAGGCCATGTGCTGCAGATCCGGGCCTGTGTGACGGCCGGCCCGGAGCCCTTGTCCCTGCCTGGGAGCCCAGCATCGCCTCCCAGGCCCTCGGCAGCTGGGTGCCTTGCACTGGGGGTCACAGCTCGCTGCAGCTCCCCTCTTCACCCCGCTGGGATGGTCCACATGTGGGAGGACAGGATTGCCGTCAGCATCGTGGCCAGCACCTGCCATGTGTCCTGGCTACCTTCATGGCACGTGCTCTCTGGCAGGAGTTCCGGACTTGGCTGCGGGAGGAGTGGGGCCGCACGCTGGAGGACATCTTCCACGAGCACATGCAGGAGCTCATCCTGATGAAGTTTATCTACACCAGCCAGTACGAGTGAGTGCTTGCGGGGTCTCAGGGCAGGAGCCCCGTCCACCGGCCAGTACGAGTGAGTGCTTGCGGGGTCTCAGGGCAGGAGCCCCGTCCACCGACCAATACGAGTGAGTGGGTGTGGCCCACCCCGTTGCCCTCTGTGGGGTGTGGCCCCTGCCCCCCCATGGGGACCATCATGTCTGACGTGGCTCCTCCTGTGACTGTCCTGCTAAAGTCGTGTCCCTTGCAGGGGCTGGGTTCTTGTCCTGTCCCTGGCCGTGGCTGGGGGTGGGGGCAAGGGCGCTAGCGGTGCCATGCCATGCCTTCCTGCCTGCAGGCCAGGACAGCCTCTCCCTAGCCAGGCTGAGCCCCTGCCTCTTCCACCCTCCACAGCAACTGCCTGACCTACCGTCGCATCTACCTTCCGCCCAGCCGCCCGGACGACCTCATCCAGCCCGGCCTCTTCAAGGGCACCTACGGCAGCCATGGCCTGGAGGTGGTGATGCTCAGCTTCCATGGCTGGCTGGCCAGGGGCACCAAGATCACGGTGAGTGGGCGGGCTGCGCGCCGGGCCCTGGCAGCTCTGTTGTGTTGAGGATGCTGTACCTTGGGCTCCGCCACCAGGAAGCCTGGGAGTGCTGCGCCCGGGTCTGTGGGTCCAGTGGGCACTGTCATTGGTCAGCCCCGCAGGACCTGGTCTCATTGGGCTTCCCCGAGCTGTCTGGAGACCGAACTGTAGGCACTGCAATGCCCGTGTGGCACAGATGGCCCCGGCAGCTGCCTGGCTTCACAGCTGCCCTGTGAGCTGGGCCTGGCTGCCTAAACAGCTCACTGCCAGCTCCAGGAGCATGTTAGTGGCCCTCAGTGGGCTTGTTGGCCTCTGCAGGCCTCAGCTGGGTTCTGTCCCGTCGGGCCCCTCTCCCAGGCAGAGGGTGCGTGTGGCTTCTGCTTCTGGCTGTCGTTCGTTCCCCGGGGAATTGTGGGGACGAGGATCTTCCTGGGGCTCCTCAGACAGGCCCCCGTCCTGGGCAAGGCCACCAACCTTGCCGCAGGAGGGCACGGCATGTTGACAGAACACCTGGTCACCCTTGCTTGTCTGGATGGGCTGCTGGGTGAAGCCACAAGACCCTGTCCTGGGTGGGCCTACTGAGGGCTGTCAGTGGGAGAACTGGGTGTATGGGGCCGGATGGGGGCAGGTCTGCATGTGCCTGTGTGCGTCCCCGCCCACCCACTCTGCAGGGTGACCCCAATATTCCTGCGGGGCAGCAGACGGTGGAAATAGACCTGAGGCACCGCGTCCAGCTGCCGGACATCGAGAACCTGCGCAGCTTCAACGAGCTGTCCCGCCTCGTGCTGGAGGTGCGGGAGCAGGTGCGGCTGGAGCAGCAGGAGGGTCAGCTCGAGGGCAAGGAACCAGCCGGCCGGCCCGCCCAGGAAGCGGCTGCAGCCGAGCAGCCTGCCCAGTCCGGGCAGGGGCAGCCATTTGTGCTGCCTGTGGGCGTGAGCTCGAGGAGCGAGGACTACCCCCGCACGTGCAGGATGTGGTGAGGAGAGCTGGCCACGCGGAGCAGGGCGGGCTGGGCGGGCTCCAGGGCTCCAGGGCTCCAGGGCTTCACGGCTTCTGGCTTCTCTAGGGCTGCCTGTCTCCCAGTTTACTCATGCCCCCGGGTCAGGATGGTCCACCTGGCACACCCCCACCCTGGGTCAGGAGGGTCCACCTGGCACACCCCCACCCCGGGTCAGGAGGGTCCACCCAGTACACCCCCACCCCCGACACACCCCCATCTCGGGTCAGGAGGGTCCACCCGACACACCCCCACCCCGGGTCAGGAGGGTCCACCCGGCATACCCCCACCCCGGGTCAGGAGGGTCCACCCGGCACACCCCCACCCCGGGTCAGGAGGGTCCACCTGGTACCCCCGCCCCCATAACTGGGCCCAGTCCCTCTGTGGGGTCACTCTGCCGCTGCCTACCTGATAGCAGTAAATGTGGAAGGACCCCGCCTGGCGTGAGGGTGTTCTAGAATATCTAGAATGGCATGTGCTGGGCGGTGCCCTCCCATCCCTCATGCCGCCTGTCTGTTCAGTTTCTACGGCACAGGCCTCATCGCCGGGCACGGCTTCACCAGCCCCGAGCGCACCCCTGGCCTCTTCATCCTGTTCGACGAGGACCGCTTTGGGTTCATCTGGCTGGAGCTCAAGTCCTTCAGCCTGTACAGCCGGGTGCGGGCCGCCTTCCGGAACGCCGAGGCGCCGTCCCCGCAGGCCTTCGACGACATGCTCAAGAGCATCCAGGCCGTCGCGTGCTGACCACGTCTGCGCCTGCCCCTGCGCCGAGGGGCCGCAGCATGCACTCTGCAAGTCGCACCTTCTGCTGGGGGCCCGGCCCCCCAGGACGCTTTGTACAGTGTGTAACATAGTCCTGTATGTCCGTGAGCTGTGCAGGACAGCTGACGCGGGGCTGCAACATGGCCAACAGGTGGCTGCGGCAGTCGGGAGGAGGGGACGGGCTCCCGGGCAGCAGTGTGGGGGCATCGGAGGCTGGGCTCAGTTCTTTCGCTGCCGGCCTCTTTCTCCTGCGGGATAAGGTGGGCTGGCTGTCCGAGCCCCCGGTCCTGCTCCCGTTCTGGCTGTAGACCCGAGGTCAGCCGTCCTGGCCCTTCACCTGTCCCTGGTGGGGCACTGTGCTGCGAGGCCCGCCGCCGCCCGCTTCCTGCACCCGCTGTGGTGTTTGCGCCCACTCTGGAGGAGTGTGTCTGTAGGCCCCTTGCTCCCACGGTGCCCACGTTAGAGTGATTCATAACTTGCAGCTCAGGGTGCGTGTGTGAGACCGTGGCGGTGCCTTACAAAGCTGAACAGCCTGAGCCCTGAAGCCTCCACCACGGCGTGCTGTGTCTTGTCGCCTGGTGTGTGGTGGGGTCAGGAGCGGAGGCCTCTGCGGGTGGCTGTGAGTCCCTCCTCCCCCCGCCTGCATCTGGCGCCATCCTGGGTGGGCCTCTGCTGCCTCCTCCTGTGGCCTGTCCGCGTGGGGAGGGCGGGCCCGTAGGTGCGCAGGAGGCGTCACCCTGGCCGCGCCCCAGGGAGACGTCCATCCTGGTGCCTGTCCGTAGGGGAGCTTCCTCACTGGTCTCCGTGAGGCATCCCGGAACGTTCCCTGACTGGTCTTGAAAGTGAAAGGAGCTCCGTGCCCAGTTTTGGTCTGCTTGGCACCTTCTCCCCTGGCTTCCAAGAGTGCACCCCTGAGTGGACCGTCCTGGAAGTCCCACTGACCCTCAGGAGGAGGGGCCCCTGTGGCAGCAGCAGGGACACTTCTGCTCCCAGCTGTCCCGGGCCCCCGCCTCACCCTCCCAGTTCTAGCAGCGTGTGTCCTGAAGTTTGGGTCGTAGTTTCCAGCGTCGCCCAGGTCGGTCCAGAAGCCCTGTCATGGCCCGCCCGGCCCTGTAGCTCTGACTTCCTTGTGCCAAATGCGGCTGGACTGGGCGGTGGTGACTGGCCGCGGAGCCCCGGGGAGCTGGCCGTGGCGTGTGGCTCCCAGGGCGCGGCTGCTGTCCACGTACAGCCGGGAAGGTGCAGGTTTTACCAACAGGCTCGCTCACCCTTAGGGCTCCTGCCCAGCTCCACGGAGGCCCCTCCTCGCCTCGCCTCGCCTTGTACAGAGCATAGTGATTGAAGAAAGTACTTCTGATTAAAACTCCTCAAGTCTCGCGAGCCTGCTTCTGGTGTCTGGGCGGCTACACAGCTTTACCAGTAGCAACTCCAACAAATGTGGCTGCTGTGGGGGGTAGTGTGGTCAGCCAGGGAGCTGGGGGTGCTGCCGAGCTTGGAGCCTGGGAGCCGGGAATACTACAGAACTTGGGGCCTCAGGGGGAACTGGGGAGCTGGGGGTGCTGTGGAGCCTGAGCCCTGGGAGGCAGGGGGCTGGGAAGCCTGGGGAACTGGGGGGGTTGGGAGCCTGGGGTGCTGCAGAGCCTAGGGAGCTGGGAGGCTGGGAGTCGGGGGGCCTGTAGTTGGCTGGGTGGGCTGGCAGCCTGGTGCCTCTGGGCTGTGACAATGCAGGAGACACTCAGGGCAGTCACGGGTTCTGAATTGGCCCAGAAGCCGCCAGCAGCTGCCCTCGTACCGGAGCAAGGGGACTCGGCTGGCTCCCTGTCAGGGTCAGCCCTGCTCCGCCTGCAGCCACCAGCCTCCTGCCTGCCATGGCCTGTTACAGTGGCTGCTGGCCACTGCGGAGCTTACGGACCTGCTGGCTGCTCCGCAGCTTCCCCAGGTGTGACCCTGGCACATGTGCCCGGCCAAGGGGCTGCTCCGTGGTCTCCCCACCCCCACTGAGGGCTGTTGTAGGAGATCCTCCTGCCAGCCAGGGAGTCCTCGGGCTGGCACAGCTTGTGGGTCACTCAGCTGGTGACAGACGATGCTCGCCCATGGCTTTGTCACTCAGAGAGCTCCAGCTAGCACTGCCCTGCCCCTGCTGGCCGCGGTGGCCCCTGCTGGCCATGGTGGCTCCTGGAAAATGAGGCCCCTGGATTGACCGCCAGGCTCCTCCAGGCCATTTTTGTTCTGTCCCCTCTAACTGTTGTCACTGTAGTGTTTGGGTGAGTACTCTCTGGGATGCCCCCTGGCCTGAGGGCACCGACCCTGTGCCACACGGGTGAGCGTCTCGCTGTTTGGGTGCAGATAAAGAATGGCGCCTGCATGTCTTCAGCTTCTGTAGGGGACTTGGCTCTGAGTTTGGGCCTGCGCTGGTGGTGTGTGTTTCCGGGAGGCTGCTGGTGGGAGCGGGGTTCCCTGGGTGTGGTCTGTGCTCACAGGGGCCAGCCAGAGGAGGGGGCGGGTCATGTCCGCATTCTTGCAGAGCCTCGCTGTGCTTTTGGTCTGAAATCAGCCTACTTAGGAAAACTTGACACCGCTTGATGTTGAGCCCCTAGCCCTGACTGGGGAGAGTAGCCCAAGGAAGGCTGGGAGTCACAGGGCCCCTTGGTCTCCAGCAGGATTGGCCCAAGGCACCCCGTTGGAGGTGGCAGCTGTGTCCCCGGCCTGGTCCCTAGGGTGTGCCTGCTGGTTTCCCCTTCAGTGACGTCTGCCCTTCAGCCCTCGTGGGCTGTGGGGATGTGTCCTAAGGGGGCGGGGTGGGTGTGGTGCAGGCTGTGGGTCTTAGGGGCCGACCCACACCCCAGCCTCACCAAACTCAGGTTCCCACTTAGGTCAGGGGAGTGTGGGTGTGGCTGCTTGGAGCCTCTGCGACCCTGACATCCTGTGCCCAGGGGCGTGGGCAGCCTGTGCCCTGCGTGGTGTGGCCTGAGAGAAGCGTGGGGCCCAGAGCTCTTGCCTTTCTCGCGTCAAGCGTTTAACACCAGAGTGGAGTCCCTTGGGTTCCCAGCCTGACCTGCTGATGAATACTGTGAGTGGAGACGATTTTCAGTGGGAATGTAGTGCGAACGCAGAACTTGGCAGGACGTTGCGGCTGCTCGGTCAACAAGCAGTGGATGCTGCAACAAAGGTTTATTAGCGGAAGCAAGGCAGAAGCAACTGAGCGAGCTGGACTGACCTGGGCTGACACCGCTTGCCGAGTGTGGCCCCAATAACAGAGTTTTATAGAAGATTGACACATACGGAGTTCATGTCCCGGTCAGCTCATTCCCGGATGTTTGGTGTGTGGGCTTGATGGGACTTGGCTAAGTACGAAAGTTCCTGGTGCGGGGCCACCGCTCCGTGACTAAGCTCTCATGCTGCGGGGAAGCAAGCGTCAAGCTGTGTTGTTCCTGGCCTAGTCAGGCCGATTAAAGTGGTGAGCTTGAAGAGTAGTCACTCTGCGCTGTTTCTGTTTTTACCTTTGCAATACTCAAGCAATGACGACCTTACATTATAATGGCCTTGTGCTCTCTTTACTTGTTTATTATTGTTTGACCTCATGCTATCTTTACTTACATTTCCCCATTTTCTTTGTGACTAATCAAACCTTTGATTCCTCGGCATCCAGTTCTTCTGATTCTAAATGGGATTAGTTATTTTTTAGAATCAAAATTTAATTTGTCCTGTCACCTTATGCAATCTAATAGCCAATTCATTACCATGGGCCTGCGGTACTGATAGCGTAGGTCGGGGCTGGCTGCTGCAGACGGAAGGCTGGTCAGCCGCGGGGCCAGGAGAACCAGTTTTGAAACCAGCTACCAGATTGGTTGATTGCTTTTTCCCTTTCCTTTCCTCTCTGACCAGGGCCAGGACTGGCTGGCGTGTCAGCAACACGTTTCTGCCAAGGCTGCACAGAACCCCCCTGGTGGGTTGGTTCCAGCCCTGGCCACGGGGGATTCCAGCTGGAGCCGGCTCAGGAGGGCCCTGCCTTGAACGTGCGCTTCATCTGTCTCTTGTTGTAGGAGGCTTTCTCCCAACAGGACAGTCATAATTTGTACTGGTTTGCTTGGTTGAAATTGTACACTTAACCCGCCTTCCGAGAGTTTCAGGGCTGCAGTGGGTTTGTACGGTAGATCCCGACCTGAGTGTCCTGGGCACGGACTGGCATTGGAAGAAAAGAATGTGTAGCCGTGTCTTGACTGAGACTGCCCCGGGCGGCAGTCTGCGCCGCTGGGTGCCCATGGCTGCTTGTGCTGCCAGGGCAGGAGCCGTGCAACCCTGAAAAGGTGGCCCCGCCGTGCCTAGGAAGCTCCTGGTCTTGCCCCCCACTGTGACGGTTGCCAGGGGCCCACTGGGGCCTCTGAGCCGGAACCCACTGTTCCTGCTTGTTCCTGTTTCCAGCGCCGCTCCTCCACAGAGGGCGCTCGGATTTGCGGGGTTCACCCGGGCTCTCGTGTTACTGCCTAATTCAACTCTTTTTTGCTTTTCCTGTCTCGCCTCTAACACAGTTATCTGCTTGGTTTGTCTATCCTCTGCAGTATCTCGGTTATTATAAACAGTTTGGGCTATTTCTATTCATTCAGATAATTTTTTTTGCCCTGAAAACCTTCTAATTTTTGCTGTTTTTACCTCATCTCAGCAGCTGCCTGAGAGACAAAATTTAAGTTTAGGAGCTCCCTATTTTCAGGTGCCTCAGGGCCTGTGGGAGTGTAGCTTCGATGTGCGGCTCCTATGGCCCTCACATTAGCTCCGTTACCCTAGACATATTGGTGGGGCGGCGCGCTGCTGCCTGGAGGCTTCCCAACAGAGTCTGCTGAGACAGGGTTAGCACTCACCTGCCTTCAACAGCGTTGGGGTCCCAGTCCGGGTGGGTAGAAGGAAAAACCTCTTCAAGTATGTTAAGATTGTCCGTGGGCAGTCCATCTGGTCCATTTGCGAACTTTCGCGCTTTTCTCCAAGTCTTACCACGCTCCTCAGTGGTGGAGAGGACCAGTAAAAGCCACTGCCATCCCGGCGCGGTAGCCTAGAGGCTGAAGTCCACGCCTCGCATGTACTGGGATTCCATATGGGTGCTTGTTCTAACCCTGGCAGCCCCGCTTCCCATCCAGCTCCCTGCCTGTGGCCTGGGAAAGTAGTTGAGGACGGCCCAAAGCCTTGGGACCCTGCACCCGCGTGGGAGACTCAGAAGAAGCTCCTGGCTTCGGATCAGCTTAGCTCCAGCCATTATGGCTGCTTGGGAAGTGAACCATCGGACGGAAGATCTTTCTCTCTGTCTCTCCTCCTCTCTGAATATCTGACTTTCCAACAAAAATAAATAAATTGTGTGTGTGTGTGTGTGTATATTCGTAGCTTTTATTTTCATTATCATAGGTTGGTTGACATTTGAACGAGCAGTGTGGCGAGAGCAGGTGGTTTTGAAGGGGGCACATTGCGGGCAGGAGGGTGAGCAGATACAGGACTGGGGAGCAGCATGCTGTGAACAGAAGTGCATATTGGGGGTGTGGTGTGACATTCTAACAAAGCACACAGTGCATGCTGACAAGCCAGGGGAATTTTAATAATGATGAAGAATTCAATATTTCTGCACAAAATGTTGAATTTAATAAAAACGGTGGACAATGTGTGATGAAATGTGGAAATTTAAAAGAAACACTTCTTAAAATGACGGGTGGAGTAAAAAATATTGTTTAGTCCTATGACCAAATTTGAAAGTGACAATTCAGTGTGATTTAGGAAGAAAAAGGACAGTGTGAGAGTTGAGGTGACTCAGAAGCTGTGCAGTGTCTTTCAGGGTCAGCGAAGCCGCGCCGCCCAGCACCCAGCACCCAGCACCCAGCACCCAGCGCTGCTCTGTGCCCGCTCACTTCTGGGGAAACTGGTCCGCCGTTCTGTCTGCTGCCGTCTGTTCACGAGCAAGCTAGCTCCGGGACCGCAGGGACTTGGTCTTGCTCAGTGCTGTCCTTAAGCTCAGCCAGCAGCGGGGTTTGAAGTTCTGCGGCTGCTCAGGGAGCCCGCCGGGGAGGCCTGCGAGCACTGGGTGGGCGCAGGGGGCTGCCCTGGACTTGACGGTGACACTGAGGGTGGCTGTCTGAAGGAGGCTGCTGAACGAGTGTGTGGTGGACTGAGTGGGTCCTCCTCGGGCGCCTGTGGGGGTGCCAGGGTGACGAGGTGGCGACGGGGTCCTTGGCCTCAGGTGCTGTTTCAGCGGCTCTCAGGAAGTCATGTGGCTTTTCCTGTAGGGCTAAAACCTTGGGCTTTGGGGTAAGGGAAGGTAGCCAAGGAGGGGGGTTTCCAAGCCTGGATGTAACAAGTTTGATCATCATGTAACTTCAAGCAGTTTCACGGACAGTGGAGAGAAATGGGGAAGAAAGCGCCTCCTGAAGGCCGCCTTCTGAGCTGGGCCACTCTGCTGGCACGGAGGTGAGCCCAACGCCCAATGCCCGCTTGCTTAGGTCCTGAGATGACCCACTGGTCAGGGCGGGGGGAACCTTACTAGGTGCCAGACCCACTGAGGGATATAGGGGTGTGTGAGAGGGATGGACACAGGAAACGAGGAGAACCAGAGCGAACAAGACACAGGGCAGATTTCACATTTACTGCTGCATGATAGCGGCCTCACGTTTACGACATGGGGACGCAGGGATGGAGACTCGGGTCGCGTTGCCTGAGGGCAGCGTTTCTCCCACCCCGGGGTCCCCAGCAGGTCTACACGTGACATGGCCACAGCGTGGAAGGACTGAAAGCATCAGGAAACTTCGGCACTGCCCCTGCCGGTGCCCGGCTTTGCTGGGTGGGGGCTTCGCTGGGGTGAGGGTTGTGGCACTGCCCGGCTTCGCTGGGTGAGGGTTGTGGCACTGCCCCTGCTGGTGCCCGGCTTTGCTGGATGGGGGCTTCACTGGGTGAGGGCTGCGGCGCTGCCCCTGCTGTTTCCAGGTACTTGTTTTGAGCTTGGTGGTTTGAGTTGCAGTGAGGAGCCAGGCGTCTCTGGGAAGCTGGCTCCTGTCAGGACCCCGCCACCTGGCCTGCTCCCTAATATGGGCTGCAGACAGCTTGGGGGGCTCTAAGTGGGCACCTGTTCGGCAGGGCCCTGGCACCCCTGCAGTCTCTGGGCTCTGCTCTTTAAGGGCCAGGGAACAGCAGGAGAGTACCAGGGCAGGGGTGGACCCTGCATCTGGGTGCTCCTGTAGCCAGTGCATGGACGCCAGCAGGAGGAGGGGCGGTGGTCAGGCCACTGGCGCCGCATGGATTCCACACTGCCTGTCCGGGTGGCTTCCCTGGCCTTTGGCATCTCAACAAAGGGACTACAGGTCCAGGGGCGGAGTTGGCTGGCCGCTCTGGCACCTGGCATCTTCCCTTTGTCCCCGCTCATCAGAAGAGTGACCTCTTGTGGGCATTCATGGTCACTGCATGTGGCTTGATCCCTGCCCACAGTACCAGCCAGAAACATCCTCCCCTTACCCTGAGAGGGGCCAGGACCTGTCCCCGTCCTAAGAAGTCGCGTTCCATGGTGGCTGACCTTGTCACCACCCAAGGGAGGGCACCTCTGGGCCCCTGGGTCTGAAGGTCCCTGACGACACCCTGTGTGGGGCCCTCCCTGCTGCCGGGCACAGCCTCCTGCAGGTGGAGACCACGCTGGGGCAGGGTCGCACAGTTGGCATGTGTCTGTGGCACCATGTGGGTTACAGGCGTTAATCCTACACTGATGCAGGCGTGCAGGCCCGGTGGGGTCAGTTCCCCTAGCAGGAGGGGGAGGTTGAGGGACCTGCCCAGGGCCACGGCACCCTGACCACTCTAGGAAGAGCTGGTGTTGGTGTGAGGTGGTTTTAAAAGTGTTTTGGTTTTTTTTTTCCTTTTGCAAGGTGGAAGCTGAGCCTGTTACGCCACAGTGCGGCCCCGTGTTGATGCCCTTCCTCCTAGGGAAATCCTGCCTCAGAAGCCCCAGCTCACAGTGGATGGGGCCAATTGGGGCGACGCTGGCTGAGGGTGGGCCCCAGGACAGGGAGAGGACCCCGGCTGGGCCCACCTTCGTTGCTCTGTAGAGACAGCAGCGACCTTTAGTCCAGCTCTCTTGTGGAAGCCGAGGGGAGCTGGTGCAGAAGGCTCAGGGCAGCTGAGCAGATGGCCTGCGACCCCGTGGCACCGCCTGGAGGGCACAGGCATGGAGCTGACCTTGGGGCTGCGCGTAAAGCCCTTGAGCTTTCCAAGGCCTTTGCGGGTGGCACTGGGCACTGTTACGTGGGCAAGAAGCTGCCCAGCTGATGTCCAGGGTGGCCAACGCCGTGCCGTCCTCTGGCGACGGCTGGGGTACGCTGCCCCCTGGGCTGAGCTCATTGTCGTGAGACTCACGGCGAGCCGGAGGCAGAGTGGGCCTCCCCCGGGCTGTCCACGCCCACCCTTGGGAAACGCCCTGCTGAGGACCCCATCAGGCCAACCTGTGGATACCACAGGCTTGCTGACGGAAGGCTGTGTGACCTGAGGCCCACCGTGGCCGTTGTCCCCAGAACTCAGCCACGCCGACGGTGCTCGCGGCAGGAGCTCGCTGGGGCTGTGTCCACACCCCTCAGTGCCCTGTGGGGGCTGTCTCGGGGTTACCCGCTGTGCTGTGTGGCTGCATTTCACTCCCAGGATGGAAAACATTAGTGAGGAAAAGAGGGGTGTGTGGGGCTGTGCCAGGGGACTGGAGGCCACGGGCAGCCGATGGGGAAGGAAGGGGCCGGGCCGGGGAGGGGAGCCCCGTGGATATTGGTGGGTGGCCAAGGTGAGGCAGCCCGGATTCTCCAGGGCCGCGTGGTCCCCAGGAGCCTGCGTACCGAGGGAGCCGTCCTTGAGTCCACGGCCCCCAGCAGGGCCTCGATGTCCCCTGTGCTGTGCAGCAGCATCCACACCCCTCCAGAGGTGTTAGCGGCGGAAGGGCAGGTCACACGAGCAGCTGACAGGCGAGCTGCCCGCGGCGTCTGGAGACACCTCGTGGACTCCCAGTCTCTTGCTGGGGACAGGCCTCCTCCAGATGTCGAGGCGACCCTGAGACATCGGCACGCAGAAATTCAAGGCCGAGGCAGGGAGTGTTGGTGTGGGGAGGGACGTGGTTAAAGAGGAGGTCAGTCCTGGGACCTGGTGGTGTGTGTGTGTGCAGTGTACACGTGTGTGCTGAGCCACACAGTGGACACCTTTTGCTGCTGTCCTCACATGGCTGCCCGGGTGACAGAGGGCCGTCAGTGGGCAGGACCACAGGCTGGGGCCGGGACACCAATCAGGAAGTTGGGTCTGATGTGTGTGTCTAGGCTTCACAACCCAATACGTGGCCCAAGGCAGTGGGGGCTGGGGACAGCTCACCACCTCGGAGTTCCTCTCCTCTGTTCCCAGCATTCCGGTTCCGGACGCCACGGGCACAGGACACGAGTGGACGCAGGACACCAGCAGGGAGGCTCTCCTAAGCAAGGTGTCTGAGAGTTCAGACAGAATGCCAGCACGCATCCCAGAGGCTGGGGAGGGGGTGATAGAGGCCCAAGGACAGCTGACCACTGTCTGTCCCGGGCTCCGGGCCACACTTGTTTCCATGGTGCCGTGATGGCCAGAGGATGACAATGGCGCCATGTCCCCGCAGGCTGCAGCGGGCTGGAGCAGGGGAAGGCCAGCACGCTGGCGTTCCACGGGCGCCCGGAGGAGGGTGCCACACCGTATCCATGCTGCAGAGATCGGGACGGAAGGGTGACCATGACCCCAGCGATCCCACACGGCAGAGGTAAGGGGCTGAGGCAGCACCTCAGAGTGCCTGCAAGGGCAGCCCGCAGCAGGGGCAGCCTGCAGCAGGGGCGTCCCGCAGCAGGGGCGTCCCGCAGCAGGGGCAGCCCGCAGCAGGGGCGTCCCGCAGCAGGGGCAGTCTAGGGCCGGCTGGGAGCACTTGTGGACAGAAGTCTGTGGGGGAGCCGTCCCTCGGACTTTCCCAACGTGCCGCTGGGACAGGCTGGCTTCAGAGAGACCCCAAAGTGTCCCCAAGCGACACTGAGAACTGCAGCTTTTGTTTAGATTAAAAAAAATTTTTTTTACTAACGGTTTATTTATTTGAAAGGCAGAGTTATGTAGGAAGAGGGGGAGAGAAAGAGACCTTGCATCTGCTGTTTGACTCCCAAGTGGCCAGGCTGGCACCCAGGTGCCAGAGCTGCTTCTGGGTCTCCTAGGTGGGTATAGGAGTTCTTGGGCCATTTTCTGCTGCTTTCCCAGGTGCACTGGAAGGGCACTGGGTAGGAAGCAGAGCAGCCGGGACTTGAACAGGCGCCATATGAAGTGCCAGTGTTGTAAGTGGTGGATTTCAGTTTCTAAACACTGCGTTTGGCTTCAGGCACAGCACTTGGACTGGTGGACTCCTTTGCTACGCGAGGGTGCCTGGGGATAACAAAGTCACCCCAAATCAAAACTCCACACGTGGGCGTGCTGTGCTTTGGGAGTAATGCCGGCCTCTGCTGTTCAGAAGACACAAGGAGGGAGTGGGGTCCCCTCCTTGGCAGGGCTCGGGGAGGGAGCCCTGCTCTGTGCACTGCCTGCTGGCAGCCGCGGCGCTGTCCTGCTGGACAGGAGCTGGCTGGCTGCTGCCGACCACCACGGAAAGAACAGCCAGGCATACGAAAAGGGCTTAATGGTTGGGGGAACCACGGCCACGGCTTCCCTTCCCCAGGCAGCAGACAGCCGTGGAGTGGGCTGCAGAGACGGGAAGGGGCTTTTCAGACTCTCCCTGACTGGACGCCCAGACGGGGGTCGCCTCGGCCCTTGGTGGTGGTGGTGGTGGGGGGTGTGCCTCTCCCTGTGCAGCGGTGGTCTCCCCGCCTGAGGGGCCCGCCAGAATCCCGAGGCGCACTCGGCCCTTCTCCGGCTCCCGGGGCAGCCATCACCGTCCACCCACGGGACAGTTCCTGCCATGGGCTGCAGGGGAGCAGGTCCTGTCCTCCCCAAGGGCAGCTTCAAGTCCGTGGGAAATGTCCACCTGGACCCAAGGTCTGGAAAGGCCGCACGCCCCTGAGGTCCGCACCCCCGGCCTCTGGCTGGGCTGCCCGTGACCCCGGGGCCTCCCGCCGCTCCACGGGGGAGACCCTGAAGCAGCGCTCTCGTCACCGGCTGTCACTGCGCTTCCCAGAAACCACCCTCAGTGGACGCCCACGGGCGAGGCGGACACGAGGGGACGCGCTCGCCTCTGCCCTGTTTCTCCTTGCAGCGGATGGCGACTGCAGCGGCGGCGGCCCGCGGATCCTCCGGCCGGCGGCGTGGGAGCGGTGAGCGGCCTTCCCGGTCCGCCCTCGCCCGGCGCGCACCGTCGGCGCAGGCTTCTAGAAGGCGGCGTCTGATTGGCCAGCCGGGGGGCAGGCGCTGCGGCGGGGGAGCGCTGTGAGGGGGCGGCCGAGGGGGTCACTGGGTGTGAGGGGGCGGCCGAGGGGGACACTGGGTGTGAGGGGACGGCCGAGGGGGTCACTGGTGTGAGGGGGAGGCCGTGGGGGACACTGGGTGTGAGGGGGAGGCCGAGGGGGTCACTGGGTGTGAGGGGGAGGCCGTGGGGGACACTGGGTGTGAGGGGGCGGCCGTGGGGGACACTGGGTGTGAGGGGGCGGCCGAGGGGGACACTGGGTGTGAGGGGGCGGCCGAGGGGGTCACTGGGTGTGAGGGGACGGCCGAGGGGGTCACTGGGTGTGAGGGGGAGGCCGAGGGGGTCACTGGGTGTGAGGGGGCGGCCGTGGGGGTCACTGGGTGTGAGGGGGAGGCCGTGGGGGACACTGGGTGTGAGGGGGAGGCCGTGGGGGAGCTTGCGCTCCGGCAGCCGCACTGGGCGTCGGCGTCCACGTCCTGCCGAGGGGCGTGCGTCATGGCGCAGGGTCGGGGCTCCCAGGAGTGCCCGGGCTGGGACCCCTGATGCCGCCCGAGTCCACGCAGGACAGCTGTCAGTTGCAGTGGTTGGCACTGTCAGGAGTGGGCCTTAGGACGTGGCCGGAAGCAGGTGTGGTCCCTGGCCGTCTCTCCGTGTGTCTCCTTCATGCCGGCCTCCCGTGGTGACCAAGGCCCCTGGCAGGGCCGCGGGAGTGTCCCGGAACGGCCGCAGGGCAGCGGGGCTTCTGGTGCGTGAGCCACAGCCCCGGTGTCCTAAGAGGGGCCTGCTTGGAGTGCAGACCCCGGCCCGTGTGTTCCTGGGCCAGCAGGAGGGGCGTTGAGTTCAGTGACCCCCGCTATTATTTAAGTGAAATACGGATACTGGTAGTTGACCCAGGGTGTGGCACAGAAGCCCATCCGTGCCCGTGGCCTCCGTGTCGCGAGCACTCTGACCCGTCACTGTTGGGCAGCTGAGCTTTGCGGAGACCTCCCTGGGCGCAGCCTTGGGGTGGGGGGAGAACCCCGGGGCTTCCGGGCACCCCGCTTTCTGCATTTCATCTGCGCAGTGCCCCAGTCGGCCTGGCAGTACCCAGAGGGCAGCGCCTGTCGTGTCCTGCCGGTGACGGGAGGTTGGGCAGAGCCCCGTGGCTGGCGTGCCCCCTTCCAGGCAGGGTCTGGTGCCAAGTCTGTCCCGGGGCTGGCTGGCCTGGAGCCCCTGTCCCGCCGGGCCAAGTCTTCCTGCTTCTTTCCCAGGAGGGGCGCGCTGCAGACCCTCAGGAGGGACGCGTGCGTCTCCGATCCCTTGGTAAGGAAGCGGGGTGTCGGGCGCCACGCAGTGCAGTGTCCGTGTGGGTCCCCTGCCCCCGAGGGCCCCACCGCAGCGGGCTCCCCTCTTCCGGCGGGTGGCCTGCTGGTGTGGGTGTGAGCTGCAAAGCCCTGTGCGGTGACTCAGAGCCCAGCGTGGCTCTGTGTGCCCCAGGGCAGCCGGCAAGGCTCGGCAGTGTGCAGCGGGCAGCTGAGACTTGCTCAGGGTTACGGGGTACACGTGGCAGCCCCCTCGATGCTGCCCCGAGGGCCTCCCCACGGCCGGCCTGTGAGCTGCTGTGGGCAGTGGGCAGCATGGCGAGTGGTCCCTTGCCTGGCGCTGCGGACGCACGGTCACGTCCCCTGTCCTCTCCCTCTCGCCCAGCTGTGCCACGGCCTCCGGGATGCCCACCACGAGCCCTGCTGCTGTGCGGGCCGCGTCGCATCTGGCCGCCTGCCTGTGCCCAGGGCCCAGGCCGTGCTGCCCTACTGGGTGCCTTTATCCCTGCAGCCCCGGCAGCAGGTAGGTGCTGACCCAGTGGGTCTTTGGTGTCTTGATGGACGTGCTGGGGTGTCACCTGAGGTGTGCATGGTCTAGGAGCGTTGTTTCAGCATTTCTGGAAGACTCTGTGAGGACCTGGATGTGCACATGGTGTGTGCTCACGGGAAGTGTGCCCGGCCAGCTTTGCCACCCCACGGCGTTCTGCCATCAGAGCTTCGCTGCATCTCGGAGTTTATGTAAACGGAAGTGCATATGCCTTCTGTCTGGCTTCCGGCACGCCGCATGGCCGGGGTGGTGCCCATGGCGTGCCCTCCTGACGGCCGGTGGCTTCTGTCCACCTGTGACCGTGCCCAGCAGGGCTGCTTGGACTTTGTGGACAGCGCTGGATGGAGGCCTCAGTTCTCCTTGAAATATCCACGTGGGGGCAGGGTGGCTCCCATGATGGTGCAGACTGAATCTTCTAAAAAGGCGGCCAATGGCGTTTGCAAGCGGCGACCCTGACTCCTGCCAGGAGGGGAGGAAGTCACAGCTTTATGGCCGCCTGGCTGGGTACCCTCTGCGCCTCCACCCTTGGGATGGAAATCTCGCCCTGCCTCCCGGCGCTCCCGGGGCACATGCTGCCACGTGCCATGCCTGGGCACGGCGGCCTGATTGCCAGGCTGGGTCCAGCTGAGCAGCCCTGCAGCAGGACCGCGTGTCTCTGGTCGTGGAGCCCTGGCTGGCCCCCGCGTGTTCTCAGGGCAGTGCCAGAGGTGACCCGGCAGCAGGAGCCAGCCTGCCATTCCTGACACAGAGGGCCTCAAGTCCCGGGGCGCTAGGAGGTTGGGGCTCCGTCTCTGTCTCCCCGCCCCCCGGCCGCCCCCAGCTCTCAGACCTGCGCAAGGCCTCAGGAGGCCTGAGGGTGAGCCGAGCCTGTGGGGAGGGTGGCAGCTGCGCCCTTCCGTGCCTCCCACTGGGCAGCACGCCCCACGGCTGTAGGTGTGTGGCCCTCGTGGCATGCTTGCTAGCCCGCGGCAGGAGGAAGGGAGCTTTCCCCGGAGTCCTGGGACTTAGCGTGCGGGGAGGGGCCTCGGGGGCCGGGCTTCACTGGGGGGAACACCGCATGGGCTGTGCCCACACCTCCAGGAGGGGCAGGCGCTTGTGGCACAGGAAACTCGTGCTTGGGGAGGAGAGGGTGAGCAGCGGCTGTGCGGGACAGGCATCGTGCAGAGAGGGGCCCAGCTGCCCGCTGCCCGCCGCACGAGGCCCTCCGCCAGCCCTGTGTAGCCATGAGGAAACATGGTGCGCTTTGGCCGGAGCTCGAGCTGCCCTGAGAGGGCATTCCGCGGTCTTCAGTGAGTGCCTCCAGTGCCTGGGTCAGCAGCGAGGCAGCTGTCCTGGAGGGCGGACGGAGCGGCTGAGGCGAGGGCAGCAGGTGGAGAAAGCTGTGATGGAGGCGCTCAGCCGCCCGCCAGGGGCCTCTCCTGGAGTGGAGGTGGGCTCTCGTGTTGAGGGGCAGCGGACTGGAGCCGGCCACATGGAGGGGTGGGGCTGCCCCTGGCTGGTGGGGACCACGGGGTGCAGGAATGTCCTTGTGGGTGCAGCCAGTCGGGGCTGTGTCTGTGTGGCATCCAGTAGACCGCCAGGACGCTGGCGAAGCCCTCCTCCCAGCGGGGGACATTGAGCCAGAGTCAAGGCCACACCAGGAGAGGCTGGACTTTGTGCCTCCCGCCTTGGGGTGGGAGCCGGTGCCCCTTTGTCGGGGGGGGGAGGGGAGACTCGGCTCTCAGCCCGGTCCCTGGGCCGATGCTGAGAGGTGGCTTGTTGTTGGAGGCGAGGGCACGGCCCCATCTGCCCTTGAACTCTCTCCCCCTCTCTGTTAGATCCAAAAGATGCTGCAGTTTCTTGTCTCCCAGACCTTGAACTCACGCCCTTGCCTGTGCCACTGCTTCAGGGTCCACTTCCCTGTGTCCAGGAGTCAAGTGCTGCTGCCCTACTGGGTGCCCCGCATCCTGAGGTTTGCGAAGAAGGTAAGGAGGAGACCAACAGACGGCAGTGAGGGGAGTGTGAGGCCTCTCGGGTGCCCAGGGAGGACCCCGCAGAGCTGTGCGCAGGAGGCCGGGCACAGAGGAGGCCAGTCGGCCCTTAAGGGTGCCGGGGGTTCCGGGCTCTCTGCGGAGGACGGCTTCTGTAGCCGTGGCTGATGCTTGCTTGCCCTCCTTCTCTTCCCTGCCCCTGCCTCTCCCACCATCCCCTGCCTCTCCCCCCATCCCCTGCCTCTCCCACCATCCCCTGCCTCTCCCACCATCCCCTACCTCTCCCACCATCCCCTGCCTCACCCACCATCCCCTGCCTCTCCCATCATCCCCTACCTCTCCCACCATCCCCTACCTCTCCCACCATCCCCTGCCTCTCCCACCATCCCCTGCCTCTCCCCCCATCCCCTGCCTCTCCCCCCATCCCCTGCCTCTCCCACCATCCCCTGCCTCTCCCATCATCCCCTGCCTCTCCCCCCATCCCCTACCTCTCCCACCATCCCCTGCCTCACCCATCATCCCCTACCTCTCCCACCATCCCCTGCCTCTCCCATCATCCCCTACCTCTCCCACCATCCCCTGCCTCTCCCATCATCCCCTACCTCTCCCACCATCCCCTGCCTCACCCATCATCCCCTACCTCTCCCACCATCCCCTGCCTCACCCATCATCCCCTGCCTCTCCCACCATCCCCTGCCTCACCCATCATCCCCTACCTCTCCCACCATCCCCTGCCTCTCCCATCATCCCCTACCTCTCCCACCATCCCCTGCCTCTCCCATCATCCCCTACCTCTCCCACCATCCCCTGCCTCTCCCACCATCCCCTGCCTCTCCCACCATCCCCTACCTCTCCCACCATCCCCTGCCTCTCCCACCATCCCCTGCCTCTCCCACCATCCCCTGCCTCACCCATCATCCCCTGCCTCTCCCACCATCCCCTGCCTCTCCCACCATCCCCTGCCTCTCCCATCATCCCCTGCCTCTCCCACCATCCCTTGCCTCACCCACCATCCCCTGCCTCTCCCACCATCCCTTGCCTCACCCACCATCCCCTGCCTCTCCTACCATCCCCTGCCTCTCCCACCTCTCCAGGGTCCTGAGGTTGTGGTCCCTGGCTCCGGCTGGTGTGGAGGCAGGTGGTACGAGAGGGGGGCCCAGGCAGCCAGCCCTCAGATCCTGTCCTCTTTCTCAGGCCCTTGCTGACCGTCATGGCTCTGCCTCCCAGGAAGTGACAGCTGGGGGTCTGCCCGGCCCTGCCCCTTCTCCCCAGGCCCCCCTGGTGTGGGGTCTGCCCGGCCCTGCCTCTTCTCCCCAGGCCCCCCTGGCAAGCTGGGTGGAAGTTAGGGGCTTGTTTCTCTGTCCCCACCTTTCCAGTTGCTGGCTCCCCAGAGGCAAGGCCCAGTGCACCTCTGAAGGAGAACCCGGGCTTGCCTTCTGGAGGGACACCCAAGCTGTCTGTCCTCTCCTCCTGGAGGGTGCCCAGGCTGAGGAGCCACCCGTGTGTTTGCCTTTCAGGTGGTGAAAAGGCAGTGGAGTTTTAGGGGCCTCCAAGGTAACTCAGCACATGTGTGTTCCCTCTGCTCCCCAGGAAAGGGGAGACTTGTGACTGTGACAGTGGGGAGGGTGGGTTCACCACACTGTGCCTGGCGACACATCTGCCCATACCCTGTGTCCCTGGGGAGCCTCGGCGTTGTTTGCAAGTGGGCTTGGGCAATGTTGCTGATGGTTTCACAAGAAGCTGTAGGCTCCTACGATTTCTGTCACTGGGGGGGGGGTGTACTTCTAAAGCCCACAGAAACATGGAAGTAACAGATAGTTACTTGGGTGCAAAGTCTAGTACCCGTATGCTCCCCATATGTGCTGTCTACACCCGTGTGGTTGCAGACTGCAGTGTGACATGCGTGTACGCTCCCTATATGGTGCCTTCCTGTGTTATTTGTGGCTTCAGAACATGATAGGCTGACTCACGTGTGTTCCCAGCATACTATTTGTAGTTATGCCAAGGCGTATTCATAGGTGGGGCCTTCAGAAAATCCATGGGAAATGTATGTCAGTCAGCAGTGAGCAGGGTGGCAGTGGGCGCAGGGCAGGGTCAGGGGTCAGAGGGAACGCCTAGGGGCAGCACTGAGGAGTGCCCAGGAAACGGACAGCTGCCCACACTGCCTCTTCGCGGCCAAGAATCAGCACCTTCTGCTGATACGAAAGGTGCCTGGTTAGTGGCAGTGTAAATTGTTCACCTCTGTGGGATTGGGGATGTTTGGGGGATCAGACTTCCCTATGTGTGTCCTGTTCACACACACACAAATAAGCCCACGCGGCCAGCAGCTCTGGGCGGTGCCAGCCTCTGTGTCCAGGATGGCTCTGGGACCATGCCCTGGGCTCACAGCCATGCTTCTGCACCTAGAACGGCCCCTGGACTTGCGCCCTTGCTACAACTGCTGGAGAGTCTGCTGCAGCGGGCGCCTGCTGCTCGAGTGGCAGCAGCTGCAGGCCCTGTGCCAGGACGAGCTGGAGACCCCTGGGAAGACAGGCAGCCCCCCGGACTCCCTCCTGCCTGTCAGCTTTACCTTCCTGGCCTGCCTGCAGACTGTGCTGAGGGCCATTCGGTGAGCAGGGGCTGGGGGCTGGGGGCTGGGGGTGGCTCCGGGCTCACCGCCCAGGGGACCCCCAATTCAGAGGACATTGGGGACTGGGGAGCGCGGGGCTTGGGACCAGCCACAGGTACCACTGCAGTTGGGTGGTGCTTTTAGCACACAGACCTGCTTGTGTGTGTGTGTGTGTGTGTGTGTGTGTGTTAAAGGATTTATTTATTTTTACTGGAAAGGCATGTGTACAGGGAGAAGGAGAGACAGAAAGATCTTCCATCCACTGGTTCACTCCCCAAATGGCCAAGCGGCCAGAGCTTAACCAATCTGAAGCCAGGAGCCAGGATCTTCTGGGTCTCCCCTGCAGGTGCAGGGTCTCAAGGCTTTGGGCCGTCCTGGACTGCTTTCCCAGGCCATAGGCAGGGAGCTGGATGGGAGGGGAGGAACTGGCTCCCATGTGAGTTGCTGGGGCTTGGAGGTGGAGGATGAGCCGGATGAGCCAGATAAGCCATTGAGCCAGCCCCTCCCCCTTTTAATTTTTTTCTTCCTTTTATTATTTTTATTTATTTGGAAGGGTACTCTTCTGGGGGTGGGGTGGGGAGAAGAGAGAGAGAGCATGAAAGGGTTTCATCTGTTGATTCGCCTCAGCAGCCGGGGCTGGGGTAGGCTGGGCTGGGCGCCTGGATTTCCATAGGTCTCTCACGTGGCTGACGAGGACCCGAGAACCTGGGCTGTCCTCCACTGCTTTCCCTGGCTGCATTAACAGCAAGTTGGGGTGGGAGTGGAGCAGCTGGGACTCAAACCTGTGTTCACACAGGCTGCCAGGGTTGCAGGCAGTGCCTTAACCTGTTGTGGCACAAAGCCAGCTGTGTTCTTGCTCCTCCCATGTAGTCCACAAACAATCCAGAAACATCGCAGAGGTTGCTGAGGAGGTGGTTGTGTCTTGAGGCCCGCCCACTTTTCTTGCATGTTCTGTTCTCAGAAGAAGTCCTGATCCTGAGACGGGAGCTCTGCTTTGGAAGGCCTTTCCCTGCCGTGTGAGGCCCCTGGACCCCTCGCCCCCAAAGCCAGTGTCTTGCTCAGGTCCCCCTGAGCCAGGTGTCCAGGGCCGCCACATGAACCAGGTGTCCAGGACCGCCCCATGAGCCAGGTGTCCAGGGCCACGCCCTGAGCCATGAGCCAGGTGTCCAGGACCGCCCCATGAGCCAGGTGTCCAGGGCCACGCCCTGAGCCATGAGCCAGGTGTCCAGGGCCACGCCCTGAGCCATGAGCCAGGTGTCCAGGGCCACGCCCTGAGCCATGAGCCAGGTGTCCAGGACCGCCCCATGAGCCAGGTGTCCAGGGCCGCGCCCTGAGCCATGAGCCAGGTGTCCAGGACCGCCCCATGAGCCAGGTGTCCAGGGCCACGCCCTGAGCCATGAGCCAGGTGTCCAGGGCCACGCCCTGAGCCATGAGCCAGGTGTCCAGGGCCGCCCCATGAGCCAGGTGTCCAGGGCCACGCCCTGAGCCATGAGCCAGGTGTCCAGGACCGCCCCATGAGCCAGGTGTCCAGGGCCACGCCCTGAGCCATGAGCCAGGTGTCCAGGACCGCCCCATGAGCCAGGTGTCCAGGGCCACGCCCTGAGCCATGAGCCAGGTGTCCAGGGCCACGCCCTGAGCCATGAGCCAGGTGTCCAGGGCCGCCCCATGAGCCAGGTGTCCAGGGCCGCCCCTTGGAACTGTGGCAGGCCCTTGGTCACCCGTGTCTGCTGGGTATGTTGTATTCTCTGCCGGGGCAGCCAAGAGAACCTTACTTCCTCCTTCTCCTCCTCCTCCTCCTCTTCCTCTAGTACCCCAGCCAGACTTCTCCCCGCGCCTCCATCAGACTTCTGTGGAAGTGGAATTGGGAAATCCATGGACACAGACGCCTGGCAGTGGGAGACCTGTAAGAGTGTGCTGACACACAACACACAGTCCTGACGTGTGAACAAGCACCTCGGGTTCCATGTCTGTCTACAGTCAGAGAAAGAATATTCTAGAAAATGGCTAGTGTCTGAACACGGTTGTCTGGGCTTCTGGCTGGTCACAGCAGGAGGTTAGCTCCCTCCTGGTCACTTTGTCATGGCTGGAAGTGGGTGCGTGTTTACCCGTGAGTTTGGTCCTGGAGTGGGACAGATGTGTCACGTCTGACTGTGTGCTGGCCAGCAGTGCTGTGGGGACATCCGTGTGCAGACCCCCTACCCTCGGCAGCCTCTCCGGGGGGTGCACGGCCTTTGAACCCGGAAGAACCTGAAGAGCAGCCAAGGGACTTTGCTTTTTGTTTTTCCCAACTTGTGTGAGATCTGGTTTGTTCGCACTCTGGGAGGGACAGAGAAGGAGCTGGACTGAGAGAGGAGGGCCGGCGTGCTCGCAGGAGGCAGGCCCCAGCAGGTGCAGAGCAGCGGGTCTGACGCTGGGGTAGGAGGCTCTGGGGGCTCACAGGAGCGGGGGTGGGATTTCCACCCTCTCCCCTCGCACAAGGAGCTTGTGGGTTCTGGGGTTGGAGGTCTCGGCCTGTGATGCAGGGACCCCCACCCTCCCTGAGCACAGTGGGGAGCCCCGTGCCACCCTCTTCCACTCAGGGACCCACCCACCAACAGGGGCCGGCCAAAGGACAGGTCTGCTAACTGTCTTTCTCTTTCCAGGCAGTTATTTTGGGTTTGAAGTTGGACCTGAGAACATCCGTGGCAGCCGCCTGCTCAGGAGCGGTCCCCGCTATGGACGGCCGTGCGCACCCCGGACCCAGCGGTGTTTACACTCTGGCGCTTCTCCTGACGAGTCTGAAGTCTGTGAGGTCAATAAATGTGTTTGTCTAAGCCGGCGGCCCTGGCGGCCTCTGAGTGTCCTTCGCTCAGGAGGGCTCGTGCTCCCTTGCTGGGCCTCAGGAGCCTGTCTCAGTCGGTGCCTCACCCGCGGGCCTGAGGCCAGCATGCTGGGGAATGGGGCCCTGCTGGGCCCGGCCGGTGTTCTGGGGACGACAGGGCATGTGGCTTCCAGGAGCCGGAGGTGTGTGTGAACTGGTTGTGGAGACTGAGTTATTCAGATATTGTTAGAAGGCTGCCACCTCGGCCCGGAGGGTCCTGGGCACTGTGGGGACTGTGCAGCTTCTGCCTCGGTCCTGGAGGGTCCTGGGCACTGTGGGGACTGTGCAGCTGCCACTTCTGTCCTGGAGGGTCCTGGGTGCCGTGGGACTGTGCAGCTGCTGCCTTGGTCTCAAAGCATGCTTGGGACCACAGAGAAAGCGGGGCTTGGCGGTCTCTCCCTCTAGGCCCTTGGAATCCCCAGTTTGCATTTGTGTCTGGATCGTGTAATTTGGAAGGCAGTTACAAAGCAGGATAGAGAGAGCTGCATTCGCTGGCTCACGCCCCGCATGGCTGCAGAGGTTGGGCTGGGCCAGGCATTTCCGTGTGGGTGCAGGGCCCGAGGACTTGGGTGTTTGGTGTTGTTTTCCCAGACACGCTGGCAGGGAGTTGGATTGGAAGCAGAGTAGCTGGGGCTTGAATGGGCACTTGTAGGGCCCCAGCACTGCAGGGACAGCTAACCCTATTAAGCCAGAATTCCAGCCCCACTTTCCGGACTCTTCTAGTGGAGGAACTATGCACTGTGCACTCCTCTAGGTCTGCTGTTTCATGCAACACTCCAGAAAGGATTGATTGATTGCTTTGCTTTCATTTTAGAGGTGGAGTTAGAAGAGCTATGTCTTCCACCTGCTGGTTCTGTCCACAAAGGGCTGCAATTGCTGGGCTGGGCTGGGCCAAAGCCAGCAGCCTGGACATCCATCTGGGTCTTCTTCGTGGGTGCACGGGCCAAGGACCGGAGACATCCTCTGTGTGTTCCTCAGACACACTAGCAGGAAGCTGGGTGGGAGGGGGAAACACTAGGACTTGAACTGGTGCCTATAAGGGATGCTGGCCCTAGAAGCAGGCTATTAGGCCCCTGTGCCATGTGGCTGGCTGGCTGCTGTGCCATGTGGCTGGCCCGTGTGCCACATGGCTGGCCTCTGAGCCCTGTGACTGGATGCTGTGCCATGTGGCTGGCCCCTGTGCCCCGTGGCTGGCCCGTGTGCCACATGGCTGGCCTCTGAGCCCTGTGACTGGATGCTGTGCCATGTGGCTGGCCCCTGTGCCCCGTGGCTGGCCCGTGTGCCACAAGGCTGGCCTCTGTGAGCTCTGTGACTGGACGCTGCACCACATGGCTGGTCCCTGAGCCATATGGCTGGCCGCTGCGCCATGTGGCTGGTTGCTGTGCCCCATGGCTGGCCCATGTGCCACATGGCTGGCCTCTGAGCCCTGTGACTGGTCACTGTGCCATGTGGCTGGCCCCTTTGCCACATGGCTGTCCTGTGGGCTCCGTGGCTGGTCGCTGTGCCCCATGGCTGGCCGCTGTGCCCCATGGCTGTCCTATGGGCTCCGTGGCTGGTCGCTGTGCCCCATGGCTGGCCCGTGGGCCCCTGTGGCTGGTTGCTGTACCCTGTGGCTGGCCTGTGGGCCCTGTGACTGGTTGCTGTGCCCCATGGCTGTCCTGTGGGCTCTGTGGCTGGTTGCTGTACCCTGTGGCTGGCCTGTGGGCCCTGTGACTGGTTGCTGTGCCCCATGGCTGTCCTGTGGGCTCTGTGGCTGGCCGCTGTGCCCCGTGGCTGGTTGCTGTGCCCCATGGCTGGCCTGTGGGCCCTGTGACTGGTTGCTGTGCCCCGTGGCTGGTCGCTGTGCCCCGTGGCTGGCTGCTGTGCATGCTTTCAAGGTGCACTTCAGTGCTTCTGTGGCTTTTTCTGTTTGAATTTCTCATGTGGATAGACCAATGTGTCAGTGATCCGTTGCTGGGTGTGGGATTCCTTCCACCAGTGGGTTAGCTGCTGGCAGTCATGCTGCCTGGCTGCTCATATACCAGCGTTTCCCTGGGTGGTGTCTGCATTTCTCCAGGTGGGCACTGAGGTGTGTAGTTACTGAGTTGTGTTGTGGTTCATGACTGTTTGGAGGACCTGCTGGGCGTGCACAGTGGCTGTGGCCTTGGGAGAGTCAGCTTAGCCCCTGTGTGTGTCCGTTCTGTGGCAGTGTGTTGGCATTGGGGTGTAGGGGCCTTCGCTCTGAGCCTCCCTGTCACCTGGGCCCCGGCAACCTCCCCGTGCTAAGGCGTGTGACTGTGTGGAAACCTCTGTGTACATGCACTGTGTTTTCATTGGATTTCTTCTTTTTCTGATATTTATTAATTTAAAAGTTGTGGTTAGAGAAGGAGAGAAGGGATTTTCCATCTGCTGGTTTGCCCTCCAGATGTCTACACTGGCTGGGTCTGGCTGCATCTCCCATGGGGTTGCGAGCCTCTGTGCTTCGTGTTGTTGGGGTGTCCGCGTCCGTGGCCCTCCCCTCATTGCCTCCCGGATCTCCTGGCAGCCTGGGCCCAGCAGCCACGAGAGGGCGCTGTCTGGAAGGCTCTCCCGTAGAAGCTGGGGCAGCTTTGGGAGGCCGGAGCAGCCGGGCGCGGGAGCCAGACGCCCTGGGCCTGGGGAGCACTGGGTCTGGATTCCAGCGCGGTACTTACCCATTCATATTTCCATGCAACACCCACGAGTGCCCAGCAGCGGCACGTCGGCCAATGCACACGGCTTCGTGGCTTTCTGGAATGTTTCTTGAACGTGGTCAGAGGCGGAGGCTTGGCTGGCTGTGGCACAGTGCTGTTCCCACACCCACTGTAATTTAGAAAGCCAGCTCTGTGTGCCGTTTGTCCCCAGGGTTCTTTCTAGCAGAAAGGCCCAGCCGGAAGCAGAGGGGAGGGACAGAGATCCTTTCCCTGCAGCTGAGGTGGGTGACAGGCTGCCCCCGCACCGTGGGGAGCTGCAGTTTGTCAGCTTTTATTACATGTGAAGTTCGAGCATCTGTCCCCTGGGCCTGGCAAGCAGCCGGGGCCTGGGATAGGACAAGGATTCAGCTGCACAAACAACCCTGATGTCACTTGGAATTTGTGTGCTGTCAGCTGACCATGCTGCAGCCGGAGGCGGGCTGCCCCCTCCCCCACTCAGCGCCCTCCCCCTTGGGGGGGCCAGCCGGCTGTGACTTGCTCAGCAGGACTCCGAGGACGGCAGGGTGGAGTGTCCCAGGCCTGGGCACTAGTGGTCGCATCTGCGCAGTAGGAAGGGTTGGGGTGCAGGGAGGGGAAGGGGCACATGTGGGGGAGGGCTGGAGCTGTGAGGATGACGAGGCCAGTGGCTCCCTCCTGAGGTCCCGTTTCTCCCCTGTGGCAGCGTGGGAGCCCTTTGGGATGTGAGTGACAGGGTGGGTGCCTTTGCCACGTGCCACGAAAGGCATTTCTCCTCCAAGGGGCTGGTGTGCTGTGTGTGTCTGGCCTCACGGGATGCAGGGAACAGCTAAGCTAACGCACAGGGCTTGGGTCCAGAAGGACACCGATTAGCTGCTGGGCCGTGAGCCTGGCCGTGATGTCACTGGGACCCACTGCTCCCACGTCTCGGGCCGTTTGGCATCGTCCGCGTGGCCTCTGGTAGTGTTCCGTGTGAGGCTTGGCCTGGCATCCCGCTGAGCAGGACAGAGGTGCTCTTGCGGTAAGGGATCTGCAGTTAGGCTTGACTTTTAGGAGCAGGGATGTCAGTGTGGGCTATGTGTGCCCCATTCAGTTCCCAGCAGACAAGGCCGTGGGTGCCTGGGGCCCTGCAGGGTCTCCAGGGCCTGGGCCAGGCTCCGTGCTGCCAGTGCCCGCGCTTGCCCTTGCACGGAGTGCGCTTCTCCGGGTGCTGGCTGTGCGTGTGAATTATGTCCCTGTTGTAGCAGCAAGAGCGTGTTCCGCACGCCCGCGAGGTGTTTGCATGTGCAGCGGCAGCACAGGTGCCTGGCTGCTGCTGCCTGCCTGCTCTGGGCACGGCCCCCTTACAGCTGTGCCAGCATTAGCAGTAGGCAGCAGGGCAGTGTTGCGCAGGCGTGAGCAGCCTTTTGCGGCTCTGCCCTTGGGTGGTGCCACGTGGCCCACCTTGCCCGTCAGCATGTTGGAGACCTGCACAGGGTGGGTGTCTGGCCAGGGTGCCCTCTGGGGAGGTGTTCTGTTCTGGGATATGATGAGACGAGGGCTGCGGTCACAGATACGGGCGTGTGTGGAGCTGCAAGTCGGCCAGGCCTGAATTGTGTGGGTCTGTGAGTCCTGAACTCCACAGCCGGGGAGGCTGCGGGCAGCCCTTACGCACCTCCCGTCTGTCTCGGCTGGCACAGCTGAGTGCCCAAAGTGCCCGCTCACAGGCGCCCCTTCTTCTAGCCCCGGCAGACCAAGGCCACAGATCAGCAGGTCACCACAGAGGGCAGTGTGCATGGAGAGGGACAGGGCTCGAGGACTGTGGGAGAACAGAGGCCCTGGGGGGAGGCAAGGGCGAGGAACAGGTGACCCATGAGGCTGCAGGAGGGAGACCTGGGCACAGATGGGTGGGCTCAGGCGGAGGGTGAGGAGCAGGTGACCCGGGCATAGAGGGGTAGGATCAAGTAGAGCACCCATGGGTCCCTGGACTTCTGGCCTCCTAGGGCTCCCTCTGGCGGCCGTGCCATGAATCTGCCGAGGAAGGGCAGAGGTGGCCAGATGCATGGGCCGAGATCCTGGGTTGTGAGGACCCAGGAGCGGAGTCACAGAGGGGGCCCTGGCAGTGTGAGTGGGAGGGAAGGTGGAGGCTGTTTGTGGCAGTGACCTGAAGACCAGTGGGCAGGATGACAGCAGGGACTGGGTGAGTGGCATCCGCCTTCTGCCGCCTGACTGGCTGCTCTGGGGGTCCCAGTGGAAGCGGTCCTGGGGCTGCTCCCTGAGCTTGCTCTGTCCACCGGGCAGGTGGCGGCCGTGGCTGGGCCGGAGGAGAGCCCCGGAGCCGGAGCCCCTTCTTTTGCTTTCCTCCACCTCCCCTGTTCCATCTGTCTCCTAGTCTTTCGGCCCCAGCCTGGGGTCTCAGGTCTGGGCGCTCTTGTGTTCCTGGTACAGAGTGGCCCCCGCTGCTCTGGGCATGCGTCTTGCACTGGGTGCCGAGCACGTATTGCAAACAGGGAAGGAGCTGTTCTTTGGCTCTGAGAGCAGTGATTGCCCATGACGGCCCCTGGCTGGGAGCTCTGGGGGACGCGGAGTCAGGTAGAGGGTTGTGAGCGAGGGCAGCCAGGTGGGCCCTGTGTCTGCTGGAAGAACCCCTGCCCCGCCCTCAGATGGAGTCAAGCTGAACCACCACGCCGCTCCGGATGCTCCAGGGCACACCACACAGGGAGAAGGAACAAGTGGGATTCGTCACCCGGCTTGCTTCACTCAGCTGCTGTGAGATACCCTGCCGCAGGACCGCCTGCCACGGCTGGCTGCCCTCACTCGGGGTTGGGACTGCGCTGTGGCCCTGTGGCGTGTGAGGCCTCAGTTCAGCGCTCGGGGAGCTAGCTCTCCTTGGGTCCACTCCTGTTGGACATGCAGCGGGTGAGCTGGTTCTAATCCTGGTCCTGGAGGTCACCAGGTGTGGCATCTTGTGCCTCAGTTTCCTCTGCTAGCAGTTCCTGCTTCCTGAGGTTGCGTGAATAAGTGCAGCGGGATGGGCCGCTGAGCTTACAGGAGCCGCAGCCTGTCACGGCGGCGCTGGTTCACTCCCTGCTCCTCTGCTGTGTCCAGCTCCCCGGCCCTGGCACCACGTGAGAGGCCCGGCTGGCCGTGGTGCCCCCATGTGAGATCCCGGCTGGCCGTGGTGCCCCCATGTGAGATCCCGGCTGGCCGTGGTGCCCCCATGTGAGAGGCCTGGTTTGAATTCCAGCTCGTGGCTCTGGCCTGTCCCAGCCCCGGCTGTTGGCATTCAGGGGTAAACCATGGAGGGAAGGGTCTCTCTTTGTGCCTCTCTGCTGCCACTAAATACATTTTTTGGTAAGTTAACTTGGGTCACTTCCACCAGACAGGCATGCAGCGAAAGGATCCCTTGGGGACGCGACGAAGTGAGGTGACCGAGTGGGCTGCCCTGCCGTGGGGACTCTGAGGATGCAGACCACGCCGAGAGGGGTGTCCCGGGGGGCGGCACGGGACAAGCACTGGGTGGGGGTGTTCTTTCCAAGCCAGACACAGGCCAGACAGGGTGCTGGGCAGTGCCTCTATGCCTGTGCCCCCTGCTCTGCCCCTGTGCACCGAGTCTCCCACGCAGAAAACGGCCGTTCCTTTGACCCGCCCCCCCTTGGGCAGAGCTCTGCTGACTGCGCCTGGGGTTCGGGCACGCAGACGTGGGGCTCGTGCTGATGCTGCTGTGTCGTGTGCAGCTTGGAGAGAGTTCACTGGGCGCTCATCGCAGTGTGCGTGCGGTTTGCCAGACAAGCTGGGGTCTGTCTGGAGCCGGACGCGCTGCCGCGGGTGCTCCTGCCGGGGTGGCTGATCCTTGGGCTTGGGGAGGTCACAGCGCAGGCCGTCTGTGCTCCCCGCCATCCTGCCCCGTGGGCGGGCTTGGTGTCACTCACTGTGAGGACTGAGCCCGTCTGCAGGCGCTCTCACAGAGCTGGGCCCGGGAATGTGCCAGGGATCCCTGCCTTAGGGGCGTCCTGATAGTGTCACAGTGACGGATGCTCGACCGAGCAGGCCACCCGTGCACCAGCACTCACGGCGCGTCAGGGCTGCCCTGGTGTCACACTCAGTGTCCGCAGCCCCGAGAGGGCGACGTTCTGTCTGGCAGATGTGGGGCGTTCTCAGGCGCTTCGCTTTCCCATCTGTGATCGGCCCCGCAAGGTGCCGCCTTTGGAGCGGTGAGTGGCGTCCGTCGGCCGTCCTGGGGCGTGTGCAGTCAGTGCTGGCCTTTTCAGTCCACCTTCGGATAGTGTCACTGCTTCGTGTATTACAGAAAGTGTTATAATCGGCCTCCCTTTTCTCCCTTCTGTGCTATTTTTGTCACATACTTTAAAAAAATATTTTTACTTTTTGAAAGGCAGAGTTAGAGAGAGGGGATTAGAGAGAGGTCTGCTCCGTGTGTTGGTGTGCCCCTCCAATGGCTGCAGTGCAGGGCTAGGCCAGGCTGCGGTCTCCCCCCCCCCCCCCCCCCCGGGCCCTGCTCTGCCGCTTCCCCTGATGGCCACATGGGGCAGCAGGACCTGAACTGGTGCCCATGTGGGATCTCGGTGTTACGGGCAGCAGCATAACCCACTGTGCCACAATGCTGGCCTCTGTACATTACAGTCTGTACATTATATCTATACATTAACTTTCTTTCTTTCTTTTTTTTTAAAGATTTATTCATTTTATTACAAAGTCAAATATACAGAGGAGGAGAGACAGAGAGGAAGATCTTCCGTCTGATGATTCACTCCCCAAGTGAGCCGCAACGGGCCGGTGCTGCGCCGATCCGATGCTGGGAACCTGGAACCTCCTCTGGGTCTCCCATGCGGGTGCAGTGTCCCAGTGCATTGGGCCGTCCTCAACTGCTTTCCCAGGCCACAAGCAGGGAGCTGGATGGGAAGTGGAGCTGCCGGGATTAGAACCGGCGCCCATATGGGATCCCGGGGCTTTCAAGGCGAGGACTTTAGCCACTAGGCCACGCCGCCGGGCCCTATACATTAACTTTCACCTGGGCCTTGAATCCATGATCCTTTCCTCCCATTTTGGCTTAGATAGCATTTCAGAGTGGATTTAAAAGGGTCCTTTGTATTTACTTTATTATTTGGGAAGTCAGATTTACAGAGAGGAGGAAAGACAGAGAGAAGCACCTTCCATCTGCTGATTCACTCCCCAAGTGGCTGCCACGGCCAGAGCTGAGCTGATCCCAAGCCAGGAGCCAGGAGCCTCTTCCGGGTCTCCCATGCAGGTACAGGGTCCCAAGGCTTTGGGCCGTCCTGGCCTAGGAACAAACAGGGACCTGGAAGGGAAGTGGATCAGCCAGGACATGAACCGGCGCCCACATGGGATCTCGGCACACTCAAGGTGAGGGTTTAGCCACTAGGCTACCGTGCGGGGCCCCAGTGTGCCTGCTCACCTGCTGCCTCGGCTGCGGAGAGGCTGTGGCCGCAAGAGCTGCCAGAAGGTGGCGCTGTCCCCCGCTGTTTGGACCCCGCGGAGGCGGACAGGGCTTTCTGCCCAGGGGAGCAGCTGGACAGGAGGTTCAAAGGGCTCCATTCAGGTTCTGAGTCCTGGGGACTGCTGTAGGAGGGGGAAACCTTCTCTTTCCGTCCTGCGGAGGCTGCGGGCTGTGTCCAGGCCCTGCCTGGCTCCGTATTCCAGGTCCACACAGCAGGAGACTCCGCTCCTGACCCTGGGGGCCGTGGAGGTGCCGCTGGAGCGGAGCCGACCCCCGTCGCTGTGGGGACCCGGGCTGCCGCAGTGTGCCCTGTGTGTGAGCGGGGCGCTCAGCCCAGTGCCCGCCCTGCAAACCCTGGCCGTGCTGCTCCGGAACACAGAGCGTGGGACTGGCCGCCCTTGGAGCTGACTGTGGGGAGCACGTGCGTGCAGAGGGCCCAGCTGGGTGCAGGCCACGCGGGTGGGAAAGGGGGCAGGCCTTCGGTTCCGGGTCAGGGCGACAGGAGGACCCTGAGCCAGGGCAGATGGAGCTGAATGGTCCCGTGTTCGCTGCCCCGGGGAACATGCACGGCCCGGTTGCTTGGGGGCGTTCTCGGAATCCAGGGGGGTTCATGCTGAAAATGTGCAGGAGGAAGGGGAGCTTCCAGCACAGCAAGCGCCCTGCTCCTTACCCTCCGCCGCCACCTCCTCCTCCCACTTCCTGCCCCGCTCCTGGGAAGGGGACATTTAGGGAAGCCCCTCTTGGCCCTGCCAGGGCCGGGTCGACAGCACATCTCAGGTGACGCAGGCAGGCTGCGCTCAGTGAGCTAACACAGGGCACTCCGTAACTGTGACAGGGCCTCGTGGCTGGCAGCCTCCCCGCTGTCTGCAGCTGCTGTGCGTGGACTCTTGGTCTCGGGATGTCCACACGCGTGTGCGCACGAGTGAGGCGTGTAGGCCCTCCCTGGGCTGGGGTGTGTGCGGCCCTCAGTCGGTATGCGTGGCTCAGGCCGTGGGCCGTGGCGCTGCTGTTCCTGTGTGCACGGGGCAGGACTTGCCGCGAGCAGCGCTGGGGTTTGCACGCCGGCTGCAGAGAAGTCATTAAAGTGAAAGCGAAGCTGTAGGCACCCCCGGCAGCCTGGCCAGCCCCGGCTCCGCACACTGTGGCCTTTGTTCTGGCCTGCGCACCGGCACGGTGGCGGCTGTCGGAACTCGGAGCCCCTGGCTTTCATCAGCTCCAATGAGTCCTGCCCCTCCCCCGCCTTGGCAAAGCACATGGTCCCCCATTCCCATGGCCACCCTGGAGCTGCCTGGCCAGGCCGCTGGAGCTTGTGGGCGGCCCCCAGACCTGCCCTCTCAGGACTCGGCTTTCGGTTCAGTGCGTGTTTGCATTCTCACCTTGGTCTCGGCAGGACGGGACTGCACACTGCGTTGGGGCCACGGGTTGCGCATCGCTGGTGGGCGGTACAGGACGATGGCCCCTAGCGGCGGCCCAGCCTCCCCTGGGAGTTCTCTGCCGCCTCTTGAGGCTCACGTGGAGAGATGGGCACTTTCTCCCTGGACCCAAGACACAGAAGCCTCTCAGGGTGTCTGGAGGGGAAGGAGTGGGGGCTGACGGGGGCTTCCGGGAAGGTGAAGTCCGTGGTCACAGCAGGTGTGCTCACCAGTGCTCGTGCAGAGGCATGCCAGTGGGCCAGGCCCCCAGCTGGACGGGAGCAAAGCCTGCCACCCGAGGCTTCCTGGGAGAGCTGGGTGATGGACAGCTGTCCCGTCTCCAGGCACTCTGGAGGAGAGCCTGCGTGCGGGGGCTTCCGGTGCCGGAGTGTGTGTTGGAGTTTGAGCAGGAGCTGGTGGGAAGTGAGTGTGTCGTTTCCTAGGGGCACATCGACAGCGCAAGTGCCCTGTGCTTGGGAAGAGGAGGGGTGGGCAGGCTTGGAAGGGACGAGGGCACGTGGGGCAGTCCCGAGCTTGCTGTAGGGGCTCCAGGCTGGGATGGCCCTTACTGGTGTCTCCAGGCTGGTCCTGCTCACCCAAAGGGACCTTGGTTCACTCAGACACGGGGCGTCGCTGGAAGCCGTCTGGCCTGTAACGGCTCCGGCTCTGGTGCTCATTGGTCTGTTCCTTGCCGGTACAGGCTGACCCATCTGGGTGGTGGTGTCGGTTCCCCAGCCCTGCAGTGAGGGGCCGGGCTGTGCCCTCTCTCTGGGTTGTCAGCAACTGTCTTCCACACCGTCCTCAGTTGTGAGTGAGCAGAAGGTGTCAGGCCACAGTGTCTCCGTTTGGGGAGCAGAGGTCTCAGTGCTGAACAGCCTGCTTCCCAGGTCACACATGTCACATGTCGAAATGTCTTCCGGGAAGGCACTCGGGGACAGGATGCTGGCCCGCCTCCCCGGGTGCCTCTCATGCGGGGCCTGGAAGAAGCTCAGGGCCCGTGTCTGAGCCCTTGCCGCCTGCCGGGAGCGGCACTGGAGCCTCGGGGCAGGCAGCCTGTGGCTCACGGGCCACGGGGCCGTTGTCCGGCTGCCCATGTCCTCCCCACGCCCCGTGGGCTTGTGCCTCCCAGCCTCTCCCAGCGTTGGATTTTAGTGGACATCAAGTTGATTTCCAACTGATTTGCCATTATATAAATCCAAGGCAAGCGAAGTCTTTGTTGATCTCTCTTTGAGTGCCTGGGTGTTCTCTAAGATGCGAAGGCTTCCTGGAGCAGGACACAGCATGCAGACAGATGAGAGGCAGTGTTGAGGGAGAGCTGCCAGCAGGCAGGCTGAGCTGAGGGCCGTACTGGGCAGGTGGGGCGCGCTCAGCCGGCTCAGTTAGGCCTCGGGGTCTAGGGCCTGTCCCTGGTTGCCTGGCCGCCGGCCCTGGGCTGAGGGTGGCAGCTGCCTGGTGGTACGTGTGAGAGCGTGGCGGTGAGGCAGGAGGCTGTGTGTTGGCTGTCAGCTCGTACAGGGGGAGCTGACGGTCTGTAACAGGGCCTAGCGGCCGGCTCAAGGCAGCAGTCAGCAAACACTGTGTCCCACTGGCCCAGGCAGCGCAGCTCAGCTCAGCTCTGAACAGCGATCACTTGGGTCGATTTCCAAGACAGTTTCCTTTGAACTTTGACCTCAGCCAGTAGGTGACAAGTGGCACATCTGGGCCTGTCAGGGGCCTGCAGGAATTGGCTGCTCTTCCCACATCTCCCCACGCCGCCCCTCAGTGGAAAGAGAGTCCATGTCCCAGGCAGGCCAGGGGGTTTCAGTGTTTTACCCAAGTTGGAGAGGTGACAGCAGGCTCCGTGGTGCTGGGCCTCGGTCTCCCGGCCTGGCTGGAGGTGGGCAGAGCCTGCACCAGGAGGCACGGCTCCTTCACACCCTGCAGCCCCAAGGGCCAACTCTGCTCTTCTGTCCACCTGGAGTGGGACATTTTCTGACTCTGGGAGAATCAGGCCGTGGGTTCACGGTGGGAGCAGCCCCTGAGTCCCTGGTCAGTCCCCGAACAGAGGAGAATGTTCCAGAAGGGAGCGTGGCACTCACCCTGCCTGGAGCATCTTTCTCCGTGCCTGGAGCATCTTTCTCCGTGGCAGACACTCTTGGTTGTCCACGGCAGCACTGGTCTCTCTCCCTCTCTCTCTCTCTCTCCCTCCCTCCCTCTCTCTCACTCTCTCTCTCTCTCTCTCTCTCTCACACACACACACACACACACGTTACATTGCTATTAAGCCACAGGGTTTGTAGAGTGCACGAGACCTTTCAGTTTTTTAATTGCAGGTCTCCAGAGTGTTTTCCTTTAGAGCCTGGGGCCGACAGGGAAGCGGAGACAGGGAAGCTGGGATGGGCGAACAGGGAAGCTGGGGCAGGGGAGCCGGGGCAGGGGAGCTGGGGCAGGGGAGCCGGGGCAGGGAAGCCGGGACAGGGAAGCCGGGGCAGGGAAGCCAGGACGGGGAAGCCGGGACAGGGGAGCCGGGGTGGGCGAACAGGGAAGCTGGGGCAGGGAAGCTGGGGCAGGGAAGCCGGGACAGGGAAGCCGGGACAGGGAAGCCAGGACAGAAAAGCCGGGGCAGGGAAGCCAGGACAGGGAAGCTGGGGCAGGGAAGCCAGGACAGGGAAGCCGGGGCCGACAGGGAAGCCAGTTGTTCTGCCCCTTGGTCCCTAGGCACTCTGACCTGGACCACCCACGGGAGATGTGCCTGCAGACCTCAGCTGACTGGCAGGGAGGTGGCCATGGCCACTTCTCTGTGCCGTGGCCCTGGCATTGGTGCCACATAATCTTATCTTTCAAGAGATTTTTCTCTGGCGCGGCAGGGAGCTGTGCAGCCCAGCTGACAGAGTGGCTCATCGCTCTTCCTGCTGCCCAGGGCTTTAACTCCTGTCTTCTGTTTTCTGTGAACCGGCTGTTAGGTTGGATGTTAGGTCCGTGCGTGTGGGATCCTCGTAGCTGGCAGGCTGCAGCCCCCCTGGTCCCGCAGTGGGTCTCAGCGCTCCTGTCCTGAGAGGTGATGCTGCCAGTGTGCATGAGATGGGACTGGCACAAGGCCACGCCGGGGGGTGACGGGCTCCACACCCTGGGTCTGTGCTCTTGGTCTCCACGCTCCTGACGGGGAGGTGCTCAGCTGCGCCCGGGGTTGCCCGCCGCCTCCCTTTCACTCCTCTCTTCTTTTGGCCTGTTTGCCCTGAGCCCTTGTGAGGCACGATGCCAACATGGATTAGGCAGGGCCCTGGCTGTCTTCCCAGAGGGGGACATGACCAGGGAGCCGCTTGCAGGGGTGCGGAGGGAGGGATGCAGAAGGCAGCGCGAGAGCCAGGTGTTCCTGCAGGGGTCAGGCCGGGGAGAGCGAGCATTTGCCGGATGATGGTGACTGTGGACAGTCTGGGGCATGACTCTGTCCCCCTTGGAGGCGGTGGTCAGCAAGGCATTCCCTGAGAGGAAGCGCAGGTGCGGGCTCTGAATTCTGGCACTGTGGATTGGGGTCACCCCCCAGTCTCTTGCAGGGCAGGCGTGTGGTCCATCCAGCTCAGGGCTGTGGCTTGGCTATGGAGGCAGAGCCCCAACGGCAGCTGACTGTCCCTGCGTCCTCATGTGTGCCTCAGCTCAGGGTAGCCTGTGGATGGACCCCAGGGGACTGCCCCTGCTGTAGGCTGTGGCCGTGATGCTGCTGGAAGCTGGAGGCTCCTGTCCCTGCCCCACTGTCCCTGTCCCACTGGGCTCAGAGGCCAGCAGGCTGCACCCTGGGGAAGGCAAAGGGACTTGGAGCAGGAAACGTCTGCGTGCTGCTTTCAAGAGCTACTTCCAAATGTGGAGACCAACAACCCCCACCCCGCCCCTGACTTGCCCCGCCTCCCAACTCCCCCAGCTCCCCCAGCTCCCCCAGCTCCCCCAGCTTCCCCCAGCTCCCCCAGCTCCCCCAGCTCCCCCCAGCTCCCCCAGCTCCCCCCAGCTCCCCCAGCTTCCCCCAGCTCCCCCAGCTCCCCCAGCTCCCCCCAGCTCCCCCAGCTCCCCCAGCTCCCCCAGCTTCCCCCAGCTCCCCCAGCTCCCCCCAGCTCCCCCCAGCTCCCCCAGCTCCCCCCAGCTCCCCCAGCTCCCCCAGCTTCCCCCAGCTCCCCCAGCTCCCCCAGCTCCCCCCAGCTCCCCCAGCTCCCCCCAGCTCCCCCGGCTCCCCCAGCTCCCCCAGCTCCCCCAGCTCCCCCCAGCTCCCCCAGCTCCCCCAGCTCCCCCCAGCTCTGGCCCCCCACCTGTCCCCCAGCCCCATGTGTCTGAGCCAGGTGTCCTCTCCTGGTAGCCCCTCCCTGCCCTGCCCCCCCCTCCCAGCGAGGAGGGGAGCTCCAAAGGCACCTCATTAGCGACTTGGTTTCTCTTGATTCTTCTTCTGCCCCCCAATAGCCGCAGGAGGGAGATGGAGGGAGAGACAGAGGGAACCTGTTTGCTTTCCTTGAGTCTCCGCCTCACAAAGCCTGCGGCGTCCCAGCCCCACCGTGCAGGAGTTGCACCCTGGTTCTCTGTGCATCTCTGAGATGGGCATGCTGATTTTATTAAAGACAGATTACTTAAAAAAACAACAAAGAAGCAAGGGTTATTTTGTTTAAAAGGCAGAATTACAGAGAGAGAAGGAGAAGGAATGTTCCTTCTGCTTGTTCACTCTTCAAATGGCCACAGCGCAGGGCCTGGGCCAGACTGAAACCAGAGGTCTGCAGATCCAGGCAGCCCCCGAGTGGGAGCAGGCCTGAGCGCCTGGGCCACTGCTGCTGCCTTCCTGGGGAGCAGGGGCTACAGGCCGCCACAAGCTCCTTTGTAGAGAGTGGTTGGCTTGGGCCTGGCGTGAAGGCTCAATTGGCTGGTCTTGCCCTTGCGTGCACCGGGATCCCTTATGATGCTGGTTCTAATCCCGGCAGCTCCACTTCCCATCCAGCTCCCTGCTGTGGCCTGGGAAAGCAGCTGAGGACAGCCCGAAGCCTTGGGACCCTGCACCCGTGTGGGAGACCTGGAAGAGGCTCCTGGATTGGGATCGGCTTAGTTTAGGTCACTGTGGCCACTTGGGGAGTGAACCAATGGATGGAAGATTTTTCTCTCGGTTTCCCCAACTCTTTGTAAATCTGCCTTTCCAGTAATAATAATAATAATAATAATAATAATAATAATAAGGCCCAGCGCATTAGCCTAGTGGCTAAAGTCCTCACCCTGAAATCACCGGGATCCCATATGGGCACCAGTTCTAATCCTGGCAGCCCCACTTCCCATCCAGCTCCCTGCCTGTGGCCTGGGAAAGCAGTGGAGGACAGCCCAAAGCTTTGGGACCCTGCACCTGCATGGGAGACCCGGAAGAGGTTCCTGGCTCCTGGCTTCGGATTGGCTCAGCTCCAGCTGTTGCAGTCACTTGGGGTGTGAACCATCGGACGGAAGATCTTCCTCTCTGTCTCTCCTCCTCTCTGTATGCCTGCCTTTCCAATAAAAAAGAAATTTTAAAAAAATAATAGCAATAATGGCTGGGTCTGCCCTGGCAGGCGAGTGGCATCTCAGGTGTTACAGGTCCAGCGGGCATCGCTCTTGCCCTGCTGCGTCCCCTCCCTCAGGGACGGTGAGCCCTTGGCTGGCTGCTCTTGGTTCCTTCTGCCGTCTCTCATCTGCTGGTTTCCTCCCCCCGTGCCTGCTGTAGTCGGGGCTGGCCAGGGGCTCCACCCAGGTCTCTGGTGTGCACGTGGGAGCGTCCCAGCACTTGGACCATTGTCCACCGCCTTCTCAGTGCAGTGACAGGAAGCTTGACAGGAAGCTCAGCTGGGGCTTGAACCCTGGCCCTCCGCTGCGGCATGCAGGCAGCCCATGTCGCGTCTTCATGGCCGCGTCCAAAGCCTATCTGGGCGTGACTGTCTTAAACTGCTGCTTCATTTACTGCCATCCTACTGCGTGTCCGTGGGTGTCCCTCCTGGGGAGCGAGGTTGACACGGCCCCTCCCTGAGGGCGTCCTGTCCTGGGGAGGAATCTCACCGTGGCTCAGTTGCTGTGTCCGCCCGAACGGCACGGGGACACTGCCTGTGGCCCCGAGCTGAGCTCGCCACTGACGAGTCGCTTTTGAGCGTGTTACAGGTTTCACAGGATGCAGCTCCAGTCATGGGAAGCTGACCGTGACAGAGGACTCGTGGATGAGAGCCGCGTTTTCCTCTCTGAGTGCCAGGAAGGTGCCAGAGCGGCACATGGAGTGTCCTGGACGCCCCGAGTTCAGGACCAACGTCCGGCAGCGCAGTGCCTGGACACCAGTGTTCTTCTGCTCTGACACGTCTCCTTGATTTCCTCCTGGGGCCGCTCTGCAGGAGCCGCCGCTGTAGGGTTCCGCCAGCCGTGTGTCCCCGTGGGGACGGTGGCCTGCTGTCGGTGGCTGGCCCCGCAGACCTTCCTGTGGGCTGCTGCTGTCAGGCCTCCGCGGGCAGGTGCTCAGCAGAGGCTCAGGGGCCGTGTCTGAGCAGGAAGCGCCAGGGGCTGCTTGGAGCAGTGGGTGCCACCCTGCCCGGGTGCTCCTCAGATCACAGACTACAAGATGAAAGGCCGGAGAGCCTGCAGCCGCCCCCCACGAGGAGGAGGCTGCGGGCTGTGGCTCTGCGGGTGGCCTGCTGCTTGTCCACCACACCCTCTCACCAGCCTAGACTTGGGGGTGTCCCGCATAGACTCTGAGCTGCTCCTCGGGGAGACGGCCATGACAGGGCCAGTACGCCTTCTCTGTGAGCGCGATCAGCTCATGGTGGTGGGAGCTGTCCCTCCTGTGGGGTTTGCCGGTGCAGCCAGGGGCAAGTCCCTCACCTCCAGTGGGTTCAGTGGGGGCTGGGACAGGAGGCCGTCAGCCCCGTGGACACACACCAGTTCATATGGCTTTATAGAAAGTCATGCTATTTTCAGCAGCGATCAAACATCCCAAGAAGACTGGGCAGGCTCATGATGTTTACTTTGGAGCTGGAGCCAGCTTCTAATTAAGGGAAGTCTTGAGCAAGCAGCCACCTGCCAACTCTCACACCTACAGGGAAAGTACTGCCACGGAAGCTTCGCTTAGAAAGCCACTCTTGCTTCAGCTGTGCAGGCGTTCTCGACATGTGTGGCAGCCCCTCACTGCCACAGAAGGCTGGTGTCCTGGGCCTCCGGGCCGTCCTCGTGGGTCCCAGGTGTCCGGGAAGCCATTTGCTTCGATGTTCCGTCTTTAGCAGACAAGGAAGTGGGGAGGATCGCCTGTGTGCGTGAGCTGGGTGCAGTGGTGACCCCGTGTCCTGTGTGTCCCATGGACCCTGTTTCAGTTCCCCTCCCGGGCCACGGAGCGTCCCTGACTCTGCTCAGGCCCCTGCCCCAACGCCATGCCAAGGGGCAGGGGCTTTTCCCGACAGGAGCACCGCTTCTCCAGGGCCTGGGCGCCCATGTCTTGTTGGGGTTTGCTTAGCGCAGGAGCTCCTCAGCCCACCGGCTCCGGGGCTGTGGAGGCTGCAGATTGGAGGGATCCCTGTGCACGCGTCCGTACACTCTGCCCCCAGAACATGCTTCCGTACACACACCCTCATGTTCGCATAGCCTTATGTTTGTGCACGCTCAGACGACGCCCACATGCATACACAATACACTCTTAAACACATTCATGCACTCACACACACATTCACACACGTACACTGGGATTCATTCATGCACACTCATCCACACACCCTTACACATCTGTGCACACCGTATTCACACTCACACCCTTGCATGTTCACACACACCGTATTCACACTCACACCCCTACACATTCACACACACTGTATTCACACACTCTTATACGTTCACACACACTGTATTCACACTCATACCCGTACACATTCACACACACCGTATTCACACTCACACCCATGCACATTCACACACACAGTATTCACGCTCACACCCTTACACGTTCACACACACTGTATTCACACACTCTTATACGTTCACACACACTGTATTCACACTCATACCCGTACACATTCACACACACCGTATTCACACTCACACCCATGCACATTCACACACACAGTATTCACGCTCACACCGTACACATTCACACACACTGTATTCACGCTCACACCCTTACACGTTCACACACACACCATATTCACACACTCTTATACGTTCACACACACTGTATTCACACACTCTTATACGTTCACACACACTGTATTCACACTCATACCCGTACACATTCACACACACCGTATTCACACTCACACCCATGCACATTCACACACACAGTATTCACGCTCACACTGTACACGTTCACACACACTGTATTCATGCTCACACCCTTACACGTTCACACACACTGTATTCACACACCCTTATACGTTCACACACACCGTATTCACACTCATGCCTGTACACGTTCACACACACTGTATTCACACTCATACCCTTACATGTTCACATACACCGTATTCACTCTCATACCCTTACGCGTTCACACACACCATATTCACACTCACGCCTGCACACGTTCACACACACTGTATTCACTCACACCCTTACGCATTCACACATACCGTATTCACACTCACACCCTTACGTGTTCACACACACCGTATTCACACACCCTTACGCGTTCACACACACTCTTGCACACACACTGCTGCCTGTTGCTTGCTGTGTATTAACCTGTAGAAATGGCCTTCTTCCTTTTGGTATCCCTTCTAGGTTACCCTGAAAAAAACAAAGAAATGGTTGGGGATTTAACTCCTCACGTGGAGCTGCTGTTGGCCTTTGCCTGTGGCATGATTTGGCTAGAATGGGGGCTCTTAGGGGAACCTTGACACTGGCGCCCTGGCTGGCTGCGGGGCTGGCACCGTGCTCACTGCCCCCGAGGGTGACAGGACAGTGCACCACCGCAGCTGGTGGCTCGCCGAAGGGCGGCCTTTGACACGCTGCCTCGCTGGCGTGGACCTCGGTGGGGCAGGGTCTTTATTGCTGTCTCTTCTGCCATCTGCTATCTGGAATTGACTGACTGTGTTACTTACTTTAGTTTGGAATCTGAAAGTACAAATATTATTTAATATTTTCTGCTAATTTTTGAGTTAAAGGAGATCATTTACTTAAAATTGGGAGTGTGAAAAAGCTTTAATTCTGGTGCTGGCATTGCGCGTGGTGGGCTACCCTGCCGTCTGATGAGTGAGTTGGTGCTGCGTTTCTGGCCTCACTCCCTGCAGATGGCCTGGGAAACAGCAGAGGACTCCTGTGACCACGTGGGAGACCCAGGGGAGGCTCCTGCCTCCCAGCTGCTGCCTGGCTTCACTCAAGCTGTTGTAGCCACTTAGGAGTGAACCAGTGGATAGATGTCTGTCTTCCTTTAACTAAATCTGCCTTTCAAATAAATGTGTCTTTTGAAAAGACATTAATCTGGAGTGAAGGGCAGGACTGAGGCTGATCAGAGAGAGAAATGGATGATGCATAAGGGAAATCTAGACCAAAGGAAATGGTGTCAACTATGAGTGCGGGTTCAGCTTCTAGCTTCCTAGCAGCCAGAGTGAAGAGCAAAACAAGGAAGTACTGCAAGTCGGTGAGAGGATGGTAATCCGAGGTTGGCTCACCTGTCCTTCTGGAAGGAGTGCCGTGTGCACACTGGCTGAGCTGCCCAAGGGGCTGGGTGCACCTCGACTTCAGTGCTTGGCAGCCCAGAAGAGCCGGTCGCATCGTCGTGGTGGGCGTGAAGTGCTGGTTCAGGGCTGGTGTTGTCATGCGGTAGGTTAGACTGTGGTGCTGGTTTGAGCCCCAGCTGCCTCGCTTCTGACCCAGCTTCCTGCTTGGCTCCTGCTGCTGTTGTGCCAGATTTTGAAATCCCCAGAAATCATCATGTCTGAAGTCGGTGCTAAGGCATAAAGGTGGTTTATTCAGGTTAACCTAGGTCTCCCAGCCACCTCCCCCAGCCCAGCAGGGTTGGGCAGGGAAGGGGCAGCCGCAGCCCAGGCTGCTGCAGGATCCGCAGGGGAAGACAAAAAGGAGAGAGCCCGTGCCCCTCAGTTCTTATACATTTTAGGCTATTAATTATATAGTCATGATTTAGCAGGCTTCTATTGGTGGGTTTGAAGCAAGCAGCTTTCAAAAAGTACAAATCGATGAGCTGTAGGGCGGTGAATCTTATCAAACACCAGGTACCTCCTTCCTGAGGAGTGGTCTGCCTCCGTGACCTGCCAGGTGTCCTGCCGGGTGTCACGTAGACTGTCAGGCCTGGAGTTCACACAGCCCTCAGCCAAGCCATTACGGCAGGAATTACAAAAGGCAGAAAACATCTAGGTTCTTAACTGTCAAAGCACAAGGCTGCGACAGGTCCAGCTCTGGCTTTGGCCTGGCTCAGCCCTACCTGTTGCAGCCATATGGGAACTGAATTGGAGGCTGAAAAATTTCTGTCTCCCTCTCTCTTGCTTTACCTTTCAGATAAATAATCAAAACAAAACAAAACAAAACAAAAAACCCAAAACTTGTTATATTAGGTGTTGGTGCTGGATGTAGAAGATGTGCCGGGGGGACTGGGCTTCCTTTGTCACAGCTGCTTCTGTCTGGGCTGGCTTGCCGAGGGACGGGGCACACCTCCCTTGCTGAGGCCTTGGCTCCAGGCAGTGGCTTGCATGGCAGGGATGGCATGGGCCTCACGGCCTGCTGCCTGCACAGGTGCACCGTCCTCCCTGGTCAGGAGCCACGTCTGCCCTGGCGCCTCTTTCTGTGAGCCAGTGGAGAGAGGATATGGTTGCAAATATTGGCCTTGTTGTTATGCAAAACCCTTTGCTTTCATTGAGACCTCAAGAATTGACTGTTGCTGAAAGCCGCGTTTTTGCGGAGGGCTGAGCGCTCTGCCCTGGAGGGCTGTGCTTTCCCAGAGTGGCTCTCAGAGCCCTGGGACACGTGTGCCGTGCTGGGCGCTCTGACACTGCACATCCAAGGGCTGCTTCTGTGCCCAGACGTGGCCTGTTGGGGATGTCTGTGTGCTGTGCCCTTCTCCTAAGTGCCCAGGTGGCCTGTTGGCCTGCGGGATGCACCATGGGATGCGGTGTTGCAGGTGGAGGACTAGCCCGTTAGGCCACGGTGCTGGCCGCCAAGGTGCAGCTTTTGACGTGGTGGAGTTGGCTGTGGGTAAAAGGGAAGGATGTGGGGTGCTGAAGTCTGTTCTCCCAGCAGGCAGGACCCCGAGAGAGGAGCTGCTTCCCTGTCACCGTGCGCCCGTGGAGGGAGGAGCCGCCTGCCCCACAGCCCTGCCCCGACAGCCCCGCCCCTCACAAGGTCATTCCGGCCAGTACTATTCCTTCCCCTCCCATGGTGCCGCTCACAGCAGGCCTGCCACGTGGCTGACCTGTCATCTTGTCGCAGTCGCAACTTCCTGGGAATACCTGAGAGCAGCTGCTCAGAGCACGCCTCCCTGCTGCTGGCTTATCTGATCTAAGAAAGCACCTCTTTGTTCAGCCCCCGGCCTCCTCTCCCTCCGGTCTTCCTGGGCGGTCGAGCACCCTGTGTGTACAGGGACATGCCTGCCAGCACTGCCAGTCTCATCGCCAAGTTCTCTCTTGCTGCCAGCTCCTCCTCACGGCTGACATGGTGCTGGCCACGGCACGCCCACTGACTCCACGGCACGGACACTGACTCCACGGCACGGACACTGAGTCCACGGCACGGACTCGGAGTCCACGGCACGCCCACGGAGTCCACGGCACACCCACTGAATCCACGGCACAGACACTGACTCCACGGCACACCCACTGAGTCCACGGCACAGACACTGACTCCACGGCACGCCCACTGACTCCACGGCACGGACACTGAGTCCACGGCATGGACTCGGAGTCCACGGCACGGACACGGAGTCCACGGCACGCCCACGGAGTCCACGGCACAGACACTGACTCCATGGCACGCCCACTGACTCCACGGCACGGACACTGAGTCCACGGCATGGACTCGGAGTCCACGGCACGGACACGGAGTCCATGGCATGCCCACGGAGTCCACGGCACACCCACTGAATCCACGGCACACCCACTGAGTCCACGGCACAGACACTGACTCCACGGCACACCCACTGAGTCCACGGCACAGACACTGAGTCCACGGCACTCCCACTGAGTCCACGCCATGCCCATTGAGTCCACGGCACGCCCACTGAGTCCACGCCATGCCCACTGAGTCCACGGCATGGACACTGAGTCCACGCCATGCCCACTGAGTCCACGGCATGGACACTGAGCCCATGGCACGCCCACTGAGTCCACGGCACACCCACTGAGTCCACGCCATGTCCACTGAGTCCACGCCATGTCCACTGAGTCCACGGCACGCCCACTGAGTCCACGCCATGCCCACTGAGTCCACGGCATGGACACTGAGCCCACGGCACGCCCACTGAGTCCACGGCACAGACACTGAGTCCACGGCATGGACACAGTCCACGGCACGGACACTGAGTCCACAGCACGGACACTGAGCCCACGGCACGCCCACTGAGTCCACGCCATGCCCACTGAGTCCACGGCACGCCCACTGAGTCCACGGCATGGACTCGGAGTCCACGGCACGGACACTGAGTCCATGGCATGGCCGCTCTTTCCAGTCCTACTTCCTGACATGTTGTCTCCACCCCTGTGCTGGCGTCTCCTTCCTTGCCATCCATTAAGGGGCTGGGGCACAGAGCTGTCCCCAGCTGCCCCCTGCTGCCCCCTGCTGGCGGTTTGGTCATGGAATCTCCCCTGCAGCTGTGATTCCGTCTGGGCCTCTAGAAGCTGTGGGGCCGTGACCGCTGCTTCGCAGGGCAGGCTGGGTCCTTGGGTGGCAGTCAGCTGTGCTCTGTCGAGGGGAGGACCTGCAGTTTCTTGGCCTGGGTCATTTGTGTCCCCCCATTCCATAGCCAGCCTGGGCTGGGTGAGGCACGCCATCACCTTAGGGACAAACCCCGGCCTTGGGCGTCTCCCTTGAGAACTTGGACTCGGCCAGTTGACTTCATTGATCCCAAGGACCTTGCATTGTCTTTCTTTGTCCATTTTGAACGGTTGCACATTGTATATTTAAAACTATTGTCTAATTTATCTGTCTGTCCCTAGTGTTCAGACAGAATGGAGGACTGTGATTTCCAAACTTGGTTGGAAACCAGGTTCCAAATTCAGGCGAGGTGGTGAGAGACCATGGCCGGAGGCGGAGTCTCCAGACACTGTCCCCTGGGGGAGTCACAGCAGGGCTGCTGGGCTGCCCGGGGCACCAGGCGGGGGCACCAGGCAGGGCAGGGCAGGGCAGGGCAGATGGCGCCCGGCCCAGGTCTGAGAGTGTCTCCGTGGTCCTGACATGGTACCTGTGGCCACGGCCCTTACTCAGGAGACGTGCTGGGGGATGCCCAGGGCTGCACTCAGCCCTCCATCTGGTCTCCACCAGGGCTGAGCAGGAAGGGGCCTTGGGTCACAGGCCAAAGGGGAAGTTAGGGCAGGCGAGCCCCCCTGAAGTCGGGGTGGTCTTTGGATAGGGTAGTGGGTGGAGCCAGTGGCAGCGCCTAGTTGATATTCACATGGGAAGAATGTGGGGTGGGCTTGAGTAGCACCCACCTCTGTGCCCTGTCTGGACATTGGGCAGTGGGCAGCCAGGCTGCGCGTCTCCCTGTCTGCGTGGCAGGGGCTGTGCCGCAGGGGCCCGCCCTCCTTGGCCCCCTCGCTTCCTGCTGCCTGCCTGCAGCATTCCGCCTCTGCCACTCCCAGCCCCTGCAGGCTTTGTTTTTTCCCCTCCAGTTGATTGATTTATTTGAAAGTGAGAGAGATCTTTCATCTTCTGGGTCACTCACCAGAGCTGAGCCAGGTTGAAGTCAGGATCCAGAGCTGCTGCTGCTGCTGCTTGTTCTTTGTTAAAGATTTATTTATTTATTTTTATTGGAAAGGCAGACATACACAGAGGAGGAGAGACAGAGAGGAAGATCTTCCGTCCGATGGTTCACTCCCCAAGTGGCCACAACAGCCGGAGCTGAGCCGATCCAAAGACAGGAACCTCTTCCGGGTCCCCCCCGCGGGTGCAGGGTCCCAAGGCTTTGGGCCGTCCTCGACTGCTTTCCCAGGCCACAAGCAGGGAGCTGGATGGGAAGTGGAGCTGCCGGGATTAGAACCAGCGCCCATATGGGATCCCAGGGCATTCAAGGCGAGGACTTTAGCCACTAGGCTACCGTGCCAAGCCCATCCAGGCGCTTCTCCCAGGTTTCCCTTGTGGGTGCTGGGGCCCACAAGCTTCCTAGGGCCATGAGCAGGTAGCTGGGTGGGAAGTGCAGTAGCAATCCAGGGGCGCCTCTGCCAGGCTGCACTGCAGTGCTGCCATGCGGTGCCTGTCAGCTGAGCGGTGTGTCCTGTACGTTGGCACCGCGCCGCCAGGCTCCATCCGCCTCAGCCTGGAAGTGTCCACTTGGGCCCAGTCCCGCGTCATGGGCACCCCGTCCTGGAAGCATCGATGGTGGGTCTGCCTTCTGTGCCATGGGCAGGGCCAGACCTGCACTGGTTCAGCATGCTGTCTCCTGGCCCTGACGTCGAGCAGCACACAGCGGGGCCCAGGGCAGGATTTTGGCTACTGGGAAGTAAGGGCGGTATCTGTGTGACGTGCCTGGGCAGTCAGGTTCTTAGACTTAGAAATGAGGGTCCAGATGCTGCTCTCGGGGGTGGGCTCCTGTGTGCAACAGTGTAGAGACCTCAGCAGGCTGGTTTGAGTTAGGAGAGGCAGGAGGGGCATGTGAGGGTGAGCGAGTCATTGGGGGTATGTGTAGGGTGGGGGGCCTGGGTGGGCTGTGGCCTTGGAACTTCGGTCTCAGCCTTGGAGGCCCTGTGCCACCTAACAGAACCCCCAGTTTGGTTCAGTTGCTGTCTGCTGCCATCCTGAGTGCCCTCCTGACATTGGCATGGCCGGGGGCTGCTCGGCAGGGATGCTGTGGTCGCCGGGGTGCAGGTCTGCAGCCTGGCACACCTCATGCTGCCAAGAACAGGAGGGGCCGCTCGCGCCCTGCAGGAGCTGCCCCGAGTCCCGAGACGGATTTGCAGAGTCTTGACATGTGTTCCAACCCCGGGACCCTGGTGGCTGCGCTGCCCTGCTTCAGGGTCCCCCACGAGCCTTTGTTGGTGTGAACTTTCCATCCTGGCCCGGCCGTGTGACCACCCCCTCCCCGCTTCTCTGCAGGCTGGCCTGGCTGGCCTGGCTCCCCCTCAACAGTGACACCTTGTAAACCAGCGCCACGACCCAGCTGGGGGCTTCCCAGCGCGTTTTCAGCCCCTCCCGGACTCAGAAGAAACGCAAGCCTTTCAATCTCCCTCGACAACGGCCTTCTTTACGAGGTGCCACACGGAGTCCGTGTGAGCCACACCCTGCGTGGGGTCTGTGTTGCTTAGCAGGTGTCAGGAGTGAGCCTGCCACCACAGCACCCATTCACTGGCAGGCCGCTACCGGACCCTTCCCCTCAGTCTGCTCCTCGCCCAGCCCTGTGGAGGGCGAGTAGGGACTGGGGCCCTGTAACAGCCGTGCCAGAGGGGTCTCTGTCTCTGCCTCCCGGCTCTGCCATGCAGCCACCGGCTGCCCCAGGCCCCCTGACTCGCAGCAAACGATGCCAGCAGTGGGAGGGGCCGCTTCTGCTCCCAGCCACTGTGAAAAGTCTCCAAGAATGACCGACTGGCTGACGTGGTCCACTGTGTGGCACAGGTGCTGTGGGCAGAGCCACCTGGATGAGGAGTTGGAGGAGGACGGTGGTGCAGTTTTGATCAGGAAGGGAGAAGCAGTGTGTGGTCTCAGCTGGGTTCTACCACTGCCTGGACCCTGGTCGGTAGTAGCCTGGAGTCCACAGCTCTGTGGGTCCAGGTCCCCACTGCCCAGAGGTGATACACGCCGCAAGGCCCTGGGATCCCTGTGCAACACCCCACGCGCTGCACCCCACGGCCCTTTATGTGGCAGCCACTGGCGTCCATGTGCTGACACTGCTTGTCACAAGGTCACCCTGTTTGCCCGCTGCCTGATGAGTGGGTGACCTCACTCTTGTCCCTCAACTGCAGGAAGTCCAGGGACCGGGTGGGCAGGGAACCTGCCCTGGGCCTTGTGGTCAGAAAGCAAGGAAGGCGGATTAAGGGCCGGAGCCTTTCATTTTGCCCTGGACCCTGGGAGCGAGTGCATTGGACGGAGCTGCCCTGACTGTGGGGTGGAACACCTGTGTAAATAAGTCCTTCCTGCCTTGTTCCCCACAGTGACGGCTTCCACCCCAGGGCCACAGGGCCTCAGGGCACCGCGGCAGTGGGGGAGCTGCGAGCCAGGGGCTGGTTGTGGCACCTGCCTGTGGCCGTGTTAGCTCTGGCGTGGGGAGGCCAGGCTCACATTCAGCTCACACTCCGTCTCCGGAGTAAATCAGTGGCTGCCTACCGATGTGGAGCATTCCCACAGTGAACATGACAGTGTGGGCTGTCCTCCCACGGGAGAGCCCCTCACAGCCCCCCAGGAGAGCCTCTCCCAGCCCCCAACGGGAGAGCCCCTCACAGCCCCCGAGGAGAGCCCCTCACAGCCCCCCAGAAGAGCTCCTCACAGCCCCCCACGGGAGAGCCCCTCACAGCCCCCCAGGAGAGCCTCTCCCAGCCCCCCACGGGAGAGCCCCTCACAGCCCCCCACGGGAGAGCCCCTCACAGCCCCCCAGGAGAGCCTCTCCCAGCCCCCCACGGGAGAGCCCCTCACAGCCCCCCACGGGAGAGCCCCTCACAGCCCCCCAGGAGAGCCTCTCCCAGCCCCCCACGGGAGAGCCCCTCACAGCCCCCCATGGGAGAGCCCCTCACAGCCCCCCACGGGAGAGCCCCTCACAGCCCCCCACGGGAGAGCTCCTCACAGCCCCCCACGGGAGAGCCCACTGCGGCCCTGGGGCGGCCTTGCCCTAGCCTCGGCCTGGACCTGATGGGGCCTCTTGCTGCATCCGCCGGTTTTCAGGAACACGGGGCAGGAGTGGGTCAGCACCCATTGGCGGAGCGGGCAGCCAGACCCAGGCTGGTCACCGGGTCTCCTCCCTGCCCCCGTGTACGCACACACACCTTTACATGAAACAGGTGTGTATGTGAGGGGACTCCCGGAAGTACGCATGACTGGAAGAGCGGTTTATCCGGTGTAAACAGTCTTGATGGACACGCACGGCTCTTTCATGACGTGCGTTTCCCACCAACTTCATGAAGCCCCCGTGTGTGGGGGGAGAGGCCGCTTGTGTCAGAAGCCTCCAAGTTACGGCAAGCAGTTCTGATTTGTGGCTCCTTTTAGGGGTTCCATCTCAAAGAAACTCCACAGTGAGGTATGGCATTCTGAGAACCTGGAGACGAGGCGTTGGGTGGCAGTGTGATGACGTTACACAGTCACCTTCCCAGGCGTGCGCTGCGGGGTGGGGCAGAGATGGAAGGAGACGGAGGGCGGCTGGTGGTGCTTGACGCGGCCCTGGGGAGCGGGCGCTGGGCATGGCGTGTGGTTGGAGTCCCCACGGCAGCATGGGAGGAGTGTGCCTACCCGCCCAGTGACTGCTGCCCGGGACTGGGTGTGCGTCCTCGGGCCTTGCCCAGGCCTAGTGAACCTACCTTGTGTGGGTCCCACGGGGCCCACAGGCCTGTCACTCAGCCGTGTGGCCACACACAGCCATCTCCCTCCTGACCACTCTGTGTGGGGCCCTGTAGCTGACATAGGCCGCTGTGAGACACGCTGCACGGGGGCTGTGTGTGAGAACCAGGCCGGCCTTGCCCCTGCCTGGGGGGCAGTGGTCAGGAGGTCCCGCCCGAGTCCCTGCCCCTGCAGGCTTCAGCTGCCCTGTTGGGGCACCAGCTGAGGGGTTGCCTCCCTCTCCCTGTGACTGTCCAGGGCAACATGTTCTCCTGCTCCTCTGCTTGTGGGCAGGGCTGGTCAGTCAGGGCTGCAGGTCGACTGGCAGCGTGGGCCCAGGCCCCTGCATCTGTTATGAAGTGGCCAGCTGGGTCACCTCTAAGGGACGTGTGAGGTGTGGGGCTCCGTGGGCACAGCTGTGCAGGCACAAAACTGAAAAAGAGGGAGCTGACTGATCAAGAGGAAGGGGAACTCGCAGAACCTTGAAGGACAGGGCAGGCTGGCAGGCTGGCAGGGTGGCAGGGTGGTGGAGTGGCGGGGTGGTGGAGTGGCAGGGTGGCGGGGTGGCAGGGGGCAGGCTGGCAGGGTGAGGGGTGGCAGGATGATGGGGTGGCAGGCTGGCAGGGGGCAGGCTGGCAGGGTGGGGGGTGGCAGGATGGCAGGGTGGCAGGGGGCAGGCTGGCAGGGGTCAGGCTGGCAGGGTGGGGGTGGCAGGTTGGCAGGGTGGCAGGGGGCAGGCTGGCAGGCTGGCAGGGGGCAGGCTGGCAGGGTGGGGGGTGGTGGGGTGGCAGTATGGCAGGGGGCAGGCTGACAGGGTGGCGGGCTGGCAGTGGCAGGGTGGTGGGGTGGCAGTATGGCAGGGGGCAGGCTGGCAGGGTGGCGGGCTGGCGGTAGCAGGGGCCCGGAGCCATGAAGGGTGGGGCGGGGCATGGTGTATGACATGCCTGTCATTGCTGTTGCCAGCCGTCTGTCATCCTAAGGAGGGCGGTGGGGGAGGTGGACAGCTGTGCAGCAGAGACAAAGATACTTGGGTTTGATGGGAAATTTTGTTTTGAATAATTAACTCAATTAGCTGGGGAGATTTCCCAGCAAAGCAGATGAAGATGGAAAAGTACTTTCCAGAGGGAGTGTGGAGGTAGGCGGAAGGTGAGGATCTTTTTCCAGTTCTGTCAGCGTGGTGGGAATATAGTCACGACCGTCACCCAGCGTCCGGCTCCTCCTAGCACCCCCTCAGAGCGGGTGTGGGGAGCAGGGTGGGCAGCGGGTCCCTGGCTGGAGGGGGAGGGGGTGGCTGGACTGATGGAACAGCAGGCTGTGCCGGCTGAGGCTGACCACGTGGGGGCGCTCTCGGCCGGCATCCTCAGGCATGCTGGGAGCAGGGGGGGATGGCTCTGGGCCCTTCCAGACTGTGTGGCCTGGCGGGCCTGTGAAACGGCTCTGTGACACCAAGGCAGGACCTTAGGTCAGGTGCTGGTCTGGCTTCCAATCCCTCATGAGCACGCAGGCTTGGGATATTGGGCCTTCATTGTGCGCCCCTCGAGGACCAGCTGCCGGGGGACCAGCTGTCAGGGGTGGGGTTCAGCTGGTGTTCCCAGGGTGGCCACCAGGCTGCGGCTGTGCTGGCTGTGGGGTCTCCTGGCAGGGTTGCTTCCTGTGGCAGCCCTCACCCCAGGGCAGCTTGGATCTACTGCTCGAGATGGGGCTCCAAGAGGCAGGGCTGAGCTGCTCGGTCTTGCCCACCTGGGCTTCTCTTCCTCCATGAGCAGGTGGCCACAGGCTCTGCCAGGGCTCAGGAGTCTGGACCGACAGGTGGAGGGCACGTTGCGCAGACTCTGCTCTGCTGGGGAGACACGTGGTGGACAGAAGGACCCACCTCTGGCGTCCGCCCAGGTGCCCTTGACACCTGACACAGCCGCAGGCCCTGGTGTGTGTTGCCCTGATGGAGCCGTGCTCCCCTGCCTCGACCGTTCACACCGCCACTGCGGTCCAGACGCTGGGTCGCGAGGACCCACTGTGGCCCTTTCCTGTTGGGGAGGCCCTGGTGAGAGTATGGGGGGGCTTCCACCTGATCTCTGGTGACCGACCAGGAGGGGGCCCGCAGCCTCAACGCAGAGGGGGTCCCCCTCCCCGGCAGCCCTCGCACCCCTCCTGGGGCTTGTTTCCTGAGCTTGCTGACAGGCCATCGGCACTGCCACCGCGCGGCCCAGGGAGTCTGGCCGCGCGGCCCAGTTTCAAACAAACACAGACAGACCACCACACTCCAACTAGATGTGGGGCTGGCACCACAGGCCATGGTGGCAGGGCCAGTGCGTGCAGCAGCTGTGGGCCGAGCTTGCCTGAGGAGGCCCCCCGGGCACTGGCCCTCCGGGAGCTGGCTGGGTCTCTGAGATTCCCGTGGCGGCCCGGCCCAGGAGCAGCTCGCCAGTCGCCAGTGTCCAGGCCGCCTTCCTGTGTGTGTGACTGCCCGCCCGGAGGAGGTGGAGGCCAGCAGATCAGAGGCAGACCGCCGCTCGGGGCAGCCCAGGCTGGAGTGGAGCAAGGGGCCAGCGCTGTGGTCCTGCCCTGGACGGTGTGGGAGAAGCCAGCCTGTGTGGGGGGCATTTCGTGTTGTGGGTAGCTCTGGCTGGAGCGTGTGAGCCAGGTCCACCTTCGGCAGGTCTCCCACACAGGGCAGCCCGGCCTTCTGGGAAGCCAGGACTAGTGCTGCTGCCCGGGGAGAGCTGCCATCCTTTGCTCCACAGGTCTCCCAGCCCCAGCCTCAGCAGACACTGTGGCTTGCTTCAGCGCCCAGCCTGCTGCTTCTAGAATGCCCCTCACGTCCTCCTTGTCTGTCTGAAAGGCAATTATAAGAGAAGGAGGGAGATTTTCTGTTCACTGGTCTACTTCCTGAATGGCCACAATTGCAGGGGATGGGCCAGGCCAATGGCCAGAGCCTGGCACTCCATCCGAGTCTCCCACGTGGGGCTGTCTTGTACTTCTTTCTCAGGTGCTTTAGCTGGGAGCTGAATTGTAAGTAGTGCAGCCGGGACTTGAATTGGTGCCTGTGTGGGATGCTGGCACCACAGACAGCTAGGTAACGTGCTATATTGCAATGCCAGCCCCGTAAGAATCCTTAACACAGTTCGTAGCTTCAGCCCCCACCCAGCTGTCGGGCTGCAGTGGGGCCAGTAGAGGACCTCGGAGCTTGTGTTGTCCTTGTGTCCCGCTTTGCCTTAAGGGCTCCAGACACGGCAGGTGTGCTGGCCAGCCCCCACCGAGGCAGGTGCCCAGCTCCCTGAGGCAGGTGCCCAGCCCCCCTGAGGCAGGTGCCCAGCTCCCTGAGGCAGGTGCCCAGCTCCCACCGAGGCAGGTGCCCAGCTCCCACCGAGGCAGGTGCCCAGCCCCCCTGATGCAGGTGCCCAGCCCCGCTGAGGCAGGTGCCCAGCTCCCTGAGGCAGGTGCCCAGCCCCCCTGAGGCAGGTGCCCAGCTCCCCTGAGGCAGGTGCCCAGCTCCCACCGAGGCAGGTGCCCAGCTCCCCTGAGGCAGGCACGCTGGCCGAGGCAGGTGTGGACGCGGCTTGTGTCGTTTCATTCCTGGATGTGGGCACGTGCCCACCCAGAGACACCTTGCAAGCATCAGTGCTTACATTGATGTCTCTAGAATGCGCCCGACTGCTGAGCCCGGGCACCCCCAGGGCTTGCCGTCTGCGGGGAGAGGGAGTGCGGGGGAGGAGCGAGAGAGTCCCTGGGGACGACGGGACTTCTGGGGAAAGGCAGGGGTTCGGGAAGCCCCTCTCCTCAGCCTCGGCTCTCAGGGGCTTGGCGGTCTGGGGCAGAAATGTCCAGTGCCTGCAGTTGGGAGCAGAAGGAAGAGCCGGTGGCGAGGGCATCAGGCTTTTCCAGATGAGCCCAAGCAATGTCTGTGCGACTGGAGAGTCCACCTGGCCTTGCAGGGTCGTTGTTCAGGGCGCATGTGTTGGGGACAGTCATTACGGATGGATGCTGGGGCTGCGTGCTAAACAATCCCTCCAAGTTCCATTTCATGTTGAAGTCTCAGGATTTCAAATACCGATGCCAATGGGCAACACATTGAGGGTGGCACATCTTCTGCCACTTCACACCAAAGTGCTGTCTGAGTGAGTCCTGCCTCCATCGGGGGGGTGGGGCAGAACTGGCTTCCTGTCGTGGAGGGAGGCAGGGCTGCTGTGTCGAGGGCACGGCTTAGCTCCTCGTGGATTCTGGCTCCCGGCCTCCCGAGCTGTCTTTGGCAACTCGCTGCCTCAGCGTGCGTGTCCAAGACGGCGACAAGGACAGGAGAGAACTGAGTCGGCCCGGCCTGAGGCCTCTCCCCCACCGCCCAGCGGCCGCAGCTGCGCCTCCGTCCCTCCCAGGCTCGCTGGAATTTCATAATGGTTTCGTGTGTTCTAGCGTGATCATGAGGCTGGCAGCGCTTGAAAATAGGTGTGTAAGGACCACGGTGCAGCCCGTGAAACCCTCCAGCGGCGCTCCAACGGGAGCGGATCGCTCATTCGGCTTCATCGGAGTTTGCCTTGCATCCTGATGTTAGTGTGATGTCCAAAGAGTTGCCCGTGGAGGTTACTGGGCAGGAAGCTGGCCAAGCACGGCTGGGGCTGGACGTGGGGAATGAGGGACATAGCCCATGCCCAGTGTGGGTGCTCGGAACCCAGAACTTGGACCTTCCCTGCTGCCTCCTGGAGTGTGCATGGCTGGAAGGGGGACTGGCTGACCCCTGACCCGCTCCTCCGACACGGGGTGTGGCTGACCCCTGACCCGGGTCCTCCGACACAGGGTGCGGCTGACCCCTGACCCGGGTCCTCTGACACGGGGCATGGCTGACCCCTCACCTGGGTCCTCTGGCATGCGGTACGGCTGATCTGACTGGGTCCTCTGGCATGGGGTGCGGCTGTCTTCACTGCCAGGTCTGGTGCCTGTCCTGGAGCTGTGTGCGAGGGGAGGCCTGTGCTGCTCCGTCATGGAAGTCCCTCAGCTCCTGTCTGTCGGTCGGAGGGCTGCCTGGGATGGGGTCTCGTCCCTTGTCTGGAAGAGGAACCCAGCAGTGGGGCAGTCTGCCTATAAGCATTGTCTTCGAACAGTTGGTAGTCCTCCCCTCCACCCGTTCCAAGCCCTCCCTCTGAGCACGCGTGTTCTTCCCCACGTGTGGAAACACTTCAGGCAATATTTCACCCAGTGCCCCCGTCCTCCAGTTTCCTCCTTGGGAGTCCTACTGGTCAGTGGCCCTCCCTGGGCTTTTCCTCACTTCCCACTTCTGCCCTGTGTGGCCCCACGGCTCCATGTTCTCCTTCAAGCACCCTCTGGCCAGCAGGGCAGGGCTGGTACATGGGACACAGACGCCAGGTGGACCTGGAGAAGCGTCAGGGCTCGGCGTGGCATGGCGCCAGGTGTGGCTGGGAGCATGCCGAGTTGGCTGTGGGTACCTGCTGCACAGATGAGCCGGGGTCTGGGTTACCCGGATGTTGTTCAGGCTTCAACAATGTTGGATTTATTGGTAATACCTAGGCGTTCACTTGGCACTTACAGCTCTTGGGATTTTCATGGGGAGATTCAAGTAAGTAGCGACTGAAACGCTGCAGACTGAGAGCTGAGTTTCCCTTGCAAGCTCTGCTAACAGGAGCACTGTGCAATGGCGCCCTCCAGGGGTCTGGGAACTCACACACACGCGGTGGCCATTGGACCTGTGTGTCGCTGGCCTAGCTGCGCCCATCTGCAGCTTGAGCCCCTCGTCTGCCAGTCAAGGATGCAGTGGACTGCCCCTGCTCCGGGTAGCCATGCGACCCACCAGATGGTTAGATGCCTGCCGTGTCCTGGGGTGGCCACAGGTCACGTGACCAACAGACAGGGCTGACCTCGCATCCGATGCTGCTGGGGAAGGGACCTTGAGCCCCCTGGGAGCTCCACACGCTTGCCGAGTCCCAGGTGGGCTCTGACTGTGGACAGATCTGCCTGCCTGACTTGGTCTGTCCGTGAAGGGCTGTGGGAGAGATGTCCCCCACTCCAGGCTTGCATTCTTCCTCGATGTGCCGTGGCGGGGTTCCCTCCTCGGTGTGCCGTGGCGGGGTTCCCTGTGTGCCAACTGTTGTGCGGCACAGTTGCCTCATGCATGCTTGTGGCAGGGTTGCCACTGTCATTGCTGTTGTGCACAGAACTTGGAGACATGGTCAAGTCTGTGGGAAGGGGTTTCTTGTAATTCCAGAGCTGGAGGGCCAGAGCTGGGAGCCGGCTCCCCCTCGCTGACCCCAGAGCATGTTCCATCCAGGGCTCTGCCCTTCGTGAGACCTCGTGTTTATGTTCAGCCAACTAGCTGGTCAGCTAAACCCCAGGCACATCCGACAACCCACACAGCCGGCCCATGTTAACCACCCACCCGAGCCCTAACTGCCGGCCCACCAGCTTCTGCCCAGCTAACTGTACGCTGCCCCCACAGACTGTCAGCATGAGCGTGGGGAGGAGGGGACACAGCCCCAGGCTGGGGGGAGACTAGCGAGTGGGGAAGCGAGGGTGGCCATCCTGCCTCTCACGGCAGTTGGGTAGCTCAGTGGGCACAGACTGTGCAGCCCTGTGCCCAGCTCCGGGGTAGTACATTGTTTGGGAGGGAGGTGGGAACGTGTGACCACCTGTGACCATGCCCACATCCATGTCCCTTATGCTGTCACACAGTTACACACACCTGCCACGTAATCACATGTTCACACATGCATCCGTACTTTCCTGCTCACACACACGTACACACAATGTCCCACACTCAGATCCCCCTCTCCCTCGTACTCCGACGTGCTCCCTCACACAGGCTCTCACTCTGCCTCTGCCCCTTCCTCCCACCAGGCCCAGGCCTGACGTAGCACAGCCTGTGTAGGGTGGGGCCTTGGTGCTCAGTCTGTCCCACCTGCTTCCCAGGGCCTGCCTTATGTGCCAGAGTGGCCTGTCTCACAGGGCAGCGCTCCCCACTCTGCCAGCGCCGGCACATGCCATGGTGGAAGCTCCTGGTTGGGGCTCAGGGCCTGACATAGCCCCACATGTAAGAGGTGGCTGGGCCTGCCAGCTGTGCCTCCTGGCCCCTTATTTCACAGACATGGCCATGGAGGCCTAGGCCTGAGCAGGCCCTCTGTGGTGGGCATCCTTCCCGCCGTGGCCTCTCAGCCCTCTACCTCCTCGTTAGGTGGCATTTTCCTTTTCCAGCCCGCATTCCAGCTGTCTCTGGAGCTGCGGCCACATGACCTCCTCCCCAAAGCACTCCGGGAGCCGGCCCTCTCCCAAGGAGGCGCTCCTCAAGGCAGCCCCGCAGAGGAGTGCCCCACGCTGCCGGGAAACGCTCCCGCTTTCCGCCTCGGTCACAGGCCCCTTGGCGCACAGGCTGCTCGGAAATTGGGTAAGCATTTTCTTACCCAGGCTTGAGTAACCGCCGCTGAAATGCAGGGTTGGAAAGTCTTGGCGCTTGGCGCAGACCACACAGCAACTCGCCTCATGAAACTCAATGCCCTGGGCTGTTGGCTTGACCTCAGACTCCCCCACACAAGGTGGCTTTGGAGGAGGGCACTGTCTTTCCACCTGTCCCTGGGGGCCCTATGAGCTGGCTGTAGGCTGATGGGCCTGGGTCCTGGCCTGGACGGGCACTCAGCAGCCAGCCTGGCTCCAGCCTTGGCGTTGACATCCCGGGCCACACTTGGGAGGGTACTCTACTCCTGTGCAGCCCGTTTTCAATCAGCCTCCTCACCTCCAGGCCAGGAAAAAGCCATAAAGCCAGAAGCGCTGCCGTCTTTATTTTGGTTAGAACAGAGTACATATTGTCTCTGCTCCGGTGCTCAGGGCCTGCCTGCTGACCGCACTCACAGCTCCCCGGCCTGCAGGCGTGCCTGCTGTGGGCATACGTGTGCAGTGTGCACTCCTGGGCCTTTCCCGCTCCAGCCTTGTGCGCCACCTCCCCAAAGATTGGGTATGGATCAGACCCTCATGTACACATGGACTCGTGTGTGCAAGCCATGCACACCCCAGATGGGCTGCAATTCCCCAGGAACTGCAAGGTCCTCTAGGTAGCTGCCGTCTGTGCCCAAGGGCTGGCTATGTGGGCAGTGGGTATTTGTGAAACATCCAAGTGGCCGTGTCTCTCATGGATATGTGCTGGGAGGTGGAGTGCACCCCTCAGGTGACCCTGACTGTTAACACAACCATGACCACCATCCATCCCTTCCTATCTAAAGTTCCAGGTGGAGTTTGCAGGGTCTGGACCCAGCACTTTCTGGGTAAGGAGGCAGGGCTCCAAGGGCCGTGTGATGGGGTAGACGGGACAGGCTTTCACTCAGCGGTGGAGATGAACCCAGATAGCTGCCCCTGCTGCAGCCGGCCTGGCGCACTGGGACACTCTGCCTGTCTACGCTGTTAATCCACAAGGGCCTCTGGGATTCTGGGAGGTGCCACCCTACTCATCCTCCAGTCCCTATCCTGTTGCCTTCCTGCCTCCTCTGCCTCCGCCGTCATCCCCGCAGTTCTGACCAGAGATGGGAGGGTGTACCATGTGAGGTGGGTTGAGTCTAGAGGCCTTGAGATGAAGTCGTGCAGGAAGGAAGCATAATGGTTGGCATGGCGTAGGATCCTGGCTGAGCTCTCTGGGAATAGACTCCGAGTGAAGTCGGATGATGGCTGTGGAAGTTTATGGGTCAACACTCGTTAGAGAAAGGCAGAGAGCTCGTACTGTGATGTGGTCTGACAGAGCCCTGGCTAGTCTGCCAGGCACTCAGAGCAGGGCTGTGGGGAGATCTACACCCTTCAGTCACTGGGTGTGGCTGTTCTGACACCATCACTATCTCCACCCTCCTCCTCACCATTATTAATATCAACACCACCATCACCATCATCATCATCACCATTATCACCATCATCATCATCATCACCATCACCATCACCATCATCACCATCATCATCATCACCATCACCATCACCATCATCACCATCACCATCATCACCATCATCATCACCATCATCACCATCATCACCAGCACTATCATCATCATCATCATCACCACCACCACCACCACCATCATCACCATCATCATCACCACCATCACCATCATCATCACCATCATCACCATCACCACCATCACCATCATCATCACCATCACCACCACCACCACCACCATCATCACCATCATCATCACCACCATCACCATCATCATCATCACCATCACCATCACCATCATCACCATCACCATCATCACCATCATCATCACCATCACCATCATCACCAGCACTATCATCATCATCATCATCACCACCACCACCACCACCATCATCACCATCATCATCACCACCATCACCATCATCATCACCATCATTATCACCACCATCACCATCATCATCATCACCATTATCACCATCATCATCATCACCATCACCATCATCACCATCATCATCACCATCACCATCATCATCATCACCATCATCATCACCAACATCATCACCACCACCATTCTCACCATTACCACATTTGCTGCCATTGCCATCACTGTCCTCCTTGTCAGCACCTGCGCCATCAGGGAAGGGCGATGTGAAGGACACTATCATGGACTGCTGGACATTTCCAGAAGCTGTCCAGCCATTGCAGAGAACAGCTGTCTGCGGGAGCTGGCGGGCAGCATAAATGACTGGAGTTTGGGGATTCAAGGAAATGTGGAGTAGGGGAACCGTGGATCTCCTAGATGATAATCCATGCAGCTTTCACCCAAGAAGGTGGGGGCTGCACAGGCACCCTGGGAGCAGGGAGGCCAGCCGGCACCTCCCAGGCCAGCAGGGTGATTTTGCGACTCAATGGGGCGGAGCTGGGAGAGCTGTGGCCTTGGTCAGATGCCATGCAATCCTGATGGTGCTGCTTGGGCCATCTCAGCCCCCTTCTGTGAGCTGCTGTCCCCTGGTCTGAAGAAGGACTCCTGTGGTGGTCCACACCTCACGTTGTTTGGCCACCCTGAGCGCAAAGGAGAGAGGCCTTGGGGAACATCCAGGGTGGGAGCCCCGGGAGCACTTGCTGTTCTCACCCTCAGCTTTGGAACATGCGCTGCAGTCTCGTGGTGCTCACAGGCTCTGTGCATGCCCCCCATGGTCGTCCCGCAGTGCCTGTGGTCGGCCTTACCCTGGAAAGGAGCCCTCAGCGGAGCAGAGCATTTTTGCAGAAAACCACTTCCTTCCTCCTGCCTGGTGACATCAGCTGGGAAGAATGGACTCGACCTTTGACCCCAGCCACTGGCCTGCTGAGAAGCCGCCCCACCCAGCATACCTTGCCTGTAGGCCACCCAGTCTTTCCTGCTTCCTCACAGAAAGCTCTTGGTTCCATCCAGTCGTGGGTGGGCTTCCTTGTGCTGCCCAAAGTGGGCAGGCCCTCTCCTCGCCACTCTTAACTCTTTCTTGTAACAGAAGAGCCAAGCTCGTGCACAGCTGACCAGCCTGGGGGCTGGCGAGGGAAGGCCAAGCTCTCTGTGCTTGCTGGGCTTGCCACAGGAAGTGGTCAGCGCAACAGCTGAGCTCAGTCATGCGAAGTCCTCCAGAATGTCAGGTGAATGGGTGCCCCTGCCCCCAGTGCTGTGGGCACGTGGTGCCATCTGTGGTTTTGCCAACAGCAGCAGCTGAGCTCCTCTTGAGGGAGCCATGTTGTTTATCCCCTGCCCCCAGAGATGCTGTGTGGCCCAGGCTTGGCTGGCAGTGCTGTGTCCTTCCGGGTCACAGCCGTCGGCCCACTGATGTCGTATAACCCTGATGATACCACGGGCAGCCTCCCCTGGTAGCCTTTTCTGAAACAGTGCCAGAGAAGCTCGTGGGCCAGTGTGTCAGAGCAGCCCACAACACCAGCGTCCTGGCTGCCCTGCTTCTGAAGGCAGGAGTGCTTGGGTCCCTGGGGAGACCAGGCTGGAATTGCAGGCTCCTGGCTTTACTTGAGCCAGCCCTGACTGCTGTAGTGATGTGGAGAGTGAACCAGTACATGGAAGATTCTCTCTCTCTCTGTTACTCTTTTTAAAATAAGCAAAGAAAATGAATCTTAATACAAAATAATTCTGGAGTTGCTGAACTGTGGGTGTTTGAACTTTTGGAAGCCAGGAGAATCTTGCTACCCTGTGGAGACACAGGAAGTCAGCACAGATGCTGACAGAAAACAGAGAAATGTAGGCCAGGGGTCACCACGCAGCCCCTGGCCCCTGGGGGCTGAGCATGGGCCCCCCGACAGGGAGAAGTCATGAGTTCCTGGGCTGGCCTGACAGGAGATAGCTGGAGATGGACCTGCTCCTTGCCACCCAAGGACCTGACACCGTGCGTGTGCTCAGGGATGCCTGTGGTCTCTGTACAGTTGCCTGGAATCACCATTCCCCAGAATCTCATCATGACTGTGGCAGGCACCACAGCTGCCATTGACAAGGAGTTACCCATAAGGCTGTAGATGGTTTTTCCTAGCTAAGTCATCAAAACCACCTGTGCCCTGTGCACTCCTGCTGTCTGACAGTGGCAGGTCATCATTGTCACCACCACCACCACCACCACCACCACCACCACCATCATCATCACCACCACCATCACCATCATCACCATCATCACCATCATCACCATCACCATCATCACCATCGCCATCACCATCATCATCATCACCACCACCATCACCATCATCACCATCATCACCATCATCACCATCACCATCATCACCATCGCCATCACCATCATCATCATCACCACCACCATCACCATCATCACCATCACCACCACCATCACCATCATCACCATCATCACCATCATCACCATCACCATCATCACCATCGCCATCACCATCATCATCATCACCACCACCATCACCATCATCACCATCACCATCACCACCATCACCATCACCATCATCACCACCACCATCATCACCATCATCACCATCACCACCATCACCATCACCATCATCACCACCACCACCATCACCATCATCACCATCACTACCACCATCACTACCACCACCACTATCACCATCACCACCATCACCATCATCACCATCACCATCATCACCATCACCACTATCACCATCATCACCATCACCACTGCCGTCCTCATCACCATCACCATCACCATCACCACTGCCATCCTCATCACCATCACAATCCTTGTCACCATGCTCTTACTAGCTGGTGTCTCCCGTCACTTGCTCCTGGGCATTTGGAGCTCAGTCCCAGTGTGATTGTGTTTGGAGTTGGGGCCTCTGAGGGCTAAGCATGTTGAAATGGCTCAGAAGCCTTCACAGCAGGCTTAACGTGGCTGCAAGGAGAAGCGGCAGATGTCCCCTGCCTGCGCCGTGGGAGACATGGTACAGGCACTGGCTCCCCCGTCGGGGCTCAGAGCAAGTCCCCAGTCTCTCTACCTCGGGCTTTGCTCTGGCAATCCCATTCCACATCTGCCTGTGCTAACAACTCCGTCATGTCTGCTTGGAATCTCTGTCTTTTGGGGGGTCTCCGGGCCCCTTCCCTTCTCCCTGTGAGGGCTCTGTGTCCTTGCAGCAGCGGCACAGGGCCCCTGATCTGTCTGTGTGGGTGCTTCCACATTGCAGCTCCTGAACCAGGTCCAAGGTACAGAGCATATTCATCTGCATCCCACACTTGCTCTTGGAAGGAGCTGAGCTGATCCGAAGCCAGGAGGCAGGAGCTTCTTCCAGGTCTCCCACATGGGTGCAGGGTCCCAAGGCTTTGGGCCGTCCTCGACCGCTTTCCCAGGCCACAAGCAGGGAGCTGGATGGGAAGTGGAGCAGCCGGGACACAAACTGCTGCCCACATGGGGGGCTGGTACCACTGGTGGAAGATTAGCCTGCTGTGCCCCTCCAAAGCATTTTTGGTTCCCCAGAAGGAAGAGCAGCATCCCTGTGCCTGTCGTGCCATCTTCCTGTCCCCAGTGCCTGTGACAGCAGCTGTTCCCACACAGCTGCCCTGGTGCTGCTTATGTCTGAGGGATGCTTCAGTTCCACCGAGTGTTCAAACCTCTCTCACCCCTCTCTGAATTCTCATCACGAGTGCGGCCCGTGGGGATGGAGGATCAGTCCACCCCGGGGCCCTGGACAGTCCTGAGCCCAATCTGGCCTGACTACTGCAGTGACTTCACTCTGTCTACCTGCCAGCCAGCAAGGCCACCTAGCTTGCCTCAGGGCGCAGGTGCTGAGCACATTAGCCCCCGTGCCTGCTCTGCACTGGGTGCTGTGGTGAGGAGTGGGTGACCCGGCAAACATCACCCCGTTTTACTGACGGGCAAGGGTGAATCCCAGGTCGGCTCTGGCAGTGGTGGCCATCTGCACTGAGGCAGTGGAGGAAGATTCCTCCCCCAATGCCCTCAGTAGCTCTGCCTTTCAGATAAACAAGGTCACTGCCTCCTGACCCTGAGCAGAAGTCACTTCAGGGTATTTGGTGAGCAGGCAGCTGGCTAGCAGGGGCCCAGAGCCAGGGCTGAGCTATCCTGCCCCAGGGGGCAGCTCGGGCGGCCCAGCGCCCTCCCACACCTCCCACAGCGAGGCAGAGATGTGCTTGCTGCGAGCTGCGAGACCCGTGCAGCAGGCTGGCCCCTGCGTCCTCCCTCTGCAACAAATGTTTTCTGCAGATGTGGAGGCCCGGCGCCCACCCAGGGCGCTTCGCAGCGACCTGACCCTGGTGGGGAGAGCAGGCAGCCGCGGGGCCCTGGCCAGGCCCCCACCCCGGCTGGCTGCCCTCGGGCCTCCCCTCCCTGCTGTCAGGATTCCTCAGGCCACTCTGAGGTTCAGCACTAGATTCTCTGATCCTGGAGTTAGGGTAAAGCGAGTGCCAGCAAACGCATGACTCTCTTCATTTTGCGGAGGGAGGGAGACCCTCCCTCCCCGACATCGACCCACTGCGGGATCCTGAATATGTGGTGTCCAGCACTCTAGCACTGACCCCGTCTCCCACCTCTGTTTGTCTTGAGAAGGGACGCTGTCACAGCCGGGGCACCGACTGAGGCATGGCCAGGTGTTGTCTGCGTGCCCGCCCTGCCCTGCCCTGCCGCTCTCCCCTTGCCTCCCCAGCAAGCTGGCCCGCATGGGCCCAGGAGGCTGTGGTTGCCTGTGGACCTGGCTGCCCCCACGCAGTGTGGAGCCCGACGGCGGCTCAGGGTCCCAGGGACCTCACAGGTTCCTTTTCTGCGTCTCTCTCGTGGTGAGGCCCAGGAGTGGAGCTGCCGGCCCCGTGGCAGAGGTGTTGACGTGTTCAGTAAACTGACCCCAGTGGCTGCGTGTGGTTGACACAGGATCGCTGCACGCGGTGGCACTCCGTGGTGGCTGTGGGAGGGCAGCATGCGTGTCTCCCCTTGAACGCTTTGAGGCCAGGGCTCTACGCAGTCACAAAGTCCACTGAGGCCCGAGCTGCTCTGCCCGTCGGGCTGAGACTTGGTCCTTCCAGGTCAGCCCGACTGCCTGTCTGCCCAGGCTCTGGTCCTCACTGCTCCGCTCTCAGCTTCAACAACCTCCACTGGTGCTGAGGCTGCGCATGAGCAAACCTGCGGCCTTTGTCTTCCTGTGCTTGGTTCTCTGCCCAGTGGGACATCCTCCGTTGGTGCAGATGGCAGGGCCTTGTTCTTTCAGGAGAAAGGCTCGACAATGTGTTGGCGTAGAACACAAACTACATTTCCTTTTCCTTCTCCTTAAAACTTTATTTCACTTATTTAAGAGAGAGACAGAAGGCGGTGTTCTCTCCTGTCGGCTGGTTCATTCTTCAAATGTCCGCCACAGCCAGGCCTGTAGGCTGAAGTCAGGAGCTGGGAACTCAGCCACCTGGGCTCCTTTGTGGGGGCAGAGCCCCAGGGTCTGGGCTGCTGCTGGTCGCCTCCCAGGGTGTGCCCCAGCAGGAGGTTGCAGTGGAGAGTGGAGCCAGTTCTGACCCAGCCTTGGATGGGAGTGGGCAGCCCAAGTGCTGTCAGATACAAGCCCTGCCTTGTTATTCATTTGTCTGTTGATGGACATTTATATTGATTCTAAATTTGTATTATTTATTCATTCGTTTATTTGAAAGGAAGAGTGATGGAGAGAGAGGAAGGAAAGGACCGAGAAGGAGAAAGGGGGAGAGAATGTTCCACCCACGGGTTCATGCCCCAGCTGGCTGCAGTAGTTAGGGCTGGGTCAGGCAGAAGCAGGCGCTCAGCACCTCCTCTGTCCCCCATGTTGGGGATCCCGGCCCAAGTGCTTGGCCACTGTCAGCTGACTGGCCAATGGCAGGGGAGGGCTGCAGGTGGTGGGTGGTGGACCTGGCCGTGACAGGAGGGGGCACAGCTCACATGGACTTGGCCGTGGGGGGAGAGCTTACATAGACCTGCCTGTGGTGGGGTGGCATGGCTCACATGGCCCTGGTTGTAAGGGGGTGGCATGGCTCGCAGCGACCTGCCTGTGGAGGGTGGTGTGGTTCACAGGGACCTGCCTGTGGGGGTGGCATGGCTCACATGGCTCTGGTTGTAAGGGGGTGGCATGGCTCACACATCATGGCTCGCAGGGACCTGCCTGTGGTGGGGTGGCATGGCTCACATGGCTCTGGTTGTAAGGGGGTGGCATGGCTCACACGTCATGGCTCGCAGGGACCTGCCTGTGGTGGGGTGGCATGGCTCACATGGCTCTGGTTGTAAGGGGGTGGCATGGCTCACACAGCGTGGCTCGCAGGGACCTGCCTGTGGTGGGGTGGCATGGCTCACATGGCTCTGGTTGTAAGGGGGTGGCATGGCTCACACGTCATGGCTCGCAGGGACCTGCCTGTGGTGGGGTGGCATGGCTCACATGGCTCTGGTTGTGAGGGGGTGGCATGGCTCACACGTCATGGCTCGCAGGGACCTGCCTGTGGTGGGGTGGCATGGCTCACATGGCTCTGGTTGTAAGGGGGTGGCATGGCTCACACAGCGTGGCTCGCAGGGACCTGCCTGTGGTGGGGTGGCATGGCTCACATGGCTCTGGTTGTGAGGGGGTGGCATGGCTCACACGTCATGGCTCGCAGGGACCTGCCTGTGGTGGGGTGGCATGGCTCACATGGCTCTGGTTGTAAGGGGGTGGCATGGCTCACACAGCGTGGCTCGCAGGGACCTCTGTGAAGCTCCATGGCTCACACAGCGTGGCTCGCAGGGACCTATGTGAAGCTCCATGGCTCAGGTCTTCCCGAGTCATGGAGCAGAGAACGGAAGCAGTGTTGGCTCTGTGTTCTCGCAGCGATCCTTGGCTCTCTGAGCCTCGTGCCTGGCTCAGGCCGCGTGAGCAGGCTGGTGAGGAGGAGGAGGAGGAGGCAGAGGGAACCCTCTGCTGAGGTGCTGGCGTGTCCTGCCCCATCCTCTCAGCTCCCGGCCCTGAGTGTGCTACCTTTCAGATCTGTCATGGCTGCAGGTGGCAGCCGTTTGAACTCTGAGTGAAACCGCATTCTTTTACTTGGGTAACTGCACGGAGAGAATGTAGGCATGGCTGACCCCAGGGACGCTGAATCAGGAACTCCCCTGTCCCTCCCCTCCCCTCTGTCGCTGGGCTCCACCTTTTCCCATGGCCATTCATTTTCTCCTTTGTGTCAGGACCTTCTGCATGGGTGGGTGCTGGTCTGAGCTTCTTCCTGTTCCCTGGAAAACCCTGGGGAAGGCTCTGATTGGCCTGGCCTGGGTCACGTGCTCACCATGGGCGAAAATTGGGTGGCTGGGACGTGGGGCGTATTCTAAGGCTTCCTCCCAGAAGGAGAAAGAGCCCCACGCCAGGCACCGTTCCATCCCCGCTTTTCCTTTAAATCTGGGTGCTCAGGAGCACAGAATGCAATGGAGGTGGGCGGGCCAGCGCTGCAGAGGGAGGGGCTGGCACGCAGGCAGGAGTGGGGATCTCGGCAGGCTGGTGGGGCCAGGCTCCCATCACCCACCACCTGTCTGGAGAAGGAAAAAGGTTGGACCAAGTGCTTGACTGATGAGGAGGCTTCCGACACCATGGACTCCACCCAGCACATGGGCCCCTGTCTGGACTCTCTTGGACCCTCTGTCCTGTTTGAGGAAGGACGGGGCTCCCCTGGTACTGGCCCCTGCCTCACAGACGGAGTCTCAGTGGCAGGCGGCCTGGGCTTGGGGCTATGAAGGGGACGGTGGGAGACTGGCATGGGTCTGCGGGAGCTGCGGGATGCTCGCAGAACCCAGATGTGGCACAGTGCAGTCTGTCATCCCAGAACTGTTCAGGGTAGGAGTGGACCTGCCTGCCGGGCCTGGGGTCAGGTCAGGGGCAGGCCAAGCAGGTCCTGGTCACAGTCCGTGAGCTTGTGGAATCCATGCTGCAGGCCCTGCTGGCACTGCTGAACCCTGTGGCTGCAGGTCAGGCCCCGGTGCCGTGGGGCCCAGGCGTGGGAGGGCAGCTGCAGGAGGAGCACCCAACAGTCTGCCCTGCACCAAGTTTCCTTCTGTGCAGAAACAGCGACATGAGGCCCCTGTGGAAAACTGCAGGACCTGGTGCTGTCCCTAGGGTCCCAGCCCCTCCCCCGCCAACAGGGGTACTGGGCAGTGGTGTGCAGGCTGCCCACTGGGGAGCTGCTATTACCACCCACTCGCGTCCTCCTAGGGCCTGATGCCCGCGCCACGGCCACTCCAATCTGAAACGGAGCCATGGTGCTGACCTCTGCGAGCTGCTGTGCAGTGTGCACCTGCAGCCCTGCCGGGGTGTCCTTCCCGCTGCCCCGGGTGGGGCCTCAGCAGCCTGTGCTGTTAGCTGTGCTCACCGGCAGTTACAGGAGGCGCCTGGCACAGTCTCACTTTGGCAGCGCTGCCCCAAGCGTGCTGCTGGTGGAAGGTGGTCTGCCTGCTTTTCCCAGTCTTCTGCCACTAGCCCTGCCCTACTGCCGTCCCTGCCTTGGAGAGGCCCTGGAGGCACTGGTGCAAACGGTCTGGCCCAGCCACGGCTACCCTGGTGAAGACAGGTTTCAGGGAAGCTGGCAGGGTCTGCAGGATCCTGGCTCTCCAGGTCACAGCGACTCGGCTGTTCTGGCGCCACAGCCTCCCAGTTCCTTCTGGGGCTCGTTGATGCCATGTGGTGCTGTGGGAGGCTCATGTTCTGCTAGTGAGCCCCACGGGGCAGCCTGGGGAACGAGCTGCACCCGCAAGTGGCAGCACACCACTTGAACTGCTGTGGGTGGAGGCAGCCGTCCCAGAAGGCCACATGGGCTTTCTCTGAGACATCAGCAGGAGAGCAGGTGGGCAGCACCAGGGGGCAGGGGGCTCAGCTCATGGGGAAGGTGCTCCCCGCTGGGAGTGGTCAGAGCTAATGGTCGCATAGCACTGGAAGAGGGCTTTGATGCCTAGATTGCCAAATTTAAAATGACGACAGCTGACCAGGGGTGTGTGTGTGTGTGGAGGCACTTGATACACGGGCACTGAGGGAGCAGCTGAGGCCCGGAGGCCTTGCAGACCATCTCTGCCTGGTGGCCAGTGCCCGGCTGTGCCAACCCTGGCTCCCTTGGCTCTCCTGTTCGTCACTGTGCTGCTAGCCTGGCAGCCTGATGCCCTGCCTCAAAGGCCGGCCCCATCTCAGGCCAAAGGCAGCTTCAGGAAACAAGGCCGAGTGCCAGGGAATGGCCAGGACCACATCTGCTCCAATGAGCATCCCAGGCGCTGGGTCCACTTGCCTGTGGTCTGTCACCCCCAGCCGTCTGCCCGGGCATGGGCTCACCTGACGTGGCCACCCGTGTTGGCAGGAAGGTAGTTAAATTGTTAAAACTGTAATTGCCTTCCTGTATGTAATTATCACCTGCTAAAGGACACTTTGGACCCCCTGGCTGAAAAGCCCTGCTTCCCCTTTGCCTCGTGTGCCCCGGACTGGCTGCCTTGTGTGTCTCCCCAGGCACTGCTGTGCTGGGGATGCCCGCCCCTTGCTCTGCTGGCCTGGACAGTGTGAGATGCGCCTTCTGATGTTTGAGGCTGCACATGGATGTTTTCTTGTGCTGTGTCCCAGGCCTAGGGCCGTTCCCCTCTCTGACTGTGGAGGCCCGGGCGGAGCTGCCGCCTTCCAGGGGTGCCGGGAGCCAAGAGGCCCTGCCCCGGCCCCCAGCGAGGCAGCCAGGGCAGTGGGGCAGGCCTGTTTTGCCAGCTTGCTCTGCTCCGTGCACAGAATCCTCGTCTTTCTTGCTTGTTCTCAGTCTCTCCCTTCTGATGACCTCGAGTTTTGTTCGTCTCCACGTCTGAGGCCTGAAACTTCTAGCAACCCTGTCAGACCCTGTGGCGAAGCCCCTGTTGCTTTTTCTTCTTTTTCCCCATTTTTTTTCTATTTTTAAGAGGTTTGTTTATTTGAAATAGAATGATAAATATTCGTACCTCTTCTATCCACTGATTCACTCTCCAAATGACTGCAGTGGCCAGGGCTGTGGCCGGAGCTGGAAAGCACTCAGGGTCTGCCATCTGAGTCCTGGGGCCACCCCTGCAGCTCTCCCAGGTGCATCAGCCCATGCAGGAGCTTTGGCATCAGGGATCAGCTGGCCCACAGGGGCCTGGCCAGGAGGCCTGGCCACTCACACTGCAGTTGGCCGAACAGCTTCACTGACCTGAGCGAAGCCCGCGGTAGTCTTGCCTTGACTTGCATGGGGTGTGCTGAAAAGCAACAAAAAGGCTTGTATCTGTGCACGAAAGAACCGTGTCCCAGGGTCAGGTCAGGTGAAGCTTCTTCGGAGGCGACTCTGGGACGGGGCAGTGCAAAGGCAGGCGCACTGGATGCAAAAATGCTGCGTCTTGTATGTAAATTTTTTCGTCTGAGCCTTTGAAGGTTCATGAATCTCATAAATTTTTGCAGGGAAATCAGCTCATCTTGTAACTCCATTTTCCATAAGCTTGGGCAGTTCATTCGCAGCACAGGAACCTCGCATCTCCATAGTTATAGGGGCTGATGGCCCGGGGGTCTCTGAGCCCAAGGACCCCAGGAGATAAACATCCACGCATCCCAGAAGCCCCTCACGCTCTGTGTGACTCCTGACAATCAGATGTCACTGTGACAGGGTGACGCCGTCTGAGGGGCCATGGGCTGATGTGGGACTACCGATGCCCAGAGCAGGGGAGGTTCTGGAGGGGGCAGGAGAGCTGGGGAGAGGTCAGTAGCTTCAACTTGGCACCAGCATGCACAGCTGTGTTCACAGGGTCATGCAGCCGTCACTGTTGTGTGATCCCAGAGCCCCTGCCCACGGGGCCAGCTGTCACTCCACTGCCCTCCACAGCACAGAGCCCCTGCCCACGGGGCCAGCTGTCACTCCACTGCCCTCCACAGCACAGAGCCCCTGCCCACGGGGCCAGCGGTCACTCCACTGCCCTCCACAGCACAGAGCCCCTGCCCACGGGGTCAGTGGTCACTCCACTGCCCTCCACAGCACAGAGCCCCTGCCCACGGGGTCAGTGGTCACTCCACTGCCCTCACTGCCCTCCACAGCACGGAGCCCCTGCCCACGGGGCCAGCGGTCACTCCACTGCCCTCCACAGCACGGAGCCCCTGCCCACGGGGCCAGCGGTCACTCCACTGCCCTCCACAGCACAGAGCCCCTGCCCACGGGGTCAGTGGTCACTCCACTGCCCTCACTGCCCTCCACAGCACGGAGCCCCTGCCCACGGGGCCAGCGATCACTCCACTGCCCTCCACAGCACGGAGCCCCTGCCCACGGGGCCAGCGGTCACTCCACTGCCCTCCACAGCACGGAGCCCCTGCCCACGGGGCCAGCGGTCACTCCACTGCCCTCCACAGCACGGAGCCCCTGCCCACGGGGTCAGCGGTCACTCCACTGCCCTCCACAGCACGGAGCCCCTGCCCACGGGGTCAGCGGTCACTCCACTGCCCTCCACAGCACGGAGCCCCTGCCCACGGGGCCAGCGGTCACTCCACTGCCCTCCGGCCCCTCCCAGGCAGTGTCCGGCGACTCCCTGTTTCTATGCAGTTCTCTGAGGTGGACATTTTGTGTATGGAACTGAGCAGCGTGTGGCCCCTCGGGCCGGCTTCTTTTACCTAGTGTCCTGCGTCTAGATCCCTCCAGGGGGCAGCACGGCTCAGGCTGGGTAGTGTCCTGCTGTGTGGGGGTGCTGCATTGGGTGTGTCTGTCCCTCACTCAGCAGACTGGGATGTTTTGAGAGGTGGACTCTTGCTGTAGTCACATGGGCAGAGGAGTGAGAAAGGAAATTGGATCTCACTGAGGGCACCCCACACCCTGGCCTCCCAGACGCCCCTGTAAATATCCAGCAGTTATGGGCTGGTGTGGTGGCCTAGTGGGCTCGTCCTCTGCCTGCAGCATCCCCATGTGGGCACTGGTTCGAGTCTTGGCTGCTCTACTTCCCAATCCAGCACACTGCTTATGGCCTGGGAAAGCAGCAGAAGTCCTGGGACCATGCACTCATGTGGGAGACCTGGATAGAGCTCCTGGCTTCAGATGAGCTCAGCACAGGCTGCTGCAGCCATTTGAGGAGTGTGACCCAGCAGATTGAGGACCTCTCTGTCTCTCCCTCTCTCGCTGTCACTCTGGCTTTCAAGGCCCCGTCCTTGCTTGGGGCCTGCTCTCCACCTTGTGTGAGCTGAGGCCACTCCCAATGCCCTTTGCTCAAAACTCCGGGCGGAGTGTTTCATTCCACAGGGTGTGTGACCCGAAGCGGAGAATCGACACTCGGGTTTTTCCCATTGGCCCCACATGCGTTGTGAGTTACGTGGGTCTGGAGGCACAGTCACCGTGTGCCTTCGTGCGTGTGCCAAGTAAGCAGAGTCCATGAGCTATTCCATAGGAGCCTGAGAGCATGTGACCCACGCCGGGTTCCTTCCGTCCACGGTGTGTGCACACTCACCCACATGTACTTGTGAGCACGGTACACATGCACTGTCCACGCTTGCGCACATCCCCACAGGCCCACGCATCTACATATAGATAGATAGATAGATAGTGGCCCCCTCCCCCAAGTCCAGATTACGCATGCATGGACACAGCAATGCAGATGACCCTCCGGCTAGGAAAAGCTCTTCAGGGGCTGTTGGTGGCCAAGGCACAACCGGGCTCTGCAGGGAGGATGCCCTGAACTCGCCTTGGGGGGCGCAGCCTTCCTGCCCACTCGGCAGGGAAGACGCCCTGCTTGGAGCTGGTGTTGCCCACCCCGGTGAGCAGAAGTTGGTTTGTGCTGCCTGGGCCTGGAGATCCTGCTGGTTGGGGCTCGGCATGTGGAAAAACATTCCACAGTGAGACCTGGGGGAGGAAGCACCGTCCACGGCCCCGTTAGGCTTGGGGTAAGATTTCAAAGGTCCAGGTCTGGAAATTATGAGACCACCAAAAAAGCGTACTGGGGCCAAAAATGGTTGTAAAAGGTAATAATTGTTAATAACCTGACGTCCGCCTCATCGCCCGAGCAGCCTGGCTTGGCACACGTTAAGGACAACATTGTAAGCAAAGAGGAAGGCAACAGGCTGGCCACAAAGCCACTAACCACACCAGAACCAAACATTAAACGAGTTTTTAATTCAATTTATGGCTTAAATAAGGATCTCTATATTGGCTGGGGGTAGGAGTGGGTTCTGCTGCTGCGTAACAGGACAGGGAGACCCGGGTTGGGGCCTCCTGTCGGACCTTCCCGGAGGGCCTGGGCACTGTTTTGGTGGGGAGCCATGTTGGAAAGGGCTGGCTGTTCCGCCTGGGCTGGCGGGCTCACATGGGGCTGGCTGTGTGGGGGCTATGCTGGGAAGCCCCTTCCCTGGGGCCCCTTCCTGGGTGGGCCTTCTCCCTTGGTGGGTGTCTGGCCTTGACCTTTCAGCTCCCTGGCAGACCCCACGCGCCTTCAGAGGGTGGGATCTGAAGAGCTGGGAAAGATGGGCCCTTTCACGGTGGGTGCTGGCCGCCCCGGACAGTTCTCCCTGCTGCCCTCGGTGGAGCCGCTGGCCCCTTGGCCGCAGGGGACTTGGGCCTCCCAAACCTGCCATTTGCTTCTTTGCAGTCCCTAGGGATTCCATGTTTCCAGTGGGAAGTGTAGACGATTGGGACACTGTCCCCGAGAACTGGGCGCTGTGTGTGACTCTAGCACCCAGGGCTGAGCCTCCGAGAACTGGGCGCTGTGTGTGACTCTAGCACCCAGGGCTGAGCCTCTGAGAACTGGGCGCTGTGTGTGACTGCAGCACCAGGGCTGAGCCTCCAAGAACTGGGCGCTGTGTGTGACTCTAGCACCCAGGGCTGAGCCTCCGAGAACTGGGCGCTGTGTGTGACTGCAGCACCAGGGCTGAGCCTCCGAGAACTGGGCGCTGTGTGTGACTCTAGCACCCAGGGCTGAGCCTCTGAGAACTGGGTGCTGTGTGTGACTCTAGCACCCAGGGCTGAGCCTCCGAGAACTGGGCGCTGTGTGTGACTGCAGCACCCAGGGCTGAGCCTCTGAGAACTGGGTGCTGTGTGTGACTGCAGCACCAGGGCTGAGCCTCTGAGAACTGGGCGCTGTGTGTGACTGCAGCACCAGGGTTGAGCTGGCTCTGCTCGCTGCACTGGGGCAGAGCTGCCTGGGGTCGCTCGCTCACATTTGGCTTGGGGGCTGTGCCACATACTGCTGGGAACCTCATGGGGGTGACGTCTTCTTTTTTATTTTTTAATAAATTTTATTTTAAAATAATGATTACATGGCTAATCAGGGTGGGAAGGATAGAAGATTAAGGAAAATTGGGTAAACACATTGCTTCCAAATTTGCTATTTCTTCTTGTTGTTCCCAGGGAAGGGAGAGACAAAGGGGGAAACCACTCATGACTTTCCACATGTCCCAGTACCCGGGGATGAGGAACCCTTGTGCACATTCTGAGGGTTCCGTCCAAGCGGTTCAGATAGTTCTGGAATGCTGCCGATTGCACCGATCCGAGGATGATGTCACCCTGCCAGTGTCCATTGGCTCCATTCACCCAGATTTTTTTGCTGGTTCACTTCCCAGATGGCTGCAGTGTCTGGGCCAGGGCGCAGTGAAATCAGGAGCCAGGAGCTTCTTCTGGGTCTCCCACCTGGGTGCTGGGGCCTGAGACCCTGAGCTGGCCGCTACTGGCCCGGAACAGCAGCAGGAAGCTGCCTGGACAGAGGAGCAGGTGGGACTTGCACCAGTGCCCGTTTCGGATGTTGCCAGTGTAGGCAGTGGTTCAGTCCTTACACCACAGCCCCAGTTGGGCTGACCTTTGAGTTCACTTCTTACGACTGGAATATTCCTTAGCTGCTCGTGAGGAGAGTGTCCCAGGTCGTTCTCTTGGGCACACACCTGGGCAGTGTACCTCGGTCTTCTCCGTGATCCAGGGCTCTGTGGGCTGGCTGTCATTGTGAGTGTCGTTCATGGTTGAGGGAGGTCAGGTGACACAGTCCTGCAGCCCAAGGGCAGTCTCTGGTTCTCCAGGGGCTCTGCAGAGGCCCACCGAGGGTCTTGTGTTGGGTTCTGCCTCCTGCCTAGAAACCCTGTGAATCTCAGCTCTGCTCTCCCAGTCGCCCCACTGCGTGAGGCTCCGCTGAAGCCCCTGCTGGATGCCAGCTGGGTTCCTCAGTGCCTGAGCTGACCACCCAAAAGCCTTGTGTATGTGTGTCCGTGGCTGCGTGGTTCGGAATGGCCCAAAGGCAGGAGCAGCAGTGGCTAACACAGGTGTGTCCGAGTGCCCTGGCCGGATGTGTCCCCAGCTCCCACACTGAGGCCTCAGCACTAGCAGGATGGCTGGGGGGGCGGTGAGGGGAGGTAAGAACTGGGGTCCAGCCTGAGGGCTGAGGCAAGTGTCTTCTGGGAGGCTGGGGGGAGCACCGTGGACTTCTGCTGGAGGGAGTGCCATGGTTTCCTGCCCACCTCCGTGCCTCTCCTGCCATTGGGGGCCATATGTCCCAGCAGACTTGGCCCTCACAGGTGCCAGGTTGGCAGGCACCTTGGTCTCATGTGTCCTCAAGCGCTGTGTAGAATCTGTTCTGTGTTTCATGACACCGACAGGAATGGGCTCGGGCGCCACCCAGTGCAATGTGACCCAGTCGAGCAGAGAGGTGTGAGGTGAGAACCTGAACAGAGCTGCAAATCCATACGACCTCATAGACGAAACTTGAACATGTGTGGCTGCAGGAGCTGGGCACAGAGGGCCCCGCTGTGTGAGGTGTCAGAATACAAACCCAGAGGGAAGCAAGGGAGATTGGCAGGTGTCGGGGTGCGGAGTGGTGGATGGGGGTGCAGGTGGTGGAAATATCCTGGAAACGCAGGGTGGCGATGGCTGCAGTCTGTAAGTCTGCTAAAAACCACAGCTTATGCCTACAGAGGCGAGGGCTGGTCTGGGCTGGTCTCAGGAGCCAGGAGCTCTGTCTGCGTCGCCCATGTGGGTGGCAGGGGCCCAAGCGCTCAGGCCATCGACCTGAGCCCCCCAGGATGCATTAACAGGAAGCTGGATGGGAAGTGGAGAAGCCAGGACTTGACTGACACCCAGTGTGGGATGTGGACAACCTGACTGGCGACTTAGCCTGTTGCCCAAGTTGCGAGAGTTAAAGGGGGTGAGTTTTAGGATGCGAGAGCTGTTCCTCCATAGAAAACATTTTGTCTCATTTCCTCACCTTCTCCCTGCAGTCCTCACTGGGCAGTGCTCATCCCTGAGCCCCCTGGTCGCCCGCTTCCAGGGGGCCACATGCCCCCAGGGCCTGGCTGGGGTGGTGTCTGCAACCCCCTGCTCCAGTCCTGCCGCAAAGCCTGTGGCCGTGTGCACAGAGGGGGTGGAATGGCGGGACCCTCCTTGCTTCACTCACACATGTGGCTGCTCTAGGACATGATCTGTCCTGACAGCGAGCTCAGCCCCTGGGAGTGGTGCTCTGGCCCCGAGGAAGGCCCGTCCCCGCTATCACCCTCCCCACTCCTGGCACCCTGTCTCGGTGTCCCTGGCCTCAGTCCTACGGCTGCCGGCGACCCTGGGCACACATGTGGGGGACACACATTGCTGAGCCCTGTGCCTGAGTTCCCCATGCGTCCCTCTCAGCCTTAAGGATTCTCCAAGAGCAGACCGAGGTGGGAGGCCTGGGTGAAGCTGGCATTGTCACTGTGGCTTTCCATGGCTGTGCGCTCACAGATGTGGCAGCAAGAATATGGGTAGCAGTGAAACGGATCAGACTGTGCAAATGTCGGGGACCGTGCATCTGTCCTTGTGTCTGCCATGTTGGGGGCCGTGCGTGTCTGTCCCCATTTGTACTTGCTATGTTGAGGACCAGCCATGTACCTGTCACATGTTCCCATTGGCAGAGACGTTGTTTGGCTCCAAGGCTGGAGGGAGTGGCCAGGGTTGGCCGTTGGGGTTCCTACAGGGTTACAGTCCAGCATGGGTCTTCCCTGTGGACTCGCAGGCAGCATGTGTGTGCTTGGTGGGGGCCAATGCTCAGCCTCCCTCAAAGTTCCTGTTTCCGGGAGGTGCTCAGGTCAGGACCGGGCAGCTTCCGGCGCTGCCCTCCTGGCCCCTGTGCTGTCCAGGGCCGGACTCTGTGGTCTGTGTTCCAGACAGGAAGCATATCCCAGGCGCCTGGGGCTGCACTCCACACTGGGCGCCCGGGGGAGCAGCCTGCACTCCCGTCTTCCTCACCTGCCCCTTGCTCCTCACCCGGAGGCAGCAGCGGAGGAGGGATGGGGATGGGGCGGAGGGAGGCTGGTGAGCACCTGGGGCAGAGCTGGCCGACACAGGGTCGCCCGCCCCCTGGCCCTCTGAAGGCCTTTGTGAGAGGCTCTGAGCTGTGGGGGCAGGGCGTTGCTGGGGCTCCTCCTGGGCCGTGACCGGTCAGAGGCTGCTCCCCATGTCCAGGCCGGGGTCTCTCTGTGCCACGTCCCTCTGGCCTTCTCTGTGTGTCCCTTTGGCCTTTGTGGCTGTCTCTGTGTGTGTCCACTCCCTCCCCTTCCTCCTGCCTCCATGTCCACCTTTGTCTTATTTTCTCATCCTTTCTCTGATGAGAAGACACCCAAGATGGAAGGGAGCTTCGGGCTGCACAGAGGAAGCCGCTCCAGCCCAGCCCTCCGCCTGTGACCCCCTCCGGCTGTGCCCCCTGTCCACTCCCGCCCAGCCCTCTGCCTGTGATCCCCAGCTGTGCCCTCATGCCCCTCCAGCCCAGCCCTCTGCCTGTGACCCCCCCGGCTGTGCCCCCTGTCCACTCCAGCCCAGCCCTCCGCCTGTGACTCCCCAGCTGTGCCCTCATGCCCCCTCTGGCCCAGCCCTCTGCTGTGATCCCCCGGCTGTGCCCCCTGTCCACTCCAGCCCAGCCCTGTACCTGTGACACCCCTGGCTGTGCCCTCATGCCCCTCCAGCCCAGCCCTCCACCTGTGACCCTCCCAGGCCAGGGACATCTACGAGCCCGGGGAGACAACACGAACTGAGATGTCTCCTCTCGCCACCCGGGCCGGCCCCTCCAAACCCTGCTGCCTCTCGCCTCTCTGTGCTCCTGCAGGTCCGCAGCCACGCAGTGTTGGAGGTGGGTGCTGGGACATACAGCAGGAAAGGACAGCCCCTTCCGGGGTGATGGGGAAGCCGAGACTCTCCTGTGTATGGAAATATGCCCCTCATGGAAGACCTGAAGTAACCTCACTCCAGTCACATCCCTGCTCCCGGCAAGTTGTGGTCAGCAAGTGTTGGCAAGGCTCTCGAGCGTCGTTGGGGACAGAAACTTGCACAGCTGCTGCAGAGGCAGTATAGAGGCCCTCTGAGCACTGGCCGCCTGTGCCCATCTCCTGGTGAGTGGTGAGGGGGGATGTGGGGCACACATAAAGATGATGGCTTCTTGTCTGGGCAATGACACGCACAGAACTGGAGGCTGTTAGGTGAAGTGAGATGAGCCGGGCATGGAGAGAAGCACCGTGTGTGTGTGTGTGTGTGTGTGTGTGTGTGTGTGTGTGCGCACGCGCGCAGCATCTAAGAAGGCTGACCTCTGTGAGATGAGAGAGGCCGGCGGGGGCAGGAGAGAGTACGTACCGAGTTCAGGTGGCGAGAAGGCTGGGGTGCCTTGCCCAGCAGGCTGAAGACCACCGTGTGATGTGCTGTAGATCTGCCCTCAGAACACCAGGGGGCAGCACCGGGCCTGTGTTCACCGGCAGGAAGTGGTGTGCCTTTGAGAGGGCACGGGGTCAGGCCCGCTTAGGCATGGTGCCCTCAGGTACATGTCAAAACATGTGCAGTGTTTGAAAAATTTAGCAGTGACCTAGATGGCTGCAGAGTGCCCCAGCTGATGTGGGCTGCAGCTGGGGCCCCCAGGTTCCTGTGCATACACCCCTGGCCTGTGCCACCCACCGTGAACCTCGTGTGGCCCTGCAGGTCACCGGTCTGGCTGGTGGATGGCCCAGGGATCTGGACAGTCTTTGGGGAGGAACTGGCTTATTTTCAGTTTAACTTAAAAGCGGAGAGATACGCAGAGAGATCTTTCGTCTGCTGGTTCACTCCCCAGATTCCCCTCACAGCCAGGGCTGGGCTGGCCTGAACTCCCCCCGATCTCCTATGTGGGCGATGGGACCCCGCTGCCTCCCGGGGTGTGCACCAGCAGGAGGCTCCCCCGATCTCCTATGTGGGCAGTGGGGACCCTGCTGCCTCCCGGGGTGTGCACCAGCAGGAGGTTCCCCCCATCTCCTATGTAGGCAATGGGGACCCTGCTGCCTCCCGGGGTGTGCCCCAGCGGGAGGCTCCCCCGATCTCCTATGTGGGCGATGGGGACCCCGCTGCTTCTCGGGGTGTGCCCCAGCGGGAGGCTGGATTCGGAGTTGAGCTCGGACTTGGACGAAGCGTCATGGTCTCCGTGCCAGTGCCCATCCTCTAGAACCCTCTGTGTTCTCACTTCAGACAACAGCCAAGATGTCTGAGCCAGGCCGCTTGGCAGTGAGCGCCTGCTGCTCAGGGACCTGCAGGGGTGCCAGACCTTGCCCATCATTGTTTGTTATTAGTACTGTTAACAGGAAGGAAGGTTTAGCACAAGCCAGGCAGCTCTGGCATTCCCCACGCTGTTTCCATGCAGAATGCCCCGAGCTGATCCCGGGACCGTGGGCAGAAGCACCGAGGTCGCAGTAAGTGGGCGTGGGGGGAGCCAGCCCTCCCTGGCCTCTGCAGTCGGAGGGGCTGGGTGGACACGTCTGTATGGACTCACCATGCGTGGCCTGCAGGGCCAAGTGGCTGAGTTGCTGTGCTAGTGGGAAGACAACTGCTACACACCTGTCAAGGCCTCTTCCTTCAGGAGGTAGCATTCAGAGTGAGGCCCAAGGGACAGGAAGTGGCCCGTTTGGGAGCCAGGCTTTACAAGCGGACTGGTTCACAACACGTGTGAGTGAAGAAGTGCCCACAGGAGCAGCAGGGCCTGTCCTCCAGGGCTCTCAGGGCAGTACCTGCATCCCCTGGGTTTGCTGAGTCAGAGGAGGGAGTGCAGCAAAGACTGATGGGGCGCTCCCCAGGGAAAGCTGGAGCGGGGGAGGAAGGCAGAGCCACCGGGATCTCACTGGGCCCCGGGGCACCGAGCTCAGGGAGGTTCTGAGGGCTGTGATGGCAGCAGGTGTAATACCGGGCGGTGCAGGCGCACGTGCGGCATTGACCTTCCTCATCCGCAACTCTGGTCAATTTGTTGCATCGCTTGGAGAATTTGAGAGTCAAAGCAGCGAGTCAGGAGGGTTCCCAGCAGTGCTGCCTGCGTGTGCCGTGGGAGTCTGGAGCTGCAGGAACCTGCTGGGGTGGTCACCGCTGCTCCGAGCACCGGGGCCAGTGGTGCTGGGACCCCCAGGGAGTGACGCCTTCAGCCCGTCTCCCCCTCCTCAGAGTGTGTGGCACGCTGTCTTTGGCACAGCAACCCACAGCAGGGTGTGGGTGTGAGGGACCCAGCTGAGCAGCTGGCACGTCTGGTGCCAAGTGCCGATGGTGTAACTCGCACAGCCACACCCCAGGAGCAGGGTGGTGCTCAGGTGGACGGCTCCAGATGGCGGGCTTACAGCCTCAGCAGTGTGGTTTCACCAACCTGCATGGTGTGGGCACGGGGCCATCCAAGCAAGAGAACTTTGTCTTCTGGTGTCTGGATGGGCAGCCCCCTGCCCAGCTCCTGGTCGCTGCGTCCCACTGGCTCTCTCTGTCATATGTCCCCTCCCTGGGAAGGGTGGAAGGTGTGCCACTTGTGTGTAGGCGTAGCAGGTGCACAAACGTGAGCCTGAGCGAGCCCAGGCATTACGTGTCGAAGGCCACGTGGCTAGGCTGTGGCGTGGCTGGGCTGTGGCGTGGCTGCTATGGTGCTGTGGCTTTGCCCTCTCCCACTGCGTCCCCAGCAGCTGTTCTGACATGTAATTCACACCCTGCAGAATTCACCCCGTGAAAGACTTGTTCTGTGATTTCTCATGCACAGTCATGTGACTGTGTGTGCGGTGAGGCGGTCAGGGTCTGTCCACCTAGGCCACCTCAGAACATCCCTATCAACCCAGGAGGGAGTCTGCGGCCCTCAGCAGTCACCCCCGTTCCCTCCATCTCCTTCCGGCCAGGCCCTGAGAGGAGCCGAGCCGGTGTTGCTGCTGTGTGTGAGGTGCGCCCTGCCCGTGCTCTGTGTGGACGGGTCACTCAGTGTGGGGGTGACTGGTGGCTGGCTCCTCTCAGCGCCATGCTGGGAGCTCACACCGGCGAGTACCTGGCTGCTGGACACAGCTGCTGCGCCGCTGGGCGGAGCTCAGTGAGTGGCCTTCCGGAAGCTCTGCTCACATCCTCCCCACACGTGGGCAGGTGGGCAGGTGCGTGGAGGGCAGTGTGGGGCTGCATGCTGCTTTCCTCCTGGACACAGTGTCTTCGTGACAGGCCAGTGACCGTCACTTACCCAGCCTGCCATGCAGCTGCCCCATGTCCACAGTCTGTCCCTCCTGGCTCAGGCCAGGCTGTCCTGCACTTGTCCCAGGCTGGGGGTAGGGGAGAGGGACATTGCTGTCCTCTTGTGGTGTGGTAGAACAAACAGAACGCATACCCCAACACCATGGTGACTGTTTCTAAGTGTCCGGTTCACTGGTGAGAAGCAACTGTGGCCCGCTGGCCGTAGAACCCATCTGTCCCCCAGGCTCTAGCTGTGCACCTGCCAGAGATGCCCCCTCTTCCCCACACCACATCCACAGGCAAGCTCCTGTCCCCCAGACTCCAGGACCCCACTCTGGGGGACCCCATATCTGTCCTTTGCCAGCAGACCTCTGGGTGTGGTGTGGTGTCATTGAGGGTGACCTGCTGGGATCCCGCTTTCACGGGCTGACTGATATCCATGCCCCCTCCTGCCCAGCGTGCTTTCCATCCATCCTGTGAGTTGGAGGATGTCACAGCCCCTCACCAAGGAAGCGTCCTTTGTGGTGGGCAGAACGCTGGCTCCAGAGTGTCTGTCCTGACCCCAGAGCCCATGTCATGTTAGTACCAGATGTGGCAAAAGGGACTTCGTAGGTCCGACTGAGCCAAGGAACTGGAGGTGGGAGTCTTTCCTGGCCTACTTGGGTGGGCCTGGTGTGGTCTTGGGTTCCTTGTGCTTTGGGGAAGAGGGGCCAAGTCAGAGCAGGCCATGCACAGAGGAACTTGGACAGGGCCCCAGGCCTGGAAGGGTTTGGGAGTCAGTGTGGGCCCTGAGCCTTCGCAGAGCCAGCCCTGCCACACGTGGGGCCTCAGGACTCCGACCCCCCACCCTGCTGCACTGAGGCTGGAGTTGACCCCAAAGGACTTGCCTTAGGAGTTCTGGGCTGGGGACGGCTAGCTGGGCTGTGTCCATCATCCAAGGCTGGAGTCGACCCTCGAGGACCTGCCTATTAGACCTGGGGCGGGGATAGCCAGCTGGGCTGTGCCTGTCCCGCACCGGTGCTGCAGCTGTGCACTGCACGGATCTTGCTCAGGGTCAGCTCATTGTGTGCCGGGAGCCCGTGTTTCCTGGGCGAACTGCCTGTGCCGATGCCACCTCAAGCTTGAGAAATGTCAGGTGGGCTTCCTCAGTGGCCTGGTGGTCCCTGCCCTGCTGGCGCTGCCCAGGGCTGTGCCCTGCCACCTGTCCCTGCCCTGCTGGCACTGCCCGGGGCTGCGCCCTGCCACCTGTCCCTGCCCTGCTGGCGCTGCTGTTTGTCCCCCTTCTCCCAGATGGGGTCTTGGTCCCCCAGAGCCTTTATCTCTGAGATGAGGCTGTGGGAGCTGCCCAGTTTAGGATTTGCTCTGTCTTCTAGCCTTCCTCTTGCCCCAGGCTTTCCTCAGGGTTCCTGTTCCTCCAACATTCCTGACTCCAGCCTGAGTCCTGAGAGAGCTAGTGGGCCTCACCTCCGTCTCCTCTGTCTCCTGAGCTGTGCCTGGCACGCCGCTGCCGTCTTTGCTTGGGATCCCAGGGGCTTGTCGTTCGTTCGCGTGTCTCCTCCTGCACAGAGGCTGGCAAATGGTGTCTGAGGAAGCAGGGACCATGGTGACAGCACCCTCAGGAGCCCGAAGTGTCAGGAACCCCGGCCAGGACACTGAGAACCTGGGCTCAGCGGTGCCGCCGCCTCCTAGGATCTCAGCTTGATTTTCTCTGCTGAGCAAATGCCACAGTGCCCAGCAGGGCATGCGGGCTCCAGATGCTCATGGACACCTCAGTAAAGGACAAGGCCCCTGGGGCAGGCCGTGGGGATGCTGTGCCTCATGGCTGCCTCCAGGGCCTGGGAGCCTGGGATCTGTGTGCCTGAGCTAATCCTCCCATCTCTGTGGCTCGCCTGAGGTCTGACACTGGCTGGGGGCCATCGGCCCTTGTGTCTCTCTACGTGGCCTCTGTGGGAGTGAAGCCACATGGACAGCCAGGCAGGCATGATCCTGAAGGTGCAGTCCTGTATGCCATGCCTAGAGGGTGTCCCTGCAGAGACAGCATCCAGCCCTGGGGCCTGCCTTTGCCTGCAGGCACCGTGCCATGGCGTATGCCGCCATACTGCGAGCCAGGCTCACTGTGAGTCCCCAGGGTCGCAGCAGGGTCGCATGTGCTCCACTGCGTCATGGCCAGGCTGTGGTTGCATCACTGTGGCGGAGCCAAATGTGCCTGCACGTCAGTCACTGCCACTCCAAGGGGCCCTAAGGGTGCACCTCAGGCAGGTGGCCTCAGGCACAGTTCCCAGCACCTCCACCTGGGAGGGGCAGGACCCAGAGCAGTAGCTGAGTCCACGTTTGGCCAGTGGGCCGGGGAGCAGGCCTGCTGGTCGTGGGTGTGAGTCGGGTGGTCGTGGGTGAGCAGGCCAGCTGGTTGGGGGTGTGAGTCGGGTGGTCGTGGGTGAGCAGGCGGGCTGGTTGGGGGTGTGAGTCGGGTGGTCGTGGGTGAGCAGGCCGGCTGGTTGGGGGTGTGAGTCGGGTGGTCGTGGGTGAGCAGGCTGGCTGGTTGGGGGTGTGAGTCGGGTGGTCGTGGGTGAGCAGGCCGGCTGGTCGGGGGTGTGAGTCGTGCCCTTGTGCAGTGTCCGGCCTGGGAAGGTGTGGGCAGTTGTTCTGCTGCCTCCCAGGCGTGGAGGAGACCTCCCCCGGCCAACCATGGCGTGCAAGCCTCAGCTCATTTTGCACCCACGCCAGTGCCTTTCTTCCTGGGAGGTGTTGGGGACCACTGGGAGTGTCGCTGTGGCTGTTGGTCTGTGTGCAGGGAGGGGAGGCACCAGGCCACCCACGATCTCAGGGCGGGCGTCCTCGGGCGCTTGCCGCCGCTGGGGGTGCTTCTCCACAGCCACAGGACAAGGTGTGGGCGGCCGTTGGGGCACTGGGCAGTGTAGCTCAGCGTTATCTCTTCTTCCTTTGCTGGCCTCGATGGCAGAGCCTAGCCCTCCGCAGCGTGCCCCACTTTCAGCACCCTGGTCCCGACTGGAGGAAGCCAGCCGCTTCCCCGAGCCCTCCCTGGGGCTGTTTGTCAGGACGCACACCCATGGTGCCCTGGCCCTTCTGCTTTGAAGAATTTTGCCCAGCATCATTTGCTGGCTGAGAATTTGCTGGTCTGTGTGTGCTGGGCTACGCCACTCAGACTTCCCGGACCACGTGGCTGTGGGTGAGAGTGAGGGCTTAGGACTCATGGACCACACTGCTGTCTGCCAGTGTGGCTGGGCCTCCTCCTGGAGGCTGCCATAGTCCTTGCTGGGTGTGCCAGGCCGAAGGGAAAGTGGGTGGAGCAGTGTGCTCTGCGTGTAGCGGCTCCTGGGCCTGCCCAGGTCACCACAGACCCACCCAGACGGAGGCTTCTGTGGGGCTCTGGGGCCAGAGTTGGAGATCAGGGTGTTGGCATGTTCAGCTGTCTTCCAGGGACTGACAGCAACAGTCTGTTTGGTCTCTCCTGGCCTCTGACATTCTGGGAACTTGGGTGTTCCTTGACCTGGGTCGCCTGGGCCTGTTGTTGGCCCAGTGGCTCGCCGAGTAGGGGGCCTCTGTGAGGGACCACCCAGAGCCATCATGTAATCTCTGCAAAGTCCCGCTTCCCAGTCGGACCCAGGGGACGTGGTTGTGATCAACTGCCAGGCCACTGCGTGGTGTTTTGTATGTTCTTAAGCTCCGGTCTGGCCCATCCTGAGCTCACGTCCATGAGAGGCCTGGAGAAGCAGGTGGGGTCTGAGAGGGCCAGCAAGGGCGTGAGGAGGAACCTCATGTGGCTTGCTGCTCTCCCCTCCAGGGGGTGGGCTCTGAAGCCCCTCGCCTTGGCCGGGGAGCCCCACAGCTGCCAGGTCACTGGGGTATAGTGGCAATGACACTATCTTGTTTCTAAGCCCAGGTCTGCAGGGTCAGGGAGCCTCCACTCTGTCTGAGAAAGCTGTCCCTTCTGGGGACAGGATCTGGGTGGGGTATCCAGTGACCCTGGTGGAACCTTCTGGAGCCAGGGTCTGGGTGGACATCCAGTGACCCTGGTGGAACTTTCTGGAGCCAGGGTCTGGGTGGACATCCTGTGACCCGGGTGGAACCTTCTAGAACCTTCCGGAGCAGCCCTGAGCCAACACTCTGGATGACAGAGCAGATGCGCCGGAGTTCCACTGAACCTGTGACAGCGTCCAGTGTGGCTGCAGCCCCAGGTGAACACAGCTGCTCTCAGAATACTTCAGGGCTTCTGGGATAGGCCACTTGTCACCCCCACCCTGTCTGCTGGCCCTGAGCGAGGATCTCACTGGTCCCAGATCTAGGGCTGTGGTAATTCTGGCCCGGCGGCTGTGAGCCCGTGACCTCCCTGGTGGCTGTCTCTCACCCTTCCTGAGTGGGGGCACTGATCCTGCATCTCTGTGTCCCAGCCACGAGAGAGCTGTCAGGGCAGGGATGCAGGCATGTCCACTGGGGCAGCACGAGAGGGCCCCGGGTGCTTCACAGGGTCCGTGCTCATGCCCACCTCGCGGCCAGCTGCTGCCTGCCCTGGAACCCTTGTTCACTGTGGCTCCCACCAGGTCCTCCAAGGTCACACCTGGGAACAGCTGGCACAATAGCGAGGGCCCAGGGGGTGATAGGAGGAGCGGCAGGGTGAATCCCAAAGATGCCTAGCCAGGGTGGGGACCCTCTCTCCTTGCCGGCAGGGTCCCTGTGAACGCCTTCAGGCCTGGCCCTGTGCCAACCCAGAGGGGTGCATGTGTGGAAGCCTCCACCCGCCTTCCATGCCAGCATGGGGCACAGTGGGGTGGGGACGCTGTGTTTGTGGAAGCGGTGGGGGGCTGTGACTTCTCTGGGGCATGTCAGAGCCTGCATGATGGACGGCGGCCTGCGGGCCTAGCCCTGTCCAGCCAGCGCCCAAGTAAACATGGCTTGGACGATGACGGGGCAGCCCGCCTGGGAGGCAGCTAGGGCTGTCTCCACAGTGGACTCCACTCTCTGACCTGGGGACACCGAGGCTTGCCCAGGGGCGGGGCTCCTGCTGCATGGGCCTCTTCCACTCTGCTGCTGGGTTCGGTTCAAGGCAGGAGGACAGTATGTTTCTTTAAAACACTCGCTCGGCTCTCGAGAAGGAGCACAAGGCAAGCACAGTTCTCCCTTGCTTTGAAGGCACGCGCACGCGTCCTGTGTGCTTGTCTGAGTGACTCGCACACTGGTTAGCAGCTGTCGCTGCAGCCAGCCACCCGCTCTCCTAAAGCCAAGCCGGGGCTGTTTGGCAGCAAATTCCTGGACCGTGCCTTTTCTTCCCCATCTGTGTCAGAGCTGATCTCTGAACTACCAGGTCTCCCATCTCCTCAGGTGCCTTAGCTTGAGGCAGCTGCTCATGACCATGCCGTGAGGCAAGCCCAGGACGACAGCCATGGCTGGGGGCTGGAGCACTCGCCTCCCGTCATGTGACAGCCACGCGGTCCTGCCGCCTAGGGTGCTGTCTGTTTCTGTGTACAGCTCGGTTGGCCTGTTAGCTGTTGATCCATGTGTTGCCCAAGAAATCATGTGGGCGTGTTGACTATCCCATGTGAGTTAATTAATTAAACATTTAACTGTGTCATTGAAACGTTGGCTTACATGTCACGCAATCCATCCATTTAAAGTACACAACCTGGGCCTGGCGGCGTGGCCTAGTGGCTAAAGTCCTCGCCTTGAATGTACCAGGATTCCATATGGGCACCGGTTCTAATCCCGACTGCTCCACTTCCCATCCAGCTCCCTGCTTGTGGCCTGGGAAAGCAGTCGAGGACGGCCCAATGTGACTTTGTAATAAAAATAAATAAATAAATAAATATTTAAAGTGCACAACTTAAAGGTTATTCATTATCTTTTCTTTTTTAAAAAAGATTTATTTTTATTGGAAAGGCAGGCATACAGAGAGGAGCAGAGACAGAGAGGAAGATCTTCCATCCGATGGTTCACACCCCAAGTGACTGCAACAGCTGGAGCTGAGCCAATCCGAATCCAGGAGCCAGGAGCCTCTTCTGGGTCTCCCATGCGGGTGCAAGGCCCCAAAGCCCTGGGCTGTCCTTGACTGCTTTCCCAGGCCAAAAGCAGGGAGCTGGATGGGAAGTGGAGCAGGCGAGACTAGAACCGGTGCCCATATGGGATCCCGGGGCTTTCAAGGCAAATATTTTAACTGCTACGCTATCATGCCAAGCCCTCATTATCTTTTCTTAAAGATTAACTGATTTTTATTTGCGAGGGAGAGAGACAGGGAGTTTGCTCTTCCTGCGGGTGGTTCACTCTCCGAATGGCCACGGCAGCCAGAGCTGTGCTGGTCCAAGGCCAGCTCCCCCACATGAGTGCAGGGGAGCAAGGACTTGGGCCGTCGCCACCTGTTTCCTCTCTTTCTTCTTGTCTGTCTGTCTTTCGTTTTGAAATTTATCCTCTTTTTTCTTAATTTGAGAAGCAGGCTTGTAGAGAGAAGGAAAGACAGAGAGGAAGATCTTTCATCTGCTGCTTTATTCCCTAAGTGGCCACGATGGCCAGAGCTGAGCTGATATGAATCTAACAACCTCTTCTGAGCCTCAGAGGTGGGTGCCAGGACCCAAGGCCTCGAGCCGTCCTCCACGGCTTTCCCAAGTGCATCAGCAGGGGGCTGGATCAAGGTGGAGCTTGAAGCAGTGCCCGTGTGGGGCGCTGGTACCCACGTAGGCTTAGCTTGTTCTGCCGTGACGCGGGTCCCTGTTTGCCACCTCTTAATGTAAAATGTGGACGCGTCCACGGTGAAGACTACTTGTAGGTTCGGGGTGGAAGTGGAAAGCTCTGCTTCTGCCCACTGCTGGCTGGCGACGACTTCTTGTTATGCAAGGTTAGTGGTAAACCGGTGGGCGTGCGTCACCTGTGAGGGCTGCGTGGCACACGAGGGCACGAGTCGCCCCAAGTCCTCTGCTAGAAGCAGCTGCCACCATCTGTGCCAGGACCTCTCCCGTCTGAGGGCTGACTTCCCTACGCTGCCCATGTTCATTTCTGCCGCCTCTCACAGCTGGATCAGGCAGCAGCTGGGGGCTGCAGGGGTGCTCCTGGGGTCCCCCCAGCTGGCCAGCAGGGTGGGGACACGCTCCAGCTCACTTTCCCTGTGCTCCAGCCAAGGCCTGGCACAAGGCCTGGCATTTGCTTCTGCTGTGGACATAGGCAGCCAGCCAGTGGGGTGGACAGCGTCTGTCCTGGTGTCACCGAAATCACAGTCCTTGGCACAGGCCAGCTGTGGCTGCCTTGGAGCCCAGTGCTGCTTTGGGATAAGGAAGTTGTCGGCCTGTGTCCCGACAGGAGAGATCTTAGTGTCTTTCAGGCGGCTGCTCTCCCGTGTAGTCCAGTAAGGTCGTAGCGTCTGGGGTGTCCCGGGAAGGCTGTGCTGGCGTTGACGGCTGGCACAGGCCGAGGTCCCCTGAAGGTCAGCAGCACCTGAGGAGAGAGAAATGGAACGCTTTCCCCTGTTCGCTGATGTTGTCTTTTAGGAAGGCCCGGCCCTCCGCAGCCCTCACTCGCCTCCTGCTTCCCACCCGAGCCCTTTCTCAGTTTTCGAGGTCAGGCGCAGCTGGCGCCAGGGCCCCGGGAGGCAGGCCTGGGCGGGAGTGGGGCAAGGCTGTTTTCCATAGCCGCCTGCCCTCTCGTCCCTGAGGACACAGCTGCTTCTCGCAGCACCAAGCCTGCCCTCCTGAAGGGAGCATTTCAGAACATCTGTGCTGTCCGCATGTTGCGCTGCCCCAGAGGTGGGGCCAGAGAAGGGGAAAGCAAAGGCCACCTCCACCCCGCCCTGCGCACTGCAGCGGGGGAGGGTCCTGCAGGCCTGGAGGGTGGGGCTGGTGCCCACCATGCGTGCGCCTCTGCCCACCCTGGCCGCTCGTTACTCAGCCCAGGGCCCTCTCACTCAGAACTTGGGCCCACGGTTGGCCAGACAGCTTTTTTGCGTGAGCATAACTGTCCACATGCTATGGATTGGCCCAGGTTGCTTCCTGGCGCCCAGCCCAGGCGTCAGAAAAAGTGACATCATAGAAAGTGATGAAGATTATTCCAGAAGGGGAGGGGACTGTCCCTTTTGGAGGAAGACCTGGTCATGTGGGTATGTCCCCATGTGTCAGCCTCCTTCAGCCTGTGGGCACTGGTGGCCTGGCCATAGCTCTGCTCTGTCCCGGCTGGCCATGGAAGCCCGCCAGCACCATTGCTGGGCCTCAGTGCCCTCACCTGTCAGTGGAGTGTGACGAGTGTCCTGCCAGTGTTACCTGCGTGCAGAACACGGCCCCATTGGGAACTGCCTCATGGCTGCCATGACAATCCAGATTGGTGGCCTCAGATGGCACCGTCCTGGGGCATGGGGCATGGGTAACGTGTGCATGGGGATGCCGTGATCCGGGCATGGGCAGCGTGGCTTTCTTTGGAGGATCTGGGGAGACTCCACCCTGCCTTTTGCAGCCTGTGGGTGTCCCCTGCGTTCCATGGATCCTCTGATCACTGCCTGCGGTTTCTCTCCTCCTTCCACATTAGGGGTCCCTGGGGTTGCACGTGACCCACCAAGGCAGTTTGTAATAACCTTGCTGGTTCAAGGTCAGCAGGACTGTACTGTTAACTTGAGCCTGAAACCTTAGCTGCCCTCTGCCACAGAAGGTACCTGCGCCCAGGTCACAGGATCAGTATGGGGGCCACACTGGGGGAATTGCGTTCCCCCAGAGCCTGTTGTCACGGGGCAGTGGCTGTGGCAGCTGTTAGCCTGGGATATCGTCTCTGTTTCTGGTTCCTGCGGAATTTGTGGGCCGGCGGGCAACTGGAACAGAAGCAAAGAAAATCACTCAGTTGCAATGGTGCTGTCACGGGAACAGGGCACCTTGGGAGCCGGTGTGCCGTGGGACGTCGGAGCCATCCCCTCTGGACGTGAGGGGGACCCTGTGCCGGAGTGTTGTGGGGGCCTCGAGCAGGGACATCAGAGGCGTCCCCTCAGACACGGGATCCGGACATGAAGGGGACCGTGCCCCGGGGGCCGTGGGAGTGCATTTGCTCTTCACGCTCAGTCTTGGGGTGGGAGGCCGAGCGTCCATGAGGCTCTCTCTGTGTGAGGGCGTGCCAACCCCTGCAGGCTGCGGAGCCCAGCTCAGACCTGCCTGGACAGGGCACACCACGGCGAGCCCAGGTCAGAGCCACCCAGTCATCCATGTCCTCCTTCCTGTGTCCCCAGAGAGGCTGCTGCTCCTGGCCCTCTGCCCTGACCCCCCGACCTGGCACATAGCCTGCCGGTGGGCCTCGGCATGCCCCCAGTGTTCCCACCTGAGGTCTTTGATCAGGCTGGGGGTGGAACGGTTCCACTAAAGTTGTGGAAGTGAACGTGAGAACCTTGGGGTCTGTGGCAGAGGGGGCTTGCAGGTCCCCAGATGGAGCTCGCTGGGGGTGTCTGCTCTGCTGCCCAGAGGCTGGGAGGGGCGGTGATGGTCCCCCTGGAGGGCGGCGGGCCCTGCCCATGCCTGGCTTTGGGCTCCTTCTGGCTTCCAGCAGCACCCTTCCCACCCCAATTTTGTTCCTGCCGCCCCATGGTGTTCTCTCTGGTGTGTGGCTTCTGGGGACAGATGCCAAAGGTGGGCACAGGGCAGGTTTCCAGGCCCCCACTCAGCTGCCCCACGTGCCCATGCTGCTGAGTCGCTGCCCTCTTCAGCCCTTGCCATGAGTTTGCTGGCTTCTGTGTTAGACTCCTCACCCCCAAGTGCACTTGTGGACAGGCCCTTGGGAGGGCATTAGGACTGGACAGTGACCCTGAGCCCATCATGGCACTCAGGGCAGATGCCAAGGCTGTGCTGCTGGACGCACAGGCCCCATGTGTGTGTGCCAGGCTGTCAGGCTAGTCGCAGAACAGAGGTGGACAGAGGCTCAGGTGTGCAGTGGGGGTCTGCGTGTGCGAGCCTGGCAGAGATTGGTCACATCCTACTGTCACTCACTCTGTGGGTCTCTGTCTTCTCACTGGGACAGTGGGGCCCAGCCTGTGCCCGTCTCCTAGTGCTGTGGTCAGGGCTGAGGGGACAGAGGGAGGTGGGTGTGACTGAATTAATGGGGAAAGACTGGGACATCCGGGGGGCGCCGTTCTTGGGATTCATGAAGCAGAGCGGTCTTGGTCAGACCTCCTGTTCCGTGTGCCCTTGCAGCCGGCAGCCCAGAAGCCTGGAGGAGGAGTGGCTGGGAGGGTTTTGTCTGCGTTGGTCTCTCAGAGACGCCCTGCCAGCAGCCGGGGCGTTGGGAGGTGGGCGGGGAGCTCGCACTGTGTTATTCTGGATCTCCACAGCGGTGCAGCGCTCACAAGTTCCCAGCATGTCATCCTTCGGGCCACGGGGCCTGTGGCCACCGCCCGGCCTCGGGGATTAGAAGCAGATTGCTAGAGGGGCCATGGCAGGCTCCCTGTGTCTGTTGGCGTGCACTGGCGAGGACACCTGCAGAGCAGGCAGCACACACCGGGGTGGACAGTTAAACCCCAGGCTGGCCAGACCTGAGCAGAGCTCCATGGAAAGGGGGCTGCATCCGTGCTGGTGGCCCAGGGGCCTGGCACCCACACGTGGAGCCTCACTGCGCTGTGTGCTGCGGGAGCCAGGCCGCAGGGACCCAAGGGACACAGGGAGGGGGTGCTGGGAAGGGGCCCCTGCAGAGTTGACTGAGCTCAGGGGTCATCTCTGCTGGAAAGGCTCCTGGGACTCGCTCACCGCCTCTCCAGGCTGCCCAGCAGGTCGGACCCTTCCTGCCTCTGTGGGTGCTTCTAAGGCCACAGGGGGTGCAGGCCCCACCCTCCTCCTCCTTGCAGGGGCCTGTGGTCTGCTTGTGTGGCCAGCCTGGCCAGAAGGAGGAGGCAGGGAGCAGAGGTCGAGGACAAGTTCTCTGTGGCTGGAGGAGGGACAGTGTGGAATGGCATTCTAGAACCCCAGAGCCCCCGGGCTTGGGAGCCCGAGGCCCTGAGGCCCACTGTGGCTCTGCCCAGCTCCCCGGGTGTGGCATGGCATTCTAGAACCCCAGATCCTGAGCCCCTGAGGGGGTAGGTGTGGCCCTGCCCAGTTCCCCAGGTGGCAGCCTGACTCCAGGTTGAAGTTGGACACTTGAGGATCGTTTGCTGTCAGGGTGGAAAGTTCCCAGAGGGATTGCAAGTCGGATGCTTGCTTTTGCAAAATGGAGCAGCTCTGCTTCCTATATGGCCTGTTTGTGGCTCTGCCTCCCCCCGCCCCCACCCCAGCTGTGCCCAGTCAGAGCTGGTCCACGGATGCAGAGCTGTGCCCTAATCAGAGCTGGCTTACTTCCTGCCTGTCTGTGGAGGTGAACATCTGGCAGGCAGCACTGACCCCGCAGCTCGCCAGGGCACCACTGACAGGGTACAGATTTGGAGTCAGCCGTGTGGGTGGTGCAGGACCCAGGGCTAACACAGCCGGGTGCTGTTAGCTACGGCAGGCTCAGGAGGGAGGGAGGGGAAGTTACTAGGCCAGAGCTGGGATCTCAGGGCCAGGCTGCAGCTGACCCGTGGAAGCGCCGGGGAGAGAGGGCGTCTCTGTGTGTGTGGCCAGAATCCAGGTGTCGAGGGCCCACCAGCGCTGGCCGTGCAGCAGGGAGCAGGTGGAACAGCAGGTGCCCGGGGCACACCCTCTGCCTCTTTGAGGGCCCATTGAGTCTATGGGAAGGTCAGAATGAGTTTTGGGCCCTGAGGGTAGAAAACTGTGAGTCCCCATCCTGGATAAGACTGAACCCTCCTGTCCTGTCCCCTGTCTTGGGGTCCTTCCCCTTGGGCTGGCCCAAGCAGCCTCATCTGGGATGCACTGAAGGCGCGCAGGGCAGAGGTTCTGGCTGTGCCTGTGTCCTCTCTCCTGCCCCCCCCGTGTGCTGCCTGGCCCCACAGGGGCACGCACACCTCTCCCTCGTGCACACCATAGTCGGGCCTGCTGTCTCCAGGGAACTGGCCCCGCGTGCTGGAAACAACCCAAGCCGGGGGCTCCTGAGCCGCTTGCCATTTGGTGTCCGTTCCTTGTGCAGGCATGAAGCTGTCCGTCTGACTCTCGCCGGCCCGCCAGGCATCCGGCTTGTCTCGTGTCAGGAGCTGCTTCCTCTGGGTCTCGGGCAAGGCTCTAGGGATGCAGGAAGGTGGGGCTGCGGGAGGTAGGAGGCATGTGTGCTGCTAGCCGGGCTGAAGCTGAAGCCCAGGCTGACCCTGTGCCACAGCCAGAACTGCGTGCTGGGGACCTGGCCCCATGTGCACTCCCAGAGTGCAAGGTGGAGACTTCCTGTGGTGCCTGAGCCAGGCCTGGGCACCTGTGTGGGGAAAGGACTGGGCTGGGGTCTTGACGTCAGGACCCCGAAGTGGGGTGGGGTCCTCACAGCAGCTGAGCAGGACGTAGAGTGGGACGAGGACACATGGGGATGGAAGCGGGGCTGGGAGACGTGGCCACAAGCCAAGGTCTGAAGAGCTGCCAACAGGGCCCGGCCCAGTGCCTGCCATCGTCTGCCTGGTGAGGCCCATGTGGGTGTCACCTCCAGAAACACATGTGGCTTGAAGCTTCTGAGTTTGCATGGCAGTTGTAGCAAGTGGTGCAGCCTGGGCTGCTGCCCCAGGCCAGAAAGGGGTGAGAATGCTGGGGGCTTGTGGCCCTCGGGGAGGGGTGAGCAGGGCTGGGGGACTCGGCACTGGGCACGAGGCTGAGGAGGACCCGGGGAGAGGTCGTTGGGAGGGAGGTCAATGCTGGTAGTGGTGAGGGCAGCAGAGCTGCCTTGCTCACACAGGGTGTCCTGGAGGGGTGCCCACAGGCTGCTGGGCCTTGACCTCCTGGCCGAGGTGAGCTGTGCTGGCCTCTTGTCTCATCTCAGCCGCTGGGCAAGAGGCAGCCTGGATCACACTGTCCCCTCTGGACGCCCATGGCAGTGGGCGCAAGGGGTGGGCTGGGATGGGGTCCACACTGAGGAGAGGCCATATGGCCCAACGATGGGAGGGCAGGAGGTGCTGGGGTTGCTAGACCTATGGGGAACTGAGGCTGGGAGGCTGTGTCCCGCTCCCCATCCCAGACGGGCCAGGAATGGAACAGGGCTGCCCGGTGATGGGGCCGCAGCATGACGTGTCGCTGACCTGGCCCAACTGGCCATCGGGGGGGGGGGGGCTGTGAAGGCTTGGTGCGCCCACTCGGCACTCCAGAGAGCCAGGAAGGGCCTGACCGCTCCAGTCCAGCCTGTGCTGTCCCCAGGCTGCCGCAGCCAGATAAGCACAGTTGGGCCAAGGATGGCGGGCACTGCCCTGCTGCTGAGCCTGGCCCCACAGCCTGATGTGCCGCTGGGCTGGGGCGGGGGCCGCCCTGGCAGTGTATCCAGGGCCCCCAGGCTCCGGCCTCCCTGCCAAGCCCACCTCCTGAGAGCGGACAGAGAACCGCTGCCTGGGAGGTGAGAAGCAAGCCCGCTGTGAGCGCCAGCAGGGCCCGGCCCCGCCTCCCACACAAACACAGCCCTGTTTGAAGACTCGGCAGGAGCGTTCTGGCCTGGAGGGAGGCTGTTCCCAGGCCTCACTCGGAGCCAGGACACATGAAAGCCACGGCCACGGCCTCTCGGTGCTGTTTTTCAGTTCTTCCAAGGGTCTTGCGATGGGAGGCAGCCGCTTGGCCTGCCCTTGACCATGGGATTGCATTCTGGGAGGCTGCTTGGTCCCCCTGGAACGTGGGGCTTCATGGAAAAATCGGGCACAGGAGCACACGCGGAGGGAATTCCAGGGCTGGTGACTGACAGGCTCGCCTTGGAAGGCAGCTGGTTACTTTGGCGCTGACCCAGCTCTCCCCTGAGCACTGCCCCCACCCCGAACTTCACTTTCTCCCCCTCCAAAGACAAAAATATCCAAACCGAGAGAGGCCTGGAGGCACAGCCAGATGAAGCAAGCAACAGCCAGGCTGGGAGTGTCCGCCGCACGGGGCACGGTGCCCGCCCGGGGCAAGGTGCGAGGTGCTGGCTGAAGAAGGCGGTGGCTGAGAGCGCGGAGCCCCGCCGGCCAGCTCCCTGTGTTTCTACAGGGGTTGTGTGGCGCCACACCAAGTTGCTGGGTGAATGATTGCAACTGTAGGCAATGGCCAGCACCAGGCAGACCTCCAGCCCTGCCCCAGGGGCTTACTTGTCCCTGGCTTGTAGGTGCTGGTTCCTCTGCTGCTGGTTTCTGTGACCGCCAGCTCTGTATGCCAACACCCGCGGTGTGCTGCTTAATGTGGCTCCGCGGGCCGTCAGAGGGTCCCGCGTTCCCGCCTCTGCTTGCCTGTCCTCCCACTGGGCAGCATCGTGGTCTGTAATCATGCCCTGGGCGGCTTGGCCACCCCCTGTGGGGTTGGCCTGTGTTTTCATTGTTGCAGACACACCGAGTAAACAGCTTAGAACCTTCTGGAACAGGCCTTTTGTGCATGGAAGGCATGGACAGCCCCATGCCATGCAGGAATTGGGAACATCTCCACCAGCATCCCAGAGCCAGGGTCCACAGCAGACCACATGTACATGATGGAGAGCAGGACGCAGCGTGTCGGGGGGCAGAGTGAGGAAGGGCCCAGACCATTCATCCCGATCAGGGATGGCTTCCTGCTCCTTCCTGCAGGCTCTGGGCTTCTGTCAGTGCCCATCTTCTCCAGCCCCAGCCGATGCACCATGCAGGAGGGAAGTCCCACAGCTGTGTTAAACGTCCAGCAAAATGGGGGAAAATCTCTGTAAATCCTGCAGCAAGCAGCTCTAAGCGGGTGTTAAATGTGTGCCTGCTGTCGGCGGCAAGGCCGCGAGCGGGGCTGCTGGCTTCAGGAAGCACCGTCAGCCAGTCCCGGGAGGTGCCTTTGCCCCCTGGCGCTGAGCTGGGTCCGGGGCTGGCTGCCTCCTCACGGCTGGTGGTCCTGTGTGTTGTGGGGATGCCTGGAGCCCCCTGGCTGCTCCTGCTGAGCAGGCTGTGGGGCCCTGAGCCGAGCCAGGGGGCCGGATCCATGTCAGAATTCGGAGGCTGCTGCACTCAGAACCTGAAGCCGGAGCTTATGCTGTTATAAGCCCCCGTGGGGCCCGGCTGGGGCTGGGAAACAAGACCCGCTGATTCTGGTGGCAGGGGAGCACATGGCCTCCTAAGCTGTCCTGCCTGCCCTCGCTCAGTGGGGAGTCACAGAGGCAACCCAGGGTCAAAAGAGGAGGTTCAGACACCCACACTTGGTGCGGGAATGTGTTGTCCTGAAGAGAGCTCGTGGCTTGCACTCAAAGCTGCACTGCCTGCCCGGGGCCCAGCCCGCAGCCTCTCTGGGGGACTGTCAGGCCCCTGCAGCCTGCTGGAAGGTCCTGCCGCATCCTGGGCTGTGTGTACTGGACCCCCAGCTGTCACCTCAAACTCTGACACTGCCCTTGAGGCTAAGTGTGCCCAATAGATGTTCTTCATTTGGAGGCGAGGGAGGGAGGGGTTGCTTTCCCACTGCTAGTTCCCTCCCTGAGTGCTTGCGGTGTCTGGGCCCCAGCCCCATCCTGGTCCTCACGCCTGTGTCAGGAGCCCAGATAGCCGAGTTTTCAGGGCTGTGTTAGCAGGAGGCTCACTCTGGGCAGGGTTGGGCTGAGTCTCCTGCAATGTGAGCGTCCAGGTGGCAGCTTGGCTGCTGGATACCGCCCTGACATCCTTGTCAGGCCTAGCGCTACAGCTCAGCTGGTAAATCCTCACCTTGAAAGGGATCCCATATGGGCGCCGGTTCCCATCCAGTTCCCATCCAGCACCCTGCCTGTGGCCTGGGAAAGCAGTGGAGGACGGCCCAAAGCCTTGGGAGACCTGGAAGAGCCTCCTTGCTCCTGGCTTCTTATCAGCTCAGCTCCAGCTGTTGTGGCCACTTGGAGAGTGAACCAGCAGGTGGAAGATCTTTCTGACTCTCCTCTCCGTAAATCTGATCTGCCTTTCCAAGAAAAATAAACACATCTTTTTAAAAAGTTAAAAAAGAAAATTCTAGATGTAATTTCTAGTATATTTATGCACACACACAACTATTTTATGTGACTCTATTGTTATTTTTATTTTCTCAAGGAGTTATGGAAAAAGAGGAAGAGACACAGACAGATCTTCCGTGTGCTGGTTCACTGTCCCAGTGGTGCATGGTCAGGGCTGGGCTGCTCGGAAGCCAGGAGCCAGGAGCCTCTTCAGGGTCTCCTGCCTGAGTGGCCAGAGCCATCTTCTGTTGCCTTCCCGGGCACATTACTAGGGAGCAGGATCAGAAGTGGTGCAGCTGGGATTTGAACCCGTGCCTATATGGGATGTCGGCAGTCCAGGGAGCAGCTTTACCTGCTGTGGCGCAACACTGGACCCTGTTTATAATCAACTCTGTATCATTCATTTTAATCTGCATAATTTTATCCTTGAAAAATACTTTTATAGAGTATATTCTGCTATTATGTTGCATGCTTATTCATCATTTCTAGCACATATTTACTAATGTAAATACATATTTATATGCAAAACATTTTCAGTCACTGTAACATTCGCTGCTGGTTAGTGGTAACACATCATCTTTATCTAGATGAGGAACCACATGTTACTAGGCTGTGTGGGCAGTATTATTTTGTCAGAAGTAGTTCCAGTGAGAGCCAGAGAGAGGCCTTCTGGGCTTCTGAGGGCACTCCAGGTGGACAGAGCCTTGGCCGTGACGGAAAGGACCTGGGGGATTGTCCTGGGTGGCCTCCTGGGAGCTGAGATGGCCCTGGTCAGAGCGGTGACGGGGAAGGGTTTGCGCCGGAGGGCCGGCCCCTCAGCTGTTTCAGTCAGCATTCGGGCGCTCCCAGGCCAGCCAGGGAGCTCAGAGAAGCCGCAAAGCTGGGCATCTTAAGTTGGGCCACCGCAGCCCAGGGGCAGCGTGGCAGGACCGAATGCATAAACAAGCCACACTTTGATTTTTTTCCTAGACGCCAAGGTAATCCAAAACATTTTCAGGGTTCAAACAGACAGCGCCGCGTTTGGGAGTGGAATGTAGAGTCCGCATAAATGTTTAGAATGAAACAGAAGAATTCAAAGAAAGGACGCGGCAGCAGCAGCCGGCCAGGCCAGGAGCGAGCTGCCCCGTCCTCCTCCCACGGAAGTCCTGCTCCGAGGCTGGGGGGAGGGCGGCGCTGTGGCACCCAGCACCCAGGCCTGGCTTGGTAAGCACTGCCTGGGGCAGTCTGAGCAGGAAGTGCACAGTGGGCATCAGACTGGAGCCCAGTGCAGGAGGTAACACCCATGAGAGCACCCTGAAGTGACTGACGTGCAGGGGCAGTGGGCAAGTCTCACTTCAGGGAGAGGCTCTCTCCTGAACAGGCAGAGGTGCGTGCAGCAGGGAGGGAGGGAGGGGACACTATAGGGGCACGATGGGACTGGGCTCAGGGGCATGGTGGGAGTGGGCTCAGGGGCATGGTGGGAGTGGGCTCAGGGGCATGGTGGGAGTGGGCTCGGGGGCATGGTGGGAGTGGGCTGAGGGGCATGGTGGGAGTGGGCTCAGGGGCATGGTGGGAGTGGGCTCAGGGGCATGGTGGGAGTGGGCTTAGGGGCATGATGACAGTGGGCTCAGGGGCATGGTGGGAGTGGGCTCAGGGGCATGGTGGGAGTGGGCTCAGGGGCATGATGGGAGTGGGCTCAGGGGCATGGTGGGAGTGGGCTCAGGGGCATAGTGGGAGTAGGGGCTCAGGGGCATGGTGGGAGTAGGGGCTCAGGTGCATAGTGGGAGTAGGGGCTCAGGGGCATGGTGGGAGTGGGCTCAGGGACATGGTGGGAGTGGGCTCAGGGGCATGGTGGGAGTGGGCTCAGGGGCATGATGGGAGTGGGCTCAGGGGCATGGTGGGAGTGGGCTCAGGGGCATAGTGGGAGTAGGGGCTCAGGGGCATGGTGGGAGTGGGCTCAGGGGCATGGTGGGAGTGGGCTCAGGGGCATGATGGGAGTGGGCTCAGGGGCATGATGGGAGTGGGCTCAGGGGCATGGTGGGAGTAGGGGCTCAGGGGCATGGTGGGAGTGGGCTCAGGGACATGGTGGGAGTGGGCTCAGGGGCATGGTGGGAGTGGGCTCAGGGGCATGATGACAGTGGGCTCAGGGGCATGGTGGGAGTGGGCTCAGGGGCATGGTGGGAGTAGGGGCTCAGGGGCATGGTGGGAGTAGGGGCTCAGGTGCATAGTGGGAGTAGGGGCTCAGGGGCATGATGACAGTGGGCTCAGGGGCATGGTGGGAGTGGGCTCAGGGGCATGGTGGGAGTGGGCTCAGGGGCATAGTGGGAGTAGGGGCTCAGGGGCATGATGGGAGGGGGGTTGCCATTCCTGACAGTTTTATCATCACCGCAAACCTGCATTCTGTAGCTGTGTTGGAGGTTTCCAGCCGGGGCAGCCCCAGCAGTCATGTCCGCCTTGAGGGTGGTGGGGTTTGGGGCACCGCCCTGGGGACTACTGCACAGTTGCCAAGCATCTTGTGTCCTCTTCACTTGCTGCCTTGCTGCCGGTGCTATGCAAGGGAGCCTGCTGAAACATGTCAGCAGCCTGTCCCTCCACACTGTCTGCTTTGGGCATTTTGCCCGTCAGAGCACACGTGTGTTTCTGGGGGTAGTTGTTAAGACTCCTGCCTCCTTGAGTGGGCTTGGGCGCCTCCCATCCAGGAGGGCGAGGTTGGGCCTGCAATTCAGGGGAGCAGGACTGGCTGGCTTTCTTTGAAGTGCCACAGGTCTGTGCTGGACATTCGCAGCTCATGTGACTGGGTGCACGACTCACGTGTCCCTTGTCCGTGGAGGCGCTCAGGAGGCCTGTATCACGCGCAGGCCATCTCCTGCCCTGGTCTCTCCCGGCCGTGCAGGGGTGGTACCCACACCACAGGGTGCTGGCTGGCTCTTGCAGCACCTGCTCTCCCGTGTCTGGCTCCATTTTGAGGAGGTAGTTTCTGGGGGAAGGCTTGCTAGCTGTTCGTCCGTCCACAGCGTTCTGGGTGTTTGTGTCCCCGTGCAGAGCTCCACAGTCATGGCTAGGCCCTGTGAGTGTCCTTCGAGGCCCTCTTCATGTGTCTCTAGGGTGTGGCGCTGTAGTGGCCACAGTATGACGGCCGCTGGCCGGCAGTGAAGCAGACAGCTCCGTGGGCACCGTGTGAGCGGGGCCGGGTCTCTGGATTGTGGCCACCTGGGCGGGGTGGGGGCGGGGCCGGGAGCTGCTGTCTCAGCTCTGAGTCCTGCAGCTTCGATGCCACTTCGCTCCTGCTTGGATCGGCCATTTCTCTCTTCTGCCATGAATTATCTCTGCGGCTACTGTTTTTAAGATTTATTTCTTTTTATTGGAAAGTCAGATATTCAGAGAGGAGGAGAGACAGACAGGAAGATCTTTCATCCATTGGTTCACTCCCCAAGTGGCTGCAATGGCTGGAGCTGAGCCAATCCGAATCCAGGAGCCAGGAGCCTCTTCCAGGTCTCCCACATGGGTGCAGGGTCCCAAGGCTTTGGGTCGTCCTCAACTGTCCTCCCAGGCCACAGGCAGGGAGCTGGATGGGAAGTGGAGCAGTTGGGATTAGAACTGGTGCCCATATGGAAGCCCAGCGCTAAGATGAGGACTTTAGCTGCTAGGCCACCATGCCGGGCCCCCAATTAAGGCTTTTACTGTTGAGCTGAAGGCCCTGTCTTTCTTAGTGAAGTGGAGGTGTTCTGGGCCCGCAGTCTCTCGGCTCCCGCTGGAGGCTTCCCGTCTGCCTGTTCAATGGCGTGCTGGAGAACAGGCTGAAGCTCTGAGCGGTCCCGGCTGCTCAGCTCCCCTCTCCCGGTCAGAGCTTTTCTGGGTCCAGGAAGTCTTTGCTGTGATGCCAAAACCATGATCCCTGAAGCCACACTCACGCGGGCTGCCACGAGCAGGTGTGCAGGAGCCAGCTCACACCTGGCTGGCCGCTCTCACAGCCTTGGTGCTTGAGCCTAGCTGGAGGGAGGGAGACCGGCAGGTTGTCTCAGCAGGGCTGCTCAGAGCAGCGGGGTGCAGGGGTTCCTGTGGCCAGGAGAGGCTGCTGCCTGCGCCGGGTGTTGGATGGGTTTGGTGGGAACCCTGGAGAAGCCATGAGCCGCTGGAGTAGGGTTGTCTGAGTTCTGGCAGAATTCAGACAGCCTGGCTCTGTTTATAAAAGGAATGAGAGGGCCAGTTTAATGGGATCATTCCTGTTTTATCACTTCATGTGAAAGAATAATCAGAACTCAGTGGTGGCCCCTAGACGGGCCATTGAGGACGTTATCCAAAAGGAGCAGATTCTACCTGGAGGAGGAGATGGGGGCACGGGTCCTGGGGAGGAAGGCCGTGGGGCATGGGTCCTGGGTGAGGAGGGCTGTGGGGCACGGGTCCTGGGTGAGGAAGTCCATGGGGCACGGGTCCTGGGTGAGGAGGGCTGTGGGGCACGGGTCCTGGGCGAGGAAGGCCATGGGGCACGGGTCCTGGGCGAGGAAGGCCGTGGGGCACGGGTCCTGGGTGAGGAGGGCCGTGGGGCACGGGTCCTGGGTGAGGAAGGCCGTGGAGCACGGGTCCTGGGGAGGAGGGCCGTGGGGCACGGGTCCTGGCGAGGAAAGCCGTGGGGCACGGGTCCTGGGGGAGTAAGGCCGTGGGGCACGGGTCCTGGTGGAGTAAGGCAAGGGGCACGGGTCCTGGGTGAGGAGGGCTGCGGGGCACGGGTCCTGGGCGAGGAAGGCTGTGGGGCACGGGTCCTGGCGAGGAAGGCCGTGGGGCACGGGTCCTGGGCGAGGAAGGCTGTGGGGCACGGGTCCTGGGCGAGGAAGGCTGTGGGGCACGGGTCCTGGCGAGGAAGGCCGTGGGGCACGGGTCCTGGGGAGGAGGGCCGTGGGGCTCGGGTCCTGGGGGAGTAAGGCGAGGGGCATGCAACCCGCTGTCTCCTAGGCCTGCTCCGGGGAGGGAGCTCCTGCAGCAGCCCCAGAGGCTGTTTGCTTTCTTCCTGTTTGTCTCTCCTCTTTCTTTCCCGCTCTTTTCTCTCTCCCTGCTGTTCCAACCTCACTTACACCTTGATCAGACCCTGTCCCCATGGGTCTCTGTCCCTGAGGGGCTGCCAGAGGGCAGGATGGGTTGTGCAAGGGGCTTGGCGGGGCCCTTGGTGGCTGCTCTGGCACGCCCTCCTTCCTGCCGTGAGCGTGGCCGTACGGGGTTGGGTCTCAGATTCCACACTGCACTGTTCTTGCTGATTGCAATTCAGTTAGTTCTCCTTAGGGTCCTTCGGGTCATCTGTGAGGCTGGCATTGCCACTGGGTGTTGTCCTGGCAGCCCCAGGGCCACTTGCCCTCTGTAGAAATGGGCCACCTGCGGTGATCCCACCTCCCAGGACGGACAGTGCTCGCCTGCCAAGTGTGGCTGTGCCTGAGGGCGGGCTGTTCTCTGTGAGGTTTGGGGTCACCTCTCCTGGAGGCGCGGGGGAGGCTGTGGGGCTGAGCTCTGCCGTCTCCCGTCTTGGGTGCCGTGGTGACAGGTGCTGGCAGTGGGGGTGCCGGCGGTGTGGTTTTCGTTAGCTCAGGCTGTTGCGGGGACGCAGTAGCAGCCTTGCAGGCTAGTTTTTGGCTGGTGCCAGTTCTGCACAGTGGTATCACAGTCACCGTGGTTTTCTGTTGCACTGTGGAGCAGGCAGAGCTGCAGGGCGGGGCTGGCAACCTCCGATCCTCCTTGCCAGCCGGCCTGGGCTTCTGCTGCCCAACAGGGCATCTGTGCTTGTTCAGCCGCCTGCCCGGTACCACTGGCCTGCTGTCTCCCAGCAGGTGGATGTGCTTTTATGCAGAGAGGAGGCTTGGGTTCATAGCTTGTATCACTACCTTGGCTGTGTGGTAGTAGTCTGGGCACACAGCAACCCTGGAGTGCCCTGGGTGCACAGTGCGTCATGGGGTCTCGGTTCCTGCAGCAGCAGCAGCGTGTTGTTTCTGGTGGGCAGGGCGGTGGCGAGGGCCTCGGGTGCTCATGCTGTTCTAAGCGCTTGGCCCATAGGCCTGAGGGTTTGACCTCTGGACATCTTTAGGCGAGTACAGTGACAAAGATGCAGAGATGGGAGGAGTCTCAAGGCCTCCAACCCATGGGGTCCCGGGAGCCCAGGCCGAGGCCACCTCAGCAGCCAGTTCCAGATGAGACAGCAGTAGAAGAGGCTGAGTCCTGCTGCAGGCAGCCTTATCCAAGGTGGGGGAGAGAGACCCCTGTGCTGGGTCCTGGGGCTGTATCAGAGGCAGGAGCCCTGCGTCCCCCTGAGCTTGTGCGGCCTGGTCCCCAGTGTGGCAGCTGAGGGATGGTGGGGTCCCTGGGGTGGGTGGGCCCTGATTGGTGTTCCTAGGGGCGCTTGTAGGAGCCTGAGCCCAACTCCGCCCACTCGCCCTGCCTGATCTCCCATGCACCGTGTACTCCTGCCAGGCCGGCTGTGGACCGGAGGCCCCCGCAGGGCCTGCCAGCCTTGGGGTGTGTGGGCTGAGGGAGTGGCCTCCTGATGAGTGAACCTGCCCGTTCGGTCATGGTAATGAGAGGTGGTGAGGGCAGCTTCCTGCCGGCCCAGGGTTCTGCCCGTCCTGCCTCTCCCCTCCTCGGACTGCAGGTGTGCACGGCCTGCTGTGGCCGCCTGGCCTCTGTGGCTCCCTCGGTGGTGCCTTGACACCCGCCCCAGGCCATCTCTGTTACAGTCCCTCAGGTGAACTTCTTTTCATGCATACGACCTGACTCCCACCAGGGTCTGGGGGAAATACCGGAAATACCGCTGGGCTCAGCAGTCTCTGTTTAATATTTATGAAGAGGATGGAAATCCTGGCGTTGTAGACACGGAGATGCCGGGTGAGACCAAAGCTGAGCTCCTCGAAGGACGCACGCCAGAGTCAAGGATGAAAATGAGACGAAATGAGCCCTTCTCCGCGCTGCCAAGGGGTGGGCGGGGAGGGCGCTGGGCCAGTGCTGTCTGGTTGGGCACCAGGCATCGAAGGCTGTTCCTGTGCAGTTTCCAAAGAGCTTGGGTTGCATTTTAATTAATTTGCCTTGAAATTAACAACCCCCACTTCCATTATTATGGCCCCATTTCCCAGCGTATGCTGCTGCGAGGAAGGCTCTGATAAACTGGGAGCAGGCATTGCTTGGGATCTTGTTCTTGGGTCGTGTCCTTGTTCTTGGGGTGGGCAGGGGTGTCCTGTGCCTGTCCTTGGGGGTGGGCATGGGTGTCGTGTCCTTGTTCTTGGGGGTGGGCAGGGGTGTCGTGTCCTTGTTCTTGGGGTGGGCAGGGGTGTCCTGTGCCTGTCCTTGGGGGTGGGCATGGGTGTCGTGTCCTTGTTCTTGGGGGGTGGGCAGGAGTGTCGTGTCCTTGTTCTTGGAGGGTGGGCAGGGGTGTCGTGTCCTTGTTCTTGGGGGTGGGCATGGGTGTCGTGTCCTTGTTCTTGGGGGTGGGCAGGGGTGTCGTGTCCTTGTTCTTGGGGGTGGGCATGGGTGTCGTGTCCTTGTTCTTGGGGGTGGGCAGGGGTGTCCTGTGCCTGTCCTTGGGGGTGGGCATGGGTGTCGTGTCCTTGTTCTTGGGGGTGGGCAGGGGTGTCCCGTGCCTGTTCTTGCACTTAGAGGTTATTCTCAATGTGGGTGTCCCCTGCCTACAGGCAAGGCCTACCCCGGCTGCGCCCATGTTTGCTGCTCACGCTGGGCCGGTCCAGCTGGCCAGTTCTGGGGCCTGGATTGTCCTGCGGATTCCCCTAGGAAGCTAAGCCAAGGGACCGGGGGACAAAGAGAAATTGCCTCCCTGCTTGCCCAGTCTTCAGGTGCTCTGAGAGGACCCCGCTAGCTCAGATCTGCTGTGGCTAGAAGGCTGGCCACGTGCCGCTTAGCCGAGGGGAGGGCATCTCTGAAGGGGTGTGCACACCCCAAGGTTCAAGTTCTGACTCTGGCCTGTTAGCGCTGCACCATGGGAGGCATACTAGCTGCCCCTGAGTTTACAATGGGAGCAGTAAGCGCTCCCCAAAGACTGGGGGAATATTCTAGAGCCCTCAGCACACACCGAGCCTGTGTGTCCAGCTGCTTTTGCACACACTTGCCCACTCTTTCATACCCTGTCGTAAGCCTCTGACAGGCCCGAAGGTCAGTGGTTCAGGTCCTGGCTCTGTGTTTCCAGCTCCCCGCTAGCCCACCTGGGAAAGCAGTGAGAGATGGGCCACGTGCCTGGGCTCTGCCACCCGTGGGAAGACTCAGGAGAAATGTGTGGCTCGTGGCTCTGCCCTGGCTTTGCCACGGGCTTTGCAGACGTGAGGTGTGAACCAGCAAAGGAAGCTCTCCCTCTCTCTGTGACTCCGCATTTCATACAAAGAAATAAATACTTTTTTTTTAAGAAGCAGAGACTGACTCTAGAGCTGGCGGAGTCCGGGGTGGGCCTGAAGCGTCATTTTACATCAAAAGGAAAGCAAGTGTTCAACACGATGTCGGGTCAAGGAGGCCAGCCTAGGGGCTGTCACTGACCACAGCTGGACGGTCCAGTAGCCCAGCAGGCAGTGATGCAGTGGTTGCAGCCGCTGTCCGTGCAGCCCGTGAAGCTGTGCTGCTTCAGGCCCCACGGCCTTCCCTGCAGTGGACCTGATGTGAGCAGTGGCAGAGCCAAAGGCCCGATTGGACAACTGGTGTCCTGCTGCAGGCTGTGTCCTGCCAGCCTGGACGATGGGGGTGGCTGCTGATGCCCTGGGAGACCCACAGCGGCCCATGGTGCCGAGTGGTGGGAAGGCCTGAGTGAGGGAAGCTTGCCCCACAGCACGCTCCTGACGCGGCTTTCTGGGGAGGGCGGAGGACTCTCTTGGGGATGCCTCTGCTCCGAGTTCTGGCTGTCATACTGCTCACGCTGTCAGGTGGCACTAGCCCACCCATGCCACAGTGAGTGCCCGCTGCCAGGGCTCTGGGCTGACATGGAGAAAGCCGCCTTGGGCGTCTGGTGGGCCCTGCATTCAGACCTGGGGTCACTTCTCCCTTGTGTCAGGGCGGGGCCTGGCTCTGAGTACCAGGAGGGCGAACAGAACAAGCGTTCCCAGTGTGCCTTTATGTCGTCCTGCCTTTAGGGAAAGGCCAGCTCACTGAGAAGTATCCCCAGACTTCAGGGTCAGTGGGAATTTTCAGCTACAGGAAACCTGCCGAGAGGGGCCGGGAGGGGGTCTGAGGCTGTTCCTGGCTGCCTGCGTGCCCAGCACCAGCAGATCTGGGGCTAAAGAAAGAGCCCCAGCGTGGCAGGGAAGGTGGGGCCCTCGGGCAGCACAGGTGGCCATGGAGGGGTGAGGGCCGGCCTCGGGAGCAGTGCCAGGCCCATGCCAACGGGGCTGGGTCCTCTCAGTTCCTGTTGGCACTGTCTCCTCTCCGGCTTGTCTGTCCCCAACTCGGGGCCTTTGCTGCCCTGTCTGCTTGCGCTGTGACTCCTTGCTGCCCTCCTGTTGCAGGAACTGGCAGCCCACTGGGTGGTGACCTCCAGAGGGCAAGACCAGGAACAGTTGTCTAGGCAACCATGGGCAGGGCAGCTCTGTGGCTGACATTGCCCATGGCCCCTGGAAGGTTCCCTCTGGGGAGCTCTGGCAACTCCCATTTGCTCACCATGGCAGAGATGTAGCCCAGGGAAGCAGTCCACCCCGATTGTCTGGGATGGGAGTTTTGACATGATTCCTTGGCCGGCTACCAGCTGGTATAGGCCAGCTAATGCCCTGGAGCAGGCCCTGGATGTGGAGTTAGTGGGTGGGGAAGACTGGCCTGGGAAGGCAGGGAAGTGAGCCAGGGCCTCTTGTGTCAGTCACGGGGGGCCTTCTGGAGGCAGGAGCCCTGGGTCAGGTGAGGTGTGTGGCCAGGCTGGATGAGCTGCCCACCAACACCCAGCTGCACATAACTTAAGGGGCCTCACCATGTGCTCGTGGCCTGGCCCTTTGCTGGCTGGATGCCGTTGGAACGGGCCTGGGAGGTCAGGCCTTGCTGAGTGTCCCGCATCCCCATGGCCCTTGAAGTGACCCAGACTGAGGGCAAGTGGGCTGACGGCCGGACGGCTGCCTGCGCGGCCGGGCAGAGGAGGTGCTGTCAGCTGGCCTGAGATGGGCTCAGCACCCTCTTCTGCCCTCCGGACTCCCGGGTCCTCGCTACCTCCAGAGCTCCCTGGAATTCTCCTGGAACTGGGATGCCTCTGCCAAGGTGAGAGCTTGAGGAAACCTCTCGATGGTGCCCAAACCAGCATTTCAATGAATGTTTTTAAGGATTAGAAACAATTATTTGAAACACAGTGTTACAGAGAGGGAGAGGCAGAGCCAGGGAGATGTCTTGCACCTGCCGGCTCACTCCCTCAATGGTTGGAATAGCTGCAGCTGACCCAGGACAAAGCCAGGAGCTTCCTCCAGGTCTCCCACGTGGCTGCAGGGGCCCAAGCCCTTAAGCCATCTATGGCTGCCTTTCCCAGGCCATTAGCAGGGAGCTGGATCAGCAGGGCCCCAGAGGAAGGGGAGGGACTGTGGGCCAGAAGAGAGCTTGGTGCTAGAATGGTGCACTGCCTCCCTTGGATGGCCCGGGTTCTGCTGCTGGCCAGCCCTGCCCCAACCCGCCGACATCCCTGACAGGTGACTAGTTCCCATGGGAACGCCATGGGCACGCCTCTGGCCTGGAGGCCTGGGCTTGGCTTGGGCAGCACCCCCTCTTTCTGGGCCCCAGGCTTTCCATCCTTTTGATTACTGTGGCTATTTTTAAATGGTCCTGTGGCTCCATTGGGGACCTGATATGTGGCACAAAGGATCCCGGGAGAGTGAGGCCTCCCCGTCCTGTCCACTGCCGCTCACTGCTCCTGCTAGCAGATCTTCCGGCCATGGCCCTGGGCTCCACAGTTGTGTCCTGTTCCCCCTTGTGAGACAGTCACCAGGAAGGCGTGTCCCCCTGGAAATGCTACGCGTCAGGGCTGGGCGAGTGACGGGCAGAAGGCAGCACAGCTCCCAACAGCAGCAGCTCAGGACCCAGGGGGCTGGCGGGGGGCCCTGCACGGGCCTGCCTGCTGCTGTGCACAGAGAGGAGGCCGGCCTGGGCTGAACCAGGCTCATGGGACTTGCCGGCTTTCTGGGCCCCACCGCGGGCCGGACCCCAGGAAAGCCTGCTGGGAGTCCCCCGGGTACTCAGCGAGGGGTTGAGCCCTTGCAAGCTGCAGGCCTAGGAAAAGCCGCCTGGAGGCTTCTCACCTACGCTGCCAAGCGTTTCCTGCTCAGGAGGATCTGGTGCAAACTTTGACAGGCACGTGCTGTGTCCTGTAGCTCCCCTTGTGGAGGCAAGCGGATCCCGCACCGCAAGTCCCTCAGCAGGGGCATGCTGGCTGTGTGTGGTTGTGTTCAGCTAGCACCCCACTTCAGGGCTGTAAGCAGCGACGGAGGGAGCGTGCTTGGTGGACGGAGCTCCCTCCATGTCGCTTAGTCTGCGTGAGTGTTTGTAACCACCGTGTGCGACAGAACACAGCCTGATGTCAGGTATTCGTTTCTGTACATTAACTTCCCAGAGAAGCAGCACTGGTCACTGTACACCAACAGTGTTTGCAAATAGTACCTGTATGATATGTGTGAAAGTATTTAAAATATTTTTATTGAAAAGTTATATATATGTACACACACACACACAGAGGAGGAAGGAGAGAGCTAAAGCTCTTCCATCCGCTTGTTCACTCACTAAGTGGCTGCAATGGCCGGAGCAAAGACAATCCGAAGCCAGGAGCCCGGAGCCTCTTCCGGGTCTCCCATGGGAGTGCAGGGTCCCAAGGCTTTGAGCCTTCCTCCACTGCCTTTCCATGAGCAGGGAGCTGGATGGGAAGTAAAGCAGCCAGGACACGAACCGATGTCCACATGAGATCCTGGTGTTTGAAGGGGAGGACTTTGGCCACTAGGCTATCACGCCAGGCCTACATGATATAATTTCAATGCTTGTGTTGTTTGTATGCATTAATTTCCAGAATTACCAAGATGAAGAAAGCACCCATATTTGAAATGTGAAGCTTGTATTTCAAAAATCAGTGTGTGCACTTTGAAGATGACTTAGAAACCGCACGCCCCCTTGTGCCACTCAGGTGACGGCTTGCCGCCATGTTGGCTGTCACCTTCTGGTCTTCTGTTTCCACTGATTGCGAGTGAACAGAGCGTGACGTTCCGTCTTGCGGGATGTGTCCACTGGGGCCCAGCAAAGGGGCCCGTCGCAGCGGTGGCCGCTCAATGACTTGCCAAGTGAGTGTCAGATTGCCTGCTATTAAGGCCTTTGCTGGTGATAAACTCATTTAAAAGGCCATCTTTTGTCCCTTTACGGTGTCTGGTGGCCATGCCCCTGTCATGGAGCCAGGCGCATGAGGACTGCCCACATCCCAGCAGCACCGCATGCCTACTCCCGGTAATCCAGCCACCACCTGCCCCATCCACAACCACATGCGGGTCCTGCCCTGCCCTTGCCACCTGCTGGCGCCTCCCCTGCGGCAGCACAGGAAGCTCCAGCCAGGGGACTGGACTGGCGCACAGGGCCCTGGTGTGGCCGTGGTCCTGCCTGTCTCCACTGGGAAGTGGGGGGTGCTGGCTTCCAAACGTCTCCCTCTCTTCCCCTTCCCTGTGTCTCTGTCCCCCACCCCCGATGAAGGGCCAGGCTCACCTGCAGGTCAGGTTGGCAGGTCAGGTTGTGACTCCTCAGGGGAGGGGGGCTTCCAAACTCCCATGCAGTTGGTGTGGTGTGGCAGAAGGGTGCCTTCCTCCCCCTGGGATGCAGCCAGCGGGCGGTCTCTGCGGGCAGGTGTCTTGGATCAGGTCTTCTGGCCGCCTGACTTTCCCTGGGCTGTGAGTCGGCGGAGTGACTGCAGAGGACGCGGGTCCTGGGTGGTTTGAAGGGCCCTCAGCACTGGCCAGCCTCCGGATGCCCCGCCCAGCAGCTCCCTGGGCAAGAGCAACTTGCTGGGGGCAGTTTCTGTTTTAAGCTCTTGAAGTCCTCTCCCAGGGAATACCACGCGGGCAAAGGGAGGCGGCTGTTGCATTAGAGGGACTTTTTAATTTTTTTTCCCCCAGAGGGATGTTAGGTTTGCAGGAAAAGCAGGCAGAAGCTTGGAGTGCCGCTTGTTTCCCAGCTCCCCTAGGCTCCCCCTGTGTGTGTTAGGGTCAGCTCGCAGACCCCAGGAGGTGTCTGTGGACTCTGTGGTTCTCTGTCCCGTCGGAGCTCTGCGGGCGCACACAGGTGGATACGGGGAGATTTCTGAAAGTTCTCAAGAACTGTTACAATCCAACAATAAAAAAGTGCGATTTCAAAAATCTTCCGCACCATAGTCAATGTCTCCTAATTGCCTTTCCACACGGTCGGAGGCATCTGTGTGACACGTCGTGTTAGTGTTGCGCAGTGTGGGCTGTCCACCCACGTGCAGCATGGGGCATGTCTGGGCTCGGGCAAGATGCAGCCCAGGACCAGGTCGGTGGCTGGACCATCCTGGGGGCATGTGTGGGCAGCTCAAACCCTCTGTGGGAGAAACAGCATTAAATGATATTTCTGTTTTGTGCTAAGAAAAAAAAAAGTTGGAATCCATGCGTATTTTTCCATATTACCCATTTCCACAACTTTCTATAAACCCTTTGTATACATGGATTTCACATTTATTTATTTATTTATTTTGCACCAAAATAAACATGTCTTAGAATTCTGTTTCCCACAGCCGTGGGGAGCCCCCTTTCTACTGGATGTCATTGTTGTCGTTTAGAAAAAGAGGTGTCTGCGGGCAGGTGTGAGGGGGCCGGGACTGCGGGGCCCCCTGGGAGTGCGTGCTGGGACATTCGGGCTCCCTGCAGCAATTTGTGCCCCAAGGAAGTCTGTCCTGTGGCATGTGCTTGATTTATTGGCACTAAGCCGTCACCCCGGCTCGCCGCCGGCAGGAGGCGGAGGAGCAGCCAGGCGCCAGCTCTGTCCATTCCGAGACCCCGTCTGCCACCTGAAAACGGCTCTGCCGCTTCTCCCTCCAGCATGGGGAGCGCTGAGCTGTAGCCCCCAGTGGGAGGTGTGCAGCGACAGCTGCCCTTTGGGTCCTTCCAGCGGCCCCTGCAGGGCTGGCCGGTCTAGGGGCCCTGGGAGCGTCTCCCGGGGACGCGCTCTGCGCTGTGAGTGCACCTGGCCTCTGGTAACTTGAGGTGCTCGCCCGAGCTCGCTCTCACTGCTTCTCCTTGTTTTATTAGGTCAGTACCACTTGCTTTCCCAGCGTGCCGCTGCTCGGGAGAGCAGTCGTCTGTCCAGTTCATCAAGCGCCCGATGAGTGACCCCAAGGCCTCGGCGTCCCGGCATCTCTGAGCACCTCTCACAGGTGAGGAGGGGGCTCTGTGTTTGTCTGGGGGCTTTGAGAGTCTCCTGGCAGTTCAGCCGTCACGGTCAGGGTTCACGGCGAACCCACCCCTTGTGCCCGCCCGTCTCACACTGTGCGTCAAGTGAAACAGAATGTGTTGATGCCAGCACTTCAGAACATCCCAGCAGTGTGTTAAGGAGGGCTGCTCCCTGGGGAGGCCGCGAAAGAGGGCAGTGTTTAAAATACACATGTTAACAGTAAGTCACACGTGTGCCATGCATGTGCGTGAAGGTGCACATGCGTGTGTGCCGGCCAGGTGGGTTCTTTGCTGTTTCAGAGAAAGGGCCATGACCGACAGTGTGGAAGTGGCTTCCTTCCAGCACGGAGTGGGGGTGGGCTGTGTCTCCCTCCTCTTCCTCCCCTGTGCTTGGGAACGCAGGGGCCAGGGGCTGGGGGAGGGGGCGGTTGCTGGCGTCCCCTGTCGTGTCTGTGATCCCTGGTTCCTACGTGGGCTGCGCCTCCAGAGAAGCCTCGCCTGTAGTCCGCAGCCCGGCTGGTGGTGGGGCGCGTGGGGGTGAACAACTTGCTGCCCGGGGCCCAGTGTCCTCCCCTCCCTTGCAGCCACGAGGGTGAGTGTGGACACCGTGTTGACCTTTGCTGTGGTGCCCTCTGCTGCTGTGGGCTGCCCAGGCCCCTGGCCCACCGTTGCCTGGGGCTGGGATGTGCAGAGGGGTGGCTGTCCCTCTGTGGATGAGGAGGGCTCCAGGGGGCAGTCAGCCTCACGGTGGGGCACCTTGGGGGTCCCTGGGCCCGGCGTGGCAGCCCGTGTGTGTCTGTGGCTAGGAGTGTGGCGGGAGCTCCCCGGTGCCCCTTGGAGCCCGCACTCCTCCACCCGCTCACCGGCCCGGGGATTGTCTTCTGAAAATATACTTCCAAGGGGATTTGCTTTGTTTTGTTTTCCTACTTGACACCATGAGTGAGGCAGGCTCGTCTCCTGGGCAGAGGCGTTTCAGCAGTTTCTCTCCACGGGGCAGGCTGGCTCTGGGGAGGGGCTTTTGGTTTTTTACCCTTGGTTTCCTACTGTCTTGGCCTCCTTCTAAGCGTTACTGCCTCCCTCAACCCAATTCGCAGCCACCTAAACTGAGAAGAGCATTCATGCTGGCCTCTGTTTAAATTCACCCTGAGCGAGTCCCTGTGAGGTGCCACCGAAAGCAGCAGTGTCATTCCCTGTACCATTTGATCAGAAACAAAGAAAGAAAGTAAGCCAGCAAACTCCTGGTTTCTAAAGCCGGAGCGTGTCACACCTGCTCCGTGTGTCCTGGGCACCAGTGTGTTTAGTTGAGGCAGGAGGAAAAAATCCTGGGAGAAACCCCCTCAGCTCTATGTGCACTGGGCACTGTGGCAGGTGGTCCAGCAGGGCACTGCCGCGGCACCCTCGGCCGGGCACCTGAGGCTGACAGGCTCCCAGCTGGTGCAAGGCTCATGCCAGGACACAGCCGGGGGTCCTGGGCTCAGAGCCACGGGAGTTTTTCCCAGAGTCGGCAGGCTCAGAGACAAGACGAAGGAGTAGCTGGGGAAGGTTGGGTGCAGCCACTGAGCAGGCCCCCGGCATGTCTTCTTCCAGCCTTCTGCAGGTGGCCAGGATATGGCCCAGGCCGCAGGAAGTGCCAACACCCTCGCCACCGACCTCTCCGTGGCGGGGGCGGCACCTGCACTGCTGGTGGCTTTCTGCCTCCTTGTGTTTCCTCTGCCGATGCTTTGCTTAGTGGCTGAGCCAGCTGCTCAAGGAGCCTCGCTTCCCTTCGTGAGCTGAGGCAGCACACAGACATGGCCGCGGACCCGTGAGTGCCCCTCGGCCTCCCACGGGGTGTCCCGTCCTGCCCTCTCTGCTTGGGCCTGTGGCCCCTTCCCGCGGTGTCCCCGTCACTTTGCAAGGGGCCCTGGCACTGCAGTGTCTCCAGCAGCTTGTGCGGTGGGGCTGCAGCCTGCGTTTCCCAGCGGGGGAGACAGGTCTGCCCAGAGCGGGTTTGTTGCAGGGGCTCGTTGCCCGACCCTGCTGAACTGACCTAGCAAGATGAATTTTTGAAATGTTCATTTCCCCCACTTCACTCGGCAGAACGTGAGTTTGCCTATGTGGTGTCCAGATCTTCCAAATTCCTTTGCGAAATTAAGTTACAGAATGTCAGTGTCTGGGTACAGGCGCGCACGCGCACACCCGTGAGGCCGTCTGTGAGTTGAATACAACAGCAGGGCCTGGCCCTGGGCTGCCGGGGTGCCTGAACTCGCTTCACCATGTGTCATGAAGACAAAAAAAAATCCAGCAGAGCGAAGGTTTCTCTTCCGAAGCAGGCAGGTCGTGAGACGCAATGCATGCAACTTCCATTTGTTCACGTCAAATGCTGGGGGCTTGTACAGGAAATATTTGTTGACGTTCCCTGAAGCTGCCTCTGGTTCCTGAGGGCAGTGACCGCAGCGGCTGGGGGGAAGGCTGCTGGCCACTGGGAGCGCTTCGGCCCAGGCTGCGGCAGACACACAGCCGGAGCGATCAGTTGCAAGGGAACGCACTGGGGTCTGTGGGCTGGAGTGCCCCTTCCAGACGGGCATGTGTGTGCACAGGTATGTGTCTGTGTGTGCTCATGGACCCGTTGTCCCACTGTCTCAGCCCCAAGGGATGCTGGGAGGCAGGTGAGGCTGGCTGCTGGCTGACGGTGGGCCACACGTGCTCAGCCCCGAGTACTCTGAGCTGGAAGGCAGCCGCTTGCCGGCTTGCTTTGGCCTGCTCTCTGGGAGGGGAGCATGGGGGTCTGTCTGCCAGGTGGTTTCAGGCCCAACTGCTCCCTCCTGCCTGGCTGCTACCTCAGCTGTGGGTCCTTCCTTCCCTGGAGCCGTGGGTCCCTCACCCCTGGAGCTGTGGGTCCCTCCGTTCCTGGAGCCGTGGCCCCTAGGTCCGGCTTCGGTTGCCTTAAACGGGACCCTGTTTCTTTTCCCAAAAGGTTGTCTGCTGTCCAGTAGGTGGCACTGTGACTTCTGGAGTGACCTGTGGCCTGCTGGAGGGTGGGGGTGGGGAAGACAGGACCTGAATGCCCGTCTGTCGGGCCCCCGAGGGCACCTGCTGGGCACCAAGTGGAGACACTTCTGGAAGCCTCGCCTGTTTTCTGTCAGCTCGCTGGCACTTAATGTTGGAGCTGAGCATTCATTTCCAGAGGTGTCCCAGAGATGGCTCAAGGCACCCAGCTGCGTCCACCAGCATTTGGGGTGTCAGGGGCGCGGCTTGGGCACCCCACCAGGGCCCTGTGCACTGCCTGTCCATTGGGCGCCCCACCAGGGCCCTGTGCACTGCCTGTCCATTGGGCGCCCCACCAGGGCCCTGTGCACTGCCTGTCCGTAGATGAAGAAATGCGAGATGTTGTTGCTGTCTTCTTCGTCACCAAGGGCTTGCATTTCATGGTCCAATGAGGCAGGGCCCATGTGGAAGGCCCTTTTGGCAGCCCCCACCTCAGGGCAGTGTGTCCTTGGGTGAGAGCCCCTGCACAGATGCCCCTGGGACAGCTCAGGGACCAGCATCTCGGAAGTGTGCTGCCCTCTACTGATGCCCAAGGAGCCCGTCCTGCAGCGCCCCGTTCTGCAGCGCCCCATCCTGCAGCTCCCATCCTGCAGCACCCGTCCTGCAGCGCCCCGTCCTGCAGCTCCCGTCCTGCAGCGCCCCGTCCTGCAGCGCCCCGTCCTGCAGCGCCCGTCCTGCAGCGCCTTCTTGGAAATGCGACCCACTTCTGGACATCCCCTCGACCCAGCCCTGGACGCCATGGTGCCCAGTCCAGACTTGGTTCTTGTGATCTGCTGACAGACAAACGGTGTGCTCACGTCCCCAGCCACGTGTGGCAAGCAGCAGTGTAGCCGCGGCAACAGAGCCACGGCTGATTTCCTCAAGTGAGAATGACATTATCGTTTATGGGGGGTGGGAGGAGGTGCCGCGGGCTTTGAGGATATAGGAATAACGCCCACACACCGTGGCACAGTGACCTCACCTGGCCGGGACCTCTCACGCCCGCACCTTCCGAGACACAAACGCCGTGGGGTGACACGCTTAGCCTGCGCACCTGCGCATGTTGCCAAGTGTGAGTCACAGCTCTCAGCCTGTATTCCTGACGTGGTTGTGTGAGATGCCCCAGCTGTGTGAACACATCCCGTTTTGCTTCAGAGACCTTGGCCTCTGGGGAGAGTGTCAGCTCAGTACGGCGTGCCTGTGACCCACGAACAATAGTGAGAACATAAAGGAATTGTCTGGAACCCTACCAGCTCCGATCGTCTCTTGTGAGACACCAACCCGTGGTGGACAAGCCCTGTCCGCGGGGCCCGGTCTGTGACCCAGAGGAGGCAGGAGCTGCGGCCCAGGACTGGGGGCTGTCCGTGCAGTACAGAGCATGATGGGAACAGGAGCCACTGGGATGCGTGCAGTTGCCCGCGCGAGGTGTTGCTCAAGACTGGGTCGCCTGGCACCCCAGCCCTGAAGCTTTGTATGGACTCAGCTCCTGCTGGCCACAGCCTTCCTGGGCTCTTGTCTGTTTCTACAGGTGGCCCTGTGACTGCTCTGGTTGGCCACTCCACCGAGTAAACCAGTCTGCGTTCAGTGGAAAGCATTTTGGCTTTCAGAAAGCAAGCAAGGCCTAAGGTCTCTTGGATGCCGTGTGTGTACTTGAAGCCGGTTTAGGTCAAGATTCTGCCAAGAACTCAGCCAAGCTTTCTGATCAACTTCAGCTGAAAATCTTTTTGCATTTGGGTGTGCCAACTCTGCCGCTGGGTTGGCCCTACCCCTGCAGAAAGGGGTCCAGCAGGTTGGCCCTACCCCTGCAGAAAGGGGTCCAGGACAGCCCTGAGCCGCACGGTCGGCTTGCCCACCTGTCTGTGTGATCTGTAGCATGCAGGTCCACATCCTGGGTTTGAGAGCTTTCTGTCTTCTGAGCTCTTGTGCCCAATCCCTGGGGGGGTGTGTTTCCCGACACCCCTCTTGGCAAACGAACACAGAAAATGCACACATACAAGCCAATCACAAGTTGGGGCAGGCAAGTCCCCTTGGGGGTTGGGCCCCCTGCCCAGCCCCGGCACCATCCCCTGCCCAGCCCCGGCACCATCCCCTGCCCAGCCCCAGTACTGTCCCCTGCCCAGCCCCGGCACTGTCCCCTGCCCAGCCCTGGCACTGTTCCCTGCCCAGCCCCGACACTATCCCCTGCCTAGCCCTGGCACTGCCCCCTGCCCAGCCCCGGCACTGTCCCCTGCCCAGCCCCGGCACCCTGATGCTATCTTGGAAGGAGGTGGGCCTATGGGCATTGGAGGGTCTGTTCACATGTCTGAGCTGCATGTTGGACGAGGAGGCCAAGGTCCCGTGTACACATGGCAGCCCTGGAGCCTCTCAGGGACCATGTCATGTGGCTTCTCCTGGGGAGGCAATTGGTTGAGGGGACGCTGTGGCCACTGCTCCTCTGGGAAGGGGCGGGGTGGGGTGTCGGGGATACCTGGGTCCCCCTTGTGTGTTGAAGGTGGACCATGTGCCCAGCTGGGAGAATGGGCAGATGGCCTCAGATCAAAGCTCACACAGTCCCCCTGGTCCTGAGGGGTCCAGGGGACAGTCTTCTGACAGTCTTACTGACCCAGTCTCAGACCCTCCACCACTCAGCACATCCCCAACTTTGCATTTGCCCACTGACTAGATCTTGGGGCTCACCAATGTCCTCTGCCCAGGGCCTCAGGTGATCTGGGTCACCCTGGCAGGAAAGCTGTGTGCTTCTTCAGAGCTTGCTTGATGCCCTGCGCCAGCCTACTCCAGCCCTGTGCCAGCCCAGTGCCAGCCCTGCTCCAGCCCTGCTCTGTGCTGGAGGAGAGGCCAGTGTTCCATGAGCCCACAGTCATGGGCTCCTGGGGACCAGTGCTAGAAGGGTGAGGGCCGTCCTCACCTGCTCCTCAGCTGGGCTCTCTGTGGCTCCTGTGGGCAGGTCCCTGGGCGCCCGTCTCTCTGTGCCCCCAGTCCAGGGTCTGAGCGCCTCCTACTGGCTGGCTTCTCAGCTTCTGTGTCGCCAGGGTAAGTGATGCCCGCGTTACATCCCCGTGTTCTAAGCCCTCAAAGATGTTGCCAACCTGCTGGTTGGATCTCTGGCAGGTGTGGCCTTCCATGCAGGGGCAGCCTTGGCCAAGAGCCTCGTGGAACCCCCACCTAGAATGACAGTGGGGAGTGAAGGAGGCCCAGCCAGGAGATGCAGGCCTGAGGAGCACTGTACCCACGGAGCCTGCGTCACGGGGAACGACCTGCCTGGGTCCCTGTGTACATGGGAGGGCAGTGCCACGTGGTCCGGTGGAGGCAGTGCCAGGCCACGACGCTTGTGCCACCTGCCCTCTGCTCGTGACTCAATGAGCACTTAGCCAAAACACCCTTGTCATGTGGGCGGGCCGAGGGCTGCTGCCAGCACAGAGGGGTTTCTAAGGGAGATGGCTCAACCACTCTGAGGGCCCATTCCTGTCTCAGCACGCTGCTGGGGCTTCCCTGGACGCTCGTCCCTGGGGACTACTGGTGCAGTATGCCTCCCAGAAGAGGAAGGCAAAGCCTGCCCAGCCGAGCAAGGTGCCTGTGGGGTAGGTGGGGCTGTAGCTTGCAAGCAGGAACGCAGGTGGCCACCTCGAGGGCCTCCTGAACAGGTGGCCTGGCTGGGTCTAGCTGCAGGGGTGGTCGGTGAGGGTCCGGCTGCTCGGCTTGGCTGTCTGTCAAGGCAGCTCTGGCGGCTCCCGGCATGGTTCATCAAGGCCCTCTGGGGGATGTGGCCTGCAGGTCTGCCAGGGGAGCTTCGGAATTGACTGGGCTGGCTTCTCGCACCTTCTTGCCATGAGAACTGGGAAGGAAGGACAGACAGCATACCTGGCTGGCCTGGCCTCCCATGGGGCCCACCAGGGCACATGAGCTGGGCTGGCCGGCCAGGGTAGGGGCCCAGGAAGGCCTAGGGCTCCTGCTGCCTCTGTGTGTGGCTGTCGTCCCGGGGCTGTGGGCTCTGCTGCAGTGTTCCTTCCCGCTGGGTGCTGGGAGCCCTTGCTATCACTCACTGTGGAGAGACTGGCCCTCCTATCACCTGGGGGTCCTGTGGAGGTACAGGCCTGGCTGCCTGTGGGAAATAACATGGGGTTCCATTCCCCTGAGCCCCCGGTTGCTGTGCAGGTGAGGTAGGGCTCTGTCTGCAGAGACTGGTCGGGGGAGGGTATGGGCAGAGCTGCAGCTCCTGCGGTCAGGCTGTAGTTGGCCCATGCTTGGTGCCACAGGACAGCTCCCAGTGCCCCAGGGAGCCACTGTGCCTCCCTCCTGGGCCGTGGCGGGTACACGCAGATGGCGCAGATCAGAGCGGGTAACCAGGCGGGATTGGCGAAGGCTGGGCTCGTGCTCACTGGCTGTGAGCCTTCCCAACTCCCACGGGAAGGTGGCCCTGTGTGGCCCTGGTCTCCCTGTGACCTGGCGGGAGTGCCCAGAGACAGAGGGCTCCCGGGTGGGACAAGACAGCACCGTGAGTGGAGCATGGTTCTCACTGAGTGTTACGGTCAGTCGAAACACGTGGGACCTCGGCAGTGTGGCCGTCTGTTTCTCCTGCTTGCGGGCAGAGAGGTGTGGGCAACTCACCCTAGGCCCAGCCAGCCCGAGGAGCGGATCCCGGGGCCCGTGGGGGCCTGCTCTGCAGCAGGTGGGAGTGAGGGGGTGGGCTCGGGCTGTCAGCCCGCACTGCCCCCCTGCCCGCGTGTTTGCCTTGGCTGTCTTTCTCACGGTTCCATCCTGCGCCAGTCGCTCGGCTCCCCAGAGGGCTGTGCGCCGGTGAGAACCGGGGAACGCTCTTATCTCCTCGGAGCAGGACACGTCCTGTGCAGAGTGCCCGGCGAGGTTTCCAAGTGCTGTGTGATGAGCTTGCAAATTTGGCCGGGGATTGCCCGCCAGCTTTGAGGGGGAGGGGCTGCGTGTTTTGTTTCCCAGGGCCCTGGGTCTGGCCGCCGGCTCACAGCTCCTCCCCCACCAGGTCCACGGCCCGGGATCCCCTCTGCAGGCCTGGTCCCTCGGTGGTCCCGCAGAGCCACCAAGAGGGCAGTTCCAGTTTCCTCCCATTCTTTGTGTGGGTTCCCAGCCAGGGGTCACAGGGACCCGCATGGCCTGTGGGGGCGCTGCTTAGCCCTGTCGCAGGGGCTCCCCAACGTGGTGCTGATGGAAACCCCATGGGCTGCAGGTGGTGCTCCGTCCAGGAGCCCTGCGTCCCAATCAGCGTCTGCAGAGCTGGGGGGCGGCGAGCCGTGCCCAGCCCCCACTCCTGGGCAGTCTGGCTCCAGAAGCTGGACTGGCCAATGGCAGCTGCACTGCTGCCCTGGTCACTGTGTGTCACTTTGCTCTCCTGGGCCTGAGCACCTGCTGCGTTGGGTACACGGCGACTTGTGGCCCAGGCTCAGGCAGGGACAGGTTCTCGCTGTCCACGACAAGGGTCAAAGGTGAGCACCACCCGCAGTTGCTGATCGACCCCGAAGCAGACAGTCCACGCTTAGCTAACAGCACTGGGCCAGGTGAAGACCTGAGGGGTCCCAGTGGAGACCTGGGAGCAGCAGTCCTGGGCCCCAGGTTGTGCAGGTGCTGTGTCTGTGGAACGCCCCAGGCACTAGTGGAAACGCGGACACTCCACTTTGCTCACTCTCTGTGTCCAGGAACCTCCCCTGGGGGCCCGGAGGCAGCAGGCATTCTCGGGGCTCCCCATGACGTCATGGCCCGTGGCCCGTGCCTGAGGCAGGCTCCCTTACGTAGAAGCGGGGGTCCCTGTGGCTCCCCAAGCTGACAATGTGTCTGGACACCCTCAGTCTCTCCACTGGAGACCTCTGCTCTTGGCAGGCCACTGGCCCTAACCTACCCCTCATCTGTCCATGGGGCCCCTCCTTGGAGCCCCCCAATTGTACTAAGCTGGCGCCATCCTCGTGCCCTGATTTGGCCTTTTGGTGTTGATGCACACCCGCACTCGGCTCTCCTCTGTGCCATGGGGCAAATGCCTTCAAAGCAGGGGCACCCTCCCAGCCGTGTGGCCCACATGCAGGCGTGCCGGGCATGACCCACCTTGTAGATGTGTTTGTATCACCAAATTCTGTGGCATTGCTGTTTGGCATGACAGATCACATGCAGGGTTATTAGTTTATTTTTAATCATGAAGTTTTGGGTAAGGAGACAGAGGGCTCACATCGCTGGTTCATTCTGCCCGAAGCGTCCAGGAGCCAGGGCTGGACCAGGCCGATGCCAGACCCGGGGACTGGGTCCAGGTCTCCCACATGAGAGGCAGGGCCCGAGCACACACCATCCCCTGCTGCCTCCTGGGGTTGGCACTGCCAGGACGCCGGAGCAAGGAGCCAGTGGGGGCCGCAAGCAGCCCGGGCGGTGTTCCGAGCACTGTGCCAAAGGCCTGCTCCTTGCAGGCTTATTTTTAGACGGTACTGCTTCCTGCCGCCATGGCTGTTCCAGTGAGAAAGGGGTTGGTGGATACGGTCTGCTTTATCTTGGGTCTTAGGCTCTCGCTTGAAAAACCAAGTGGAGCTCGTGGGGACTTCATCCGCCCCTTGGTGAAAAACAGTGACGGGGTCTATAGAGCGGGTTGCCAGCGTGGGGGTCCAGGGCTCCTGCCAGGGTGGAGAAAGCCGGGAGGAGACCTTCGGCCAGCTTCTCCGACAGCCGTGGCATCCAGTGGCTGGACCATGGCCGCTCTGCCTGGAAGCAGTCTCCCAGGGAACGTTGGCCCTTGGTCCCAGTACAGCTGGGAAGGTTCCGATGCCCTGCGGCTCGGCCCGTCAGTGAGTGGGGCCCTCCCCGGGGTGGCTGGCGCCTTCCAGAGCCCTCCCAGACCTGCCAGCTTTGCACTGGCCACATGTGCACCAGAGCACTCCATCCAGGTGTCACCGTCGGTGCCCGGGGCCACGGTTGCATACTTTTGTTCCTGCCTTGCTTTGAGATATGTATTTATTTATTTGAGAGGTAAAGTTAAAGAAACACCCTCCATTGCTGGGTCACTCTCTAAATGGCTGCCACAACTGGGCTGGACCACTCTTGTCTCCCTGGCTCTTGGACATTACCAGGGAGCTGGGTTGGACGTGGAGCAGCCGGGACTAGAACCAGCACTCAAGTGCGATGCTGGCACTCCAGCCAGTGGCTTGACTCACCGTGTCACGATGACGGCCCCAGTTACATGCATTTGTAATGTGGGACTCCTTGCCCTGTTTCAGCTCTGAGACCCTGGACTCATTCCCCCTCAGGGAGCCTCAGCGTGGACGGACAGCAGCTGCCGTGGGCCACTGTGAGTGCTGAACTGGGCCCCACCATGCAGTCCTGGTATGGTGCCTGGCACGTGCGGTGCCAGGCGTGTGGGAGGCATGGGCCCATTCCCTTGGGAGGACGGGAGTTTTCTGCAGCCCATCTTTGCAGCTGGGTCATCCTAGCCTCACATCAAGGGCCAGTTACCAAGCTCCAGCACCTCCTGTGAAGCTGCCAAGTGACACTACAGGGGTCTTGGGCCGCAGGTCGCACCCTTGTGGGTGCGGGTGGGGTGGTATGTCCCAGGTGGGGTGGTAGTGGTGACCTGGCCTGCAGAGCTGCCCGTCCCCCCATGCACCGCTGGCCCCTCCCCAGCGTGTCCCAGGGCAGGTCTGTGCAGAGTGGGACATATCTGGGGCCCTCCTTTTGGGGGGTACACATGCCATTTGTCGGCGGCCTGGGGTGACTTACTGGGCACCCTTGCAAGTGGGCTTGCAGAGTTCAAGGCTGGGTGTGCCTCTGCTCTCATGAGATGTAATTGTGGGCTCCGATTTCACAGATTGGGGCCTGGGCAGGTGGAGGACAAGCGGCAAAGGTCACGCCTAAAAGCTTATTAACCACCGGGGTGGGAGGGGAGACCATCTGGATGCCATTTGACAACTGAGGTGGTAATTACACCGTTTGGCGTGGGCACTGGTGAGAGCCGGGCTGCTGCAGTGGCAGGGGCGGGGCCTGCTTGGGAGGAGGTGGCTGGGCCGGCGGTGCTCCCACTCCCGGCTGGCCCTCAGCCCCGCCTGGGCCCCCTGGTCCTTGCTATGCCCGCCCCTTGCCCAGGACCGTCCTCCGCGACCAACCGTGCACCGCGGGCACCTGCTTTCTCAGCGATCCTGCGGGAAGGGAGGCGGCTGCTTCCAGCGCCTTCCACCCTCGCAATGTGGAAGTGTTTAGTGGGCCTTGCCCGGGCAGGGGAGCTGAGATCTGAACCTTTAAATTGCAGCCAGTCCCGGGCAGAGCAAAAGCAAACAAACAGTTCACAGCTCCAGCCAGCTGCACACGGGCTGGGACGGGCTATCTCTGGTGATTGCAGGACAAGTAATTAAAGGAGAAACTCGAGCCCTCCAGCTGGGGTGAGGGGGAAAGGTCTGGGTAGCACAGCCACCCAGCTCCAGAGACCTCCAGGTTAACCCTCACAGAGCCAGACGCGGGTGGGGCAGGCAGGCTGGCACCCCTGTGAGCCCAGTGCATGTCCTGAGCACCGGAGGCTGCCGGACGGCCCTCCACCCAGCCCTGGGGACCTTGGGAAGGCCCTGGACTCACAGGGCAGTGTCAGGGGAGCAGACTAAAACGCAGATGTGTATGGGGTGGGGCGGGGTTCTACAGGCTGAGGGGGAACCCTCGTGGCCCTGGCTGTACCCTGACCCCCACTCTGGCCTCAGGGCCATGGGCGCCCATTCCTGAGCCACCGCCCAGGCTCCATGGAGAGAGCTGCCCCTGACCCTGGCCTTCCCTATCAGGAGGCTTAGGCTGAGCTTCAGTGGGCAGCAACAGGCCTGGGCCGGGGTCCAGGCTCCATCTGCCCTTGCTGGGTGGCTTTAGGCCAGTGTCTTGGCATCTCTGGGCTGGGTTTCCGCCTGCTCCTAAGGTGGTCTTAACAAGGAGGGGATGTTTGTAAGAAAACAGCTTGGAGTGCATGCTGCTAGACGCATGCTTAGGTCAAGGCTCGTGCCTCCCCTGGGCGCCGAGCAGCTGAGGAAGCCTAAGCTGCCTGTGGGTCCCTGGGGCCTCAGGGATTGTACCTGAGAGGGAGCCGGTCACCCACGGTCACCACCTCTCACATGTGGTCCCCAGATGTGAGGGAGACTGAGCGGCTTAGGGTGAGCCACACAGGCCCCGGGCGTCCGTGGGGTCTCAGCTGGTTTCCTCAGCCCGCGGGGGGCAGGAGGGGCCTCCTGTCGCTCACGGTCAGCTCTGCCCAGCCTGGTGTGAGCGACACTTTTCTATCCATGCTGAGCAGGTCTGCGTCTTAGAAAATACCAGTGCAGCCGCAGGAGGGACTGTCCACGCAGCCACACGGTGAGGCATGAAACAGGGGACCTCTGCTTGTGGGCTGGTGGCATTTGCTCCCTGGGGTGGGGACAGCTCTTGTCTGAAGGGGCAGGGCTCCAGGAGGAGGCCTGGGGACAGGAAGAGAAGGGGCTGGAGTCCTTTGGACAGAAGGCTTGCAGAATTGGCTGCGTGGTCCGACTGGCAGGGTTTAATGCAAAACCTGCCTTACTGGGCTACTGAGCGCTTTCCAGGAGGGCCAGGGCCTGTCCCACATTTCAGGGTCTCCAGTGCCCACCTTGGGGGTCTGCTCCTGCGTCACTGCCCCTCTGTCTGCCCGTCCGTCCTGCTCCGTCCAATGGGAGAGTTGCTGTGCCTATCTGTGGTGTGAGCCAGTGTTCAGGGTTTTCTGCCGCTCACCCTGTGCTGGCGGGATGAGGAGACCCAGGTGGAGTGTAGGTCCCGCCCCACCATGAGGGGAGCCCTGGTTGGTTCTTCAGGGGGGCTGGCCCCTTCCACAGAGGTGCTTTCCTGCCAGGGCTATGGATGTGACCACCTTGGCCCTGGCCCTGAGGAGGCTTGATGGACCCTGAGGGGATCCCGGGGAGCCGGCCACCCTCCGGGGACACAGACTGGGTCTCCTTGCCTAGTGGCCAAGGTCTCACCCCGTGCCCAGGGCCATCCTGAGGTTCCTGTGAGGCCTGGGCCCCACATGGGACCTGCAGGTCTGCTGGAAGGAGTCCTGGCTCTGGCAGGAGGAGCCCGCTGGGCGCATGTACTCTCAGGGAAGGTGCTCCAGGGGCCCGCACCCCGGGCGTGTCAGGTGCTCTCCCGGTCAAGGCCAGCTGTCACGTGGGGGAGGGTGCAGTGCTTTCCTCCTGGTCAGGGAGCTTTGGGGTGCAGCAGGCATGACTCTTGGGGATACCTGGCTGCTGCTGGGCCCTCACTGCCCTGGCAGGCAGGATGGTGAGGTGGTGGGGCTCCTTGAACACCTGCCTCCCACCCACTCCTAGACACCTTCACACTTAAACTCAAAATTCCTGAAAGTTGGACGTCCAGAGACGCTGCTGTTCCTGCTGGACAGGGCTGTGATCTGTGAGTAGGATGGGCCCTGGAACCCACCCCTAGGTGGCAGCTCCTTGCGGCCGCAGTGGCACACTCCTGCTTCTGGGATGCAGGGCTGGTGGCCAGCCCATGGTGGTGACATTACCTGCCGGGCGGGGGGTGAGGCCACACTCCTGGTAGTCTTTACAGGGTGAGCCCAGGACCGTAAAGCCATCAGGGCACGCTGCTCCTTGGCTTCCCGTCTGCTCCTCCCCACCCTTCCCTGGTGCCAAGGCCTGGGCTGCCTTGACCTGGGGCCCTGGGGCAGCTGTGCTCCTCCCGGGGCCCTGGGGCACTGCTGCCCCGAACGCCCTGCTGGCCGCGTCTCGCCTTTCAGCGCCAATCATGCTTCCAGGTTAAGTCTTGTTGGGGTAATAAAAGGGACGAACAAACAGCAGTTTGCTGTGTGAATTGACAGATTGATGGCCAGTGGCCCCAGGCCTGCTGGTGGGTTCCAGCTGCTGCAGGCCTATGCTGGGGTGCAGGCGGACACGCCAACGCTTCCTTTGTGTCAGCCTGGCCCAGCCCCCAGTGCCCTGGCCCCGGCCCCCGGCCCCTGCCGCTGACTGTGCTGCTGCAGTGCCTGTGGGATGTGGTTGCTGTACTGTTGGACCAACTCCACAGCCTCCCAGGTCCTAGGCCATGCTGAGCTCTGGGAGAGCGACTGGCTCCTGTACTCAGGGCAGGTGGGACTGGTTGGGGTGCGGCTGCTGCCAGTTAGAATGCTGGGCCAGAGCAGGGCGACTCGCTGCTGTGTTCCTGTCCACCCATAGAGCCGTGTGGTCTTGGAGGGTCCCGTCTCCTGCCCATGCTGGCACGGCTGAACCAAGGCTTCATTCTGGGCTGATGCCCAGCCCATAACCTGCGAGCTTTCTCCCAACACAGGGTTGTAATGCCTGGTGCTTTTTCTGAGCCTCCATCAAGAGCCCCCTTAGCTGGGGTAGGAGGCAGCTCCCCGGGGCGTCTCTCCATTTTCCGTCGAGGTGGGGGCATGGCTGTGTCCTCATCTCTTGGCAGAAGGCTGAGGACCATCCACGGCCCCTTGAGGCCGTGGTCACTGCGGGTCCCCAGCTATGGTCCTGGGCAGGACTGGGCTGTCTTCATGGGAAGCCCAGGCTTCCTGGGACTTCCTGGGACTGATCCGCTTTGTCAAGCTATGGGTGTGCCATCCTCCCCTCTGCCTGGGGACCTGGCCGAGGAGCGGCTTTGGGGCACCCCTTGCCTGCACGGCAGGCTGGAGGTAGCATCTTCCTGGAAGTGGTCATCACGGCCTCTTGCTCCCACTCCCGGCACAGCCACAGATTCCCGTGGAAAGAGTCAGTGACGTCACCCAGGGAGACAAGCCTCCTGGGTCTCCAAGGTGCTCGTGCACTTTGAGGGTCTCTAAGCTTAGCCAGAGTGGAGGGGTAGCTCTAAGGGACCACCTGGGGCAGGTCAGGAAACTCTGGCTCCAGCACCCAATGCAGTGGAGGCTGTGTGGATGAGCCAGGCTGTGTCTCTGTCAAGCGGTGGGCTGGGCTGGCAGAGCGTGCCCCAAGCTGCTGGAGGTGGGGTTCCTTCCTCCAGTGCCTGCTCACGGGCACCTCCCCTGACCCGCGTCCTTCCTCCCACTTGGGGGCCGTGTGCGTGGCCATGGGCAAGAATGCAGGCACTCGGGGAGCTTCTGCCCAAGGGGTCCGGTCTGCACTGACCGCTCCTGCCAGGTCCCTATGGTTTTGTGCACCCCTCTGGCGAGTGCAGACATGTGTGGAGAGGAGGCCTTTAGCTGGGTGAGAGGTGTGTGTTTGCTAGCTCCTTCCACCAGTATCCGGAAGCATTTCTTCCTTTGCCGTGGAGCTGACAGCTCTGAAATGCCTTGGGGAGGGGCAGGGTGCTGAGCCAGGGAGCCCCGGAGTCTTTATCAGGCTTGCAGTGTGCCAGGGCGGCGCTGGCCTGGGCCACAGTGCAGCCCTAGCTGCCTGTGCCCAGCGCCGACCGCTCCAGCAGTGTCCTGAGTCCCAGACAAGCTCCGGGGCTTGGAAATGAAACTCATTAATCCTGCGTTTGAGTTTAATATTTGAAATTTAATCCTCATTTTTTTTTCTTCCACATGAATTAACTTCTGAAAAGTTGGAAAGAAACACAAGTTTTTCTTTTTTCTTTCTTTCTTTCTTTTTTTTTTTAAGGAAAACATTCTTAACAGAAGGGCATAAAATTAAACTGGATTTGAGCCTTGTAGTCAGCAGATTTTCCACCTGGCCTCAGCAGGAAGAGGGCGCCCCTTCTCTGTGGACACCATGGCTTCTCCAGCTGGGGCTGGTGACACCGGCCACTGTCCTGGGAGATGGCCTCCTACTGGAGCACCGGCCCGTCTCTGGCCTCTCAAACGTCCAGGCCGCCTCTGCCCGTGAGAGTCTGGGAGTGATGTGGAGCCGGCTGGCTGGGCGTTCTCTAAGGGCCCACATACTTCCTGCACAAGGGTGCAAACTTGGGGGTGTCAACCTGGCCCCGGGTATATCAGTGGATCTGGCAGGGGAGAGCCTGGGAGGGTGGGGACGTGGCTGTGGTGGGCAGGGAGAGGGCAGGGAGGGAGTGCTTCTGGCAGTAAGGGCTGGGGAGCCTGCCCTTGACAATCCTCCCGCCTTGACAATCCTCCCGCCTCACCCCCAGACTGCTGTTGGCAGAGGAACGGGCCCTCAGCATGAACACCCCCCAGGGTCGTGGCAGCAGGGGCAGCCTGGGTTTGGGTTCGGACTCCAGGTATGGTAGTGTGAGAGCCTTGGGGGAGCCCATGGCTGGCCTGCTCAGGGTCCCGTGTGCACAGTGGGACAGAGCAGCACTTCCCCGCGGTGATCCAAGAGCAGCCACGTCGCCCTCACATGCCTGGAGCTCATTTCTAATCTGTTAGTTGGGAGAGCAGGAGCCTGCTGACCTGCCCCTGCCACTCCTGGACCTGCATGGGACTTGGTGCCTTTTCCAAGAGTGGAGCTGCCATGTCCAGTTTGGCACTGGTGCAGGGTGGTGGGTATGCTGTGCAACTTCACCGCTCTGCCCCCCTCCTCCCACCCCCAGAGTTTCTTCCCCAAGGCATTTCTGATTGTGGGGCCAGGGCTGGCTCAGAAATGCAGCAAAACCAATGCAGTGGGTGGGAGCCCAGTACCCCACAGCCAGCCACTCAATGACAGCCAAGCTGGGGGAAGGGTCCCCCACACATGGCAGGAGGGCCCTTCAATGGGCCCTCCACCTTCCTAGGACCACAGAGTTGGAGGAGGGGGCCCTTTCCTCAGGGTGAAGGGACTGCTGGGGTCTGTGGTTGCAGGTGGCTATGCAGGGCCACAGTGAGGGCAGGGCAGGGCCTGCAGAGCAGGGATATGGGACAACGGAGATTCAGGGGGAGGAGTGGAGTGGGGAGGAGCAGCGTGAGGAAAAGGAGCCTCCCTACCAGCAAGAACGGAAGAACAGGGTCCAGCACAGTAGCCTCGTGGCTCAAGCCCTCCCCTTGCATGTGCCAGGATCCCATATGGGCGCCGGTTCTAATCCCGGCGGCTCCACTTCCCACCCAGCTCCCTGCCTGTGGCCTGGGCAAGCAGTCAAGGACGGCCCAAAGCCTTGGGACCCTGCACCCACATGGGAGACCTGGAAGAGGTTCCTGGCTCCTGGCTTCAGATCAGCTCAGCTCTGGCTGTTTGGCCACTGGGGGAGTGAACCAGCGGACAGAAAATCTTTCTCTCTCTGTATCTCCTTCACTCTGTAGCTCTGCCTTTCCAATAAAAATAAATCAATCTTTAATAAATAAATAAGTTAGAAGAATGGAGGAAGAGTAAGGAGCCCTCTCGGCCAAGGGCGTCCCTGGGACGCAAGCTGCCTGGCGCCTGTGCTGGCTGAAGACACATCCTGAGTGGACGAAGGCCTCCTGCGCAGGTCTGAAGCCAGTTAGAGCAATTCCTGTTTCCACTGTGGATTCCAGTTCTGCTGATCTAGAGGGAAAATTCCGAGCCTGTGCCGTGTGAGTTGAGTTCACGCCTGCTCGCCTGGGCCCCTTCCACCACGTGGCGTTTGTTTCTCATTAAGGTGGTGAACGCGTGGGCCGGGCGGCCAGGTGCAAGGTGAGGAGGGTGCAGGCCTGCCCGTAGCACCTTCTCCTGCAGACCGGGGCCAGATGTGGGGGTCGCCGGCACAGTTGTGCCCAGGGTCCCCCACGTGGGGGGCCTGGCCGTCAGGATCTCTGCGTTCCACACACGAGCTGGCACAGTTTCCCTGGATTTGTTTCCTGAAAATGGATCCATGTTGCCTCAAGGACCGAAACTGAAAATAGACACAAAGCACTTGGGACTGCTCTGGCAATGAGATGCGAGGGTTCGATGCCACTTTGCAATTCAGACCTGGTGCGTGCCCATTAGGAAAACGAGACGAGATTTTTAGATTCATGTGAGGGGCTTTTATTTCCTTGCTGGTTACTTAAAAATTCTGTTTCCAAACCTTGAAAGTTGGCTTCCCCCAGCCCCACATCAGCAGCTGTGTACACCTGAGCAGGTGTGGTGGCGCTCACACACACGGACAAACTGAGGAAGACTCCGCGCCTCAGGTGGGCGTGGGCCCCTTCTCTGGCCTCCCCAGCGCCCCCCCCCTCAGCAGCTGTCGAGGTTCCGATGCCTCCATATTTCTCCCGTGAGGTGGGCTAGGGCTGGGCTAGACTGAGCAGATAGGTCCCGGCTGTGGCAGCCCCGTGGCCCGTCGGGGGGGAAGGAGAGATAACACACTTTTCCTTGTTTGTTCAGCTCCCAAGATGGAAACCTGAGACCTGTCCAGTCCAAAGATGGCCGAGTGTGTACTGTGTACTGTCCTCCTGAACCATCAGGAACTTGAACGTTGGGACGTGGTGTCAGCCAGCTGCGGTTCACGCATGTCCCTTGGGCAGCCCGGCTCCACTCATGTAGACCAGCAGGTCCTGCACAATGCCCATGAGCCCCACAGCTGTGACCTGTCCCTAAGGGGTCACCTTGGGCACTTCCTCGCCAGACCAAGAGGCGTCCACCCCTCTAGGAGGCTCCGGCTTCTTTACTGGGCGACACCTTTAACGTCCATGGTCTGGACTTGTGCGCTGTATTAATTAAACACTATTTATTTATTTGAAAGTCAGAATTAGGGAGCAGAAGGACAGAGAGAGAGAGAGCGAGCGATTCCATCTGCTGGGTCACTCTCCAAATGGCCACTGCAGCCAGGGCTGGGCCAGGCCAGGGACGCGAAGCCGGGAGCGTCCTCCGGGTCTCCCACGTGAGTTAAGGGTCCCAAGGCATTGGGCCGTCCTCGACTGCTTTCCCAGGCCACAAGCAGGGAGCTGGACGGAAAGCTGGACCACCTGGATTAGAACCGCCGCTCGTAAGGGACTCTGGAGCGTTCAAGGCGAGGACTTTAGCTGCTAGGTTATGGTGCTGGGCCCGGAGTGCTCCTTGTTTACTGATTTGCTTTGCTCTAGCCAGCTCTGCCCTGCATCGTAGTGACAGTGCGAACCGCAGCGCTGATGGCAGGTCCTGGGGCAGCTGGATCCAACTGTGCTCCGTCAGAGCATGTGGCATTGCACACTGTCACTGCTCCTTCTGCTCTTGCTCACATAGTACTGGCTGCGTGGCCACTGGAGGCAGCCAAAGGAAGGGGTGGGTGTGAGCTGGCAGCCGTGGGCTGGGCTGGGGGTGAGCCAGCAGGCATGAGCTGGTGGGCATGAGCCAGGATGGTGAGAGCTGGGCAGGGTGGCGGGGGAGAGGGGTGGGGGTGAGCCGCCGGGCTCTGGACAATTGTGCTGGTTGCAGTTTGTGATTTCCGGGCTTACCTGGTTCTGCCAGCCGTGTCCCTCCTCGTGATCTTGTGTGGCCAGATGGCAAGGATGGGGTGCCAGCTGGAACGTGGGGTGGGCTTGGACCAATGCGCCCTCCCTCCAGGGGCATTTCCCAGGCCTGTTTGGGAGCAGAGGCAGAGCATTCGGAAGTGGGCAGGCTCCTCCCGTTCCGGCTTGCTGGGCAGGTGGACTCAGGGTCCCTGTCTCAGCCTGGTGGAGTCCTGGGGGGATGGTCCCTGTCCTCTATGCAGTACCATCTGCATATGTAATAGAATGCCCAGCTGTTGTGGTATGAAAGCTCCCAGGAGGGATGTCACATGGCAGTTGGGTGGGCCTCTGGCCATCACAGTCAGGGCCTCCCACACAAGGTGGTGCAACTTGGAGTCATGGGAACAAAACTAAGCATTCATAGCAGCCTGCAAGCAGGACCCAGAGACATGGAGGCCCGAGCCCAGGGTGGCTGCCTCTGAGGCCTGCTGCAGCTGGCAGAGTGCGGACGGCAGGTGCCTGGGGCTGGGCCGGGTGCTGGAGGACACCCCGCCTGCACAGCAGTGCCAAGCTGCCCGGCGGGCCTGAGGAGGAAGTACCTCTCCAAGGCTGCTGCCAGGCCCGAAATGTGTTTTTCTCACAGTTCCTGCTCGGTGCCAGCCCCAGCTTAGCTTTGGTTAAAATATTGAGACGTGATTTTTTTTCCACGGAGTGTATTTCGGTCAGAGACCAGCGTCCGCTGAGACGTGTCGCCCGGCGGGCGGGAGCCTCACACACGTTGTGGATATTCTATACACTTTGTTCTGCTGTGTGCAGGAGACCCAGTCAGAAAGTCCTGATTTATGGGACCGCTCAGGCTTCCTGTCCCTTCCAGCCCTGAGCATTCCAAGCCCGACCTGTGGCCCCCCAGCCGGGCTGCCTCCGCCACCGCCACCTTCCCTCCCGCAGCCAGCCTAGATGCTTATATAATGTCAGAGGTGGTGTAATCGATTTTCCAGGAATTGGCACCAGCCCCAAGCCTCAGCCTGCCCTTTTGAAAATCAAGGTGAAGGTCACATAATATGGGTGAGCCATTGCGCAGCCATGGGTGTCTGTGGGGTGGAGGCTCCTCTCCCTGCTCCCCCCGGTCCCTTCTGGCCCTCCGTGGCCCCTGGGCGCTGCTCAGTGGGCCTGCCCTGGGCTGCCTTCCATGTGGAGCTGTATGAACGGCAGCCCTGAGCTTTTGGCGCCCTTGGGTCAGCCTGGTGTGGCCAAGGCATGGCTGTGGTCCAGCAGGTGCCAGAGCTGGGCTCCTCATTGTAGCTGGATGACACCGTGATGTGTAGCAATGCGATTTGCTTGTTCTTTGCTTGTGGACACAGGGCTGTTGTCACCTCGCGCCCGCCACTGGGAGCGTCTGTAACGGGTCTCCTCACATGTCCCTGCTGGCAGCCCGAGGTTTCCATCCCCACCGTCCTGTGTCGCCCTATGCCAGGGCCGGCCAAGTTCCTCCACCTGTCAGCAGTTCAAGGAGATGCCACAGCAGCCAGCAGTGTGTGTGCGTGTGTGAATAACAAAGGTGGCCGGGAGAGGCTGCTGCTGGCTCGGCGCCGCGTGCCAGAGTAGTCCCACACATTGCTGCCATTCATCCCTGTCTCACCTTAATCCCTGCTGGACTCGGAGTCTGATAGTAGCAAATGCTAAAACAAAGACCTGTTCACATACAACAGCTCCCCGGAGAGAAGCACTGGAAAACGAGGCAGCACGAATTCCTCCACTCGCAGGCCTCAATGTGTGGCACGTGGCGCCAGGGCATGGCACTGCCCTCGTCCGCAGGCTGGGGCCTCGCCTGGCACTGAGATCTGGCGGGCACAGACACACGTGTTGCACAGCCGCTGGCCGGAGACATGGCCTTGCCGTGTACCCCAGCATGGTGGGGGGTGAGGCCTGGGGTGCCCGGCCCTGACCAGCAGCATCTCTGGCGTGGAGTGGCCTCACTCCGGCCACACCGCCGGGTCCCACCCTGTGGCCTCCATTGTTGCTGTACCTGCTTAGCAGGAGGGACAGTGGGGAGCGGGTGGGTGACAGCCATGGGGAGCTTTAACCCACAGGGAAGGGAGCAGGAATGTTACTCAGGATTCTTTTTCGTTTTGAAGCAGAGAGTACAGAAAGAGAAAGATCTTCTGCCCACTTGTTCACTGCGCAAATGTCTGTGACAGCCTGGCCTGGTCGGCCCAAAGCCGAGACTCTGCCTGGGTCTCCCACGTGGGTGGAAGGCCTCAAGGGCTAGGGCTTCTTCCTGCTGCTTTCCCAGGCACATTAGCAGGGATGGGAAGTGGAGCCCCAGGACTCGAACCAGCATTCACGGGGATGCTGGCCTTGCGGGCGAAGGTTTACCCTCGCTGGCTGCTAATTAGAGGATTCATTGCACCTGTGCTGGGTGCGCTGCAGCCACGCCCAGGCCCTTCCCGTGAGCCCCGCGTGCAGGGCCAGGTGCAGCCGTTCCCAGCAGTGCTGCCTCACGGGCGGGGAGGCTGAGGTCCAGGGAAGCGCCATGCCCACTCCCAGGATACGTGGTGGGCTACAGAGCTGGGACTGGCCCTGGACGTCTCCCAGTTCTTGCTCTGAACCCTGGGGTCCAGCTTTGCTCCGAGGGGAGGAGCCTTGGGCAGCTGCCTCCACTTGGTTCACGGTGGTTCCGCTTAGGACTTCCTGCTTTGCGCATGGCGGAAGGCGGTGGGCAGTCGGCGTCCTTGCTTGCTGACCTCGTCCTGGCTGGCAGCAGATGGTAAGACACCCTCGCACTGCACATGTCAAGTTCCCGGCGACAGCTGTGGTCAGAAGGGGACACGAGGGTCGCTGTGGTGGTTAGTGGCAGTCGGGGCATGAAGTGCGCCATGAACGGGGGCACCTGGCAGACGTTGACCTGTGGAAGCCAAGGCCCGCCTGTGACTGACTGTTGGTTCTGTCTGGCCGAAGGAGGGAATGGTGTTGACAAGGAGGATGGCCTCTTACCCGGCTGGCCAGCCAGGGTGGGCTCCCCGAGGCCGTGGGTGTGAACCCTTAGCTGACAGGGAAGGTACGCATGGGGGCCACCAGTGCCCCTGCTCCCTCTGGGAGCAGCACCCGACAGGCCCACACCAGGGCTGCTGGACCTGCTGGTGTGTCGGTCTGCCATATCACAAAGTGTGAAGGGCCAGCTGGACCCCCATTCCTGGGCCCGGCTCTCCTGAGAGCAAGGTGGGGCTGTCCCTGCACCATGTCTTGGTGTTGGGGAGGGTGGTCACTTCACAGGTCCAGGTGTGCCTGTTTTCGCATGACCTCGCCTCCCAGCGGCCTCATCGGTGCCTGGGCGGGGTGCAGATTGCACTGGGGGGAGGAGTTTGCAGCTGTGGTGGCTGGCGTTGGGGTCCAGGGAGCAGGGTCCGTCCCAACCCCCACTCCTGTAGGCCAGCCCCTCCGGCTGCTCTGGTCTGGGACCTATTTTTATCTCTCTGGTCTGGTGCCTTCTGTTTGCCCGCACAGCCTGTTGGTCAGGGGGCACCATCGTGAGCACCCCGACCTGGAGTGCCGTGAGCTAGCCGGCCCACTCTTGGGGAGAATGAGGCTGGGAGGCTTCCAGGCAGCAGATATGCCAGGTGCTTCAGGCTGGCTGGGTGAGGTGCCCACGTCTGGGCAGGCTTGGGACCCGCCGTGTCACGCCGCTGCCTGTCACTCAGTGGGCGTCAGCCAGGCGGCTGTGGCATCATCACATTTCTTCCACGCTGTTAGTCAAAGGCCTGTCATGGGCAGGGCCCGAGGAGCCGGCTCAGAGATGGGCCACCCTCCCCCGGCTAGGACCCTCTGCCTCCTCCCAGAGCCTCCCGGAATGCAGCCGGGATCAAAGTGCCGCTTCCTGTCGGGGGAAGGCTTTGTCTGGAGACCAAGTGTGGCGGGGATGTCACTCCCACTTCCCTCCCTGCTCACACCTGAGGGTCCCCTTCGCTGGGACACCCCTGCCCTTCCCTCGCCTCTGAGCTGTGGGCTCTGCTGCTCCTGGTGGTCTTCTGGCTTGTCACCGGGACAGGAGGCTGAGCTCTTCCGTGTGTCCGTTCACCCGTCAGCATGGTCACGTTCAGAGGCAGGCCAGGCCGGAGTCCGAGCCAACTCCCCGTGTGCATGGCAAAGGCTTCTTCCGGGAGTGTTGGCCGGAGCCTGGGTAGGACGTGGAATGCAGCGCGGGACCCAGCGGGCTTGCCCGCTCTGCCACGCCGCCGGCCTCCTGCTTTGCCGTTCCCCGTGGGGTGTTGTCTGGAGCTGGGACAGACGGGGTCTGCTGCGTGTGGTCTTCGTGGGCGCTTCCTGCAGACGTCCCTGGCTGGCGTGTTGCTCACCCGCGTGCTTGCCCATCCATTGCTCCATGCTCTCCTCTGAGTCAGAGGTCTGGGCCTGCCCCAAAGTCCCAGGTTTCCCCATGTTTCCTCATGTTTCCTCGTACATGTGTCCTGTCCTGACCTCTCCTCAGGCCCGGGTGCCGGGTCCCCTCGGAGCCCCTGAGGGACACCTGTGGGGGCTCTGCCAGCCCAGCTGCCTTGTGAACAGATGGGGTGTCCCTCAAGCGTGACCCAAGGTGCCCACGGCCCACGGGGTCTGCGCCGTCTCCTGCCTTAGCCCGCTGCTCTGTGTCGTAGCACAGCTTGAAGTCATGATGTGAGAGTCCTCCCATTTCAGTTTTTACTTTTCAAAAATTATTTTGGCTATTCCAGGTGTTTCTCATATTTCTATGAATTTTAGATTCTGCTTGTCACTTTTCAGAAAAGACAAAAGGATCCCACTGGGGTCTTGTATACCTTGCTGGGCCTCGCTTCCCGGCGTAGCTGCTGAGGGCGTGACGGGCGGTCACGGGTGTGCCCCTGCCCCTGCGGTTGGCTCAGTGCCATCCAGTGCGGCCAGCAGCTCTGGTTCTGGGTCACTTGCTGCATTCTCTTCTGTTTTTAAAGATTTATTCTATTGGAAAGCAGAGTTAGAGGCTGACTGATTCTATGGGGCTGGATGGGGCCAAGCCAGGAGCCCAGAGCTGCATCTGGGTCTCCAGTGTGGTGGCAGCGACAGTGGCACTTGGGCCAGCTCCTGCTTTCCTAGGCCACGAGTGGGGAGCTGGGCCACGAGTGGAGCAGCCGTGACTGGAACTGGTGCCCATAAGGGGGCAGGCACCGCAGGCAGGCACTCATCCTGTAGGCCGTGGTGCCAGGCTCACCGCCAACATGCCTGGCGCCCCTGCAGGATTCCTCTTGCCAGCTGAGGTCCCTCATGAGCCCCCGTGCCAGGAGGGAATTTGGTACCTGGAGGGCACAGGCATTGTGGAACATTTTTGTGGGAATATGGATAACTGATGGGAAGAAATACCATGGTGGGGAGTAGAAGGGCAGGAGATACCTAGGGCCTGTGGTATGGGCCCTGGGGTGGGAATGTAGCCGCCTCGTTTAAAGCAGGCACCCCTGTTGGAGAGGGCCCTGCTGCCCCCGCGGCCCCCTCTGCCATCTGAGTGGGCCCTGCTGCCCCCGTGGCCCCTTCTGCCATCTGGGTGGGCCCTGTTGCCCCCACGGCCCCCTCTGCCATCTGGGTGGGCCCTGTTGCCCCCGCGGCCCCTTCTGCCACCAGCACCTGCTATGCCTCTGGCCCTGAGCCGCTGTATGCTCTGCAGGGCTCCTTGCTGTGGAGAAGGCTCCAGAAGTTCAGGGAGGACCGTCCCCTTGCACCTGCCGCCTCTGCTCTGCCTGGTATCTGCAGGAAGGCGAGCTGCACATGGCTGCACGGGTGTGTGGTGCCAAGGAGGGGGTGAGCACGCCACTCACAGGGCTGAAGGAGAAGGGGCTCTCACTGGAGGTGGGCATCGCCATGAAGCCAGGACCCCTGTGTGGTGCCGTGGCCTCTCTCACTGTGCCAGGAGGTGCCATTTCAGCCTGGAGCATGTGGCAATGTGGTGCAGTGTGGCAAAGTTCTGCCCCCAGATGGCAGAGCACAGCAGGACCATGGCCAGGGCGCCCCCATCCTGCTGCTGCAGTCGGCTCTAGCTGAGGCCCTGGAAAAGCAGGGACTTGTGACAACTCGCCTCTGATGAAAGGGTTAAAGGCTAGAACGGCGTGGCCCCGGGCCTGCAGGGAGGAGTGTGCCTGTTCAGGGCTCGCTAGCACCTCCAGGAGCCAAGGCTCAGCCACTCACTTGGGCACAGCGACTGCTGACCCCACACGGGCCAGGGAGGCTGTCGGAAGCCCCGTCTCCAAGTCAGTGGCTCTGGCGATCTTGTGGCCCTGCAGTGGTGGGCGGCCAACCTGAGTGCCAAGAGCCCACTGGCTGGTCCCTGCCTTTCCCCCAGGTTCTTGAGTTCACCCTACAGCTCCCCCAGGGCCACCCTCTCCCTCTTGTCTCTGCAAGGCCAGCGGTTACACTGTCTCCTGTCTACCGCCTGCTGCCTCAATGCCAGACTGTGGAGCCCTGGCCACTCCCTCCAGATGTCCCCTGCCTGTCCCTGTGGCCACGGGTGGCCTGGGCAGGCCCTCGCCCAGGGGTCCCTGTGGCCTCCCTCGCAGCTCCTGCACCAGACCAGCTGTCCCTGTCCTGACCACTTCCAGGCTGCTGGGACACGCCGCCTGGTTCTTCCATGTCTTTCCAGCACAGAGCAGGAGCCGGCAATGACCCTGCCCTGCCACTGTGAACATGAAGATATCCCAGGGCGGGCCCTTGTGGTGCTCGCCTAGCATGGTGGTGTCACGGACTGCCTTGGGGGAGTCTGCTGCTCCCAGCCCCTCCTTCCCCTCCACACGCTTCAGCCGGCCTCTCCCTAGCCATCCCAGCCACGCTGGAGCCGTGGTCTAACCAATGTGTTCCTCACGGCTAAAAATAGCACGGGGCATCTCAGGGTCTCCTGACGACCCCTGTGGTCTGGTCAAGTGGATTTGGCCTTCTTAAGTTAATTAGCTTTGGCCCTTGACCCCCGCACATCTGCATTTGGGTTCGAAAGGGTGAGTGAGGTCCCACCCCTAACAGCAGAGCATTGCTGGAAGGCGGTGTGCCCTGCCCCGGCTCAGCCCACAGGAACGGCCCTGAGCCCCGGGGTGCTCCTATCCCTGGCGTCTGTGGGGTCTGGCCGCCGTGCCTCATGCCTCTCCTGGCTGGTGAGTGTTAGAGGACCGGCCCCTGCCTGATGGGCGTCCCGTGGCACAGCAGCCAGCGGCTGAGGACACATCGGATGGTCTCGCGGCCCTCAGGCTGGAGCTCCTGTGGTCAACATCCAGAGGTTAGCCTTTCGGGGCCCCCGTCCCTGCCTGTGGCTGTCCTCCCAGGCCCTCCTCCCAAGCGTGCTGGTGCTGGGAGCTGCGGTCCCTGACCCAGTGAGGCCTCAAAGGCTGACTGCCCCCACCGTGTGCCCTGGCCCACGCACTGATGCCCTGACTACTTATTCCTGCTTTCCCCAAAAAGGAAACTGGGGCCTAAGCTGCAGAGCCAGTCACCAGGCCGGAGGGAAGCCTGGGGCCCCTCAGCCTGCATGTACTCTGGTGACCCCCCAAAGGGGGTCTTGTCATCCGACCCTTGGCAGGCAGGTGCTGGTGAGGCCTCAGGTGAGCTGAGGCTGAGGAGGCCTGGTCCTTCCTCGAGGCACAGTCTGTGCTGGTTTGGGGTCAGCGCAGGCAGGCAGGAGGCGTGAGGACACACACTGGCAGGAGTCCCGGCACGGGGCTGGAGAGAAGGGGCAGAGCCTGGACACGGCCCCTCTGAGCCGCTGCGTCGCCTCTAGCTGTTGGCAGTGCAGGCTGAGGCCTGCTGCGAAGCAGGGCCAAGCTGGCTAAGAGGGCCGCTGAGTGAAGTCCCCAGGACCCCCGGCTGCCTCCACCGAGGGTCCCCCCCCTCAGCTGCCCCGCCTATGGAGGAGTGCAGGAGAGGGGAGGGCAGGCTCCAGGCCCACACGTGGAACTGGAATCTTTCTCAGCAAAGCTCAAGTTCAAAAGTTCAAGCCGCCAATCTCCCGTGGTTGAGCCGCAGAGCGACCTGCCAAGCTGCTGCCTGCCCTCCCGGGCTGTGACAGCAGGGCGTGATCGCAGCACCCGGTCAGGAATGCTCAGCCCCCGCCAGGCAGCACAGCCTCAGTAGCAACAGAAAGGTTGCGAGGGCTTCCAGAACTATGTGCTTTTCCAGGCCTTGCCCGTGCGCACTTCAGCGATCTGGTTCCCCTTCCCATTTCTGAGGCAGTGCAGCGATTATTCCAGAACCTGACACGGACGCCTCATGGTGCATGTGACCACCTCTGTTGGCACACATGACCCTGCAGCGCTCAGCACGCACCTGCCGTGGTTCAGGTCCAACCTGGAACCCAGGGTCACGGTCATCAGCGGCCAGGCTCCTGGCCTGGGGCACACTGACTGCTGATTCATTTCCTGTAAGAACTCCCTTGTGTGGGCACACTGAGAAGGGGCATTTGGTTTCTCAATGCACAGGCAACTTTGTACACAAGGACCGTGGGGATGGACACCAGGTGGTCAGTTTGCCTGCGGCTCACATTGGAACATCTGGGTTCATCCTGGTTCCAGCTCTTGGCTGTTGCATGCAATGCAGTAGGGGGGGCTCCCGCAGCTGGGCTCCTGCCTTCTTGCCCCCCTCTGGCCTGGGCCAGAGCTCTTGGCACAGCCCTGGCCCTGGTGGACACTGTCAGGGTGTGGGCAGCAGCAGGTGGGAGCACGCGGCTACAGTGACTCCCCTGCACGATGGGCACCGGGGTTCAGGTCAGAGCATGGGCTGGGGCTGGGCACTAGTACTGCCCACACGTGGTCTCCTGGCACCTGGGCTCAGATCTGGGAGAGGCTAGGCATGTGGGGGCCCTTGTGTTGGGAAGGCGAGCCCACCCTGAATCTGGGACTCAGGAATTCCTTCTCCAGAGCAGCCACACTTCAGGCAGGGCCTTTTCAGAAAGCCTCAGGGCCAGGCGTGGCCCACATTCCTGGGGAGATCTCGCTGCCAGAGGCCCGTTATTGCCCCTGCAATTTGTAAGTAATTAGCCAGCAGGCCATGATTAAAAGCTTGCATAATAATTGCAGGTAATTGCCTCTTTGCACTGTGGGTCCTCCCAGGGACCAGCTCTGAACGTCTTTCCAAATCAGTGTCACCTGCCTGGGCGGCCAGGGCCGCAGCCAGGTCTGACACTTGCTGTGACGGCCGGCCGGGGGTCCGTCAGGTGGGTGCCAGGCTCTGACAGCAGCTCGGCAACCCCGCAGGCCTCAATCGGTTCCAGATGCGGTCACCACCCGGTCCTCTGCAGCTCTAAATACTGTGTGGGGGGGGTTGTGGGAGCAGCCATCAGGAGGGCTGGACTCAGCTTGGCAGCACCCCATGTCCTTGCACCGTGCTCCTCAAGTTCAGGGTTCACTTAAATGCTGTTGGAATCCAGCGGCCGCCTGCTCACTGGGCAGCCTGGGGCAGAGACCTTACTGGGGAAGTCTCTCTGGGGCCAGCACCCCATTCACAGCAGGGGTGCCATGGCTTCAGTATGGGGCTCTGGCGCTCAGGTGGGAGCTCCTCTTGCTGCCCCTCAGCCCTGGGCCCAGCCGGGGAAGGGCGGGTGCTCACCATGTCAGCGAGGCCCAGAATCCAGGTCAGGCTCAGCGTCTGAGCGTGGGGAAGGGTCCCCACAGGGGTTGCTCTCCCACCATAGTCTGCTTGCTTTGCCTGGCTAAGGGAGGCCTACGTGGCCGAGGTCAGTCCTAAAACTTACTCTCCAAGAAGTCGTTCTAAGCAGGGGTGGCCGTTGGCTTCCTGCAGGGCCTGGGACGGCCGGAAGAGTGCAGGCCCCCTCCCCCCGCCATCCTGTCCATCAGACCCATGGATCTATAAACACGTCAGGACAGTTGTAAAAGAGATGGATTTGCCTCCCAACAATATCCTCACGGCTCTGTTGCCAGATAATTCATGGCTGACTTTTGTGATCAAGTCCTTGGGTGCGTGGTGGCACCACAGGATCATGGTGTGGCATGGCCCGGACCTGGAGCAAACCCACACCAGCCGTGTGCCTCGGTTTCCCCACTAGTAAAGCCCAGACATTGGTCAGCTGTGTGCAGGAAGCAGGACCTCACAGGCCCATGGCAGGCCCTGGGTGTCGCTTCTTGCTGTGGGCCCACGCCTGAGGTGGAGCTCGGGTGGATGAGCGGGGGCATCACCTGCTTTCTGAGAGGTGCGCATTCTTCCCACGTCGCAGGGCAGCCCTGGGATGAGCCCCGAGCCATCACCCCCTTGGGACTGCAGCCCTCCAGCCCAGCCTGGCTGCTCTTGTCTTGGCGGGGCTGTCTAGGCCGTCCTCCCTTGAGGCCCACAGCGGCGAGGCTGTGTTAGAGGAGCTGAGGTCGGGGCATCGCGGCCTGACGCTTTCACGTCACTTATGCCCTTGGCTGCCACAGTGACGCGCGTGCAAGACACACTTCCGAGAAACACGTGCCGTAGATGAATGCGAACGCTGTGGGCAGCCAGGTCCTCACGGGAGCCATGAGCCGTGCGGAGTGGTCGGCCTAGAGACACCGGAGCGGCTTGTCTGAGCATGCTGTTCCCAGAGGCAGGAGTTTGTTGGGGTGGAGTCTCCCCTGGATGGGCCTCAGCTTCACCCCGCTGCAGCTTCTTGCCTGCCTCTTCTGGTTTCCCTGGAGTGTCCCCCACTCTGGAGCCTCTACTTCTCTGTCCATCCACCCATTTCTAGGTACATCTGTCCATTTCTCCTGTGATGCCAGGCACCCCTGGGAAGCCCCAAGGGCCACGAGGAGAGCAGGCTGGGCCAGAACAGGCTCTGGGCCCTTCGGCATGCCATGCTGTCCAACCCAGAGCTGTGATGCTGTTCAGTCTGGGTCTTAACTCTCGTCAATTACCGCTCCTCCCACACATACACACACAGGCACAAATGTGCACGGGTGCACACACACGGTCCCTGCTCGAGTGGTTCCAGTGGGACCCCACCCTGCACACACACGGTCCCTGCTCGAGTGGTTCCAGTGGGACCCCACCCTGCACACACACGGTCCCTGCTCGAGTGGTTCCAGTGGGACCCCACCCTGCACACACACGGTCCCTGCTCGAGTGGTTCCAGTGAGACCCCTGATGTGTCTAGATGCATGTCCTCCTTGGCAGCAGTCAGGGTCTGTACCCTCTCCACCCGTGCTCCCGGCGCCCTCAGTTTTAGCCGCCTTCACTGGGGAGTGGAAGGTATGGCGTGTGGGAGGGCAAGCCCCTGAGGTACATGCCATGCCATGGTGAGTGGCCCAGCCACATCCGTGGGCTGAGCTTGTCTGAAAGGCCCCGGTGGAGGCTCAACGCAGGCTGGTTGTGCGGATGTGTGCCAACAAGGATGCTGGCTGTGACCGCGGGCTGCCTGGGAGCGAGGTGCCACCTGCAGTGAGCGTGTTGGTGGGGGGCTTGGACCCAAGTTTGTAAGCTTAGGTCCCTGCCTCAGCTGTCATACCCAGAGTCCAGCCACAGTCCAGGAGGGGGTCAGCACCCCACTGGAGGTGAGCACTCTGTTCCTGACCTCTGGCACAGCAGGGTGGGTCTCAGGGGCACACACACCTGTCTTTGAGGTTAGGTGTGGTTCACCTAGCCTGTGTGTGTGGAATCCCTGAGTTGTCACCACAGCAACACTGTATCCATTCTCACTGGCAGGGCTTCCTCTGTGACCATCACGTGACTGGCTCATGCACTGCCCTGCCCAGGAGTGCTTGGGGGTGCTGTTCCTCTTGCTGTGTGCTGGGCTCTGTCCCCATCCCTGTCACAGGCCCAGCTGGGGACAAAGGGCTGGTGCACAGCCCACTCAATCGAAGGATGCCAGCGTGTCCCTCTGTGTGTGTGTGTGTGTACATACGTACGTACCTGGGGCCTGGCTGAGGTGCAGCCTGCTCTGAAGCTGTGTCTGGCGGGGAGGCCGAGTCCAGAAGCAGCCATAAACTTCGGAGCACCTCACTGCCCCAGGCAACACGCCTGGCCCGCCGAGAGGTGAGGCCTGGGTCACCGAGCTCCGAGAGCCAGATCCGTATCTCAAGGCCACCACTTCCTCCCTCACGGGGGTCAGTTTCTGAGGGCATGGCCCTTTGGTAGAAGGAAAAGAAATATTTTTAGCATGCCTGGGGTCAAATCCTGGCTCAATGACGTGATGGCCGTGTGGTGGGGCCAGCCCGGCGCAGGTCGGTCGGCGCAGCCGGCATCCGTGTGACGCTCCTGTGTGACGGACCGGTGTCCTGGTAGACCCTGTGGGTCCCAGACCTATTCCTGCTTACGGCACACGTGGAGCCACCGCCTGAGGCCACTCTTCCTGTCTGTCCCTCCATCCGCCCGTCCCTCCGCCCGTCTCTCCATCTGTCCCTCCATCCGCCCGTCCCTCTGCCCATCTCTCCATCTGTCCCTCCGTCTGTCAGTCCCTCCCCCGTCTGGGTTACTAACTCCCTCAGAGGTTTCAGACTTCTGAGGTCACTGCCTGGGTGACTCAGGGTGGTCCATGGGACAGGATTTTTTTCTGCACGGACCCCACAGTTTGCGCGTCTCTTCTCCGTCTTCCACTTTCCTCTTGGCACCGAGTGTGCGTGGATGTGCCTTCAGTCACGTGCGCGTCAGTCAGCGTGATTAATGGTGCTAGAAGCTGACCTGGGGAGGCCACAGAATGATGGAGGGAGATGAGGGTTCATCGCGTGACCATGGAGGCCGACACAGGGTGATGGCCTGGAGCCCGAGGAGTCAGGAGCCCAGGGAGCCAGCCCAGCTGACCTGTCTTCCCTAAGCCCATGGCCTGCGTGATGGCTTTGGGTGCAAGGGTCCCTGGAAAGGGAAGCAGTCTCGGGTTTCCGGATCTTTCCAGAAGTGCTGGGGTGGGCAAAGAGCTGATTCAAACGGGGTGGTGGTCTCTGCCCAGAGCTCATCTTCTCAAGGTAGCCCTCTTGATGAGCAGAGTCCTGGCACAGGTAGTGGGCCTTGCCCAGCAGCAGACATTTGGGTGGCAGCTGATAACCTTCAATGGAATGTAGGGGACACAGGGACATAGGGCTCAGCGCGTGCTGGTGCAGAGCCCTCAGATCAGGCAGATCAAATAGGCCTGCCTGTTGGTCCGCCAGCAGCTCAGTGGGGGTCATGCCGCTGCTCATGGTTCACAGCCTCGGGACATCAGAGGCACACCAGGGTCCTCAGATGGCAGCCAGGGTCACAGGGTGAGCCTCAGTGGCAGGTGGTGCCACCATCATCCACTGAGGGTTGGTCCCCTCCTTCCTGTGGGCCCTCACACACCCGGCTCACGTCTGTCACCAGGGTGCCGGAGCAGGGGGTTAGGGTGGAGGGCTCCAGGTGCCTGGAGGTTCTGGAGGCCCACGGCCATCCCTCCTCACCCCAGTCCAGCAGGAGACGAGGCCTGCCCCTCCTGTGTCTGTGTTGGCCGGCCCGGCCCTGCTCTGCTTTCCCCGCTCTCTCTGCTGCCGCCTAGTCCAAGGCACTCGTTGATCTGCCTGCTGTGGCGTTCTGACGCTGTGTGTACCCCAACCCCTCCGCGGGCCCGGGGACCCCTAGGGTTTGGCTAGCTGAGTTTGGGTCTGTTCTCCTGTGGGGATGGGTCAGAAAGGAGGGGCCTGTCCCCACTTCTGTGGAAGCACAGTTTCCTGTGCAGGCTGGCAATGACTCCAAGGGATGGCCAGGTGCTCACCCAGGCAGGCGGCCTGTTTGCAACATCATTGGTGTGATCCTCCTGGGTTCCTGGGTGGGTCCAATGGCAAGTGTCCTTGGGAGAGGACCGAGTGAGACCAGCAGAGATGGTGGGGCAGCCATGGGCAGGGGCCACCAGAGCCACAGTGGGTGGACAAGGCAGGGTGGAGCCCCCTGGTGTCCCTGGGTGGAGCACCTTGTGGACTGTCCACTTCCGCCAGGCCACCCAGCGTGGGGACATCTAGTCCCCGGAGAGCCACTCATTCCTGTAGGTTTCTGGCAGTTTCTGATGTTTTTTTGGATGGCGCCACAATATATGAATAGCACAAGCAAGGTAGAATGCCGACTCACTCTCTGGTGTCTGCAAGGAACCTGGGAGCGGCTGAGAAACAGGCCCACGTCACGTTCCTGCGGCACAGGGCAGAGTGCAGGGGCCCAGGCGGCTGTATTTCCTCGTAATCAGATCCAGAGCCGCTGTGAGCCTCGCCCAGGAGACCCTGCGGTCTGGTCCCTCATGCGGGCTCCTCCCCTCCAGCAGGCACATTCCTGGGAGGGGAGTGCGGGGCAGCTTGGGGGGCGAGCCACTGGCTGCTTCCACCGCTGCCAGCCGGGTACCCCACAGCTTGGGGGAAGCTTTGGGTTTGCAGCTGGAGGCAAAGGCATCCTCAGGCCATGCAGGGGCTGGGAAGGGACCACCTGAACCCACCTCCCAGCTATAGCCCTGGAGCAGATGGCCCGAAGCCCTGGGCTGGAATTCCACAGGCTGGCCCTGCTACACACGGTGGGGTGGACACTGCTACCAGCATGACCTGAGATGGCACAGGGGGCTCAGACACATGCTGTGACTTCTTACAGGTGGGGTAGTAGGAAGAACCCCAGGGTGCTGTGAGAGTAAAGCCAGAGACGGGAGGAGAGACCAAGCATGCGTCGGGGTGTGAGGCTGATGTGCTCCTGTCCACCCAGTCTGGGGGCCCCGATAAGTTGTTGGTAAGAGGGAGTGGTGCCAGGGGCCTGCAGCTGGGCCACGTGAGGACTTCATGACAGCCCTGGAGCAGCAGGCAGGAACTGAACAGAGGGGAGACTGTGGGGACCACTGGCTGGGCCTGGCTGAGCAGCGAGGGGCCACCGGACACAGCTGGGCCTGGCTGGGCAGCGAGGGGCCACCGGGCACAGCTGGGCCTGGCTGGGCAGCGAGGGGCCACCGGGCACAGCTGGGCCTGGCTGGGCAGCGAGGGGCCACCGGGCACAGCTGGGCCTGGCTGGGCAGCGAGGGGCCACCGGGCACAGCTGGGCCTGGCTGGGCAGCGAGGGGCCACCTTGAGGGGCCCAAGGTGCTGCTTGTTTCGCCGATAGAAAATGTGTGTCCCGGGGCTCTGAGGTGTCAGACTGGGAACGTACTGTCGGAGGGCAGAGACTGGCAGACAGCAGAGAATGCTCCCACTCGTGTGCCCTCCCAGATGCCCACTATGACCGAGGCTGGGCTGTGGCCAGGGGCTGAGACCCAGTCCAACTCTCCAGCTGGGTGGCAGCCGCTTGCTCGTGTCTCCTGGGCTCGGCCTGGCAGGAAGCTGGGGTCAGCCCTGGAGAAGTTCATGCGCTGCGGGCCTTCTGAGCGGGTGTGAGTGAAGTGGCCATGAGGTCGTGCGCCTGCTGCAGACACGCCTTTGGTCACCACGGGCGGTCAGCTGTTTCCTGCAGTGATTTCAACCCTAGGTGGTGCCGTGTGGCAGACACAACGGTTGTAAGTGTGCGCGTGTGTGTGTGTGTGTGTAGCTGCATGGGCCCCTTGGCCTAGGGAGGCTGACCCAAAGCAACGAGCTGGGCCTGTAGCCTTGGACACAGCCCCAGGAAACTGTGCTGCACATGGCGGGACAGCAGGCCCAGAGTTCGTGGAGTGAGGAGAGCCAAGGGGCCAATCCTTGGGACTGAGTCCGCCAGGAGGGAAGGACGACGGCCTGGCGGGGTGGGGGTGGTAGGCAGTCTGTCTCCTGGGTTCCCTGCAGGTGGGCCTGGAGACCTGGCCTACGCTGCCTGTGCTGCAGGGACCAGGCAGGGATGCTGGCTGGCTCCAGGTCCCTGGGGGCCGTACTGACCACTGGGTTGCTGGGGTCAGCTGTGGAGTTCAGGGCTCAGAGTCTGGTTGGAGCCAGTGTCTGCGGGCCTCTCCAGGTAAATGCGCCAGGCAGGCTTGGGTGAACTGCCTAAGGTGAGGGAGTGTGGTGCAGGGGCCTCAGAGAGACCCTCCTCCAAGCCAGGAGTTGGGGACTCCGAGGGGGAGCTGGACCTGGCTGGCAGAACTGGACTGGGCTGCTGGGAGGGCAGGCACACGTTGTGGCTGGTGAGGAAGCTGTGGGCTGCAGAAAGCAAATCCAGGGCATGCGGCCAAGGCTGTTAAAGCCTGTCTCTGACTCCTGTGGTGTGTGGTGGTGTGCATTCAAGTGTGCCAGCGCACACAGGTGAACATCCATGTGCACATGCATGTGTCCAAGGGACATGTGCCTGCGTGTGACTGCGTGTGGCTGTTGGTTACCTGCATGGGTGTGAATTGTGTGAGGGTGCATGTGTGTGTGTACTCACGTGAGTGTGAACGTGTTGTACTCATGTGGGTGTGAACGTGTTGTACTCACGTGGGTGTGAACGTGTTGTACTCACGTGGGTGTGAACGTGTTGTACTCACATGGGTGTGCTATCGGCAGGCCCTGCCAGGGCAGTGCTATCTGCACTAGAAGAGGAATCTGCAGGTAGCCTCCGGGGAAGGGTCTGGCTAAGGGACCCAGAACTCAGAGGCCCAGGTGGGGCAGCGGTGGCCCTGCATGCCCTTCCACGTGTGCACTGCCTGGTGATGCCAGCTGCCCCTGTCCTGGGCAGGGCACATGGCCCATGTGCCTGCTGGCTGAGCTGCATTCCTGCAGGATCCGCCTCACCTGTGCCCCGTGGTTGCAGCTGCTTCAACCTCACCTGCCTGTCATGGCCAAGGGCGCCTCCTGGCCAGGCCCTGCTGCTGCCCGCTCAGCAGCTGGGCAGGGAGAAACCCAGAGGGGAGGATGGGGTGGGGACCCAGCCCACCCCCAGGGAGCACAGTGACCACTGCCTGTCCCCCCCCACCCAAGGTGGGAACTTCAAAAGTGCCACCTACAGGTGCACACCTGCCTGAGGGAGGCAGAGGTACAGCGCGGGGACCACGTGGCCCTGTCGGTCACAGCGTAGCTCACCCCTAAGTGTGGAAATCAGATTTGAGAGCACAGGGCTCTGAGCTACCTGGGCTGAGGGTGGGGGCCTGGCCTGAGAGCAGGTCAGAACAGGGACAGGGTGAGTGGCTGGCAGGCTGAACTTTCTGCCGTGGGGGCTGCAGACCAAGTTGGGGACTCTGGTTTCCCTGACCCTATCCCCCGTTGCCCCCTTGGAGCTCAGGCTGGTCAGGGCATCTCAGGAGCACAGTGTGTCCAGCCTCCCTGTGAGCACAGGCCTGGCCCACCTGGTTGGGCTTGTCCAGCTGTGAGAACTTGGCCCTGCCCCCCGGGGACTGTTGTGGCTGCAGGGGGACTCGGGCCAGGCCAGGGGACTCATGGGGAGCTTGCGGAGCCAGCCGCCCAGAAGCCAGAGTGGCACGCTGGAGCCCCACTTCCCACGTCTAAGTACACATGACAGCGACAAGCACCCATCACGTTTGCAAGTTAAAACTGCAACAAAACGGGCTTCTCCCCCAGAGATTGGCATGCTTCCACGCGGGAGACCTTGCTGTGCCGTCCACGTGTGCTCGTGCCACACAGGCTGTGCCACGCAGTAATCCAATCTTGTGTGCTCTCTCTGCCACTGTGGGGCCGCCCCACACCAGAAGGGCTGTGGGCTGGGGGTGGGCCGGTGCAGCGGACAATGGAGTCTTGTTTCCCGCGCCCCTGGCCCCCTGGCACAGTGCTCACTCCTGCTGAGCCAGCAGCCTGCCGGCCGGGTGGTGCAGGGCTCCCGCCGGAGCAGGCGCTGGCTCCACATCAGAGGCCCAGGGAACGCTCAGTTCGGGCAGGAAGCTGGGGCCTTGTGTTGCCGCAAAGGACAAACCGGGGCCCCGAGGTGCTGGCCCCAGCCCCTGCCCTGTGTCAGTTTCCGCCGCCTCCTGCTGCAAACAAAGGCCTTGGCACGTGGGGTCGGGAGACACGGGGACACAGGATGTTCCCAGCGCTCTGGGTCCTTCCTCCCTGTGTGACAGACAGGTCCTACAGAAGGCTCTGGGGTTCTCCAGGGAGCATGGAGCGGCGAGAGCGCCGCACACACAACGCCGAGGCCGTCAGTCTGGGCCGGATGGTGGTTCCTACAGGCGTGCAGGCACCTGCAGCACTCAGAACCCGACGGGGCAGAGCAGGCCTGGGGGACGCTGTGCAGGGCCCAGGCCTCCTGGGGCCGAGCGAGGGGGAGCTCCAGTAGAAGGGCCCAGCAGAGCTGGGGTGGGCTCCCTCTGTCCTCTCCAGTTGAGCAGGTCCCGGACTCTCCTCCAACTCCCGCACCACCACCGCAGCTTCCCATTGGCTGTGACTGCCCAGGAGCCAGGTCCGTGGGAGTCTGGCACCCACAGTTCCCCGTGAGTAGAGGGAGTCCAGTGACCAGCAGAGGCCCGCGGCCCGGAAGATGAGTGGTGGCTCCCTGAGCCTGCTTGGCTGAGTGACCTCACAGTGACGCAGCGGCCACGGCCTCGGGCATGGCAGCCTGCTGAGTCATGGCGTCCTCACCGAGAGGCACCCGCCAAGGGCTCGGCCCCTCCCTTCATACACGGGGGCCGGTGGCCGTCCCAAGGGCTGCGCTGGATGGGACCACAGTGGGCTCTAGCCTAGCTCCAGCCAGAGGAGCCCAGCTCTCAGGGCTGTGTGCACGTGCATTGCGGTGCCGTCTGCCACACGGGCTGCACGCAGAGGCGGGGGACACACATAGAGGAAGTGTCCAGCTGTGGCCCTGGGTCATCAGGCCGGGGCAGAGCCCCATGTCTTGGGCCTGCAGCCTTGGCCCCACTCGTGGGCTTCTTGTCCTGAGGGGGCTTGTGAGCGGACAGGGATGTTGTGTTCCTGGGTGAGAGCCTCTGGGTGACATGTCCCCTTGGAGGGGAGAGCTCAAGGAGATCACCGGGGTGACTGTCACCAGGCCCGGCTGGACCCTCGGGAAGATGGGGCAGGTGGTGTTACCAAGGCCGCCTACTTCCTGCGCATGCCTGGTGGGACCTTCCGAGGCCCCCAGGCCAGCCCACCTTTGGGCCTCCTGTCCCATCCTTGGGGTGGCTCCTCTACTCACTCCAAACCAAGCTGTGGTGACACAGCACTTTTTAAAAAGATTTATTTATTTATTTTATTCTTTTATTTAAAGATCTATTTTTTTATTATTGGAAAAGTCAGATTTACAGAGGGAAGGAGAGACAGCGGAAGATCTTCCAGCCGCTGATTCAATCCCCAAGTGGCTACAATGGCCCAAGTTGAGCCGATCTGAAACCAGGAGCCAGGAGCTTCCTCCAGGTGTCCCACACAGGTGCAGGGTCCCAAGGCTTTGGTCTTTCCCGGCCACTTGCAGGGAACTGGATGGGAAGTGGAGCAGCCAGGGCACGAACCAGTGCCCTTCTGGAATCCTGGTGCTTGGAGGTAGAGAATTAGCCAGTTGAGTTATTGGACTGGCCCGGAAGAGCCAACCTCTACGTCCACCAAGTGTCCTCAGAGAAAGTGACATGGTGGTGATGACCACATTGTAACCATGTGTGGTCACGGTTCCACTGCGTTGTGGAGTGAAGGAGGTGTGCACGTGGTATGTGGAACAGTGTGTGGCGATGGCGGTGTGAGATAGAGGCGGTGTACCATACTACACCTGGTTCAGAAGCGTTACATAATAGGTGATGACGATGGTGTGATACAGTATGTGTGTGGGATGCTATAAGCCTGTTATGCAATGTGCAGTGATTGATGATATTGTAGCATGTAAGTACAGGCATGTTCTATAGTATGTTGTGTGACATGATAACAGTGATGGGGAGCTACATATCGTAGCACGTATGGGTTGTAGTAAATACACGTTACCTGATGTGCGGGTGTTGGCTCCATGGCCGTTCTTGGCATTTGCTCTCAGTAGCCCCTGTGTATGTACCCTCTATGTCTATGTAATGCCCTGGTCACCTGGCAGGCAGATGATATTCTCTGACGTCCTCGGGTCACACCGGGGGTGGGTGGCAGCTGCCAGGGCCCACAGATACATTTAGTACCAACTGACCCATGAGGCTCTTGGGGGCACCCTGCAGACTTGTGACCCCCCCCCCCAGTGGGCACACTGGTGTCCCTAAAGAAGGGAAAATTGCTGTGTTTTCCCACACCCATCATATCTCTTTCACATAGATGCATACTTTTAATGATTTTTTAAACTGAAGCCCTGACCGACACGTGGCATTGGTCTCTTCGGGCCTGTGACTGGTGTGGTGTTTTGCTCCCGAATGTGTGAGTCTTACCCAAAGCCTCTCACAGCAGTTCCAGGAAGGTTCGCGAGCTTGTTGCTGGGTCTCACTGCCGAGAGAGCCGTTTCCGTGTCCAGCCTGCTGCTCCTGCAGGATCTTAGCGGGCACTTCAGCCACACATGCAGAGGACAGTCCCCAGCCTCCGCCACCTATGGGGCCTCCGTGGTCCGGGCGCCCCCGCCATGCTGTGCCATGCTGTACACCTGTGCTGTGTGTTGCTTCTTGGGCTCTCTGTGGCCGGAGTTAACCCTGAAGTGTCAGGCTCCGTCAGTGGCTTCCTGCACTCCTGCCTTCGGGGTCCAGAGCCCTGCTCTTTGCACCTGGCAGGTACACAGTTAGCGTCTGGCACTCACGTTAGACCTGGTGCTTCCCTGGCAGTGCTGACCACGTTCAATTGTGCCACCTCTCCTGTGGTAATGGCAGAGGTGCAGGCACCTTTCCTCGTGCTTGGGGCTGGACCTACCTGCTGGGGGACTCACTCCCTCGCCCATGTGTAACCAAGGCAATGCCTGGTGGCTGGGACAGGCGCCCCGATCTGCAGGACACTGCCCCTCCCCCAGGTTGCCTGAGGGTCTTCTCTTGCCCGGTGCCCCATGGCATTGCCAGTTAGGGCAGCTGCCACACTGCCTCAAGGAGCAGGAAGAGCACGGCCACTCTCCTGCCTCCCAGAGCGGGGCCCCACGTCTCGGGGGCTTGTGTTTGATCCTGACCCCACCGTGGACCTGGCCTTGGATCCAAGCCTGTGTGGCTTTTCCTGCAAACGCCGGGGCAGACCCGACCTGCGGTTTCAGGTGCATTACTCAGCCCTTCCACACAGCTCCCATCTCCCGGCCTCCCCCGAAGACCCCACTCCTGCCCCCTTCCACGGGGCCTGTGTCTTTGGAGAGCCCGCGCGGGGGACTGGGAGCTGGGACTTGGAATCAGACAACCAGGTGGGTCTGAATGTGCCATTTGCCAGCTGCTGGGGGTACCATGAACAAACTCCTTCACTCCCCAGAATCTTGGCTTCTCCTATTCCCAGTGGAGGTGGGTGTGGTGGCCATGGTCCCCCAGGGGTGTGGCTAAGGTGACACTGGCCATCCCAGAGCTGGGAGTCTGGCATTGACTTTGCCAAACCTTCAGTAAGTTGCTTTCCCTCAGCCGGTATCGCTCCCAGTGCCCTACTCAGGCACCTCCTTCTCCCCTGAGAACTTCCCAGGGCCAGAGGGCATCCTTGGGCACACAGTGTCCTCAGAGCAGTCCACCAGTGTGAGATGGGAGGAGGTAGAAAATGCCCCGGCCCCTGGATCCCCTGGCAGGTAGCAGATGGCCCTCTGTCTCCATGGAGCAGTGCCCTTTCTGGGCACTAGGCCTGCTCCTCATTGACTGCCAGCGCCCAGGCCCTGCCCCTTTGTCTCCAGGTGGAGCGTTTGCTGCAGCGCCCACGTGCCTGGGGAGGGCTGCTGCTGAGGCCGAGCCAGCTGCCCGCCTGCGCCAATACGTTCCCTTTCTTTTTGGCAGGTGAGAGGCTGTCCCTGCAGACACACCATGCACCCTCTTGAAGGTGGAACTGAGCCCTGCAAGGGGCAAGGCCGGCCCGGGCCCCAGAACCCACCCTCCAGAGGGGCGGCGCCGTGGGAGCACAGGCTACTGAGGTGGGTACAAGAGCAAGGATGTGGTGTCCAGGGCGCACTGAAGGGACCCAGGGGCATGTCACCCAGGGGAAGAGAGAGGGTTGGGAGGAGGAAGGCAGGAGCCATGGCAGGTGGGTTCAGAAGGCGGCTTCCACCTGGACCACGTGGGGCGGAAGTGCTCGCAGCAGGGGTGGTGCACCGAGCTGTGCCCTCGGGCCCTTCCCCTCCCCCCCAGGCTGAATGGCCTGGCCTCAGCGACTCCCTGGGGTCTCCAGCCTTGCCGTTGGTTTTCAAGTTGCAAACAAAACTTCATCTGCATGGCCTGGCCGTAGCCCTCCACGGGCCACTTAGAAAGTCATGTCACAGAACTGCTAGCGATGGCGCAGCCTGGTCCGTCGGCCGCGTCCTCCGGCAGGTGGCGGGGCTGGCTTGGCTGCCCAGTTTGGCTTCGGATGTACAGTGTGCACACCCGTGACTCAGGCGCCCGTGGGGAGGTCGGTGCTTGTTTATGCCTCAAGAAAATAATGGGGGATGAAAGGGAGTTCTAGAAAGGTGATGCCAACCCCTCACACGCCTGACCTCAGTGGTCCTTGAATCCCGTCGGGAAATGCTCCCAGCCTGCCTGCCTGGGGTCCCCAGGGAGCCCAGGTTGCTCTGGCCAGCAGAGAGGGGCTCTACGACCCCTGCCCTGGGGAGGCAGGCGTGAGCACCGGGCACGCCCAGCACTGCTCTGCAGCCTGGTCTCCTGTCCTCCCCGCCGCACGTCCCAGGTTCCATGTGCTGATCTCGTCGCGTGCCCACCGCTCTGAGCCTGGCACTGAGGGCAGGGCAGGTGAGCTGCTGAGTCCCCCGTGTCCGAGCAGCCCTCCCCGGGGCCAGGTGGTGACGGCAGAGCCTGCCTCCCACACTGCCAGGAGAGTCCAGGCCGCCTTTCCAGGGACCCAGGAAGCCTAGCTGTCACTCGCACATCTTCCTCAGCCCCCTGGCCGCCCTGTCAACCTCTCTGTGCATGCCTGGGGCACAAAGCCTTCACCAGGAGAACCAGGTCTGCCTCGTTGGCAAAGCTTGGCTGTAGGTGCTCGGTCGGTGCCTCTGGTCGGAGAGCATGACGTGATTCCAGAGACGTGATCGCTGCGCTGTGGCGTGTTTGGAGCTGTGAGGTGCTGTGATGTGAGCTCCGGGCTGGTTTGCTGCTCTCCTGACCTCACTGAGCTGTCCCTGCGTGGGGTCTGGGTCTGCCCAGGGCTTTTGCGTCCATTTCCCTGAGCAGCAGCTCTGGGACACCCCGCTCGTGCAGCCGTGTGTGGGGTTCAGAAAGTGGGGCTGGTTCTCTCGGACAGACTGGGCCTATTTGGAACAGAGAATCGTTGCAGGGAGCCACACGGGCGCCCAGGCAGGCACAGGGGCGTCACGCGTGTCTGCGGGCCCTCAGGGTCTCTGCTCGTTTCTGCCGCGCTGTGTGCCCGCCTGCAGTGACACTGTGGGTGTGGCGTCTGCCCTTCCTGGGGCTTGGTGACCTGTGTTACCATCTTGTTGTTCCTGCACGGGTGAACCCACATCCTGTGCGTGGGAGTGCTTGGGCTGTTCCTGCCTTTTGGCTGCCTTGAACACGTGTATGCGTGTTTCTGCATGGCACTGTGGAGCCCAAGTGCGGCCGAGCAAATTCTCACCGTCCTCACTTAGTTGAAGTCTCAAGCTTCTCCCACGTCACGGTCCCACTCCTTTGAGCTACTCATGGCCTCCCCGAACGTGGCTGCTCTAAAGGGAGAAGGGTCCCCCAGGGCAGGACTCGCAGGCACCTGCTGCCCCGCCATGACACTGTGCTGTGGCAGTGAGCCTGGGCTCCGGAACGGCTGCTCCCTCGTTTCTGATGTGAACATGTTGAGGGCAACCAGGAGGACATGTCCGCCTGCCTCGAGTCACGTGGCCCTGACAGTCATGGACGCAGCACACAGGTAGACCAGGCTGAGCGTGAGGGCGTCAGGCCGAGCCAGACCGGGTGCTCTGCCACCAGCACCCACCGGTCCAAGCCACCCTCCCCGCGTCTCTGTCTCCTGGTGGAGGCTGCAGGGCAAGCGGCCATCCCGATGCCCGGAGGTTGCTAGCACTGTCTGGGAGGCCTTGGCCACATGAGGTTTGTTTCTGCCCTGTTTCCACCTGCTCTGGGTGGAAAAACAAGCTGTGTGCCACGGCACATATCTAAGGGACCTGCGGCTGCAAGATTTCCGCTGGAAGGCCGCGTTGTTTCAGATGTGTGGATCTTTATCAGCATTTGCCCTCATCTGTTTATGGAAAACAGCTGCATCCCAGCAGTACACCTAAGGCGCAGCGACCAGTGACCTGACACCTCCACACGGGGCGGGGTCTCGCCGCCCATGGCCTGGCCCGCTCGGGAGGGGCACTCTGGGCCCGAGCTGGTGGCTCCAGGGCTGCTGCCAGCTGCAAGGTCAGCTCTGGCAATCGGGCGTGGAAGGCCCTGGCACTGGTGATGCTTTTGGGGTGTGCTGTTGGAGCACATGCTGGGAGCATGGGATGGTGGCAAGACTCCTCATGGCTTCCTGCACAGCCAGGCAGAGGTGTACTCTGCAGGCTGACCTGGGACCGAGAATCCCCAAGGGAGTGTGCAGGAAATAAGGCCAGACTGTGCTTGGGCAAGATCCCCAAGACATGAGGCGGGGCTGCTCTGCCCGCAGCCTGGCAATGCACTCGGCTGCACTGCACTTCCGGCTCTGCCATGCTGGTCTGGCCGTGTGTCCACGCATCACTGCTTGGGGCTGTCGTACCACCATGCAGCAGGGTGAGAGGGGCCTCCAGTAGGGAGCCGCGGGACCAGGACCTTGCCTGCATCCTGCCATTTGCTCCACACCATGCGGGCAGGGGGCGCTCTGCTCAGGTGGGTGCCCCCACACCTGTCCCTCCCTCAGCCCGCAAGTGGCTGGACCGTAGGGGTGCTCCAGGACAGGCACCCTCTGCCCCCACACTGGAGCCTCTTGGAGTGGGGTGTAGGAGGCGCTGTGGGACACAGGGACATGGGTCCCTCCAATGGGGGGGTCCAGGCCGGACGCCCCCAGGAGATGGGGGCCCAGCTCACAGAGATCTGTGCATGCGTGTTCCCCTGGCCGAGGAGAAACCCCCCAGAGCCCATCAGGCCGTTGGCAGGTGCACAGATGTGGCCTGAGCCCTAGTGTTGTAAGTGAGCAGAGTTGTTTCGTGCCCCTCCAGCACAGAGAAGTGCCCCAAAGCTGGACGCCTTCTTCCTCTCCGCTCCCCTGCTAGCCGTGGGAGACTTGGCACTGTGTCCGCTGTTGCCACCTGCCTGGTACTTCTGGCTTCCGGTCCAGTTACCACTGCCTGGAGTGTCCACTACACACTCACACCACCCCACATCCTACACACACACCTCAGACACACCACACTCACATTCACACGTCACAGACACACTACACCTCACACACTCATACCACATGCATCCCACACTCAGACCTCACCTCACCTCACACACTCACACCACCCTGCATCCCACACTCTGACCTCCCCTCACACCACACTCACAGACACACCTCACAGACACACCTCACCTCACACTCACCCCCCCACATCCCACACTCACACCTCACCTCACACACTCACTTCACACCTCATATACTCATAGCACCCCACATCCCACACTCAGACCTCACACACACAAACTCACTTCACACCACACCTCACATTCACACCTCACAGACACACCACACCTCACATACTTACACCACACCACATCACACACACTGACCTCGCCTCACCACACTCACAGACACACCTCACTCACAGACACACCACACCTCACATACTCATACCACATGTATCCCACTCTCTGACCTCACCTCACACACACACCACACCTCACACACTCACACCACCCTGCATCCCACACTCTGACCTCCCCTCACACCACACTCACAGACACACCTCACAGACACACCACACCTCACACTCACCCCCCCACATCCCACACTCACACCTCACCTCACACACTCACTTCACACCTCATATACTCATAGCACCCCACATCCCACACTCAGACCTCACACACACAAACTCACTTCACACCACACCTCACATTCACACCTCACAGACACACCACACCTCACATACTTACACCACACCACATCACACACACTGACCTCGCCTCACACCACACTCACAGACACACCACACCTCACAGACTCATACCACATGTATCCCACTCTCTGACCTCACCTCACACACACACTTCACACCACACATCCCATTCACACCTCACTTCATACCTCATACACCTCACATACCTCATATCACACCACACCCATTTTCAGACTTAACCTCACATTCACACACACACATACACCTGCCTCCCTCACTTCACAGGACACCTCACATTCACACTTCACTCACACCACACCTCAGATGAACAACTTATACCACACACACCTCACCACATCCCACACCTCATGCACACACACGTCACACATCACACCTCACCTATTGCGTCCTCTGTCACGCCTCACCTCACACTGCTCACGCCACACCCATCCGTTTTCTCAACTCCCACAGCGTGTTCACACCTTGCATCCCCCACACTCACACTTGAGACTTGCACACCATACATGCCACAGTTCTCACATGCGTGTGCACACTGACATCACATGGCCATGCATCACTTTGCCCCCTGGCTTTCTGCCCAACCTGTGGCAGGGGCAGGACAGCAGCGGATGGAGCCCCTGCCTGGTCTGTCCAGTCCCATGGGTGCCCAAGGAGGAGGTGGTGTTGGCTTCATGTATAGGGTGTGTTGGAGTGAGAGGAAGATTTGAGTAAGCAGTCAAGACATCCTTGGGACACCCTTGTCCCACCTCCAGCTCCCTGCTAAAGTGGACCTGGGGGGCACGCACGACGGCTCGGGTAGAGGGGTTCCTGCCGCCCATGTGGGGGACCTGGGTTGAGTTTCTGGCTATTGGTTCTGGTCCCAGCCATTGCAGGCATTTGGGGGTCAAGCCTGCTTCCTGTCAGACACATTGTAAGATAGGGGGCGCAGAAAGCCCCAGGGGTCAGTAATCTGAAAACCTCACTGTGGCACCCAAGCCCTCCCTTGGTGGTCATGTGAGGGCATCCCGCTGGGAGGCAGGGCAGGGTGGCTCCCATCCCAGGACGGGCCCTGAGCCCGCCTGTATCTGGAAAGGGCATGGGAGCACCTGGAGTCACTGCCCGGGGTGCCCCAAGGCTCCCCAAGTTCTGACACTGCCCAGGATAGTGAGCACGCAAGCCACTCTGCAGCTGTCCCACAAGCCCCGGGCTGAAAGCAGGGTTTTCAGGGGCACCACACTGTCCCTGTGTTGTGAGGGATCCCCTTTAGTGACCAGGGCTGCTGAGCCCACCCACGGCAGGTGGCGCATAGCAGGGGTCCCAGTTGCCTGCCTGCTCTTCAAGCCTTCCCGGTCTGAGCTCCCTTCTGGCTGTTGGAGAGCTGACTGGCTCTTTGTGCTGCCCGTGGTCATGTAGCACCTCCCTCCAACGGGGCTCCCGTGATCCCGGGCTGTGGGGCAGACCTGCCCCGTGTCACCGCCCAGGCTGGCTCTGCCTGCCCTGCAGTTCCTGGGTGCACCTTGTTCCTCGGGCCTGCATCACCCTAGTCCGCTCTCGTTGCTGTTGGAAGTCTCAGGTGGATGAGCCGGAGGCTGGGAGTGGAGTTTTGATGTCAGCCGTGCTGGAGAGCGAGCTGACTAGGACCCTGCACCTCAGCCCTCTGCGGTGCGGGCCAGGAGGAGGAGGGTGAAGGGTCACCCCTCAGCAGGGCGGAGGAAGGGGTTGGGCGGTTGTCTTCCCCGGGAGTAACCACTTGGGGACTGCGCTCACATCGTGGTGGCCACAAACCAGACACGGAGCTGCACCTGGGACGGAGGCTGGCCGTGGGGCTGGCCGTGGGGCTGGCCACACCAGCTCCTGTCGCTTAGAGGGGTGGGTGTGGAAGGAGCTAGCAGTGTCCACTGCTGTGCGCCTCGGGTCAGTGTGATCTGAGGGTGGATAGGCCATCTGACACACAGAGGCCTGGGCCGCGCAGCCAGCCATAGCTTGCAGCCAGGCCCGCGTCTGCTCTCCCGCACGTGTGGAGTCCTTCTGGGAGATGAGCTCAGGACATGTGTAGGGCTGACCCACGGCTGTTGCGGCAGGGTGGCTAGGGGGCTGTGCGGGGATGCTGGGCTGTGTCCACAGCTGTGTGCTGTAACAAGGCTCGTGCGGCCTGGGCACCAGACCCGTCTGTGTGTGCGGGGCCTTCTTACTGGGGTGTCAGCATCATGGGACCACCCTAATCCAGTGTGACCTCATCCCGGCTAATCATATCCAGATAAGGTCCTGTGCTGAGGGACTGGCAGGTGTCAGCGGGGCTGAGGGGAGCTGACTATACCCCCAGGGGCAGATGGACCTTCCGGCAGGAAGGCAGGGGAGGGGCAGCGGCCTGCGTGGACCCCAGCCGCTTGAGGTTGAGAGTGACTCCTCCCAGCTGTGAGGGGGCAGGGACGGGACCCAGGCGGCAGGGCGGGGAAGGGGGCTGGCCCCGGCCTGCTTCCGACCCCAGGGTGGGGATCGTGAGCCTGGCCTGGAGCCTGGGCGCAGTGCTTGGGCATAGGAGTCCCGGGCTGGCCGTGGCTGTGGCCCTCTCTCAGAGCTCAGCCATGTGCAGCCCGCTGGCTGTCTAGACTTGTTATCTGGCCCGTAATTCCCGAGGGCCTGAGCGGGCAGCTCGGCGCTGTCGAGATAGCAAGGGGCTGAAGTCATTGGCCTAAATCCTGCGGCAGGAAGTCCATGCCGGGACGATGGATGGCCTGGGGCCGCTGCCCGTGCAGTCAGATAACGCGTCTAGACTCTGCTGGCCGCTTCCTCCCCTTCCTTCGCTGTCCTGTCGGCCGCCCCCGCCTTCCTGCTGCCCTGCCTGGGGCTCCCAGGAGAGGCCAGCTCCGGCCGGCCTGCGGGGCGCTCCGGGCAGGGCCCCGGGCCTCTGTCACTCTGTCATCTCGGAGCTCAGCAGAAGAGAGAACCATGACGTGCCTACCTCTCGCTGGTCTCCAAAGGTCACCAGAGGGTCAGTGGTGGGACTGTGAGGACGCAAGTTGATGTCAAACAGACACAGAGACTTGCAGAAGCCCTGGGGGAGAAGGTGCAGGAGCGTCTTATCTGAGCCGGGCCTGGGAGCTGCGGAGCACCGGCAGGCGGCCGGCTCGGGTTTCCGGAAAGAGGCCCATGTACAGATGGGCCGCCCTCGGATCCCAAAGTGGAGACTGGGGAGAGGGCGGAAGGCCGCTGGGTCACCCCTGTCAGCAGGCAGAATTCCCTGTGTGTGTCCCAGTATTTGAGGACACCTGTGGGAATGGGAGGAGACAGCCTCGGGGGCCACGGGGCGGGGTGGGGTGGTGGTTCCAGCCAGCCGCTCCTGAGAGACAGAGACGTGCTTCCCTCTGTTGGGTCACTTCCCACATGCCCACGGTGGCTGGGCAGGACCAGCGTCACGGCTGGAACTGGGAGCTGAAGCCAGGTGTCCCACATGGGTGGCAGGGACTGAGTCACCCAGACTGCCACGGACAGCTCTGGGGTCTGTGATGGCAGGAACCTGGTATCAGTGCCAGAGCTGGGGCCCAGACCAGGCATCTGATATGAAACCTGGCATCTTAACTTACCCCAACACCATCTACCCCTTCCCATCCCAACCCACCAGCTGTCCTAAAGCTCTGAGCCCCAGGGGAGCCCAGCGATTTGGACAACTGCATGGGAATGCTCTGTAGAATTCCATGGGTCAGGACAGCTGCCCCCATGGCCACCCCCATGGCCACCGCCTCAGCCATGACCACAGCTGCCCCACAGCTGCCCCCATGGCCACCCCCATGGCCACCGCCTCAGCCATGACCACAGCTGCCCCACAGCTGCCCCCATGGCCACCCCCATGGCCACCGCCTCAGCCATGACCACAGCTGCCCCACAGCTGCCCCCATGGCCGCCCCCATGGCCACCGCCTCAGCCATGACCACAGCTGCCCCCATGGCCGCCCCCATGGCCACCGCCTCAGCCATGACCACAGCTGCCCCACAGCTGCCCCCATGGCCGCCCCCATGGCCACTGCCTCAGCCATGACCACAGCTGCCCCACAGCTGCCCCCATGGCCGCCCCCATAGCCACCGCCTCAGCCATGACCACAGCTGCCCCACAGCTGTCCCCATGGCCGCCCCCATGGCCACCGCCTCAGCCATGACCACAGCTGCCCCACAGCTGTCCCCATGGCTGCCTCCATGGCCACTGCCTCAGCCATGACCATGGCTGTCCCCACCGCCATCGCTATGACCACAGCTGCTACCACCATGGCCACAACTGCTGCCTCAACAGTGACAACCAAATTAAAAATGTATTGAGCATTTGCCACGTGCTGGTCTGTGTCAACTGGCTGGAGACCCGTGGTTTCCTCTCCCTTTGTCTTAGAGCCCTGCCCACCCCCGTGTTGCAGTGCCCAGGCTGAGGCTCAGAGGAGTCGCTGGGCTGGGGTTCAGAGTTCAGAGGCCTGCTAGAATCTGGCAGGGCTGGCTCCGAGACTGCCTGAATGTGCGAGCCAGCAGGTGGGGCAGCTGAGATGGCTCGGGCTGCAGGGTCAAAAGTCAGAGGTCAGGGTGCCAAGATGTCACCCGATGCTCTCTTCCCTCCTTGTGCACTGTCCCCTGGCAAAGGCCAGACCCTCCCTTGTACCAGGGTCTCCCCCAGCCGGGGAGATGGACCCTGAGCTGCCCAGGGGGACCACTGAGCGTCCCTGCCTGACATGGGAGGGACATGACCTCTTACAGGAGTTCACGGAAGGCGGTGTGTGGCGTGGGAAGTAGTTCAATGGGGTGGACTGGCCGCTCGGGGAGCAGTGGGCAGCCAGGGTGAGAAGAGGGCGTCTCTGCAAGGCAAGGTGGGAGAGCCGTGCTGTGCGAAGTCAGCAGCCAGGAGGGGCAGAGCAGGAGCAGGCTGTCTGCGTGCGTGCGTGTGCGTGTCTGTGCGTGTCCGTGCGTGTCCATGTGTGCGCACGTGCACCTGGACGGCTACGCAGACGCACTCGTGTGCACCTGTCCACCCGGGTGGAAGCACGGTTATGCCTAGCACAGCTGTGGGCACCGTGACCCTGGAAGGCACCCGTGGGGCACGGTTATGCCTAGCACAGCTCTGGGCACCGTGACCCTGGAAGGCACCCGTGGGGCACGGTTATGCCTAGCACAGCTCTGGGCACCGTGACCCTGGAAGGCACCCGTGGGGCACGGTTATGCCTAGCACAGCTGTGGGCACCGTGACCCTGGAAGGCACCCGTGGGGCACGGTTATGCCTAGCACAGCTGTGGGCACCGTGACCCTGGAAGGCACCCGTGGGGCACGGTTATGCCTAGCACAGCTGTGGGCACCGTGACCCTGGAAGGCACCCGTGGGGCACGGTTATGCCTAGCACAGCTGTGGGCACCCTGACCCTGGAAGGCACCCGTGGACTGGGTAGCTGATCATGAGACGACAGACGTTCCACCCTCTCCTCTGGGTGTGACTGTCGACGCGGGAGGTGATTTCCTTCATGCCAGGCTCTGCTATCCCCTCGCTCTGGCACGGGGCAGGCGTGTGGGTAGAGGGCCCAGCTCTGGACCCCCAACCAGGGGCTGTGCTTTGTCCCTCAGCACTCCCTGCTCCCAGGCGGGGTCAGGGGTTATCTGTGGGTGGGCAGGGGGTATCCTGGCCTGTCCCCTGCTGTGGCATCTGCTAAAGCCATTAGGGAACCCCGCCCTTCTGGCAGCAGCCCGGCTAGGGTTTCTGACCTCTGAGCTGCCCCTGGTCCTCAGACCCCAGAGCCGAAGGGGCTGCCCAGGATCCACATGAGGGGCCGGGGGGCGGGGTGGAGCCAAGAGGGCCCAGGATGGGAACAAAGAGACAGCCCCTGAGAAACGGCGCAGCCCTGACGGGTGGGGACGGCATTTGTCCTCCTTCACCCCGGGGGCCAGAGGCCATGCTGACACACGGCAACACGAGGGCCAGATGGAGGCCTGGGAGCCAGATCCTACCGCCAGGAGGCGACTGGGCCTCGCTGTGCGGAACAGGCCTCAGTGTTCTCAGCTGTGAAGTGGGGCTGCTCTGCAGACAGCCTGAGGTGGAGCGCGAGGACCCAGAGCGGCTGTCGTGGGACCACAAGGGCCTGGCACCCTCCGGGAGCAGCTGTGCACTGCCAGCTGCAGTGGGAAGCAGGCAGAGGGGAGGAACTTGGCCCTTCTCTAAGCTGACCCCAGCAGAGGCTCCGTGTCTTCATCTGTTACCCCCTGAGCCCAGCCCCTTCCCCAGAATTCTGCCCACCTGTGCGTGGTCCCCAGCCAGGCACCCCTGTGCCTGGGCTCCCTGCTGTATGCTCTGGGGTTTCTCAGCTGGCGCCCTGTGCCCCAGAGCCGGGAGGAGGTCCCTGCTCAGGCTGCCGGATGCTCTCCAGCGTGCTCGATGCTGCTGGCCAGCGGCCTGCGAGGTTCCGTTTCCCCCTCCTCCATGAATCATCCTGGGCTCGAGCATCTGAGAGCTGGAGCTGCCGCCCGTGGGCTGGGAATCCCATGCCAGCGAGGGCGCAGGTGCGGCTGGCAGCTCATCCAGCACGAGACCCCACATTGCCCGAAAGAGTTGGTAGGGGCTGTGCCCCAAGCCTGGTCCTCCAGGAAGGCCTGGCTCCTTGAGAGGAGGACCCTCTGCCCCGTGCCCTACAGGGATGGCACTACTCTCACACTCTCACAGAACTCCCAGCTTCTACTCGCTCCTCGCACGCCCACAGCAGTCAGGACTAGGCCGGACCAAAAATGGAAGCTGAACAGTCTGCCCAGGTCCCCCACGGGGGTGATGGGGACGCAGCCTCTGAGCCCTTGAAGCCGGGAGCAGCAAGCTGGGGTCTGCAGCTCCCCCAGGCCCCGGTCCTTTGTGGCAGGGCCATCTCTGTGTCAGCAGCAGGCAGGCGGCATCCCTCAGGAGCTCTGGGCAGAGCAGCTGGTGCTGCAGACCATACGGCTCTGGGGCCGTGTCTCTGTGCCCCTATGCACACGTTGCAGGCTGGCCCTGCGTCAGCTTGCTGGCAGAGTGTGCCAGGGGCATGTGCAGCTGTGCCCCTGGCAGCCCTGAGGTGTCCCCTATGAGGGGGTTGAGTGGAGAGTCTGGGATCTCACCTGGGAAAAGTGGGCCCACCAGGGTTGCTAGGCTAGGTCCGTGGGGCCTCTAGACAGGCACGGGGAACAGGTCCTCTTGCAGCTGGGTTTCCTGCCTGGCACAGAGGCCCGGGCGGGGGCGGCAGGGCCGTGTAAGGTTTCCTCTGTCCACTGGCCCAGCCCATCCATCAGTGCCTGGCGCACCTGTGAGACCCCAGGCTGAGTGTCACGGCTGACGCTGTTACACAATCCAGATTTATTGGGCCGGGCCGGGCCTGCGGGCTTGGTGATGTGCGTGGCGCCAAGCCCTCTATGAATCTATCTGTGCCCCGCCCTGGCGCAGGAGCCCGCCGCCAACTCCGCTGCATCTGCTCCTGGGCTAGAGGCATCTGACAGCCTGGCCGAGTGTCAGGCCTTGGGCACGCCCTGTGGGCTCCATCACCCTGAGCACTTGAAGGTACACCCACTATATCCCTGGGAGCAAGACCACCGGTGCTCCCTCAGCCCTCCCCCCTCCTCTACACCCTTCCCCTCCGACCCTCTCTGCCCTCCCCCAGACCTGCCCCAGCCCCCATGAGTAAGATTGAAATTGGGTTGTGGCAGCGCCATGACCTCGGCTGCAGCTGCCCTTCCCCCGCCCCTTCATCTTCACAGCAGAAGCCACTTAGGGTGTCAAGAGGGGTTTCTCTCCTTGCCTCTGCGTCTGCCTCTCGGTGGTGGTGGTGTGTGTAAAATGGAAGCCACCCGTGGATGCTCTGGGGCCCGCGTGTGCCCCTGGTGCCTGGCCGGCCTGGGCAGAGGAGGCTGCTAGCCTTCTCCTGACCTCGTGGCCTGCTGGTGGCCAGCTCCTGCGCCAAGGCCTCAGCATATTTGCCACCTCCATACCTGGGGTTCTTGGTTTTTTTTTCTTAAAGATGTATTTATTTGGAAGTCAGAGAGAGGTTGATCTTCTATCCCCTGGTTTACTCTCCGATGGCCAGGAGCTTCCTCCGGGTCTCCCTCGTAGCTGTAGGGCCCAGCGCTTGGGTCCTAGGTGGGTCCATGCCGCGGCACGTGGGGGAGCTGTGGGCTCTGGGGTGGCAGCGGTACCTCTGGCTGCCTCAGTTGGCCCCCGATGTTTCGCTGTGCAGGAGGAGTAGCAGGCCAGCACGGTGTCAGCCCCAGGCCTGCAGGACACTGAAGCTTTGGATGTTCAAACAGCTGGGCTGCCTGGGTGCCGGGTCTGAACCCCAAGTGGGGACAGGACTCCAGGTGGAGGGTGCCACCGGCCAGCCCCTGTGTGCGCCCGCTGTGGCTGTGCTCCCCCGTGTGACCAGCACGCCACGGTTCTGGCATGCGGCACCCGGGTACTCCTAAACTCTGCTGGGTTTTCCTGTAACCCTGAGCCTGCCCTAGAAGAAGTGTTTTTAACTTAAAACAATGATGACAATAATACAAACGTGCAGTGTGCAGCCCGCGGGCCAGCCGGCCGGGCCAGGGCGGGGCTAGCCTCGTCTGCTCCCCGTTCCACCACTCGGCCTCTCTGCCCATGCTGCTGTGCCTGGGGCTGGTCTTTGGGTTCAAGCCCATGGTGAGAATCTCACAGAGGAGCACTCTGCCCAGCGAGCGCATACCGTCCCCTGGGCATCCGCTTTGTAAATCCAAAGTAAGCCTATTTCAGGTGTGTTTTCTGCGAGCGTTTAGAAGTGTCCTGATATGTTCAGCAGCCCAGTACTTCCCTGTCCATCTCGGACACTGCCTCCACACAGTGGGAGTGCGGCAGGGTGCCAGGCAGGATGTTTGGTGGCACCTACAGCTCGAGGGCATCTCTGCCCCCCAGGTGGTCTCCCCAGTGCGCGTGACGATTCCAGGGAGTGGCTGCTCACAGTACAAGCCTCCTCATGTTGCATCTCTGGGCATGCCTGTATGTATTCAGACAGAGGGCAGGAACACACATGTGGCTGGCATGGGTTGGGGTGTGTGAGCCATGCGCGGGAGAGCGTCCCACACGCACGCGCGTGGCCATGATCGCACAGCTGTGGCCAGGCCTCTGGCAAGGTCTTGAGCAGCCAGCTCCCTCGTGAGTCCTTGGTGACAGGTGCGGCAGGCCTTGCCCTGAAGCGAGGTGGACTTGTCCACACCGTACCAGTCAGCCGGGTGGGGGGACAGCTCTGAGGAGCGGGGAACAGTGAGCAGGGACCATGAGAAGGCAACTTGCTGTTGGTCCGCGTGTCTCCCATGTGGGCATAACGGAGAGGCCGAGCTCCGGGCCAGCGCTCCTTCAGCCCAGGTGCAGACTCCACCCTGGGGCTGAGAACGTGCATGAACCCCAGTGTGCTCCTCAGAGGGGTGTACTGTGGGTGCTGCTCCAAGCCACAGCACAGGGCCTGCTCCCCCTGCCTCTGGGCACACGGCATGGGGCCTGCACCCCTGGCTCTGGGCACACGGCACAGGGCCTGCACCCCTGGCTCTGGGCACACGGCACGGGGTCTGCAACCCTGGCTCTGGGCACACGGCACGGGGCCTGCACCCCTGGCTCTGGGCACACGGCACGGGGCCTGCACCCCTGGCTCTGGGCACACGGCACGGGGTCTGCAACCCTGGCTCTGGGCACACGGCACGGGCCTGCACCCCTGGCTCTGGGCACACGGCATGGGGCCTGCACCCCTGGCTCTGGGCACACGGCACGGGGCCTGCACCCCTGGCTCTGGGCACACGGCACGGGGCCTGCACCCCCTGGCTCTGGGCACACGGCACGGGGTCTGCAACCCTGGCTCTGGGCACACGGCACGGGTCTGCACCCCTGGCTCTGGGCACACGGCAAGGGGCCTGCACCCCTGGCTCTGGGCACACGGCACGGGTCTGCACCCCTGGCTCTGGGCACACGGCAAGGGGCCTGCACCCCTGGCTCTGGGCACACGGCACGGGTCTGCACCCCTGGCTCTGGGCACACGGCACGGGGTCTGCACCCTTGGCTCTGGGCACACGGCACGGGGCCTGCACCCCCTGGCTCTGGGCACACGGCACGGGTCTGCACCCTTGGCTCTGGGCACACGGCACGGGTCTGCACCCCTGGCTCTGGGCACACAGCACGGGTCTGCACCCCTGGCTCTGAGCTCATGGCACATTCTTCAGCCAGCACCTAAGGCACGCCCACAGTGGGTGGTCACAGAGGTCACATGACCCGATGAAGGGCGCCCACACCCATTGCTCAGGGAGTGTTCAGACTGATTATTGCTAACTCCCTGTTCCTAGGTGGCTTTGGCTCAGTCATGGTCTTGTGGTCGCCACTTGGCTGGCCAGGTGAGCGTGCGGAAGCAGGTACCTGGGCTCTGTCAGCTCCGTGTCCCTTATGGAGAGCTGATAAGTATTTGGCCAAACAGATGGATGAGTGAGTGCATGGTGGGTGTGTTCTCAGGAAAGCCCACGTGACCACGCAGCAAAGGAGTCAGGCCAGGCCACATGTGTGATCTCTTCCTGCTGGAGGGAAGCTGAGGCCCAGCAATGTGCCTCCTCCAGGGCCAGCCACAGACCGTGCTGCGGGTGGACGTCCAGCCCTCGCTGCGCTGCTGCCTCTGTCGGGCCCAGGACAGCTGAGAGCCGCAGGCCTCTGTCTCGCTGCTCCGTGTGAATCACCCCGTGGGCCAGGGTCAAACTCTGGGCAGAGGACCAGTTCATTAAAACAGCGACCTCACTTAGGCTTGGGACACCTGAAATTTACTATACTAATTTGTCAAGTCGTGCAGAAGAGCCCAGCCACAAATGGTTCATCTGGGACTGGTGAGAGCCAGCGGGGCGGCTGGGCAGGAGGTGAGGGTACAGTGACACTTGGCTGCGCGGCGCCCAGGAGGCCTGGCCATGTAAGTCAATGGAGCCAGCCTTCCATTGCAGCCCTCCCAGCTTTAGCGCCCCTCCAGGAGAGTGGTTTATGGAGGAAACAGGAAGTGGGAAGGCGGTGCAGGGGATGCGGTGGCCGATCCTCCGGCCATCCTCGGTGAGGGGCAGGGGAGGAGGTTGCTGTGTTGGCCACTGTCGGCAGGGACCACACGTGAGCTGAGCCCTTGTGAGGCCGCTCGCCGCTCCCTCAGCCCGAGTTGATCCCGGGGATCCGAATCTCTGGGACGGCGCCTCCGTCGGCAGGTTGGATCTCTGAGTCCTGCACCTTGGCCCCGTGGCTGCTCCCCAAAAGACAAGACAGGCACGGGCCCGTCCTGGGGTGCTCCCTGGCCCCTCAGATCCTGGGGCCGGCTGTCTGTTTACACGGCCGGGGCTATGAGGAATACAGCCTGTACATGCGTCTGGTTCTTCCATCAGGCCTCGGGCAGCCCCGAGGAGCTGGCCTCAGCTCCCCGGGGACACTCGAAAACTCAGGAACGAGCCTGTTTATATTGTATTTGCATTAATGCTTCCGCGAGTTTATTTTCAAAGTGGCGGGAGAACAATGCATAGTAGGCTATTAAACCCAGACACAATCAGCTGCGAACTGGCCGTGCTCCCGAGGCTCCTCCCTGGCTTTGAAGGGTCCCCGGGAGGAGGGGGGCCGCTCGGGGCTCCCCGGCCGCCTGCCCGTGGCCACCGCGGCCCGTCATATGGAATGGATTAGGCCGCTTTCTCGCACTGTCAACTTGGGTGTTCTGCACGCAGGCTGTTTTCGCCGGGGTCTCAGTTTTGCTTTTTATAACGGCAGGAAGTGCCCTCCCGGCCCACATGTGAAGCTGTGTGGGAACAGCAGGGCGGGGCGGGCGGAGCAGCAGTGTCCTGCACGCCCGTGGCCCCGCAGAGCTTTATGGGCTGGCTGTGAGGACGCGGGCAGTGGGATGTGTCCCCCAAGGAGCCGGCCTGTCCCTAATGGGCCTACCCGGCTCACCCCGAGGCCGCGCAGTGTCCAGGGGAGACCATTAAAGCGTCAGAGATTGCAGCTGCTGTTTAACTTGTTCTGAATTTCCTGCTGGCCTCAGCAGATGTGTACAGGAAATGGGCGGTCAATGTTTAATAGGTCATACCTAACCAGACAATTAACAGGTGCTGTGGTTTAGAAAATCCTGCGTGGAGCCTAGGTGCCTCTCACAGGAAGGCTGGTCTGACAGGGGCTCCACGGGCGTGGCTCTGGGGCCCGGGCTTCCAGCCACCCCTACTGCAGTACTGGCTCTTGGGTTTCCGAGCCCAGTCACTTGTGGTGGGTGGCTGCGTTGGCAAAGTTGGTGCCTGAGGGGCGCCGCCTCACTGGGAGCCACACATGTCCTGGGGAGTCTTGCTTATCCGTTCTCAGCAGGTGATGGCCAGCTGGAAAACAAGCCAGGCCCTGCCTTGGCACCCAGGCCTCCTGGAGGGCCCCGAGCAGCATGAGGGACGGGCGTGTGTGACGGGTGCCTGCTCACCGTGCTCATTTGCAGGGTGCTCCCCCACGGACAGCCTCACTACCCTCACCCGAGGAGGTCAGGGGTCACCTCGTTCCCATTTTAAACAGGGCAACTGAGGTGCCAGCAAGCTTGAACTTGGTGTGGGGGCAGGACGACCTGGCAGTGGGGCTGGGGTTTGAACCCATAGATCTAACAGCTGCATTTATAGTGGTGCCAACTTGAGCCTGTAGGGACAGGACAGTCACTTCCTGACTGCTCCCACAGCTGTGTGTGCGTCTGCCACGTGGCCGGACTGCCCTCGCTGTGGGCTCTCTACAACAAGGGGGTTGCACCTGGCAGGCAGGGCATGCAGGCTTGGGGTTGAGCTGTGGTCACCCTCACAGGGCCAGTGGGCCAGCTGATTGTCCAGCCTGGCCCCAGGAGCCCTGCCTTGGGAAGGTGGACAGAGGTGGGGTAGCGGAGTGCGTGCCTGCGGCTGAGCCTCCTGAGGGTCGGACTGTCCCCGGATGGAAGGGGAGTGAAGGGCAGGCGCTGCCCCGGGACCCTGCCCTGCAGCTCTGCCTCACGGCCTACCTGCTGCCTGTGCGCCTGAGCTGCGGCCCTTGGGCCTGCCAGCTGCACAGTCCCGAGACGTGGCTGCGATCGCTACTCCCCCACCTTGGAACAAGGCACAGCACAAAGAAAGTGAGGTGACGGGCACTGCCGCCCAGATTCCGCTGGCAGTGCTGCGCGGGTGATGACAGCGGGGCTGGCGCCTCTTGGTGGCTGCCACCGCCGTCTGGCCCCGGAGAGCGCGTTGGTGCACGTCTGCGGGAAGGAGCCCTGCAGCCAGGACAGTCCTCGGCTTCCCCTCAGACTGCTGTCCTGCCCTGGTGTGGATTCGGAGGACGTCCCTCGGTGGTGTCCAGGTGATGCTGTTCCTGGCACGTCAGCGCCTCTGTGGTCACTGCGCACGTGGGAAACAGCACATGGCTTTGATTGGCACTGTGAGTTCAGGGCTGGCACAGGGCCACTCGCCCTGGGCTTGGGACACGGCCCTCCCAGCCAGAGGTTCCGGCCAGATGGGACATTGGCCACCCTGGCTGGGAGGCCTCAGACCTGGTGGGTCAGATGAAGGGACAGAGGCCTGGGGGTTCCCGGGCACTGCCCACACCCGCACAACCCATCACGCATTAGCCTGATGAGCTCTCAGCTCTCCTGACCGCCAGCTCCAAACACACAACTAGGCAGAAGTTGGGGTGGTGTCCCCAGGTACTCTCAATTCCTCCTGTCCCCAGGATCCCCTAGGACAAATTCAAGAGCAGCGACGTGCGGCATTGTGTCATAGTACCTGATTAATGAGCTGCCCGGGGCTGGGCCATAAATTGTCGACTATAGAGCGTCTGCAGTGGTGTTCCCTCACCAGCACTTGGACCCAGTGACACTGCGTAGGTACGCTTAGGAGCTCAGCTGCCAACAGCACTTCCGGCTGCTCCCGCTGACGCATCTGTCCCCGCCGGCAGCTGTTACACGTCACACAGGGCCGCCTAGGCCTCGACTAGGTGTCTGGCTTTGTGGGACGGGGATTTGGCCAAAGCCAGCGTCCCACAGAGACACGGCTGCCAGCGGGGGTCGGGGGGCTGTCCCTTCCACTGTGCACTCATGTTCCGTGTGCCAGCCTTGCGCACACACCTGAGTCTGTAAGTCCATTTGCGGGCTCCACGTGTGTCCTTGAGTAGGAGAAAGGGCGTGAAGGGACTGGCCGTGACCCCTGCATGCTGTCCTGTCCCTGGTGCAGCTGGTCCCCTGGAGGCTGTGGACACGCCCCACGCTCGGTGTGCTCACTGGTGTCGGGGCACGTGGGGTTACCTTAGGACTTGCTCCCTGCCGCAGCCCCTCCCAGGGTGGGCCTGCTGGGGGCCCTCGTGTTGGGGAGCCGGGATGGACACGGGACCCCGCTGGCTGACTTGCAGAGCAGGGCTGAAGCAGCTCCTCCCTTGGGCACTTCTGCGGACACATGGTCCCTGGACTCCTGGCGGCGTGGCCAGCGCCAGGGCCTGTGAAACTGGGATAGGTCCCTGCAGCCTTGACACCCAGCCTGCATGACAGCAGTGGGGAGGGTCCAGAACGTTCTGGAATTCCAGGTCCTGCTCGCTCACCTCCCCGTCAGGTGACTGCGGGTGCCTGTCCAGTCTTCAGTCCCCAGGTTCACTCTCCATCTAAGGAGGGTAACACCAGGGATTTCCAGGAGCCATGGAACAAAATACGGCCAGGGGATGAGCGGGCAGCCAGCCTGGCACTGCCCACGCGGCTGTGTAGGCGGGCTGGAAGCCCAGCCTGGAGCTCGTCCTTATGCCCCGGAAGCCAGCGCGCCCTGGGGATCTGAACTCGGGTAGGAAGTGTGCAGCATCGCGAACAGGATCGGGTTTGGTGAGAGAGCCATCTGCCCATCTCCACTCAGCGCCGAGCAGCCCTGGGGCGCCCACTCAACAGTGACCCTGGCCGCCACCCATGACCCTGGCAGTGAGGGGTCAGAAGAACCTGGGGCTCCCAAGGCAGCAGCGAGTGGGCGGGGGTGGTGGGGTGCAGACAGTGCAAGACAGTGTGCTGAGAAAGTGGGGACAGGCTGTGGGATTCGTGCGGCGGGGGTCCAGGGGCCGTGAGGGGGGTGTGGTTGCCAGTGCTGCCCAGGGCACCTGTGGAGGAAGGGAAGGCCTGTTGACAGGAACCAGGCGGGGAGCTGCCTGCGGCTGTGACGTGGGAACCAGGGACACTCTTCAGGCGTGGAATGTCAGTGCACCCCGCTGGGTGTGCCCGGGGCTCCTGGGCAGCCTCAGTTAACAGGCACTTGATGGAAACAGCCTCAGCCTCTTTGGCTGGTGCCCCATCTAATTCAGCAGGCACTCCCTAAGCCACTGTTGAAGGGGCCTGAGCCAAGCGGGCAGGGCCCATGTGACGTCATCTGGGCTGCGTGGGTGTCAGGACTGCGCACCACTGGGCAGCTCTGCGTGCCAGGAAGCAGGGCTGGCCGAGGCTCTCCTGCAGGAGCCAGCAGAAGCCCCAGGCAGGCTGCAGAACCGTCACAGAGCCGTCCTCCCTGTGTTGAGCATGCCCGGCTGCCCACTGTTCAACACTGGGGCTGGGACCCACACCAGGCCATCTCGAGCCTGCCAGGGTGCAGCTCTGGGGTCACTCAGCCCACGTTATGCTGTTGGCCACACTGAGAAAGGCTATTTGTGTTGTGCGAGGGAGCTCTCCTGCAACCTGGAGGTCAGGCAGCATTCCCGAGGCTGCAAGGGGCCTGGCACTGAGGCAGAGGCCCAGGCAGGTGCAGGTGGGTAGCACGCTTTACACACGGCCCTGCTCCAGGGCAACTCAAGCCCACAGACACCAGATGAACTCATGCAGCTGCAGTGCCCATCTCTCTAGATCAGGAAACCCTTGTTACCATAGCCTTGCTAGGGCTGTTCCCCTACATGGGGCGAGTCAAGAAAGTTGGCTCTGCCCTGCCCATTGGTGGATGGGTGCGGCTGCTTCTGGGACCGGATGCCCCTCAGTGGTGTCCATCTGGAGGGGAGCAAGGAGCCTGGTGTGTGGCAGAGAACTTTTGGCTCCCGTCCCGTGGTGGGGACTCAGGTAATGGAACCGGGTTACTGTGCAGTAGAGGAGGGGAGGAGGCAGCTTGGACCAGCCTGAAGACGGTAGGCAGGGAGGGCCATGTCCCAAGTGGGCGAGCACCGAGGGCCTGGAGGGCCATGAGACCCTGCAGCTGTCACTCTAGATCCCGGTGAACAGGGCCACGGAGCACCCGGGGCTGGTCATCACTGTCCCCCAGCAGCCCCTGGCAAACAGATCTACCCTGTCCCACCTTGTGCCGAGTGTCATCCAGGAGTGCCCCATGTCTTTCCCTCAAGGGTCCCCGTTGGACCCAGGCCAGCTGCCATGAAACCAGGTATGTTCCCAGGCAGCATCCTGTGTCTACCCTCACCGTGGTGAGGTGCCCTCCCGATGCCCACCTGCTAAGGCCGCTTTGTGCTGGGCCAGGGGACCCAGCCCACGTGGCTGTGCTGTAGGCTGAATGGGCGGGGACGTGGGGGTGCTTGCTCTCTGAGCGAGCCCCGTGGGACCGTGGAGTGGTGTGACTAGGCTGAGCCTGTCTTCTCAGTGAGACGTTCCAGAGCATGGGAGGGCATGTGTGAAGCAGACCCCTGGCAGGGGCTCCCATCTGTGCACACAGTGCCCCCCTAGCCTGCTCCCCCCTGCCGTGGTGTGGAGATGTGAATTCACACGTGAGGATGTCACAAGGGGCTAGCACGTGGGGTCTCCATGTGCACAATGCTGCCATGCTCTGTTCTGGGTTTGCCTCGGGTTTGTCCCTCCCCTCTGGAGCACTGGGGGTGCCCACCGCATGTTCACACTGGGCTGCCTGCAGGGCCGCTCTGGTTTGGGGTGCAGGATTCACCATGCAGCTCCGTCTGCAGGGTATTTAGTCTGCCGTTAGACACAGCAATGTGGCTTCCATCACTCCCACTCCCAGCCCGCCTGCCCCAGGCAGCCACGGGCCAGCTCTGGGCTGCTCACAAAGTGCCACCCACAGGCCAGGCCAGGGACCCCTTGGGACTGGGTCCCACCGTCTCTGCCTGCGAGCCAGGAGCAGGCCAGTCCGTGGGCCTCCTGTGCTCTGGCCGCCCCCCGCACCTGGCCTGTCTGGCGCTAGTTGAGCCTTCCTGACATGCTGTTTACGCCATGGCGAAGGCTTGAAAGTCCACCGCGCTGCTTCCTCTAAACAGCCACTACTGTGAAACACGAAGCAGGCCGCTCCAGCCTGGACACCTGCCCGGCCGCACGCCCCAAGCCTTGCTCGGGAAGATCAAAGGGCTCCCGGACTCCCAGGGGAGACTCCCCAGTGCCCAGGCCGCTGGTTTCCTGAGCCAGTGTGGAGCCCCAGGCCGGGTGGGCACAGACACCGTGCCTGAGTCTCAGCCCAGCCTTGCCCACCAACTTTTCTCCCGGCTTCCCAGAGAAGGGGGGCAGGCGGGTTCCGAGAAAGCCCCCTTTGTTCCCTGTGCCTGCTTTCCTTAGAAGGGGCTTGTCCTCTGCGTGGCGTCTCTGGCCTCTGGCAGAGCCGTCATCGAGTGTCAGGACCAGGATTTGGACAGCTGCGCGTGCTGGGGTGATCAGGGACGTGCCGGGCGGCCGGGGAGGCCACAGGCATGCGAGAGCCTTCGGCGTGTCTGGCCCCTCTGCGGCCAGCTGTCCATCAGACCCAGTCACTTAGGGACAAGTGTGTGCCCCCAGCCTTCCTGGCTTCACCCTGGGCGCAGCTCAGGACAGTGCACAGGCCGCGGGCCTGCCGCTGGGGCCCTGTGGGTGCTACGGCAGGTGACACCAGGGGCTTAGGACCACCCAGTGCATCCCAGCCAGCTGGAAATGGGGAGCCCCTGTGCCCCTTGGCTGCCGGGGGGGTACTGCGCCAGCCTCCAGGTCTCCCTCTTTAAAATGTATTTTTGTATTTGAAAGGCAGATTTACAGAGAGGAGAGACAAAGATCTTCCATCTACTGGTTCATTCCCCAGATGGCCGTACAGCTGAGCTACTTCCGGGTCTGTAACCCTCTGCAGGTAAGCGTTCCTGCTCACTCCCGGAGGAGGTGAACCGTGCCCCGCAAGAGTGACTACCATCTCCGGTACATGCTTGTCCACGAGCTAGGGGGCATTGTGCCTGGTCCGTTCTCAAGGCCCAGGCGGGCACCACGGTGTGTAGTAGCCATCAGAGCCGGGAGCAGCCCTGTTTCCTCCATGCTCGGCTCAGCAGCTGTGAGCTCCACCAGCTCGCACCTGGGGACCCAACATGCACCCAGGCAGTCCCATGGGGTTCCTCTGAGAGGTGTTCTTGGAAACTCAGGAATTTTTGAAAGGGGAGAAATTTGTTAGGAAAAACTAGAGTGCATTTTTTGAAAATGTGGGCACCTAGGGCCTGCATTCTCACTCGGCAGATCCCTCGGGGCCGCCACGGCCACATCACGGTGCTGGGAGAGTGGTCATCGTGGGCTCCCTGGACAGGGTGCTACCAGGGGCATAGCAGGTGAAGTTGCCACCTACGACATGGGCATCACACATCAGGGTGCCAGTTCAAGTCCCAGCTTCCCCACTTCCCTTCTAGCTCCCTGTTAACAAGCCTGGGAAGGCAGCAGCAGCTGCCCCAAGTCCTTTGGCCCTGCCACCCATTGGGGGACCTCGATGCAGTGCCTGGCCCAGCCCCAGCTATCGTGGTCATTTGGAGAGTGGACCAGCAGATGGAAGGCTTCTGTGAAAGACTGACAGACTTTACCTCTGTTGGCCACTCTGCAGCAGCCATGGTCACCAGGCCAAAGCCAGACACTCGGACTGTCCTCTGCTGCTGTCCCGGCTCAGTACAGGAAGCTGGGTGGGAAGCGGAGCAGCCGGGACTGGAATCCGCACCCACAGCGGATGCCGGGACGTTCGGCCGTGTACCCGCCTGCATGTCCCAGCCGTCTGCTGGCTGTCGGGTCTCGTTCCAGGTGTACGGGCATCCTGCTGGGAACGGGGAGCCTCATCTGGGCATGGCTCTCAGTGACGCCACATGGGAGCCCACACCCGACGGGCATCCTGCTGGGAACGGGGAGCCTCATCTGGGCATGGCTCTCAGTGACGCCACATGGGAGCCCACACCCGACGGGCATCCTGCTGGGAACGGGGAGCCTCATCTGGGCATGGCTCTCAGTGACGCCACATGGGAGCCCACATCCGGCCCCTCCTGGGTCACATGGAAGGCCGGTGGGCAGCCACAGTGACAGCGATGCCCTGTGGACACAGTACACATCCCTCCACTCCACTGGGCAGGTGTGGGAGGAGCCCCCGGCGAGTGGCGGTGAGTCCCCACACCAGGGTCAGCGGTGCTGAGGGCCTGGAGGGGGAGAAGATGAGTAACAACATGAGCCTGGACGCCCCCAGGCCAGAAGTCCCAGCTGTCCAGGGGCCTGTGACATCCCAGTGAGGGGCGTGTCTACACAAACACACCACCGCCCCCTTCCCAGACTTTGACAACAAAGTTCCAACACATAGCTGGCTTGAAACTCACCAGGATGGAGCCAGAAGGGCCATCCTGGCCTGGCCGTGGTCCTGGTGACCACAGCCCTAGACCCGGATATGGGCAGCTTCAGGGCTGTAGCCCAGGCCGGCAGGGGTCACTGAGGGCAGAGGCCCACAGACTTTCCCAGCCTCCCATAGGCCTTGCTTCTCCCCCACAGTAGAGAGCCCCCCGCCAGAGGCTCTCACCGCCGTCTGCAGCCACCGGAAGCAGGAGGCCTGGATCCCACACAGACAGCTGAGTGGGTCCTGCGGGGACACGAGTGAGCGTGTCCAGCCCCGTGCTGCTTCGATGCAGGTCTGGCAGGCACAGAGGGTTGTTCTGAGCCACTGGGTGAGGCTCTGCATGGCCAGGGAGAGTGGCTCCCGGCCCCGAGGTGGGCACGGCTGGCAAGGGGCTTCAGTGACCTCAGTGCCCTGGGCAGCCCTTTCCATGACCCAGAGCTCACAAGGCCAGGCTCACAGCCCCCAGCTGCTCACACGATGGCATGTTGCGGGGGGCAAAGCTGGAGAGAGCAGCTGGGGGCCGCCCCCACTCCTAGGTGTGCTCGGGGGCAGCTGTGAGCCCCAGTCAGCAGCCCTGGTTCCCAGGACTGCACACAGCAGGCCCCGGAGCCATGGCTGCTGCCAACGGAGCTTCCCTCCGATCACAGGGGCAAAGGCCACGCCTGCAGAGCGTCCACCGCTGTCCCCCGCTGAGAAGGTCACGGCCAGCAGGAGTGGACTGCAGACGGCAGCACGAGTTCTGCTGCCTCACCGCACAGCGAAGGCGTCTGACCAGCCCCGCCCTGACTCTTTGGGGACCAGGACTGGTGCGTGTGACAAAGCCCGGCTGAAGAGTCTGGCCCTAGCCTCTGCAGCCGCGTGGGGAGTTAAGCAGTGGACAGAAGTACTTCCTCTGTAACCCTTCCTTTCAAACATAAAACAAATCTGAGAAACACACTGTGGGTGACCTGTACAGGCGCACAGACTCTCCCTGCCCCTCCGCACTGCAGGGCGTGCTGGGCCCTGAACAGAAAGGGGATGAGCAACTGGGAACCCAGGATTAAGTGGGACATCCATTCGCCTGCGAGGTCCTTACCAGGAGCCTGGTAGGAACTGGGTCCCCACGAATCGGCGGCTCAGCAAGTGTGGGAGCCGTCGCAGCACGAGGACCGGCCTGGTCGGCTGCCTGGGAAACGGCCTGGGGTGTTGGCAGGTGGGGATCAAGCTTAGGAGGGCCTTCGCAGGGGGAGGACTGGAGGCCTCAGACCAGGCAGGCGTCCTCGGAGTAATGGGGGAGTCCACCTGCAGCCCCTGGGTGAAGCAGGCCCCAGCACGGGTGGTGGGGTGCGGGCAAGCGCAGCAAGAAGGGGAGGGGCTGTCCTGGAGCCCACAGCCTTAAACATCACAGCTCTGGTTCCCAAACTCCACCTGCCCCAGGGCACCTGGGCAGAGACCCAGCCTGGGCTGGCCCAGCCAGCGGGTGGCAGTCTGCTCCACTCGGGCTGCAGAGTGACGACTCAAACCGTGGCTCCAGATGCCCAAGTACAGCTTGAGAACCTGGAAGGCTCAAAATGCATGCCAGGAGCAGGCAGCAACTCCCTGGACACAGAATGCAGCCGACACGCCCACGCGACCAAGATGCCACTTCCCATACCAGGGAGCTGCTCCCTACATACACGCATGCCCACACACTCTCCAGGGAGCTGCCCCCTGCCACCAGGCGTGTCCCAGAGGTCCATGGGGGCTGCCCCCTGCCACCAGGCGTGGCCCAGGGGTCCATGGGGGCTGCCCCCTGCCACCAGGCGTGGCCCAGGGGTCCATGGGGGCTGCCCCCTGCCACCAGGCGTGGCCCAGGGGTCCATGGGGGCTGCCCCCTGCCACCAGGCGTGGCCCAGGGGTCCATGGGGGCTGCCCCCTGCCACCAGGCGTGGCCCAGGGGTCCATGGGGGCTGCCCCCTGCCACCAGGCGTGGCCCAGGGGTCCATGGGGGCTGCCCCCTGCCACCAGGCGTGGCCCAGGGGTCCATGGGGGCTGCCCCCTGCCACCAGGCGTGGCCCAGGGGTCCATGGGGGCTGCCCCCTGCCACCAGGCGTGGCCCAGGGGTCCATGGGGGCTGCCCCCTGCCACCAGGCGTGGCCCAGGGGTCCATGGGGGCTGCCCCCTGCCACCAGGCGTGGCCCAGGGGTCCATGGGGGCTGCCCCCTGCCACCAGGCGTGGCCCAGGGGTCCATGGGGGCTGCCCCCTGCCACCAGGCGTGGCCCAGGGGTCCATGGGGGCTGCCCCCTGCCACCAGGCGTGGCCCAGGGGTCCATGGGGGCTGCCCCCTGCCACCAGGCGTGGCCCAGGGGTCCATGGGGGCTGCCCCCTGCCACCAGGCGTGGCCCAGGGGTCCATGGGGGCTGCCCCCTGCCACCAGGCGTGGCCCAGGGGTCCATGGGGGCTGCCCCCTGCCACCAGGCGTGGCCCAGGGGTCCATGGGGGCTGCCCCCTGCCACCAGGCGTGGCCCAGGGGTCCATGGGGGCTGCCCCCTGCCACCAGGCGTGGCCCAGGGGTCCATGGGGGCTGCCCCCTGCCACCAGGCGTGGCCCAGGGGTCCATGGGGGCTGCCCCCTGCCACCAGGCGTGGCCCAGGGGTCCATGGGGGCTGCCCCCTGCCACCAGGCGTGGCCCAGGGGTCCATGGGGGCTGGTCCCTGCCACCAGGCAGGTCCCAGGGGTCCATGGGGGCTGGTCCCTGCCACCAGGTGTGTCCCAGGGGTCCATGGGGGCTGCCCCCTGCCACCAGGCGTGTCCCAGGGGTCCATGGGGGCTGCTCCCTGCCACCAGGCGTGCCCCAGGGGTCCATGGGGGCTGCCCCCTGCCACCAGGCGTGTCCCAGGGGTCCATGGGGGCTGCTCCCTGCCACCAGGCGTGTCCCAGGGGTCCATGGGGGCTGCTCCCTGCCACCAGGCGTGTCCCAGGGGTCCATGGGGGCTGCTCCCTGCCACCAGGTGTGGCCCAGGGGTCCATGGGGGCTGTGTGCTGTCTAGGAGTTTACTGAGATTCTCTTGCTATGCAGTCAGTCCTTGAACTTGGCCTTCAGTAAGCCTGGAGTCCTTCCAGATGGTTTTCCTGAAAATCTTGACCAGGGCCAAGCCCACCCCCCAAAAGCAGCAGGCAGTTGCCTCCCCACCCCACCGGGACGCCAGATCCCTGGGTTTTGCTCTCACAGGTGCCTCATGCTCACCAGCCCTGACTGTATGACCGGCTGAAAAGTTCCAAGACTTTCTTAGGGTCCTCCAGGGGAACCCTACCCCAGAGCGGCCCCACCCACCCCTGGAGGTATGCACCCCGGGGCCATGTGTGCTGCAGGCCCAAGAGGGGTGCTCCCACCATGGGGAGCTGCGTGTCCCAGGATCACGGGCCAAAGTCATAGCGAGGTGCTGTGTCACTTCCCTCGGACACTTGGCTAGGATCCTGAGAAAGCGGCGTGTTGCAAGGATGCAGGCAGAGTCCTCCCAGCTCAGCCTCAGCCTGGAGGAGGAGCTGGGCTGGGGGTGGGCCGTCTGCAGGCTGCCCACACCTCTCATGTTGCAGCCCCGTGACCTTGTGGAATTCACTGGACCCCTGTGAGTGCTCTGTCCTCATCTCAACCTCTCAGGATCCTGTGAGGCCCGAATAAATCACAGCCGGCAGGGCCCTGGGGGCGTGTCTGCAGCCGGTGCTCCTCCTCACCCCCTTCCAGCCTCACAGCGGGGACACCTGCTTCTGTCCCTGTACCACCCTGTCAGGGCCCCAGGCCCCTGCACCTCCGACAGGACACAAGCACCAAGCCCGGAGGCTCCACGGCAACACCAAGGGGAGCACACACCTAGGCTGATGGAGTCCGTGGGCACCTCCCAGACCTTCCAGGGAAGGAGGACTCCCCACCTCCTTCCCTGCATTCGCCTAGAAGACAGAAGGCTTTGGGGAAGCCCCAGGAGGGGGTACGCCTGGACATTGTCACGTGCCTGCTTGCTTTCGCTGTGTCCTGCCGGGTTCAGCTCCCTGCCACGTGTGTCCTCCATGCTGGGGTCTCACCACAGTGGCCACGGCTGACAGCCTCAAGCTGGATCGATGCCCTCTGGGCCCCAAACCCGGGTTCTCCAAGAGGGGCGGCCATCTCCAGGACCGGCCATCCGATGCCCCCTGAGCCCAACGCCAGGAGCAGGGCACCAAAGACGCCCCACAGCGAAGGCAGCGATCAGGGCTGTCCTCGAGGGCCCCGTGGTGGCCACTGCGGCCCACAGCCTCGTCCCAGCCTGCGCCGGCAGCCAGGGTGGAGCACGAGGGGAGACGAGCTCAGGGTGGCCTCACCCACCGCCCCTCTCCCGTGTCCCCACAGGGAGGCAGCTCCGGGTGAGAAAAACTCCAGACAAGTCCCCACTGGCCAAGCGTGTCACCTGCTGGGGGCCTCCCAGGGCCAGCGAAGGCCGGGGCCCTGACAGGGGCTTCCCCCTGTGTCCCGGGGGCCCCGTCAGTCAGGCGCAGGCCTGGGGGCCGGGCTGGCCGGCCAGCGACTGGAGAGAAAGTGGGGCATTGTTTGAGCAGCTGACCTGCATGCATCTTGGGTTTCGCAGGGGAGACCCTGTGGTCACACCGGCCGCCAGAGCGTCTGCCGGGAGCTGGGGGAGGTGGGGGGCCGGCCATGAGGAACAGCACTTGGGGGGTCCTGAGTGGTGGCCTGTTCGTGACTTACGGGGTCCAGGGCGAGGGGCGGCACATTTTTATCCCATATTTGGTGACGTGGTGGCCATCCAGACTCCTCGCCCCCTCATTTGCCAGAATCTCAGCGAGAAACCCCAGAAGGATTTAGAAATTTCCCTTTCCCAAGGACAGGAAATAAATGAGAGGAGGGGGCGGAGCAGGCTGCCCGCGGGGCGGCAGCTTTGCGGACAGGAAGTGGGCGCCCCTTTCCCCGGCTGCCTGGCCTGGAGCCCCGCTCACAGCCACCCTCTGTTCTCACAGCCTCACTCCTCGCAAACGCCCCTTCCCCTCCCCAGCTCAGGACCCCACGCGCCACTCAGCCAAGACAGAGGAGCATGGCGGGAGGGCGGGTCCAGGGCGTCGGGGCCACGCAGTGTGGGCGCGTGGCTCGTGCTTGGCTACAGTGACAGAAGCCCAGCCAGGAGGCGAGAGGGGAGCAGAGTGGCCCCCACTGAGCAGCAGCCTATGCCTGTTCCTGCCGCTGGGACACTCGCCCTGTGTGGACTGCCGCGTCTCCCGGGCAGGACAGAGCCCCCATGACCTCTGCAAGACCTCAGGTCTCCATGCCGGGAGTCGGGGTCCTTGCAAAGCCACCAGTCAGCTGACCACTGGGGCAGCATTTGCCTTTTGTCAGCAAGTCCCCCACCCCCCCTGCCCCACGGAGACATTCTCTCCTCATGGCTGAGCTCAGGTGCTGATCGGGTCTCCCAGCATGGCTGTCCAGCTGGCCGCCATTTTGTGTTAGGTAGGATGTGCCAAGCCATGCTCGGGACACTGGTTCTGTAAGGGTGAGGCGCTGGCCCTAAGAGCGCCAACAGATGCTGTCAAACCTTCTGAAGGCACTTCGCCCTGTCATTCTGCTGTGGCACTAGCCCCTGGAGTACACAATCAGGACCCCCACCTGGGCAGACAGCAGAGCCCACCCAGTCAGCTAGCCAGGAAGTCCTGGCCTCCATCCCTGGAGGAAACGGCCTTGGGGAAACACACAGGCTGGCTATCACTGCCACATGTCCCCCCTTGCTCCCTGCCCAGGGGCACCCCCTCCAAATACCCGGCAACCCCGACACTTACAGCCCAGCTGATGAGGTGTGGAGTAACAGACGGCTCGGTAACTGGCAGAACCAAGACAGGCAAACACTCATTCTCACGGGAAAGCAGGGGCCCAATCCCGGGACACCTGCCAGGCCACATGCCCAGCAGCCCTCAGCCCCAAGGAGGCATGGACTGCAGCGCCAAGGAGGCGGTGGGCTGCAGCACAGGGGCAATAGCCTGTGCCTCTTTCCTGCCCACCAGTTCCTCAGGGAGGGGTCACAGGGGAGGGGAGATGTACCCCAGGCTCTGCACAGACAGAGTTCCCATGCAGACACGCTTCCCTCATTGCTGGGGAGCAAACAGGTCCAGTAGGGGAACTGACACGCCTCGTGCAACGAGGGTATAGGCCTGGGCTCTGCCATCCACCCCGCCACCCACAGCCCCTTTGGGGTGTTGTGGCCCATGGCTCAGCAGAGGCCTGGGAAGGAGGAGAAGGGGGGCCCCAGCCGGAGCGTGCTGGTGCCCCCTGCACCTGCGGGGGCTTCGGCAGTTGCAAGGAATGTGCCACTGTCAGCACAAACCCAGGGCACCCGGAGCCCACGGAGCTGCCAGAGCTAGTTAGGGAACGTGGGAGGGGCTCCCAGAGGCTGCCAGGCTCACCTGGTGGTCACTGTCCTGACCCAGGATGCAGGCAGGGCGACCGTCCCTGCCCCACCCCATGAGGCCAGTGCTGAGCTGTGGAAAGTGGAGAGGAGTGCCACGGCTCCTCCCTCCTACCGCCTGCACCCTGCGGGGAGCTGGGTGGGGGTCCCTGCTCCCTGATGCTTGTAGGGTGCAGACAGACGGTGAGGAGGGGAGGGGGGCAAGGAGGAGGTCAGGGACAGAGAGCAGGGGTCGGGAGGGGAGGAAGTTGCTGCCTCTTTAAACTGAGGCTTGGCTCTGTTGTGAGTCTCCTGTATGTACAGGGAGCTGGGTGGACACCTGTGTGTGTGCCTGTGTGGCGTGCATGTGGGCCTGGTGCACTTAGACGTGTGTGTGCACATGTGTTGGGGGTCTGAGCTCATACAGCAAGACTGTGGCCCTAAAGCTCCTGTCTCGCCCTGGACTGTCCACTTGTCAGCATTAAGGGATGCTGAGGGACAGCGCTCGAGGCAGGAGGGAGCCTCACGCACGTGCAGGGAAGGCTAACCTGTCACCGTGGTTAGGCCGTGTCTCTTCTCCCAAGGGAAGCCATGCTACTCTCCTGGGCCTAGATCCAGGCTACTGTTGAGGACAGCGGGGCACCATCCAGGTCCCAGCCAGCCCCGGGGCTGGAGATGCAGCCCCACTGAGTCTACCAGCCTTCCGTTAGCAGGGTTGAACCAAGCCCAGCTGAGAACAATCTAGAAACAACAACTCCTAAGAGAAGTACGCCATCTCCACCAGGAACCAGTGCATGGAGCCAGCTCCCACGGCAAGCCACGGCGAGCCACGGCAAGCCACGGCGAGCCACGGCATGTTCTGTAGGCCGTGCTGCAGGAGGAACATGGCCCGTGCCTGCGCCGTGAGGCCCTCCCTGAGGGCACAGGGCAGCTATCGGGCAAATCCGTCAAGAGGAACATTGGCTTCTGCAGTGCCCTGTCTACTTCCGCCTCCCACCCAGGTCTCACCCACGGCCTGTGCCCGTGTCACGTGGTCACCCACGGCCCTGTGCCCATGTCACGAGGTCACCCACAGCGCTGTGCCTGTGTCACGAGGTCACCCACAGTCCTGTGCCCGTGTCACGAGGTCACCCACAGCCCTGTGCCCGTGTCACGAGGTCACCCACAGCCCTGTGCCCGTGTCACGAGGTCACCCACAGCCCTTTGCCCATGTCACGAGGTCACCCACAGCCCTGTGCCCATGTCACGAGGTCACCCACAGTAATCCCAGGTCCAGAGTTCTGGCCACAGCCAGGAGTCACGGCAGTGAGGTGCCAGCGTGGCCCCACCTCTGTTTCCCCAGAAATGCTGTCTGGGAGCACTCCCGGTGGGACAGGCGTGCGCCGAGCTGGGCGGCAGCTAACAGGGCCACAGCAGCCACAGCTGCCTCCCAGGCTCTCCCTCGGGGGGTGGGAGCTGCTTCTTGGAGAGCCTGGTGATCCCCAAAGCTGCAGCTAAAGCGAGCCTCAGCCTCACCTGTCCTCCCCACACAGAGCCAGGCTCCCCGACAGGGCCTTTGGACACAGCTGGTGGCAGCAGGGCCTGGCGCTGAGCCCCCCATCCAGCCTTGGATCCGAGAAATATTAGTCAGGAAGCTGGGGAGAGGTTAGTGGGTGAAGCTGCCACCAGCTGTGCCGGCATCCCATACATCCCATGCGAGTGCTGATGTGTGTCCTGCCTGCCCCGCTTCCGACCCAGCTCCCTTATAGCACACCTGGGAAGGCAGTGGAGGACAGCCACGTGCTGGGCCCCTGTGCTCACACGGGAGAGCTGGGAGAAGCTGCTGGCTTTGACCTGGCACGGTGCTGGCCATTGCAGCCATTTGTGGAGTGAGAAAGCAGGGAAGGGAAGGAAGGCCGCCCTTCCTCCTCAACCCCCAGCTCTACATTTCCAAGTTAACAGAATTAGTCAAAAATAATAATTTAAAAAAAAACATGCAAGCTGGCTTTTCCATTTTGTGGGGGGAGAGTGGGGGGCCATTCACACAGTAGCACCTGCAACCCACCAGAGGGCTCCTGGCCAGGCAGAACCCACCTGTTACAGCAGGGGCACCTGTAGGGTGGGCCCCACCCAGATCAGTACCCTGCAGCGGGGGTGGGCACATTAACTAGCTGCTCACCCTGTACTGCAGACTTGGTGTACATGCGCAGGAGGTTCCCGCAGGGACCCCAGAACCACACGGAGGCCACACAGTGGCCCACAGAGCCAGGCTGGGAGCGACCAATGGCCCCAGGCCCCTACTCAAAGCCCTGAGGGGCCAGCCCCACGCGGGCACCAGACCGGACCCACAGCAGGAGGCAGAGTGGTACAGACCCCATGCCTCCCTCGGGGGCCTCAGATCTGGAGGATGGGTGGACACCAGCTTAGCGGCGGGCATAGCTGGGGAGACCTGGACAGGTAGCATGGTGTGAGGGGGCACGGGGACTGAAGCCCTGGGCACGAAGGGGGTGAGAGTGCCAGACTCCGAGGCAGGTGTGCCTGGGAGGAACATGGCAGGCCCCTGGGGAGCGGGTACTGAGCTTCCTGCCAGGGCAGACCCCACGGGCAGGCCGCCTGAGTGCCTGGCTGTTGGCTCCAGAGCTGGCCCGGCCCTCCCAGCCGTGACAGGCGCCTAGGTCAGGGAACAGGCAAAACTAAAAAGCAAAAATACTGAAAAGATGCATTTGGTCCTGGTAGGGTGAGAGGTGGTCCAGCGGGCTGAGCGAGGCCGGGGTGAGCCTGGGAGAAGGCAGCTGGGATGGCAGGGCCCTGTGGATAGGGGCAGCACAGCAGGCCGTGGCCGGGCAAGGCTCCTGGCAGGTCCAGACTGGGGCTGGTGTGGGCTTATGTGTGGAGGAAGAGGAGGGCCAAGTACCGGGCGGGCGGGCTCCAGAGTCCAGCATGGAGTCAGAGCAGGGATCAACTCCGAGTTACCAGTGGTCAGCTCGGTGTCTCCTGGAGGCCAGAGTGACAGGCCCAGCTGCACTGGGGGACCTTCTGTGGCCCACGTGGCCCTCTGTTGGCATCGGGCAGAGGGGAGCAGGCATGGGTGGGTGAGTGAGCACTGTGTGCCAGGACACGTTCAGCAGCACAGTCAGGCCGGTGACCAGGAAGGGGCCCTCCTGCCCCGGCCACTGTTCTCACGGGCTCCCCTGTGTGAAAACCATTTTTATCTCTCCATCAAAGAGACAGAGTTGGTGCTTCTGTGTCAACCCAGATATGCTATCCCCTCAGATCCCATTTCAAGGTTAGAGTCATAAACCAGGCCGAGTTAAAAAAAGCAAAATGTGTCTGGTTCGATAGCTGGCTGCATGTATGACGGAAAAAGCCAAAAATAAACACAGTGAGCCGTGACCTCTGGACCATCTGTGGGCACCAGGCCGGCACGAGCAGGGGTGCAGGGCCCGCCTGGCCTGGCACACAGCTCCAGAGTCCCGACGGCACGTTGGGTGGGGACACAGCATGCTCTCCCTGGCATGTCATCTACCCTCGGGCCCGGGGCAGGGCCACGATGCTGTCCCCCAGGCCCATGCACAGAAAGCCTGTGCCCTGTGCCACACCACTGCCAAGTTACGCTTACAGCTGCCACTCCTGCACCAGGACCAGGCCAGCTCCAAGGCTCCATGGCTCAGCTGACCCCTCCTGACCCCGGAATGCGTCACCTGCTGAGCGGCTGGGCAGGTGTGGCCACGGCAGGGGGACAAGGCAGCCCTGGAACGCAGCCCCACAGGCTCGGACCCCTGGCCGCAGGAGGCTCCCCTTCTGGATGGGGCAAGGACAGGGCGCCCAGCACTCTGCTGCCTGGCAGGACGGGTTGTGCACAACCTGCTGACATCTTTGAGACTCAGGAAAGCACTTGTTGGATGGAACAAGCTCTAACACACCCCTCATGTCCCACGTGACGCCTGACAGACCTCTACCCACCCGGGGGGCCAGGCATGGTGCCAACCCCCCACTGAAGGACCAGGCAGTGCTGGGCAGAGCATACGCTTGCTTGTGAGTGTCCCAGGCAGAGTCCCGCACTGCCACTGGCTGCCTGACATGCTGCAGTCTGAGCCCAGCATAGAGGCATTTCTTCACCTGCCCTCGCCCTCAGGCAGCCCCACCAGCTCATTTGCTTTCCCTTTTGGTGCAATAAACAAGGCAGCAGGAAGTAAACAGGGTGAGGCTCCCAGGGGCCCAGCTCCCTGGTGACACCTCCACAGGCTCTGGTTGGAGAATGCAGGAACCACCCCCCATCATGTCATGTCACACTAGTCACTGCACAGCAGTGTGACGTGGACAGTGGCCAGGGAGGGTGACCACCTCAAAGGGGGCGAACACCCTGCCGAGGGCACACAAGACAGAGAGAACTCCCCTGGGGTTAGGGAGCAGGCAAGGGGCTCCTCGCCGGCCACGCCCGCTGCTTCCCAGGAGGCAGCCCCTCCGGCTCCCACTGCTGCCCACGATCCCTGGACGTCTCCAGCTAAACCAGGGGCTGCACCTCGGGCCTCTTCTGTGAGACTTCACTGCATCACCTTGCCCAAGGGCTTCGAGGAGGACTGGGCACACGGGGCCACTGCCCCATCAGCAGCAGTGTCAGCCTCGTCAAATGTCGCCCCCATTGCCATCAGCACAAACGTATCACCATCATCACCAACGTCACCTCCGTCACCAACTTCACCTCTATCATGGACATCACCTCTGTCACCAACATCACCTGTCACCAACGTCACCTCCATCACCGCCAGCATCGTCACCTCTGTCACCAACGTCACCTCCATCACCGCCAGCATCGTCACCTCTGTCACCAACGTCACCTCCATCACCGCCAGCATCATCACCTCTGTCATCAGCAACATGAATCATCTCATGACATTACCATGTTACACCATCACCATGGCCACTGTCAGTGGCCACCACCCCCCCCCCCATGCCAGGACAGGGGCTCTGGTGCCTCGGTGTCCCCAGCTTTTCAGGCAGTGATGAGGTCAACAGGAGGGTCCGTGCTGCACCTAGCGCGGCTCCTGCTCCATGTCTGGGCTGGGAGGGTGGGCGAGCTGCTACTGCTAATGGAAACACGCCTGGTCCAGCTCCTTAAGCATGCATGACACTGCTGAGCCACGGAGCCTCTGGCTGAGGCTGTTCCCATCCCTTCCCTGGCTGGAGCCCCGTTCTCTCCCTGCGCTCCCACACCCCACGCCAGTGTCCGCCCCCTCCTGACGCAGCCAGCACTCCAAAGGGTGTTTTACTCGCCGCCAGGCTCTGCTCAGCAATTCAGAACTTAAATTTAAAATTTCCTAAAGTTTTGAAATCTGCCCTGGAGAAAGCTCCCTGGGTTTGCACCTGGTCTTGACCAGAACAACAGGGCCAAAACAGACTGGGAGGCCCACGTTGGGCAGCAGGGCCAGAGCAGCTGCCGGAAACAGGCTGCAAACACGCTGAGTCGCCAGGCGGCCCCCGACAGACCCCTGCTGCAGCCCAGCTTGGACACCAGCGTCCAGGTCACCTGAGAAGCAGAACGTGGGTGCAAAACTTCATCATTTAAAACCCTGGATCTCGACACTAGACGGCCAGAAGGCAGGTGTTGCTAGCTCAAGGGGCAGTGTGTCTGCCTCCCGTGGCCCCACAGGGCCCTGCTGGCGCCTGGCAGCACGTCCCACAGTGCCCCTCCCGTGACAGGCATCCACTCACAGGGCCACCGCAACTTCGAGGGCTTCGTGTGTCCTCTTGCACTCTGTTGTTTATCTTCCGGAAACGCGGCATCTGTAACAGCGAGACGAGCCGATGAGTGGGCACACACACACACTTGGGCACCAGGCCCCCTAAGCCCAGGCACTTGGGACCCCCGGGGTCAGCCCTGCCAGGCCGGTGGCAGGCCCACACTGGGAGTCTGCAGGCCACGGCTCTCCCACAAGGTTGGAAACGCTCCTCAGAGAGACGCAATACACAGGTGCCACTTGCTTGTGGGAAATTCAGCCCAGCTCGCTTCCCGACGGGAGGCCGAGCTGCCCCAGCTGCCTGCTGTGTGCGCCTAATGGGAGAGGTAGGCCATCAGCCAGGAGCCACGCCTCATGTGGGCAGTTGCGACCAGGTCCTGCCACGAGCCTGCCCGTGTGGACTCAGGTCACAGCTGCTGCTCCCTGTCGGCTTGCAGGCGACCCCTCCACCAAGACACCTGTGGCCTTGTTCCGTGGGCTCTCGCCACAGTGGGCAGGAGCCCAGGGGTGCCTCCATTAGCATGGGTTGGGGTGGGGGGAATCAAGGCTCGCCCTAGGGGAATGGCTCTGAGGTGTGCCTCCCACCCCGCAGGTTCCCTGGCAAAGCAGTCCCAGGTGTCCCGGGGCCTCCCGCAGCCTTCTGGAATCCACAGGAACGGACACCAGATGACGCCGATCCCTGTCCTTGCCTGGGCGGTAATCCTCACCTGGCCTGGCTCCTGGCTCCTCTGACCTCCAGCCACCGGGCTGAGCTGGGCGTCTGGCCCCCACCTCCTCCCCTCGCCTGCCCGACGTGGTCCTTACCCCATTCCCGGCCTTCCTGTGACATCAGCACTGCCCGTCTTGGCAGGCCCAGGGCAGCCCGTGACCACCTGACACACCGGTGCCCCTAGGAGCTAGCAACCTCTGTGTCCTTGGGCTTGCCTCCCCATCCTGCTTTCTGGGATGCAGCCCAGGCTAAGGGAGAGGCACCCGAATCGCACCCAAGCCTGCTAGGGTCTCCTCCGGCCTTCTCACCGGCAGGGCTGGTGCGCCTTCAGCAACGCAGCTTCTGGCCGGCACAGCTGTGAGCTTTTAGCGTCTCCCCAGCCAATCACAAGGCTGGCATTTACACCAGCACCGGCTGCAGCTCCGGGATGCCCTCACTCTTCTGCGTAGAGCCCCCAAATCCCATTTCTTTCTGAGCAGAATCCCAAAGCCAGCATCAAATCCAGAAAGCACCCCCCGAGGGTACTCCCCAGGCTCCCTGGTGATGCAAGCAGGACAGATGCTGCCAGCTGTGGGGCTGAACTGGGCTGAGGCACGGAGCGTCTGCTGGCTGCCTTCCTCCGGCCCTGAGTGGAGCCACTCCTGGGATGTCCTCACGCTGCTGGGCTGGGAGTTGGAGGTGGCGTCTTCGCCCCCACAGGACACCTGCTGCCTGACCCACAGCAGGTGACCACTGCTTTATTGGCCGCCCATTGTGGCCAGCACCAAAGCCTGAAGCCAAGAGGTGGGCGGGAGGCCTGGCCTGCCAACCTGGGCTTAGGTCTGCAACCAGGCTACAGCACCATACCAGCAAGGAGCAAGCAGGTGTAGCTGCTCCGACCTCATGTCTGAGACCCCGGTCAGAGCCAACACCCCTGTCATGCACACTCGGCACGGCTTTGCAAACACACGCACACACCGCCCCACGCACACACTGCCCCCCACACACACTGCCCCCCCCACACACTGTCCCCCCCACACACTGCCCCCCACACACACTGCCCCCCCCACACTGCCCCCCACACACACTGCCCCCCCACACTGCCCCCCACACACACTGCCCCCCCCACACACACTGCCCCCCACACACACACTGCCCCCCACACACACTGCCCCCCACACACTGCCCCCCCCACACACACTGCCCCCCCCACACACACCGCCCCCCACACACACCGCCCCACACACACACTGCCCCCCCACACACTGCCCCCCCCACACACTGCCCCCCACACACACTGCCCCCCCCCACACTCCCCCCCACACACACTGCCCCCCCACACTGCCCCCACACACACTCCCCCCCCACACACTGCCCCCCCCACACACCGCCCCCCACACACACCGCCCCCCCACACACACTGCCCCCCCACACACTGCCCCCCACACACACTGCCCCCCACACACACTGCCCCCACACACACTGCCCCACACACACACTCCCCCCCCACACACTGCCCCCCCACACACACTGCCCCCCCCCCACACACTGCCCCCCACACACACACTGCCCCCCCCACACACTGCCCCCCCACACACTGCCCCCCCAACACTGCCCCCCCCACACTCCCCCCACACACTGCCCCCCACACACACACTGCCCCCCACACACACTGCCCCCCACACACACTGCCCTGTGCAGACACTGCCCCCCCCACACTGCCCCCCACACACACTGCCCCCCCCACACTGCCCCCCACACACACTGCCCCCCCCACACACACTGCCCCCCACACACACACTGCCCCCCACACACACTGCCCCCCACACACTGCCCCCCACACACTGCCCCCCACACACACTGCCCCCCCCCACACTGCCCCCACACACACTGCCCCCCACACACACTGCCCCCCCCACACTCCCCCCCACACACACTGCCCCCACACATTGCCCCCACACACACTGCCCCCCACACACACTGCCCCCCCCGCACTGCCCCCCACACACACTGCCCCCCACACACACTGCCCCCCACACACACTGCCCCCCACACACACTGCCCCCCACACACTGCCCCCCCCACACACCGCCCCCCCCACACACCGCCCCCCCACACACACTGCCCCCCCACACACTGCCCCCCACACACACTGCCCCCCCCCACACACTGCCCCCCCACACACTGCCCCCCCACACACTGCCCCCCCACACACTGCCCCCACACACACTGCCCCCCCCACACACTGCCCCCCACACACACTGCCCCCCCACACTGCCCCCCACACACTGCCCCCCCACACACTGCCCCCCCACACACTGCCCCCCCACACACTGCCCCCCACACACACTGCCCCCACACACACTGCCCCCCACACACACTGCCCCCCCACACACTCCCCCCCACACACACTGCCCCCCCACACACTCCCCCCCACACACACTGCCCCCCCCACACACACCGCCCCCCCCACACACTGCCCCACACACACACTCCCCCCCCACACACTGCCCCCCCCACACCGCCCCCCACACACACCGCCCCCACACACACTGCCCCCACACACACTGCCCCCCCCACACACTGCCCCCCACACACACTGCCCCCCCCACACACTGCCCCCCCACACACTGCCCCCCACACACACTGCCCCCCCACACACTCCCCCCCACACACACTGCCCCCCACACACACTGCCCCACGCACACACACTGCCCTGTGCAGACACTGCCCCCCACACACACTGCCCCACGCACACACTGCCCCCCACACACTGCCCCCCCCACACACACTGCCCCCCCCACACACCACCCCCCACACACACTGCCCCTTACACACTCAGTCTGTCCAAATCTTCCTCAAAGCAAACCACCCACGTGCCGGACCCTGTCTTGGCAAGGGTCAGGGTGCTAGCTGAGAAACACATCAGCACACATGGAAATGGGCGACACCGAAACGCTGTGCCCGCATTAGCCCGGGTGACACCAGCTCATCCCTAATCGGAGCTAGCTGCCAATGAAGAGCACAGGCGTGGGAACCACCCTCTGCCCGAAGCGGGACAGAGCCCGGGACACCATGGAAACAGCCGACAGACACCGAGGTCAGGCTCTGAGTGAAACGAGGCAATGGGAGACGCCACAGCTGGGGTGCAAGATCCAGGCTCCCAGCCACAAAGGCCGTGGAGAAGCCAGGGATGTAAGACGTCCACCATGAGGCCCTCCCACCACTGTTGGTGTGCCCTGCTGGGGTGGCATTGGCTGACACGGTAACAGCAGGCAAAGCAATGGCTGTTTTACCAACATCCCATCCAGCTCCCTGCCTGTGGCCTGGGAAAGCAGTCCAGGACGGCCCAAAGCCTTGGGCCCTGCACCCACGTGGGAGACCTGGAGGAAGCTCCTGACTCCTGGCTTCAGATCAGCTCAGTTCTGGCCGTTGCGACCGCTTGGGGAGTGAACCAGTGGACAGACATCTCTCTCTGTCCCCAGCTCCTCCTCTCCCCCTTTCTCTGTAATACTGGCCTTTCAAGAGAATAAATCCTTAAAAATAAACAAATAGAAACGTCCGTGAGGTGGCGGTGGGGGACACGAGGAGCTTGGTGATGGTGATGCTGAGACCGCAGCCTGGGAACACAGGTTGCCGGGCACCAGGCACATTCCACGCAAAATCACGCAAAATCCCGCCACATGGAACCTGACCATGCCAATTGCATCGCTTGAACTTCTCCTTGTGACCTGTCCATCTCAGCCCCTCCTCCCTCCTGTAACATGACAGAGACATCCAGCGCTGGCCATGCAGCAGAGCCCCTCCCTGCTGCGGCCAGCCCCCTGTGACCACTTGAGAGGACGGGGCTGCTCGGGACCACCTGTCCCGTCTTAGTCTCGCCCCCCTCCATGGCATGTAGCACCCACCCTGCCGTTTGTCTTTACAACTCCACAGACGTGATGGCTCATGAGGGCAGCACTGAAACTGGCAGTGCCCATCTAGGGACCTGCTGGCATGGGCACTCCCTTGGCGAGCTCCAGGGTAGTGTCTGTGGCTGACGGCGCACGCTCCTCCAGAGGGGGCATCAGGGTTGGCACACACACCCAGGAGGCAGGGAGACAGGCCGGAGCTGCATCCCTGCACCACCTAGGTGCCATGCTTGGGCCCTCGGCAAGAGCCTGAGTGAAGAGACAGGGTGGCACTTCTACACCACAAACCCTCATGGGCAGGTCAGGCATCCTGCGCCATTGGGCCGGCCAGCGCCTGAAAGCACCACTGGGTTCACTGTCTTCGGGGTCCTCACACTGAGTCACAATGAGGGGCAGGACCAGGAGTGCGCGTGTGTCCTGCTAGTGGGCAGCTAAGCGAGCACGGCCCTCCTGGGTTTGCACGGCCCTCCTGGGGTCACATGGCCTGGCCGCTGGATCCAACCCTCAGCATGGAGCCCAACAGTGGCATGTTGGGACAGAGATGCTATGTCAGGGGGTTGAGGCTTTCTGGGGGAGCAATTGTCACCCTGACATGGGGACACTCGCCTGGCTGATGGACAGCCACACTAATGGCTTTGCCACACCCCCATACCTGAGGACCCAGGAAGCGTATGGGACATCCTGGGCTGCCCCTGTTGGATTCGGCACCCAGTGGCAAGGCTCTTTCTGGAAGTTTCCTTCTTTTGGTCACAAGTCCTGATCCTTAGGAGAGCCACACTGCCTGGGGGCAATTTAGGGGAGAGAGTGGGTCCTTCAGGACCCGTCCTGCCAGGCTGGGGACCTCAGCGAGGCTTCCACGTGCGCGTACTATTGCGTCTCAGCCCCATGACAACCCCACAACGTGGACCGAAACACCCCACCACCATCTCACAGATGAGGAAATGGAGCCTAGAAAGCGCCTCATGTGCCGAGGTCTCTGAACAAACTTCCAAGGCCCATCTCCTGAGGCCCCACGGGGTTCCTCGGCCCCACCCCAGGCCCCTGTGACCCCATGGGGTTCCTCGGCCCCACCCCAGGCCCCTGTGACCCCATGGGGTTCCTTGGCCCCACCCCAGGCTCCTGTGACTCCATGGGGTTCCTAGGCCTCACCCCAGGCCCCTGTGACCCCACGGGGTTCCTCAACCCCCACCCCAGCCCTCGGTGGCCTCACAGGGTTCCTCGGCCCCCACCCCAGCCCCTGGTGGCCTCGCAGGGTTCCTCGGCCCCCACCCCAGCCCCTGGTGGCCTCGCAGGGTTCCCAGGAGCCCAGTTTGAACATACACAGGCCTCACCACTCCTTCCATTCAATGTGGTTTGCAGTGACTTGTGTCAGTTTGCACAACCCTGAGGTGATCAGAAGTGAATGGCACCCTGTGTTCCTCAGGCCCAAGGGTGCTGTGACAGCAATATTCCCTTCTCTAACACTGGTACCAGCTGATCTTCCCCAGGCACACAGCCACCCACCTACTCCCCTCTGTGCCCCCATGGAGGCTGAGGCCTGAGACCCTCCCATCAGTGAGGCCGCTCAGGAAGCTAGGAGCTGCAGGTGCATCTGGCAGGAGCCGGGGAGGTTTCCACGGGCGTCCAGGGCAGCTTGGCTCTGGCCACCACTGTGAGAGCAACAGGAAGCCGGCCGGTGTGGCTGCAGTCCTGGCAGGACGACCGAGGCTTCCTCCAACCCTCGCTGACCTAGGCGGGCGGGGGGCAATGCAAAGCGAGCTCTCACCTGTCAGCAGCCCCAGGCCCCGAGCCAGCTAAAAGGTGTGGAGAGCAGCGAACCCTCCCCACCCCCACCGGGGCTTTCCTTTTTAAGGACATTTATTGATTTATTAGAGACAGGGAGAGATTTCCCATGCGCCAGTCCAGTCCCCAGTGCTCGAAACGGCCGGCCCGGGCCGGGGGCCAACACTGGGAGCCTGGAGCGCAGCCCAGCTCTCCCAGCTGGGTGGCAGGAACCAGCTGTGCGAGCTCTTGCCCCCGCCCGTCAGGGCACACCTCAGGGGGCAGGTGCAGAGCCAGGACCAGGGCCTGATGTCACACACGGAGCCCCTTTGTCCCCTGGGCTCTCCATGATTCTTACCACCTCTTGGCAGCAGTAGCTGAGGGAAGGGTGACAGAGAGCGGCCAGCCACTGCCACCAGCATGCAGTGAGCCCCGAGGGTGCCCACTCCCCCGCACACACCCTGACACGGACCCCAAGAGGCAGGGCTGAGCCCAGAGCCCCAGGGAGCCTTGTGGGGCTGTGGGAGCTTGTCCACAGCCGGATGTTATGGCAGGGGACTGTTGGAATGTGTGGCTTGTGGATCACCCTGTCTCCAGTCAGGTCCCCCATGGGGTGCCCACCACACTGTGGCCCGGTTTGGCATGGGATCTGCAGTGGGGAGGGAGGGAGGGACAGAGGGACCCCCATGGACAGGAGGGAGCTCGTGGGGATGGAGGGGCCTTGGTCTCTGGGCATTTCTTCTCACATCTGTGCCCAGAGGACTGCGGTGCTGATCCCATACCCCGGCTCTGGAATGGAGGGCCTGGCTCCGTGGGCCTCTCCCAAGACCCCCAAGGCCCCCAAGACCCCCAAGACCCCCAAGACCCAAGACTCCCTGCATCTCTTCTGCCATGCTCCTCCTCTCGCGTCTGACTTTCCTGGCAGACTGGCAGATGGAAGCCTGCTCAGGGCTCGGCGGCCTGAGCTCTGCTGTGGAGGGGACCGGAGGAGGAGGCGGCCCAGGCCGCAAGGCGAGACTCCAGGCTTGTCTGGAGGGGACCAGCCAGGGTGGGGGAGCCCAGGGTGGGGGAACCCAGGGTGGGGGAGCCCAGGGACAGGGCCCACAGCGTCCCCTCCACAGCACACAGACCTGGCCTGCCAGAGCCACCAAGGCGCCAAGCCCCATCGACTCTGGCAGCCTTGTCTTGAGCCACTCTTTTTTTTTTAAGGTCTTAAAGGGAGGAGCAGCTGGTTCACCCCCCAGTTGGCCACAGCAGCCAGGGCTGGGAGCCAGGAGCCAGGAGCCTGCTCCCCGCCCCTGGCTCCCAGGTGAGTGCCAGAGACCCAGCAGGTGGACCCTCGTCCACCGCCTCCCAGGAACGCCAGCAAGGAGCCGGATGGGAAGCAGACCGGTTAGGACTGGAACCGGTGCTCAGACACGAGACACCGGTGTCTGATCGGGGCTTCCAGCTGCTTCAGCACAGCTCCCTCCCTGAGCCACCCAGCATGCCCAGCTCAGACGGTGCCCAGAGATTTCCACACCACAGACAGGCTCTGGAGGCTTGGCCCACATTGCTGGGGGCCTGTGGGTTTACAGTGGGACAGGCAGGCGCTCTCAGCACTGCTGGGGGCAGCATCCCCTTCCTCTGCTGCCATCACCTGCCCCGGGCCCCTCCTGGTGCCTGAGCCTGGGAGATGGTCCCACTGCGGGCCCCGGAGGTCGCAAGTCTGGGGCTTTGGTCAGGCCCAGCAGGACACAGAACATGTCTTCCACCGTGGAGCTAGGATGCAGGCAGGAGGAGGTGGTAGCCTACATCCAGGGTCCTGATCCGGCCCCAGAGTAGCCAGTCCAGCTGCCCAGCACCTGCCAATCCTGCTCAGGGCAGTGCCTGCCGGTCACGTCCAAGGAGCTTGGGGGATTGACAGGAAGGACAGACGGGGACAGAAGGAGTTGCCGGAGGCCTGTCCAGTGCACCAGGCCCATGACAGCAGGGCAGACGTTCAGCCATCTGCCTTCAACCCTGGCCCCCTCCCCACGATGCTGCTCTGACGGGCAGACCCAGTGCAGACTGCACATCTGGCTCCCTGAGGTACCAGCTAAGCCAGGCCTTACAGGGAGGAGAGGGTCGTGTGCCTGGCTGGATGGTGGAGCAGGTGGAGGAGGGAGGGGCCCGTGTCCCCTGCTGCATGGTGTCTGCAGTGCCCGTGCCCCCAGTAGGTGCCCCTGCCATTGCCACTTTTTCTCACTGCTCCCCCCGGGGGCTTCCTGGCATCTTCATCGCACGTGTCCCAACATTCCGAGTGTTCCCTGTCTTCCTATGGGAGCCCTGCCTGGCACCTTCTATGTCCCCTAGTCATGGGGACCCTGTGGAACTCAGCCCAGAATCACCAAGGCAGAGTTGGGGGGCGGGCACGAGGTGTGATCCCGAGGCAGAAGGGAGCCCCGCGGGCTGCTCACAGGGGAGGTGGGGGACACAGACCCTGGGACACATGCTGTACTTGACTCGGAGAAACGTGACCCAACCCCGAAGCATCCCAGATGCGGGGAGGAGAGGCCGGCAAACAGCAGTCCCCTGTTTGCTTTGGGGGTAGTCTGATGGCGCTTAACCCGGAGGGCACTTGTGTGCCCCCACCCTCGGGCAGCCTAGGCTCCAGGCAGGACAGACACCACTGCCCTCCCTTGCCACCGGCCCAGGGTGGCCGTGCTGACGCCTCTCCCTCCCCAGCTCGGCCACTGTATAGACGCAGGCGACGCGGACGTCACGGAGCATGGACGTCACGGAGCACCGACGTCACACAGCACGCATGCTGCAGAGCCTGGGGCTGCGACTGCACGGAGCATCCACCCAGCTGTGTAGATGGAGTGGGTGAGAGGTGAGACAGGGCCTGGGGCAAGGCGCGGCTCCAGGGCCACCCCGGGGGCAGTGCCAGCACCTGCACGTGGGCATGCACACACGGCAGAGCCTGGCTGTGTAAGCTGGCGAAGAATCAGCCTTTTCTAGCCTTGGTTTCCCTCTTGCCCCTACCAATCAGTACCAGGAACCAGGGACCCAAGCCCAGGATTGACAAACAAGAAGGGACTGGGTTCATGTAGCCCTGCCGCTGCGGTTGGGCCGCCTCACTGTGGAAGGTGCCCTGGTCGCATATGGGTCCAGGCTCAGGGAAGTGGCCGAAAAGTGGAACTCAGCAGCTGCTGGTGGTGTGCACCTGGCCCCGGCAGGTAGCGGCCACCCTTCTCCCCTCTGCTGCTCCCTGCTGTCCTCGTCCACACCCCACGCCCGCCTCGTTCCTGCTACCCCTTGGAGCCCACTGCTCTCAGCTTGCACAGGTTCTCCTCTCCTGCCCAGAGCTGCAAGTGCATGCTGCAGCCAGGAGCAGCTGGGGCAGCCTGGAGCACCTGGGGGCAGCCAGGGGCAGCCAGGAGCAGCCGGGAGCAGCGGGCAGCCAGGGGCAGCCAGGGTAGCCTGGAGCAGCTGGAGCAGCCTGGAGCAGCTGAGGAAGCCTGGAGCAGCTGAGTCAACCTGCTGCCAGGCAGGGGCCACTGAGGGGCTGACTGCAGACTCCGGTCTCTATATGGGCTCCTGGAAGCGTCTGGGCTTCCATGGACCCTTCCCACTGTCAGGGACAAGTTCAAGCATCGGCATGTCAGGACGTCCCAACAGGCCCACGCTTACGGGCAGTGGGGTCGGGACCGCTGCCCTTGGAGAGCATGGTTGACCCAAGCTAGAGCTGATGGAGACGGGCACGGCCTCCCCCACAGCCCCACGGCTCGCGTCACGGCCCTGGCCGCCCCGGCTCCTCTGTGCACCGCGCCGGCTACCCTGGGCTGGTGCGGGGACAGCTCTGAGGGGCCTGGTGGGCAGTCTGTGGCCCCAAGAGGGCCTGCACCTGCACTGAGCCCAGCTCCACGTCCTGACCCTTGGACCTCTGGCCACGCACAGGGCAGGCATGGCCTCCCTGTGCTCCAGTGGATACGCGTGGAATCCCTTCCCCGAATCAAAGATAGAAGCCAGCATGCTTCCACCCCGTTCTTTTGTGAGTTTTTTTCCCACAGACAAAGGGGATTTTCTCGTTCTGGAGAAGTGCATGCCACAGGCTTGAGGTCTGAGTGGGGTGGGGGTGGGGGTAAGGGGAGAACAGACATGGGGGGTTCCTTCTGCAGCCCCAGGCGGTTCAGTTTGGCCCCCTGTGCCCACAGGACAGCATGCAGTAGGGCGCAGAAACCGCCACTCAGTCTGGGTCACCCGGCTCTGACGGCCGATGCCAGAACATGAGGCTATACCAGCCTTAGCCCTCCAGGCCGGCCCGGGCCAAGGCTGCGGCCAGAGGAGGGCCTGGTGTTCCTGCCTGGGCAGCGGCAGCGTGAGGCCCCAGCGCACATCCACCCTCCCCTGTCGCAATTCCTGCTGCAGAAAGCCAACGCCGACACGAAGCCAGAGCCACGCGTGCTGTTCACTTCACACTCCGCAGTAACGGTCCCATGAGGAGGATGTGACAACGCCGTCCCGGAGACACACGTGCCACGTCACCTCCTGGCAGCCCCAGAAACATTCTGACCGCTACCTGGTTACCAACAGGTGGGGGGTGGGAGTGCCTGGCGTCACCCAGGGGCAGGCCTGGGGGCAGACCAGAATGCCTCTGAGTTTAATCCTCCCAGGTCCGGGGGGGAGGCAGGTGCTCACGACCCCCTGCTGTGCCCCCCAATGTGGCTTCCCTGGGGGCATCAGAGTGACATGTCCACGTAAGGGAGGGACTGGGGGGCTGAGCCAGCCCTGCACTTGCCTCCCCCGCCAGGGACCCATTCACTTCCTCACACATCATCTGTTCACAGCGACTCCTTAGGGAGCCTGGCACGGTGGAGCCGTTTGCCCAACATGTCAGGGACTGTTGGCATGGCCGTCACGGATAGCCACGAGGCTCCTTGAGCACACCCCCCGGGGGAGGGAGGGCAGCCTTTGAGGAACTGTAGCAGCAAGGACAGCTGGGAGTTGGGCCCACTGTCCATCAGGGCTGCGGGCTGCTGTTCCCACGCCACGGCCGGCCACAGGTCTCATGGGGACTCTGCGTGAGATGCGGGACGGGGTGGGGGCACACGAGCTGGCTTCCCAGAAAGTCCCGCCCCCACACGAGCTGCCCCACAGCTCCGACTCCGGCCTCTCACAGGGCCTCCACAGGGGGCTCTGACCCATGCAGGAGCGCTGGTCACCATGAGACACTGCTGACCGGCCACCTTTCCCCTGGCCAGGGCCACTACCTCCCCAGGAACAGCACGCGCCAAGCCTCTGCCAGCAGGATGCCCTCCGCCTTGCGGTTCTCAAACCTTCGGCAAGAGCATGGCTGCAGTCAGCCGCACCTGGCTAACAGCGGGGGCTGGGGCTCAGGGAGGCAGCCACAGCCGGGCCTGGTGACACCAGGATGTCCGCAGCTGACACGGAACCTCTGGCTGCGCGAGGAGCATCCTCAGGGCCTTGGCTTCTGGACTCTGCTTATTGTTTGTATCAGACCAGCAGGTGTAAGCCCGGGACAGGGGGCTGACTCATCAGTTTCTGCGTTGGCGTGTCGGGGATCCTCGGGGACTAGCCCTGCTTGGGGGTCCTAGGAGTGGCAGCAGTCACATGGGCCTCGCTTCCAGATCCGCCAGCCCCTCATCTCCCCTGCCACTCCACCGTCTAGAACTGGCCAGGAGGATGCCACCAGGTGCCCCCGCAGAGCCTGCCACGCTGCACTCTGATATCCTGGCCAGCTCCCCATGGTGACGGAGTATGCAGGATGAATGGTGGGAGCGTCCCTGCACCCCAGGGGGAGGCGCTTTCCCTTTGACCCGGCCAGGGAGCTCACGCCCTGCTCCCAGCACTGTAAGTTTAGGGACATTTCCTGTAGGGCAGCACGTGCCTCCATGTGACCCCAAGCCTCTCAGGGGGCCACTGCGGCCAGGCAGGTCCCATCTCTCTGTGGCTCCACGCAGGCTATGTCCCTCTCGGGTGGACACTGCAGCCAGGCAGGTCCCACCTGTCCAACCTTGGTGTGTGGCACCAGGTGAATGTCACTACTTGCAGGTGAGGTGACAGCCGCTGGCTCGCCCTGACTCCCGCAGTCAGGAGAACTTCCCCATGTGCCCAGTGGGCAAACTCCAGGGCGCTAACCTGCAGCCCTGGCCTTTGGTGACTTCAGGGTGTTCCTGTCTCACCCTGAGCAGGCCCTGGAGCTCACACGGCCTCAGCTTCGTGCCGAATCCTGCACAGGGCCAGGGACTCCACCAGCCGGCCAGCAGCTCGTGCCCAGGCCCCTTCCAGATTCTCACAGCTCTGACCCACAAGGCCTTGGCAGCCACAGCCTCTGTATTGGTTTGTGCACCTGGCACTTGCTCTGACAACTGTTACAAGGGATGAGGGCCACCGGATGAGGGCAGTCAGCCAGGGCCACCGCAGAGGGGACAGAGACATCGCTAGGCATCCACAGCCTCACGTGGCAGCTGACCAGATGTCTGCCCTGTAGCCAGAGGGCACTTTCCACCATGGAGATGTGACCACAGCCCATCAGTCACCTGGGGTCCTCCTGCCCAACAGGGACCCGAGCCACGGCCTGCCTGCCTGCCTGCTGCCACCTCCCACCACCTTGCCAAGTCAGACCCAGGCGGCACCTCCCACCACCTTGCCAAGTCAGATCCAGGCGGCAGAACGCCTCAGCCCTCCAGCACTCTGGCTGACACCGGCCATGTTCCTCCTCCAGGGCCCAGCCATGCCTGCCTCCACACTTGACTGGCAGCCCATTGACTTGCACCTGCTGGAGCCCTTCCCCCATGAGCTCTCTTTCTGGACTGTTCTGTTGGCTTATTCCTTTCATTCTCCATGCTCTCCCTGTGCAGGGCATGAGGCACCTGACCAACAGGCGGACCAGACGTGGGGCCTGGTGGCCTAGCGCAACGGCCGTGAACGAGCAGACCTCAGCCCCAGAGTACCTGCTGAGGGGCCCCGGAACTTCCAGAGTCGGAGCTGAGGGTGGAGGACAGGCCTGGGAGGTGCGAGATGTGTTGGCATTTCTGACCGTGGGCAGCATCTCGACAGGGCTTGATGCCATGGGGCTGTCATGAACATCCCAGCCGGGCCCCACCCCGCCGGTCGGCTTGCTTGTCCCGCATTCCCTCGGCTCTGCAGCTGTCCCTTGCAGTTCACCTTGTCCTTTTGAAGTTTCCTCTCCCTCACAGGAAGGGTGGTCTTGGATCAGCCAAAGGCCAGGATGGCCACCTACACGAGAGCGGCGTCCACCCGAGCCCGGACCTGGAGTGCCACGGGGAACTGGTGGCCACGCTGTCCGGCAAACACGCAGCACCTGCAGGGCTCCCCAGTCCTCAGCCGCTCCTCCGTGCCCCCAGGCCACACCTGTCCACCTTAGGGCCTGGCCCTCCTGGCCATCCCGTGTCTGTCATTGTCTGAGCGCCAGGTGCCCTCATCTGCCCGCTTCTGGGGAAACTAGCCTGGGTTTCTCGTGTCCTCACCGGCTGGCAGCCCTCCCCACACTGTGTGCCCTGGGCAGCCGCCCCTGAGTTGGTTGTGGGGCGGGCTGCTCACTGGCCTCAGCTGCCTGAGGTTGGCATCAAACCACGTGGGGCCTTCTGCTGTAACCACTGCAGGGACCCCTAGCCAGCGCACACTGGAATCTGGGGTAGGGAATGTGCAGTGGGAGGGGCGCACAGCTGAGGGACCAGACCCTACAGGGAGGCACAGCTGGGTGTGGGACCAGGCATGGCCCAGGCCCCTGGGGCTCAGGTGTGCTACCAAGCCATGGAAGTCTCATCCAGCCGAGCTGGACACAATGGCTTCGCCCAGGGCCAGGCGAGCCCCTCAGCCCGTCCTCCCTCGCTGTCAGCCGGCAGCAGCAGGCTCCCTCGCTCAGTCCCTGGCCTCGCACCCCGCTTCCCGCCCACCCTGCGGCCCCACCTACGGGGGGGCACCTATGGACTCTGCCCACCCGCACCAGGGGTCAGGGCATCCGTCCAGAGGCCCAACTTCAAAGGCCGTGTGAGGGCAGCAGGCTGGCCCGCGCTCGGCGATAAGCTCCGTTATCGGCCAGGGCGCCCGCAGCCGGCGCGGCAGGTCAGAGGGCCGCCCGAGCCCGGCCAGGACACACCCCTGTTTGTCCAGGACGACACCGGCCGCCCCACCACGCCGTTATCACAGAGGAAGCCTGGGCCTGCCCGGAGCTCCCGGGAGGCCGTCGCTGGCTGCTTCCTGGACCGAGTGGACTTTCACTGCTTCCTGCCCTGGGACCCGCGCGAACCGTGGCCACGCTCACAATGGCCTGGGCCTTCCGGATTCCAGTCCCTGGGAGCTGCTGTTTCCTAAGCCGTGTCTCTAAATTGGGATTTCCTGGATTCCCAGGGTCTGAGGCTGGGGGATCAGGGAGGCTGCAGGGCAGGGGGGCTGCAGGGCAGGGGACCAGTCCTCCCCTTGCTGTGGGGAGTAAGGAGACAGAGGGCAAAGGTCAGGTGCCAGTCAGGATGCGCCAGGACCGGGAGAGGCTGGTCCACCCCAGCCCACGGGAGCAGTGCTCCGACCTGGCCCCCCAGGCGAGCGTCCGAGGGCAAGGGATCGGGCCTGTCACCCTGTCAGCAGCAGCAACACGGCTGGCGCTCAGGACATGGGCGCTGCCATGGAGCTGAAGGTGCTGCAGCACTGTGTCTCGGGCCACTTCCGACCTGGCTGGGTCTGCAGCAGGACCTGGGACCAGCTCCCAGCATGGCCGGGCTGCTGGGCAGAGGGCCCGCTGTGGGGGTGTCTGTGGGCTCTCACGGGTAGCCACCTGTTCTCAGCCTGGTTCCCAGCCGCTCACAGGAGCAGCGACCAGCTCTGGAGCGAGAGGCCCTTGCTGACATGACTCCAGTCACATGGCAGCCCCTCTGTGGAGTCCTGTGCTGATGCCCCCACGCAGGACGATGCCAGCCTGGCTCCGAGCCCTCCCCGAGCTAGGCAGAGGGCTCCATCCTCAAGCTCTGGGCTGTGCCGTGTGGCCCCTCACCAGCCTCGCCGAGCATGTGGCCCAGGGGAGCCTGCTCGCTGACAGGGTGTGTACCTCCCTCGTGCTGTGGGGCGAGTGACCCTGGCAGCGGCTGCGGCCTGCTGTGCCAGGCCCTTCACTGCCACCTCTCCTGCCTGGCTGCTGCCTCCCTCGGCGCCTTCCCTCGGGGGCTTGGCCCACTCACCTGGGCAGCTGCTCATGGCCGCGGGCGGGCAGTCAGCCGGGCACTCCACGCGCGACCTCTCTGTGCCTTGAGCTGTGTCACTGTGGCCTTCCAGCTCTCCATGGCTGCTTCCTGTTCCAGGGAGAGGGAGAAAGAACCCCGTTTTCAAACCATCCGATGGTGGGAGAGGTTGTCTTGAGGCAACCTTGGAAATAAAAATTGACCTCCATGAAAACAGAAATGTAAACCATCCAAGCCTGCAGGACAGGGCTTGGCACTGAGACCAGAGGCCTCCAGCGGTCACCAAGCCAGGCCTCAAGCCAGGAGCAATAGAGCTAAGGATCGAGTTTGCAGTTGAAAAGCAGAGTTACATCTTCTGGTTTATTCTCCAAGTAGCCAAAATGGCCTTAGCTTTGTCCAGGTCTCCCAGGTGGGTCGCCCACGCCCTTGGGCCGTCCTCTGCTGCGCTCCCAGGTGCCTTAGCAGGGAGCAGAGGACCAATGACCATGCGGGACTGCAGGTAGAGGCTTAACTTGCTACACCACAGCACCAGCCCCAAAGTAATTTTGAAAGATCAAAGACATTGATACCAGGACCGCAGAGAATGCCGGGAGGAGAGAGCTGGAGGTGGGCACTGGGGCCGTCACCACAGTGGGAGGTCCTGGACAGGAAGCTGGCCCAGGTCTGGGGTCCTGCCCCAAACACCAACCCTGGGGTAAACTTTACCTCCTGGGTTCTGGTTCGCAAGAACTAAGGCTTTGATCTGGGGTCCTTGAGAGAAGCCAGCCCACGGCCAGCAGGGTGGTGACCGGCTGTCCCCATGGACCCAGTCCTTCCCTGTGGACCTGGCACCTCCCCATGGACCCAGCCCCTCCCAGGGCACCATCGACTGGGAAGCTTCCAGCAACAATCCGCCTGTCTGCCCGCCCTGCCCAGGGTCCTGGGGCATCAGCTGGGAGCACGGCAGGCAGCTGTGTGAACTGCAGGGCTGGGAATGGGCACAGGGAGGAGTGGGCATGCTGGCAGGTGACCCACGGGAAGGCAGCATCCTGCCCCCACCCCCACGGGCAACTTAGAAGCCAAATATTTAGAGACTAAATATCGGAAGGAGAGCAAAGAGTGCAGGGACAACAGGACGGGGTGAGCTGTCAGAGAAAACAAAAATACAGAGAAGGCAGCTGAGGGAGGGGGGCAGCGGAGACAAACAGTGGAAGGACCCCCGGTGTCTGTGGCCAGTGAGTTTCCGTCTGCTGGGCAGCGAGGCCCTGAAATACACCCCGAGACACTGAGAGCCCCTGCCCACCTCTGCTGCCCAGAGCCAGCCTGCAGCTCCATGGCACAGAGCTGTGGCCTCAACCCTGTGCACACCAACATGGGGCCGGTGGCGCAGCACACCTGCGGGCAGTGTTTTGCCCTCAGAGAGGCAGAGCTGCAGGCAGAGCCAACAGTGCCCGCGCACCGCTGCTGGCTGCCATGCTGAGCAGCCAGCCGGAGTCCCTGCTCTGCCCCTGATACTGGCTTCCTGCCAGTGTGCCACCCTGGGAGGTGATCCTGGCGGGGTATGGTGATGCCCTAGTGACTCCTGGTCCTGACGGGGTCTCCCTGGGGAGCACGGGTGTGGCTCAGGCCCAGGGCCAGGTGCCAGCTCTGGCCACACAGGCCATGTCTCTGAAGCACCTTGCCTCCCCACCCAACACACACAGGGCAACAGATACCAGAACTGGACTACTGGGTCCCACGAGGAAAGAAGGAGGGACCCACGGGCCAGGGAGGCAGAAGCTGCCAGAGGCCTCCGTGGTGTTTGTTCCCAAAGCCCCGTCTGACAAGGCCCGGGGTGGTGAGGGCACATGCTGCCTATGCCTGGGTGCCCAGTGCCACTCGGTGCTGTCTTGTGGCCGGAGACCCAGCTGTTCTCCCACGAAGCTCCTCATTCCACATTGCTGTCTGTGCTCCAGGTCCACCAGGGGCAAGCTGAGCTCCTGTGTGCAAAACAGGTCCAGGACCTGGAGGTGTTGTCTGTCCCTGCCCCACTGCCCCCCTCGGCCCCCGAGCCAACATGCTCCTCCTTCAGGCACACCAGCAGGTGCGTGGGTGAGTGGGCTCCACGTCACCTACCCTCCTCTAGAGGTGTCACCTGGGAGCCAGCAGAGCCAGGATCCTGACATGGGGTTACCATTTCACAGCCACATCTGCCCTCGCTCAGCTTCTCACTTGGGTCAGTCCCTGGGTGGGACCTTGTCTGTGATGCCTGGTCTTGAGCTGGCCCCTTCATGCCGGCGTGTGGCGCCCCCATAAGCCTGTCTCAGAGGCCAGGTCCAAGACTGCGGGACACAGGACAGTATGAGCAGGGCTCCCTGAGGGGACCACAGGACCACCATCTTGCCCACTCCATGAGGCTGGCGTGAGAGCTTTGGGGTGCCATCCGCACCACGCACACTGTCTGCTGGTGGGCCTCTGCCTGGCTCTCAGAGCCTGCTGGGCTGACGGCTCTGTGTGCAAGCACACGGGGCTATAGCCCATCCTAAACAATCATGGTGCCAGCCACTTGGCTCTGCCAGGGAGCCCTCTGCCCAAGTGGCGAGATGGGAATTCCAGATCTGACATGGACAAACCGAAGGCCGCAGTGAGCTGCCCACACCTGCTGTACCTGAACTTCACTGTGGCTGAGCACTCTGGCAGAAGGCAGGGCAGGGCTTGTCTGGTTCAGTTTCAGGCACCCACAGGGGTTCCCGCAGGGAGGGGGGATGATGGGAAGTGAGCATTGCACCTCCTCTGTCCCAAGGGTGGGGCCAACCCCCACAGCAGTGATGTCTGTGAGCTGCGGAGGAGGAAGGCGGGTCAGCACGGCCAGTCCCTGCTGACCTGCGGGGCTGCGGCACAGTGTGGTGCAGACGCACACAGCCACTGTGGCCGTGGGGGCACGCTGACGCTCATGTCGGCAGTGGCCTCCCCAGCATCCTGCCTGGCAGGACCCCCTTCTGGACCCCGGTTCTATGACTCCCCCAGCAAGCCTCTGGGCCTCACCCTTCATTTTCCCTCTACTCAGGTGTCTGAACTGCAGCCCCAAACTCCCCAACAGCAGGACTCGGCTCTGCACCTTCCTGGTCGGCAGCCCATGGGACCCTTGACTCGGTGGGATGCCACCCCCACAGAGGCAGGAAGGTGTGAGCACAGGCCTGAGACCTGGACCCCGAGCGTCTGTTCTCGCGCTCAGCCCAGCGTCTGCCCCCGGGGCAGCTGTGTGGGTCTTGTCCTGCAGCAGGTACCTGGCCTGGGTTCATGCTGGTGGGAGGGGGGCGGCATAAACCCCTTGGAATGGGGCCAGTCCTCACCGTGGGAAAGGGCCACTCAGAGGTGATCTTAAATCAAGCTGAAGTCCATAGTGCCATGAGAGGCCCAGGCGAGGGAGGAGCTGCTTCTGCCCCCGCCCCATCTTGAGCTGATTGCAGGCAAGTGCAGGACAAGCCACGGAACCCCAGCCGCCCTCCTCCTGCAGGGGTCCTCGCCCCACCTGTGCTACTCACTGCTTCTCAGGGAGGCTCAGGGCAACACCTGGCAAGCCATCAGCCAGACCCCAGCAAAAGGCTGAGACCCAAACAAGTGAGCCCCTCACTCCAGACGGGCTGTGCCTTGAGGAAGTGCCAGCTTGCCCTGTCATAGTCAAATCAGTGCCCTCACATCACTAACTCGCTTTGCCTGCTTAATATCTCATTAATACTGCCTCTGATTTTTCTCCCTGCGTCTACTCAGCTTTTCCATGTTGACATTCTAGCCCATTCATCAGTGTACAGGTCTGTGGCTTCCCCCCCTCCTTCCTGCCAGGGCCTCGCCCAGTGGCCCCTCAGCACAGGCACCCCACGGGGGCAGTAGCCGACAAAAGAACACAGCTGGCAGGCAGCCTGGTGAGTCGGGCAAGATCGCGGCCCTCGGTGGACGCGGAGGGATGGGACCCCCAGAAGCCGCAGAGCCTGCTGGAAGCCACCAGCTTTCAGATTCGGGGTTGGGGTCACATGGGGAGCTCCCAGTGGCAACTCTGTTGTCACCCCAGAATTAGCAAAGGCAGAGAATTCTCAGGGCCTTAAAACCCTAACCCCCAAGTTAGGTTTGCTCACGCCAATGGAATGCAAATCCCTCTCCTGCGGCGGGAAGGTTCCTGGGTGGGAACGCCTCAGAACATCTGCTTGTCCGCTTGACACCACCAAAACCTGAGCCGGTCCCCCTCACCCCCCAGAAGGCTGCCTGCTGGCTGGTGCCAAAGTAAGAGCCTTTTGCCCAGCCTGCCAGGGCTACAAGGTGATTGACAAGGCCCTAATGAGCCCCTAATTAGTAAACACCCAGCCCGGGTTCTTGCAGGTCATAAAGGACTTTTATCTTGGAAGCCGTGCTATTAGCAGCCCCTCCACCACTTCTGGCCTCCCAGCGCAGGATGGGCTGCTGTGCTGTTGAAAAGAAATTAGCTCCCTGCTGAGGCTGAGTGAGCTGCCTTTAAAAATAACAGAGGCTCCCCATGGGGGCTGGAGATAGCTGCCCCAGGCTGGGGACCCCTTAGCTAGGCGGTGTTTGCCAGATGGCGGGTCACTGGGCCTGCGGATGGAAGAGCTGCCACCAGAGGGGCACGGAGGGCTGCTCAGGCACAGCCAGCTGCTGGAAGCAACGTCCAAGGCAGTGATGACTCATACACAATATTTAAGAAATAATGACCTGCCCCGGCGGGCCCGGGAGGTGGTCTCACGACGGCAGAGGGCTGTGGGTGTGTGTGGGCAGCAGGCCAGGGCTCAGCTGGGACATCCAGATAAGGAACCCAGATCGCAGGATTTCAAAGGGAAGGGAGCTTAAAAAAAATACAAGGTGGGTTGACACAGGTTCATCAAATTTTGCTGTGTCAATTAAGTCCTTGAAAAATAACAAGCGAACAGATTACCAAAACCAACAAAACTCTGTTTTGAAAAGAGTATTTCAGCACAAACAAGTGTGAGGAAGGTGTCCCTGTCCCGGGCAAGGCCACGGACGACAGCCTTGGGGCGGCCCGCGTGGGGACGGCCCACCGGCAGGCAGGCGGGAACCGCACCCCGTAGGGCTCGGGCAGGCACCCAGTCAAGGCGCCTGTTCCTCTCAGGGCACCCCCGTTGGGACGGCAGGTTGGGGTCCCTCGGAGGCTGCAGCAGAGCTCAGCCCTCACCCCGTGAGCCCCGAGAACCATCCTCGGTGCTCCCCTAAAACAAGTTCTCCCTCGGTTACCACCTTCTGTCCCGCTGTTTTCCTCTGGCCCTGATCCAAGCAAAAGCTCACAAGGTCTTGTGAAGCTCTGGAGGCTGGCAGTGCACACCCTGGCCAGTTGTGCACATGGGGCGTGCCCGGCGGCCGCAGGGCATTCATGGCAAGACTCCCTGCTCTCTCAGCTGCCTTCTCTCCACTCCTGTACCTCAGCTTCCTGCAGAACACGGAGGTGCTGCCTCTGTTGTCCTGCAGATGGCAGGGGTGCAGTGAGAGAAGGGGGTTACCCTAAAATGATCTCCAGCCACCCCAAATTTTACATGTCATGAAACACTGTGGCGATAGTGATGATAGGCTGTGATGGTGACGGAGATAGGCAATAGGTGACGGCTGTGATGGTGGTGATGGTGAGGATGGTGATGATGATGATGGTGATGGCAGTGGTGATGGTGATGGTGATGAGGACGGCAGTGGTGATGGTGATGATGGTGATAGTGGTGATGGTGATGATGGTGATGGTGATGATGATGATGGTGATGATGGTGAGGATGGTGATGGTGAGGATGGTGATGGTGATGACAGTGATGATGATGATGACGGTGATGGTGGTGGTGATGATGATGATGGTGGTGATGGTGAGGATGGTGTTGACAGTAAAGTGGAGCTGAGTCTGGAGCAGCAACGCTCTCAGCACCGTAGGCCTGCCCAGGACACGGGCATTTCTGTCTTGTGTAGCCACCTCCCGTGAACCACTAAGGGGTGGGGGGCTACTTTCCAGGCATTCTGTGGGCTGCCCAGTGCACTTCTCCTTTGGTTCACTGCCAGGCAGGGGACAAAAGCAGCACAGAGGCTGGGACACCTCCCTGGAGCAGAGCTGAACTTCTCCTTAACCAGAGAAACACGTGGACCAGACTTGACACCCCAGGGGCACCCTGGATGTTGGGCAGCCATGGGAGGAACTGGAGGCATCAGCACATCCTCCCAGGAACTCCGGCGGTGCTCAGTGACTGCACCTGCCCTGTGCATGGGCCCTTCCTGCTGGGGAAGGGGAGGCAAAGGCAGAGCTGACATCGGAGGTGCAGGCTACGGCGCCCTGCAGAGACCCCCGGAAGGGCTGTGATGGAGACTAAAGCTGGCCACAGGGTCCAAACCAGCAGCCAAGATTCCGGAGCTTGAGCGCTAGTGTGTTCTGAGTTAGGACCCCTTCTAGGCTGACTGTGCCAGCGGGCAGGCTTCCCACAGTGCTTGGGCGAGGATAAGTGGGATTGGAACGGCCGCGACCTCGTGGGGTGAGCAGAGCTCTCTGGGTCTGGAGACAGGGTTAAGCCCGAGCGGCCCCAAAGCCAGCCCTGTGGGCCACACTAAGTGCAGGGCTTAGCCCTCAAGTGGCCCACCCCAAGAGATGTACACAGGCCGCACAGAAACCATGGGTCTCCTTGGGAAGCGTCTGCGAGGTAGGACTGGGCACAAGACAGACACGATGCTGTGTGGTGGACGCCGGGGCTCAGGTGCCACGTGTACACACAGCTGGGTGACGTGAGGAAGACCCTACGTGGGAAGCTTGACTGAGAACTGTGCTGTTCCCCCAGGACTTGTTCCTAGCTGAGATGCCCCCACAGCAGGGGACACTGTCTAGGGAGTCGGGGGCTGGGGACTGACACAGGGTCACCTGCCCTGCAGCCTGGGCAACTGCCTCCCTCACCCAGGCGGGTGGGTGGGCATGGACCACCCGCAACCAGAGCTCCTGGACAATGTGAGCCATTGCCTCATATCCTGAAGGTCAATTCTGTTAGGGACGTGGAAGCCCCACCAGGAAATCAGTACTTGGCCAGTGTCCTCTGCTTGGCCAAAGCATAAGGCCCCTGGGGCCAGTGTCAACAGCAGGGACCTGAGCCTGGGCTGGGGAGTGCTTGGCGCCCAAGCAAACGCCTCGCACTGTGTTGCTGGCTGAGGATGGACGGTGTCGGTTTCCAGAGCTCTGCAGCTCTCAACACCCGGATTACACGGATTAGCAGCTGAGCTGTGCTTGCTGGGGCAAGCTGCGCGGCACACATGGCATGTCAGGAACCTCCAGGACCAGACTCGGGGGCAGCGTGTCCATCCCAGCCAACATCCTCTGCTCGGCTGGGCCCCGGCTCCTGCTGCAGAGTGGGCGGCTAGAGAGGCCCCATCCTGTGCCTCTCAGGTCCCCAGGCCTTCAGGTTTGCAGGAGCTGGCACCTTGCTCCCACCAAGGGCTGCTGGCTGCAGACCAGGCCACTTGGGCACCCACAGACAGGGACTGCCCTTAGGGAGTGGTTTGCTCCTCAGCTCAAGGGTTGCCTGAGCAGCAGCATGAAAGGCGAGACCAGACAAGGCCACGTCACGGGGGGCTCTGGCTCGGGGAACTGCAGCTGCCAGGCAGCCAGGCCCACGGGAGGCCATGGTGGCTCTGACGGCCACGCAGGGACACCCCGAGCTCCTGCCTGTGCTAGCTGCCCCGCTGGAGCCGAGGGAGGACTTGGGCCTACAGCTCCATCCACAGGGTTTTCCACACGGTGTGCATGCCACACAGGTGACGACTGGGGACAGTGGTCAGTAAGCAGGCCAGGGTGGCAACAAGCAGCCTAGCTCCCAGACAAGCCAGAGCCCCAGGGGTCTCCTAAGCCATAACCCACTGCCCCCTGGGGTGCACCTGAGCCGGGGGTTGGACGAAAAGCAGAGATAACAGGCACTGTGAACGGGTCACAGGCTTCCCCCCGGCACTACAAAGCCAGCTGGCCCACACTGTTATAAAAGGCAACATCTTGCTCACAGATGAGATTACCCTGCCACTCGACATAAACCCAGAAAACGAGGCCACGGTAGGCTAGACTCCCAGTGGGGGGCAGTCTGGACCTTGGGGTGGGGCAAAAGCCCTCAGTCTCAGTGCCCACCACCTAGCCCAGCCAGGGCCCGTGAGCTTCCTGCACCGGCAGCGGGAGAACACACAGGCCAGGGACTCAATTACGCCTGCCGAGCCACGCGGGGCCGTCCACAGGAGGCCAGTGCAGGGAGTAGCGATGGGGAAGCCCACGGCCCGTCCGGCTCGGAGGGTGCTGCTCGGGGACAGAGCTCTGGGCCTACCTTGCCCCGGTGTCCCTCTGTGGGCGTCCCTGACTTCCAGGGACTGGGGCTTTTGGTGCCTGGGACAGCCTTTTCCCTTCCTTCCTGAACAGCTCCTTTACTATAAATTATCTGAGCCAGCGAGGAGGCCCAGTGGAACTCCTCAAGGCCACGGCCAGTGTGTGCATCAGGGAGCAGGGTTTGCTAAAGGGTGCCTGTCGGGAGGCCCCAGGAGCCTCCTGCTGCAATGTTGGTGCTGCCGGGCACAGGCGGGTACTGTGCCATGTGCCATCCCCGGAGCCCCCGCAGTCCAGACACCAGAGCCTACGCCCAGCAGATCTGGACCAGTGACGCTGGTATCTCAGTGCACACAGCTCCCAGCCCCTGCTGCCCACTTCCTGTCTAGCTTTGAACTGTCTGACATTGGGTCACGAGTCAAACACATTCAGATATTAGAAGCATTCAAGGCTTGTTTAAAAATAATCATTAGGCCCCAGTGCAGTAGTCTAGCAGCTAAAGTCCTCACCTTGCACGCACCAGGATCCCATATGGGCGCCGGTTCTAATCCCGGCGGCACCACTTCCCATCCAGCTCCCTGCTTGTGGCCTGGGAAAGCAGTTGAGGACGGCCCAAAGCCTTGGGACCCTGCACTCCTGCCCAGTGAACGGCGCCTCGGTCCCTAGCAGTTGCTAGGACACATCCAGGCCAGGATGTGTGACCTCAGTTTAGGCCAGGACACCTGCGGCAGACTGGGAGGAGGTCGCATTCAGAGGGGTGGGGGCTTAAACGCTAACACTGCAGTGGAGGGAGGGCCCACAGGCGTTCGGAGCCTAGTCTCCAGCACCACAGGGGCCCCCAGAAGTGCTGAAGGCCTCTGTGCCCGGGGAACCACACTCCAGCACCCCGAGATCCTCCACACTGTGGGACTGCCATGAGCAACGAATCCCCTTCCACGCCTTTGCAGTTTAAAGGCAGCCACAGCCATGGTTTTCATTACGGCTCAATGAGCCATGTCATGAGATCACCAATACAATGAAAACAGAAAGATGTGACTTAACGCGGGGTGCGGGAGGGCAGCCAGGGTTTGCCATGGTGTCACGCTATGTGGGCAATGGCACGCCGGCACGGGGCTGTTCCCGCCACTCAGCTGGTTTCCTGGCTCAGTCAGTGCAGATACAGGACTTGGAATTAAACTTGGAATTACGCACAGGCCAGGCACTCCCTTGGCCAGATCCCTACCTGGTTCCCATTTCCACGGACTGACACGTGTCTCCCAGCTCACTTCCTGACATGCACGCTTGGATACCAGGTCCTCCTGGGCCCCGAGAGCCCTGGTGGCGGTGGTGTGTGCTGGGAACTGCTGCTGAAGGCGGGTGCGAGGCCACACGCCCACAGTCAGGTTTTGGGGGAAGGCCTGAGGAACCCCACCAAGGCAGGAGGCCCAGGGGAGCCGGGGCTGAAGGCCAGTTGGGATGTGCAACTTGCCCGCCCGCAGGGCATGTCTCCATGTGATGGGCATAAGGAGTCCTTTACTTGTAACGCAGGGCCTGCCTGGCAAGCCCACTGGATGCCACCCTGCCACCCGTCCTGCGGGGACACTGCCTCGGGGCCTGGAGCCCTCCAGCCTGGGTGACGACACCCACAGTACAGCCCGCAGGCTGGCCGTGTCAGGTAGGCCCTGGGCCCACGGCTTTGGAGGATCAGTGGCCGCGTGGGAGCCGTGCTGGCACTCACAAGGCCTGTGGAGGATTGGGTGACATGCTGGACGATGCGAAACCTTCTCAGATACCCCCCCCAGACACCCCTACTCTGGCTGTGTTGTGAGTGGCCAGATGGGCGGGGTTCTGTGGTTGAGTGACAGCCAAGGAGCTCCGCCCCCGGCCCCAATGCTGGCACTTGGCAAATCCTCTGTTTGAGGGGAGCTGAGAACTGACCAGAACTCCCCGTTTTTGTCATGGACCCTCCAGGGCTCCCGCCAGCACAAAGCCCTTGACTCTCACCCAGAACCGCCCAGCTGGAGTGACAGCAGGCTTCTGTCTACAGGGCCTGCTGGGGTGCCCCTGGACACTGCCGACCCCTCCCCACGGCCTGGGGACAGCGCCTGAGCCATTTCCTGTTCCCTGGGATGTGAATCCCTCAGCCATGGGCCACTCTGGCAAGGTGGGCCCATCCCAGCCCCTGACAAACACACAACACAGGAGCCAGGGGGCCGTGTGAGCCCCCCACCTGGGGTCAGCAGGAGACAACACCCCAGGCCCTCCCTGCCCGCCCCGGGAGACCCGCAGATGCCCGCTGCTCCAGGCTTCCCGAGGTGCACGATGCAAATGGCAGTCCCATCAGAGGGGTGCCCAGGTGTACCAGCCACAGCGCTCATGTCACTGCAAATATCAAAGACCCAGAGCTTCAGGGAAGCCAAAATGACAGCCCAGATCCCCATACCGCACAGCGTGGCCCCCAGAGCCCCACACCCCGCAGCATGGCCAGAGCCCCATACACACAGTGCGACCCTCTGGGCCCCACTCTGCTGCTGTCCCTCTGAGCTTCCCGCCCGAGCCCTGGGCAATGAGGCATCCAGGCGCCCAGCTGGGAGCTGACTGTGAGGAGGCTGCTGTTAAGAGGGACCCACACAGGGTCCTGAGCACCCTGGAGCCAGCGCATCAGAGCCAGGCAGAGCACGCCACGCTGCAGGAAACACACTCCCAGGTTCTTTCTCTCCGGAGTCCCTGGGGTCCTCTCTGGGCCCTTCCCAAAAGCTGCGACCCCAGGCCCTCAGGCCTGGGCAGCACAGCTCAGCAGCAAGGCTGGCCGCTGATGGGGGTGGGCAGTGGGGGGCGAGCAACAGCAGCCACCAGGGGAGCAGTAATTAATTAATGGCCACATTCCGGCTCGGTGCCTGGGGAGCGGGGGATGGCTCTACCCTTGTTTGGTTTTCATCTGGCTGGCTAGATGAGCCCTTGTGGTCTAAGAGTCCTCTCCACACCCACAAGTAGGAAATGCCAGCCGACACAGCCCTTCATGGCCTGGAGGCACGGGCAAGTGACCTAATTAGCAGCGGTCCCCATTTATTAAAACTCATAAATATTTGTCTTGGGGGCAGGGATGGAGCTGACAGAGGGAGAAGGTGAGGCCTGGCAGGTGTGTGCACGCATGTGCAGGCTCATGTGGGCATGGAATCAGTGCCCAGCGATGGGAAGCCTCAGTGGGAGGAGCGGTGCAAGCAGGCGGCATCCAAGGCCAGGTACAGGGACACTCACCTCCTTTGCTTTCCTAGGGACAGAAGTGTCCCAAGACACCCAGCACCAGTGCTGCGAGCGAGTAAATCCAGGCCTGGACACCGGTTTGAGTCCCGGCTGCTCCACTGCTGATCCCTGCTTAGAGTCTGGGAAAGCAGTGGAAGATGGCCCAAGTACCCGGGCCCCTGCACCCACATGGGAGAGCCCAGAGTGCCTGGCTCTGACCTGACCTAGCCCCAGCCATGTGGCCATTGGCAGAGTGAACCAGCAGATGGAAGAACGAACTGTGTAAATCTTTGGGGAAAAAAAAATTGACTCACCACACTGCACCGCGTCCTGGCTGCTGTCATCCTGGGTTCCGCCTGCATCCCTCGGTGTCTGCCAGGAGGGAGGAGCTGATGGGCCCCAGCTGTTCCCACGAGTGCTCACGACACTGCCAGCCCCACGGGCAGCGGGCATTCCAGGGTCCAGCGAGTACACGAAGAAGCATCACCCATCTGGGCCACAGAAGGGTGTCAGGGGCAGTTGCTTCAGGATGTCACAGCAGTCTAGGCTGCCAGCTGCCAAGTCCTGAGTGCCTGCGTTGTCCCGCTCTGCCCCAACAGCTTCTGGCCCGCAGCAGCTGGGCGCTACCCGCCACCTTGCAGCCCAAGGCTGTGAAGTGGGGATACCTTCACGGTGCTCCTCTCTGCTGGCTGAGGCACAGACTGCCAGACCAAGTCCTGGGCAGGAGCTGGCACCTGTGCTGCCCAGTGCGCCAGACCCTCAAGTCCGAAGCTGATGCCAGCATGAGGAGCAGGTGTGTGAAGACCAACAGGGACAGCTGCCACAACCGTGGCAGAGCTGACGATGGCAGGACATCGAATTTCTGCTACCTGGGTCCCTGGAGCACACTGTGGAGAGGAGGGTTGCTGCCCACCCCAAGGCAGCGCCTTCCGGCTGGGCACTGGCACCAGGTGGGGGCTGTGGAGGAGCAGTTGTTACAACCTCTGGCTCCCATGTTGGAAGTCAGACCCGCGCCTTGGCTCACAGGGTCAGTGACACGTGTGCTTTGCCAGATTCTCCAAGCGCCTCAGGTCATGCACAGCTGTGGCTTCTGGAGGGTCCCAGCCCTGGAACAACCAGGTGAAGAGCATTGTCACCACACTGCCCTTGGAGACGGACACCTGGCTGCTATCTGGGTGCGTGGACAGCACTGGACAAGCCACTCTCCAGGGAAGCCCCAGGCCTGCAGCTCGCTGGGCCTCCATCCTCCCACCATGCTTCCAACCTGGCCTTCGGGCACTCTGCACGAGCCAGCAGGTGCCAGCAGCAGCTGCCGCCACAAACGGCATGCCTGGGAGACTTTGCGGGTGCACACTGACAACATGGGTCCTTCTTGGGCAGATTGGAGCTGTCCACCCTCATCAGGGGCCAGAGGGACCTGGAGACAGCCACCTGCTCCTTGCGTCCTCTAGATAAGGGGACCGACTCCGAGCGCCTCTGTGGCACCCAGCGCCCAGCAAGGGCACAGCGGGGTTCCATGGGGACAGTGGTCAATGATCAGGACCGCGGGACGAGGAGGGGCGGCTGTGATGGCTCTGCCCCTTGCCCAGCCTGGAGCGGAGAGGGGTGTGCAGCCACCCTGGGACCGGCAGCTGTGGCCCATCTGGACTTGATCGTGACACTCTCATCTTGGTCAGGAGCGTTTTTCTAAAGAGTGAGTGGGTTTTGAAGCACCAGGTGTTTCGAATTTTTATCTTGTTCGCTTGCTTACATGGGGAAAGCCCAGCAGAGACCCCCGCATTAACCAAAGCCCAGCAAATCTCGGGGGGACCCAAGGCCTCCCTGCCTCGGTGCCCCTGCATTGGCAGTGCTTACTCTGCCACCAGGAGTTGATGTCAGCTGTGCCACCTGTGCAGAGCAGGGGCCTCCAGGCACGCCCTGTGTCCTCAGGGGGGTGGGGCAGAGGGATGGGGGCAGGGAGCCTTCCCCACCCCCTGCCCATTCAGCCCAGGACAGGTCACTGAGCAAGGAGGGACCCCCCATGGCAGACCCAAGCCAGCCATCAGTGCAAATGGCCACTCACGACTGCCAGGACGGTGCGTGGCTCAGAGCAGCAATGCCGGGCGAGGTACAAGCCCATGTGGCCTGCCCCTCACCCCAGCCCTGGAAGCAACAGAGGCCCTTCGAGGCCACTCATCTCCACAGACATGTGGGCGAGGAGAGTGGCCAAGACAAAGTTGGCTCTGGGTCGCCCCGGCAGGCCTGAGTGCCCTGGGCCTGAGTGCCCCCAACCCCACCTCCTCTGTGGTGGCTGGGGCCCTGAGAAGCCACTTGCCAGCGGGGCTCATGCTGGTTGAACAGGAGGTGCCTGGTCTGCCTGGGCAAGGGGCCGGTCTCCCAGCAGGCGGCCAGGTTGCCACCTGCCACTGACCCAGAGCTTGGGATTGCTTCCCATCCCCATCTTCATGGCCCAGGATGGTTAACCCTGCGCCACCGGGCACTGCCCGCTGGCGAGATGCCTGGCTGGAGGGCAGCCGAGACAGGGGCGGGGCAGGGTGAGGAGGCTGGCTGTGTGGACTGGAGTCCAAACGTGCCAGAAGGAAGATGGGGACTTGGGGGGGTCTCTGAGCCACAGCCATGCCAGGCACAGGCAGGGCTGACATGGGGAAGGGGCAGGGGGGTCCTCAGGCTTCCCCCTCGGCCTCTTTCCCAGGGACAGAGAGCAGGGTGGGGGCAGGGAGGGGGCATGCTGGAAAGCGAAACCCGAGCTCCCAGCCAAGTGGGTGATGTGCCTTTGAGGGCCTGTGCAAGCCTCCCTCGGAAATGAATGAATTCTTTCACAGAGCCTCAGCCCCGATTATCTTCTGTAATTGCATTATTCCCAGCCTCACCGGGGTAAGCGACCCGGCTTAGCCACAGTAATCAGTGGCAGTTGTAACAACAGCAGCATGTGCAGGTTGACCTCGGGCCCGCCTCCCCGCACCCCCTCCACCCCACGGGGGACCCCACAGCTCCGGCCACTGCTGGGAAACCTCCCAGCGTCTCTCCTGCCTGGACCTGTCACTGTCTCCCTGCAGCCATCCTGCTCAGACCTCCCCGGCACTGAGTCGCATGCTGTCTTTGCTCAGATCCCAGGGCAGCCGGGGACAGCGGCCGTGTGGAGCTGCAGTGAAGGGCGGTGAAGGGCAGTGTCCCTCTGCCACGCCAGCAGAAGGACGGCAGTCATGCCTGGGCTGGCCCTGCCTGCTCTGTGACCTCGGGGAGGAGAGAGGAACCGTCAGAGCCCCGATCACACCGCTTGACCCGGTCACTGTCTCTTGCCACTGTGTGTGGAAGACGAGAAGGGCTCAGGGGCCGTGGTCCCTGGCAGTCCACCCCTGAGCCTGTGTGCCTCATCTTGCTAGAATCGCCTGAGCTCCCTCAGCCGCTGCCTCACATCCAGCCTCATCGCGAGCCGGTGTGGACGGAGCGCACACCCTGGCACTGGGCTGCCTGGCCGCCAGCCTGACCTGCTCACAGCGTGCGACATTCGCGGCTGGCCTGAGAGCACGCGGGGCAGGCCCTGGCCTCCTGTGCGCGGCCAGTGACGGCTCAGCACCTTAGCAAGGCCTGAGCAGTGGCCGAAGCTGGCGTCACCTGCAAGAGCAGCTCAAGGGAGACCGTGTGGGTGGGGAGGGGGACGCTGGCAGCCCTGACTTAGAGGAGAGGGGGCTGCCCTGGCTAGGGACTTGGCCAGCTGTGAGAACTGGCTTTCCCGTGTCCCTCTGGGTTTTGGCAGCGACGTCACCAGCCATGGAGGACAGGACAGCAGCCTGTGTCTGGCCTGCCTTGACCAGGGCCAGGGGCCGCCAAGGCCAACCAGGCCAGCACTGAGCACCCGCCAGTCCTCACCTGAGGGAGACACCCCGACCCACATCCTACTCCGCCAGAGTCCCCATGACTGTGGATGCATGTACTCACGTCCCAGGGGACTTATGCCCTGAGTGTGCCCCGCACGATGTACCCCTCTACAGGCCACTTCCCTGGAACCCCCCCCCAACAAACTCACCCCCACGTGTGAACCCTGAGCTCAGAGGTGACTCTACCAAACACAAACCCAGACCAAAAAGCTGACGAGACCACGACGAACAGCTGAAAGTGAGCCATTTTGGGTAGGAGAGACCAAAATGTAGGGGCAGGCAGGGGAGGTACAAATGGGCCAACAGCCCTCTGCCGCGGCCACGTGCCACGCGGCCCCACGCGGCCCGGGTACCTGCTGCTTCAGGAGGAAGCCGACAGGCGCGCCAACCCGACGGGAACGCAGCACGCCAGCCCCATCAGCCCATGCTGTCCACAGGCTGCCCAGACACTGTCTGAAAATAAGCCCCCGCCCCTAGGAATGGCAGAACCACAGAAAGCAGCTCAAGCCACTTCCACAGCCTCTCTGCCTCCAGGAAACCGGGAGTAGAAGCCGGGCCGCGCACAGACCCACGGGGAGTGGGCCCAGGCCTCCTTCCGAGTGTGGCAGCCGGGCCTGTGAGCACCTGCATGCTCTGGAACCTCAGGCCTGGGGCGTCTCCCACCCTCATGCCAGGACTGGCATCCGGCAGCTCCCGACCAGAGCACAACCCGCAACAGCACAGAAGCCAGCCGACAAGAACTTCACTGCCGCAAGTGTCCCCCGCCCGGTGGCAGGTGCACACAGGTACCTTCCAATGTCGGATTTGACCTTGACTCAGTGTGGCTTCGATGTGTCATCCCAGGCCCTGTGTCTCACAGCGTGTTCCTCTTCTCCACAGGTGTCCGAGGAGCTCACTGCGGGCCTTGGCTCGGTTCCAGTGTGTGAATGCCATCCATGCTTGCTACACAGCCACACACGCTCCGACCTCCCCGGGCTTCGGTCCCGGGCTCCTGGGCTCTGCCGGCCTCTGCAGGCCTCTGTCCCCTCCCTGGTACGGCCTCTGACAGGATGCCAGAGAGGAACACGGGCTAGGAGTCAGGGCCAGCACACCTGCTGCCCAGAACAAGATGTCTAATTCCAACATGGATTTAATTGAGGGAAGATGGAAGGAATTCTGGAAGCGCTGCTGCCAGCAGCACCGTGAGGCACACAGCACCCTGCAAGGGGAGGCCAGGCACGGCGGACCCACACACCCCGGGCCTGCCAGGTCTCCCCGCCCCCAGGGTCTGCAAGCATTCCAGGTGTGGCACACGCTCAGTGTTTCCCTGAGGAAGGACGGACCACCACCCACGCCCAGGCCAAGCTCTGCCCACCCCCTCACCTGCAGGGCCCAGGCAGCTAGCAGAGCCCAGCCATCTGGGGGCTTGCCTGATGGCACAGCGGGCACCCTCCTGCTGCCCTTAGCACCCCCAAAGCAGGCCCCTCCTCTGCACACAGGTGGAGGTCAGCAGCTGTCAACCCCCATGGCTGTGGCTGCCTTCACACCCCGGGACCAGGAGCTGGTGGGGTCCTTGCGGTCCAAGGCTGCAGGTGAAGTGGGGGCTGTGGCCAGAATGTCTGTCCTGAGCAAGGTTGAAATCCAGACAGATGCAAATAAAATAAAACACTTTGCCTGCTGCCTGGGTGAACATGACTCGCAGAACATTCCTAAACCCCTACCCCCACCTCTCAGAACGCAGCTTGGTGTGAGCTGGGCCCGAAGCAGGCATGACCAAGATGAATTCATGCAGACGGGGGCTGGGGGCACCTCGGAGGAGCGGCCAGGTGAGGATGGAGACTGGGCGGGAGGGAGGCAGCCTCAGGGCGAGGCATGCCTGGAGCCCCTGGGTGCTGGGGAGGCAGGGAGCACCCGTCCCGGAGACCTGCTGTTAGACTCTGCAAGCTGTCTGAAGCCCCCTCCGCCACCTCCTGTTTGGGGACCTTGGTCCCCACAGTCCCTGGAAACAGACATGGTTGTTTCTCTACGACTGAGGTGGAATTGGGTGCCCTGGGTTTGCATTTCTCAAATCCAGCAGCTGTTTAGGTGTCAGTGGGGGGGCCGCCGCAAGGCAGTCATCTCCCCTGGCCAGGCCCTCGTCTCCCATACCATGGGCAGGCCTTGGAGCACCCAGAAGGGTGACCCCTGCAGTGATCTCAAAGGCCACAGGACCCTGGCGGGTTGGGCAGCCGTCGGGTCCATCTGACGGGGAAAAACAACTCAACCTAGAGAACTGTCCAGCTGGACTGCCCACCTGCACCCCGGCAGCCAGTCCTGTCTGACCCTGGCTGCCTCAGGCCAGCACTGTCCCTTGGAGGACTGAGCCCCACCGCCAGGCGAGGCCCCATCCCCTCCTCCTCCTGGCTACGTGGGCAGCCAGGCCCCAAGTCCCTGGCCGCTCCGCTCAGGAAGCGCCCATGTCTGTGGCCTGTGCCTGGTGGCCCCTAATCGCCTGGTGATTAGCGGACCACCCACTCGCTCAATTACCCTCCATTTGCACAGCCGGGCCCTGCGGCTCCTGCGAGGCCGAGAGGAGGAGCATGTCGGTTTGAGATTGAATTCCTGGATCCCCCATTCGTGCTGAATTCACACCAGGGCCCAGGCCGCAGGTCTCCCGCCACCCGCGAGGCCCTGGGTCTGTGCCCACCACCCAGGGGGTGCTTAGCACCCCCAGCAACAGCAGCACAGCCCATCTCTGACAGCCACGGCGGCCAAGACCAAGGCTCTGGTGCTGTTCGGAACCGGCCCAGCAGCTGTTCCTCCAGCAGCGGCCCCGTGGGTGCCGTGGACGGAGGAGGGACACAGCAGCCCCAGACAGGTGCTGGCAGCTTCGGGAAGGCGGGCCACTGCGCAGTGCAGGCAGCACAGCAAGGCTTTGCTCAAGAAAGGAAGAACAGAACATGAGCTGTTTAGTAAGATGCGCATGTTTGTGCACATGCCAGTGCACACACCTGCACACACCTGCACATGGTCACACATGCCCTGCACACACCTGCACATGGTCACGCATGCCCTGCACACACCCCTATGCACACCTGTCCATGCACACACTTGTATCCCCTGATCTGATGTTCAGGTGATGTCCTGGGTACTGGATCCGACCAGTTATCCTCCACCGCTCACTGCTTCTACTCCCTTCCCAGTGTCTTTTGGAAAATGTGCCGCTCCTGACATCAGTAAGATGGGTGCAGGGGCGGCACTGCCTGAAGATGCCAGTGCCTGGAGCCCTAGGCTGCTCACCTTCTGAGACCACATACAGAGGATGTGCCGAATGGTCCTGGCGGGAGTGGAGGCCACTCTGCTCTCACGAGGCAGGGCTCTTGTCTAGTAGATTTAGAAGGGCCTGGGCCCCACCAGCACTCTGTAGCCCGTGGACAGCCCACGTCCCGAATTCCTCCTCCTACTCTCCTGAGCATGACATGGCCAGGTCTGGACTCAGCTGCCCTGTGGCTCCTGGAGCAGCGGCTCCCGTTTCTGTCCTGGCCCTGTCTCAGGACCTTGTCCCATCCTTGGGGTCTTCCCTGAATCCTTGAGGGAGCAGGTACAGCAGTGCCCTGGAGCTGCCCCTGGCTACCCAGCACCTTCCACAGTGCCCTATCCCCCCGTGGGGCCGCATGGCCTGTTCTAGCGTGGGCTCAACAAGCTCCGAGACGTGCCCATGCAGTGCTCCTTAGCCTGACCCTGGGAGGAACCTTGGGTTCACACTGCAGATGCCAAGGTTGGGGCTCCCGGGGCTCGGAGCAGACACCAGGCAGGTGTGGGCCCCCATGGCTCATCCATCACAGCCCTAAGCATGCTTCTCTTCTGCCTCCTCCTGCGGCCTGCCAGTGTCACAGTCTGACATCTGAGAAAGCACGTTCCAAGGTGGACCAGTCACCTGGGCGCAGAGCCAGGACCCCGAGGTCTGCTACTCCACTTCCCCCCAGGAAGTGTCAGGGGAGCCGAGGGGAGCACCTGTCCTCTGGCACTGGGCTGGGTGTCCAAGGCTGTAGGAGATGGGTCCTGAGCACAAACCTGAACCCACAAGCAGGAGGAGCTTCAGACTCACTTGTCCTAGAAGAAATGCACCCTGCTCAGCATGAGTCACTCCTGTGTCTGCTGGCAGGTCCTATTGGAGGGGCCGGGAGCTGCCCACAGGGAGCTGCCCACAGGGAGCTGGCAAGCAGGCCTCCCACAGAAGCCCCACTGCTGGCTCAGCGGCTCCATTCGCTCCTGCCACAGCGGTGAGCTAATGGCACCAACAAGCACTCCCTAAATAACCTTCATTTCTCCTGTTTAGAAAAAGGGGTCGGGTGGGGGGAGGGCGCATCTGCTCAAGAATGAAAGGCGTGGAGCTGCAAGGTGGGGGAGGAAAGGCTCTCCGGCCCAGTGAGGTGTCCCGCCAGGGCTCTGCCTGCCGCTGGTTAGAGCTGTCAGAACACCTCACCCTTTTCCCTTGACATAAGGCAGGCTCCGTGATGGCGGAGCCGACGACAAGCCCGCAGCCCGTGCCGGTTATGCCTGTGGGCGCTGCAGTCCTGGCTTCCCTCCTCTCGTGTGTCAAGGTCACTGGCTAGACATCTTCAGTATCCCCAGCAGCCTGCTCTGTACCAGCCTGGCAGGTGCCTCTGGCACCCAGGACAGCTGGGCACGCCCCAGAGCTGGACACGCCCCTCTGCCCACTGCAGCCACCCCAGAGCTAAGGGAGGCCCGGGAGGGTGGGGCTTGGAGGAAAGGAGACCTTGTGCACCTCCGGTGAAAGTCCGGCCGTGGTTGCCTGGACTTTCCCGGTTGAACACCTTGGCTTCGTGTGGGTGGCTCCTGGAACTGAGAGCCCAGGGTGAAGAACCCCAGAGGGCCTGTTGCAGAGTACAGCTGCCCCGGGTCGCCCGGGCACAGCCACTGCCTGGGAGAGGGGGAAGGGAAAACAGCCCCCTGCCGACATCCCCCTGCCGACCCCCAGGCTGTGTGAGTAGGTCAGAAACAGGCCCCAGCCCCACACTGCCCTGCCAGCCCCGGGAAGAGCCGGCCCTGCTGCCACGGGCTGCCCTGCCAGCCCCGGGAGGAGCCGGCCCTGCTGCCCCGGGCTGCCCAGCCAGCCCCGGGAGGAGCCGGCCCTGCTGCCCCGGGCTGCCCAGCCCCACGCTGGACTGCTGGCTCCGTCACTGTAAGGAAGCAGACCTGCATGGCCCAGGCCACCGAGCTTGCAGTACATGGCATCCATAAGACGTGGATCGGCCTGCTGTGGAAGCAGGCAATGTAACCCAGCGCTGTCTTGAACCTCACCATCCAGGCAGGCCCCCTGTGTCCTCGGCCTGAGATGTGTGGCTCTCTCACTTGATGCTGAGGTCAGCCAGACGTGGAGCTGTCTACTGATGGGCACAGGGGCCCCAGGAGGGGGGTTCTCAGGTGCACAGAGGAATCCCCCTCACTGCCTCCCCCACCATCAAGCAGGTTGCCGCCCGGAGCCCCCATGGCCCAGCACCTGCTTTGCCCACAGTTCAGGAGCGAGCGTCCACCAGCTGAGGGCTCCGAGCGTCCAAGCTGAGACGAAGCCTGGTGTGGTTCTGTCTGGGGAGCAGCCCCAAGCCAGCTGGTCCCCCCGCCCAGCAGCTGTTCTGGACTCCTCCTGCTCTCCCACCCTGGGAGCCTCACTCCTGTCCGTCACCACCTCTCTCCCAGCTGCCACTCCCTGCCAAGTGTTGGCAGCTTAACACCTCTGCCTGGGCCCCACTCTCCAGCCCTTCAATCCCCCTCGGGACAGACCCCGATTCCTGCTGGCTCGTGTCCCCTCTCCCACACCGCACCCAGCCTGTCAGTCACCCTCCTGCAGCCATTCCTAACCGGGCCCTGCCGGGCTCTGTGCACCAGGGCCTCCAGTGGGGACGGGCCCAGGCATCCTTGGAGCCCACAGCAGGGAACAATGGCATGACGGAAAACAGGCTGCCCAGGGCTGGGCCCATGCAGGTGTCAAGGTCACGTGGGCACCCTCAAGGGAGCGAGAGGGGCAACTGGACACATGTGGCCCTTGAGGCTTTGGGGCCTGACCCCGCTGCCAGGCCTGTGGACAGGCACATGCAAGGCCTGCTTGGTCATGGGGGCAGCTTTTACCAGCAGCTGCAGTCCAACACTCCCAGCTCAGAACTTGCTGCGACCGGAAACACTGTGGGCCAGCAGCTCCCCCCGACCCCAGACCCAGGGCCCTGTCTCTAAGCATGCACTCTACTCCCTTGCCACCCTGTTTGCTCTGCAGCTGACCTCCATGTGGAGGACTCAGCTGGCATGTCCTTTAGGGGCTGCTTTCCTGCAGCACAGTGTCCCAGGGCGCCCCCGTGGGTGGGTGTCCGAACATGGCCGTGCCACACTGGTGGCCGTGAGCAGCACCCGTGTGAATAACTTGCGTAACAGACACTCCCAGCACAAGTGAATTCAACCCAGTGACCCAGAACAACGGTCCCTGCTCCTCAGGGCGGGGGTCTTGCAATCAGAGAATCCAGGGTTCCTGAAGCCGGCATGGACCTGCTTCCCCAGGCTGGCTGGGCCAGCTGCCCCTGAGCAAGGCCACCCTTCCTGGGGTTCAGTTGTCCCTTCTAAAACCTGGGGGTTGGGGCGGACACCACCACGGCCAAGCCCCAGAGAATCCTCATCCTCTCCTGACCCAGCAACCTGTAGAGGCTGAGACGTCCATGTGGCTTAAGTAGGCACAGAACCCTGCCCCTCACACTGCAGTCCTCTGGCAACTGCTGCTGGCCTGGGTGGGCACCTGACCCGAGAGAGGTCCAGCAGGGAGAGGACCCCTCTTCCCACCGCCAACAACATTGTCGGCCTGCACAGTGAGCACAGAGGCCACTGCTGCGTGTGCTGCCGGGAGCATTCTGCAACCACACGGAGCCAGTGTGAGCAGAGAACCCACGAGAGTGTGAGGCACAGCTCAGGTGTCAGGCAGGCAGGCATCAGCGTGGCTCCCCCGCCACCCCCTGACCTGCACACGCAACTGAACCCAAAAAGCAGAGCTCCCAGGATACATAAACATGCGTTAGGTCTGAGGCTCTGAAACAGGCAGCTGTTGGCCAGCAGTGGACGGATGTGGCCAGTGGATCAGAGCTAACAGGCAAAGGCCTGGATGGAGGCTCAGGTGGTCAGAGTCACTCTGTCCCCAGGGAGGACGACAAAGCACCCCCCTCTCCCTGCCCCAGCTCTGTCCGCTCTAAGGCAGGGGTGCGGGCCCACGGCCAGACACCCCCAGGATCACCACACGGACCGAGAGACACCTGCTCCGCAGAGCCCAGGTGAACAGGGCACAGCCTGGAGATGAAGTGAGAAGCACCCGCGACTCCCACGTGTGTCAGTCAGCACCACGGAGGGCACCGGGCTTGGTGCTGCAAGCTGGAGAAGGCAGTTGCAGCGCAACTGTGCCACCCCACTCCGTCTGCACCCCAGCTTCTCTTCCCAGGGGGCGGGACCAACAAGCAGCTGAAAGGTCTTGCAGAGTCCTCCAAAACGCCTCCAAAGAACTCAAAATATGGCTTCAGGTATGTCCTCTGCTCTTGGTAACAAGGACTGCAGAAAACAATCACATCTAAGATGCAGCAGTTGGAGAAGCAATAGGTGAGGTGACTTAATGCTGCACAGCTCACCTGGTTGGCAGGTGCAGGTCTGCGGGGTTTCAGGCAAAGAGCTGTCGTCGTTGGCACAACTTCAGAACAACCTTCCATCAACTCAGAGCCCATGCACCTGTTACTGGTCGCCGTCCCTGCCTGGTCCCTTGGCTTGCAGAACACACTTCAGATGGAAGTATTGTGTCACCAAGCTACATCGCGGGCGGCACCACCTACGGCTGCTTCCTGCCGTTCTCGCAGCTCCATGAGCTGGCCCTGCCGTTCAGCTGCTTTGCACACATCCGTGGGCACCTGCTGCCATGTACGCCTGAGCCTGGAGCCTCTTCCCTCCACCAGAGGGTGTGGCATCAGGGGTGCCCCCTCCCTTCCGCCCTCCTGCTAACAGGATCTGGTCCAGCCGGTTACAGAGACGGTGCCAATTTTGCCTGCTCTGTCAGAACACAGCTTTGACCCTGAGCCAGCCGCAGGCGAGGAATGGAGACAAAGACCGCGCTCTGGCAGCCTTGCTGCCGCCCACGGTGCCTGCCTGCACTAAGAACGTTACATGCGTGTCACGTTCGCCTCTCGCAGGGACCTGCTGGGCCACCTTATTCGTCCACCTACGCGGATGAGTAAACTCTGAGAAAGACCTTTAGTAGTCTGCCCAGAGGACCTTCCTGATCTCAAATTCAGGACAAACATCCTGTAGGAGACACCCCGGATGCTACGACCTTCTGAAGTTCCCCAAGAGGAAGTGTGTACACACACAGGTGTGTTCCATGTGCACGCTTATGTGGGGTGCAGGCTAAACACGCTGCCACATGGATGAGGACTGACGCCAAGCTTGCCAACAGCATGCCTTGTCCTCCCCCTCAGCGTCACCACAGAGTGAGAACAGGCAATGACTGCTCAGAGGTCAGAGGCCAGGGCCCCAGGGGCCAGAGGGCACACCCATTGAGGAGCCCAGGGTCCACCCCAGCGGCACAGCTGGGGCTGGTCCCAGGCCACGTGGAGGCAACACCTCTCTGGCCCCAGCGGGCAGGAAGGCGGGTACTTGCGAGGCAAAGACCCACAGCGTGCTCCCCAGCCATGTGGCACTGCTCGGTCACCCCCCAGCTGAGTCCCAGGTCTCCCGTTAGTAATAACAGTTCGCCACAGGCTGAGTCAATGGTGGACATGGTAGTCCATTGCACACCAGTGTGCACACGTGAGCGTCTCCCAGCATATATGTGTGTCTCTCCCGGCACAGGGCCTGGCTGTCCACACCAGTGTGCACACGCGTGGGCGTCTCCTGGCATGGGCCTGGTATGTAGCAAGCTGCCCGAGTGGGGCTGGTCACATTCTTACACTGCGTTTTCAGGAAGCGCGATGCCAGGCAGAAGGACAGTGCCACACACTGGGTGGAGAGGTGGGCAGGGAGCCGCCCTGAGGCGGGGCAGGAGGGGCCCGTGAGTCCCTCTCTGAGCGGCAGAAAGAAGGCTCCCGCGAAACTTCCCGGTGGGCGTGCCTGTGGCCATCATGCAGGCTGGCAGCTGAGGCACATGGCACCCTCCCTGCCTGGGCACCGCAGCCCCTGCCTCCCTCCACCTGTGTGGCGGTGATGTCTTTAACTGGCAGTGGCCAGGGCAGGCCGACCCTGGAGGTAATTTCCCCCCGGCATTGATTGGTGGTGGCAAGAGGACACGGGGAAGCAAAATAAAGCTTCAAAGTGGCGGCCGTTCGCCACCCGGACCTGGTTCTCGGAACACCGAGCAGGCTGGGAAGGTGCCCCTCCCTGCCCACACCTCGTCTCCTCATTCCATCAGGTGGTGGGCACCCACAGCCCCGGGCCCCAAGCATGGTGGCAGAGCTGGTATGTACCCTCCATCAGTCTGACCTCAGCCGCCAAGCAGCAACAGGGACGCTGTGGTCATCGTGAGATGCACCTGTCCACCCCCCACTGCACCCTGGGTGCTGCTCTGCCTGTGGGCGTCCGATTCAGCACAGGGGTGCCATCCACTGGCCACCGCACAACAGCCCAGGGCTCCCCAGCCCTGACTTGACTGGCTCTGGCAGGAGGCAACTGAGTAACCCAAAGCCCCTGTCACTCAAGGCTGACAGGCGGAGCCATGCAGCTGGAGCCCTGGGCAACCCTGGGACCAGTGGGGGCCCTCACAGCCCGGCTGTGCTCAGAAGGGCACTGGGACGGCAGGAGAGCCCAAATGGCTAAAGCAGCCGCAGCTTGCCATTGGTGGCTGTCCATGCAAGCTTGCCTCGGGCTGCCCTCTTCTCAGACACATCCCATTCCGGAACGTTCAGCACAGCTCTGGACACGGAGAGAAAGACATAGCCCAGCTCGGCACGGCCTGCACGGCCCGTGAGCAGCTCACAAGTTCCGGGCAGCACCCTGGGCTGGCTGTGGGGGGAAGTGCCAGATCTGCTCACTGGGGACCTGCCTGGGACCTGGGGGTGTCTCGCCGTCACTAGGGCTTCTGTGTTTGTCGTAGGAGGAACAGGACCGAGTTTGGGGAATTTGCCCACCCTCACTCTGTTCTGCTGGAAAAGTGTATGTGCCTCCTTTTGGGGCCACCCCCACCCTGCTGTGCCCCTGCCAGGGGTCCTCAGGCCCTGGCACCGTGGTGGACCTGGGGAAAGCCTGTCCCAGAGGGACCCTTCCTTTCCTTTTAGTCTCCAGGGAGCCCTCGGGGCAGGGAGCCAGGGACCTCAGAGCTGATGTCCCCACTCCCTTCACCTGCCAGGTGGGACAGGACCAGCCTGGCGCTCCAGCCCCCTGCTCTGCCCCGCCCTGGCCCGGCCTGTGAAGCGGAGCTAGCTCTCAGTGGCTTTGGATGACGCGAGGGAGCTCCTGGGGGGGACACACCTCCAGGGCCATGGCTGTCTGCGTTAAGTCCCTCGGGGTGGTGGGGACTAGGGCATTTCCAAAAGTTACAGGTGCTCGCATTAAAGGTGAGTTTATTTCAGTGCACACACACACACACACACACACACACACACACACACTCAAAGCTTTGTGTGAGCACACGGCTGTCAGGAGCTTGAGTTTTCCACGAACTTTTGGAAGAGCACTCTTACAGAGGGCGTTTGGGAGACCCGGGAAGTGTCACAGCCGAGAGATGCCTGAAGACGCAGACAGCCGAATGTCACCCAGGGCCCCGGCTGGGGACTTGGAACAGAGTGGACATCAGGTCAAAGTGCAAGGAGGCCAGGACTGGTGAGGTGGCACAGCAGGTTAACCCTCCGCCCTGTGTTGCTGGCTCATGTCTCAACTGCTCCATTTCCAAATCAGCTCTCTGCTAACGGCCTGGGAAAGCAGCGTACCCATGAGGGAGACCTCGAGGAAGCTCCTGGCAGCTGGCTCTGGACCAGCACAGCTCTGATCTCTGCAGCCATTTGGGGAGCGAACCAACAGATGGAAGACCTTTCTTCCCGCTGTCTTCTCTCTCTCTGTAAAATTTGCCTTTCAAATAAAAAATAGATCAATCTTTTTTTTTTTTTAAAGAGCCAGGGCATCTTAGGTAGGTGTGGGCTTCAGTTCACAGCAGTGTGTCGTGGTCATGAATAGGGACCATCCACTAAGTGACAGACCACTGTGAGCTGGGCAGACGGGAGCGGCGTGGACCCACTCCCAGCTCACTGGGCAGATGGGAGCTGTGCTTCAAGTACAAGGTGACTTTGGCAGAGTGATAGGACAGAGGGAAAGGGATTCTCAATGGGTCCATTTCCCATGGGGCCGATCGGGGAAAGCTGGGAGCCAGGGACCCCGCCCACGGTCAGGGGTTTAAGGACCCGGCCATCCTCTGCTGCGGTCCCAGAGCTGCAGCAGAAAGCCGGACTGGAAGCCAAGCAACGAGGACTCTGGCTGGTGTGGATGTTGGCCTCGCAGGCAGAGGCATAACCTGGCCTTCCACACGCCGGCCCGGGAGGCGAAGGCCTGCTGGGAACCTTCCAGCCTTGCAGCGGGGAGGATGAAGCCATGAGGCTCCCGTCACAGTGTGGGTTAGAGTGGTTCCCCTTCCTTGTCCCTACTACCCGCAAGTTTTTCTGGAGCAACAATAAAAACCGCCCGGGAGTTCTGCTTTCCTGTTCCGGAGCCATAGCTTAGACTGAGTGTCCCTGCCTCTCTCAGGGGTCAGGGCTGTGTGGATGGTGGCAGCCACGAAGAAGGGACTCCAGCGGCCTGGCTGGGACCTCGCCCCAGGGCTGAGAGGGACGCTGAGGGGCTGGCTGTCCCCGGGGGCTGGTGTCGCCCGGGAGGGAGGGCTGTCGCCTCCCCCCAGCTCTCCCAGCACAGCCTCAGCATAGGAGAGCCCAGGTCACATGATTCGGCCATGCTGACTTCCAGGTGTGCCGAGCCTGCTCTGTGGACGGCCAGCAAACAGCCCAGGTGCATTGGAGCAAGACCAAGTGTGGGTGCACAGACAGCTGGGTGCGGAGAGGGTGGAAGGGACTGGGGGTGTGTGGAGAGGGGCTAAGGGGCTGGGATTAGGACAGGCCTGCAAAGGGGGTCCCACGCCAGCATGTTGTACCCGTTTCCCAAGAGCCAAGCCCCTCGGTAGGAATCGCCGCCCAGCAGACTCGGGGCAGGGCTGTGCTTGTCAGAGTGCACTGTGTGTGGGTGCTGACACGCCAGGGGTTTGGGCCGGACGCTAACTTGCTGACACAGCTGCACATCCAGTTGGTAGTTGTTCAGTGTTCAGCTGTGCGGCACAGTCTGCATCAGTAATAGTAGCATTTCCCACCTTGAAGAGGACTGCTGTATAAAAGTGAGTTGTGAGCTGACAGCGATTTGAAGAAAAGCAAGTGAACAAGCCAAGCGGTGAATTTCAACCAGAGCCATGTGAGCTCCACTCAGGGCCTCCACCTCAGCATTCGTGGCCTGGCCGTCGTGGACATGCAGAAGACGGCTCCGCCCCACACGCAGGCCCGCCTGGACAGAGTTCATCAGAACCAGGCCACCTCCCTGTGGTCTGGCTGTGCAAAGGCCACCTTGGACATTGGCAGGGAGCCCAGGAGGGGCTGTTGCAGGCAGGACATGGCCTGTGGGTGGCTGGTTTCCCAGGGCCACTCCTGCTCTATCCCGGCCCCAGGGGGAGGGCAGCTGTGGTCCCCAGGGTTTAGACATGGGAGCCCTGGCACTGTCAGTTTCCCAGTGGCCTCTCCTTCCCCCCTGGCAGCCGCATGGCCCATCTCCCTTGCTTTTCTGCTTCCGTCCTCACTGTATGGAGCATGCCTAGGATGTATCTGTAGCAGTACAGAGGATGACCAGGGCAGCCGTGATGCCCTGTGGGCCAGGTGGCGTAGCAGGGGGACCAGCTGATGCTATTTGGTGTGGCCACCAAGGGGAGTTTAGGAAGAGGCCCTGGCAGGGATCTGTCCCAAGCAAACACACAAGATGCAGAAAGACACAGGCCAAACGCTACCCACCAGAGCAAGAGCAGATACACACGTCCAGCAACAAGCGAGAGGCCCACGTGGCCATGGGCAACCCTGGAGCAGCTGACCCAGCAGTGGGATGAGACCCTGTGCTGTCTGCTGTCCACTGGACAAGGGACAACGCTCACAGTGCAACTAGCCGCCTCATTCATGCTCCACAGGGTGTGCCCTCAACGAGCTGGCTCTCCACCTCCGCGCACTCCCTGCGGCATGCTCACCAACCAGCGGCTGAGAACACTTGGCATAGACCCCTGCGTCTGGCACCGCACAGCCTTCCCTTGTCCATGCTCCCTCAGAAACCCGGAGGAGGCAGTGTCTGTACCTCACTCGTCATACTTGGTGTCGTGAGCAATGCAAGGACCACTGCAGCACACTAGGGCCGCCTGTGAGCGCATGGCTCCGTGCCAGTCTGTGCAAGGGCTCCGTGCTGGACTGTGCAAGGGCTCCATGCTGGACTGTGCAAGGGCTCCCGTGCTGGACTGTGCAAGGGCTCCATGCCAGTCTGTGCAAGGGCTCCCGTGCTGGACTGTGCAAGGGCTCCATGCTGGACTGTGCAAGGGCTCCCGTGCTGGACTGTGCAAGGGCTCCATGCCAGTCTGTGCAAGGGCTCCCGTGCTGGACTGTGCAAGGGCTCCGTGCCAGTCTGTGCAAGGGCTCCGTGTCAGTCTGTGCAAGGGCTCCGTGCCAGTCTGTGCAAGGGCTCCATGCCAGTCTGTGCAAGGGCTCCGTGCCAGTCTGTGCAAGGGCTCCGTGCCAGTCTGTGCAAGGGCTCTGTGCCAGTCTGTGCAAGGGCTCCGTGCCAGTCTGTGCAAGGGCTCCGTGCCAGTCTGTGCAAGGGCTCCGTGCCAGTCTGTGCAAGGGCTCCGTGCCAGTCTGTGCAAGGGCTCCGTGCCAGTCTGTGCAAGGGCTCCGTGCCAGTCTGTGCAAGGGCTCCGTGCCAGTCTGTGCAAGGGCTCCGCGCCAGTCCGTGCAAGGCCTCCCATGCCAGTCTATGAAGGGCTCCCGTGTCAGTCTGTGAAGGGACCAGAAGCCCCTGCACTCTGGCACCACAGGGTCCTGGACACTGACGACCTCTGGGTATTCTACATAATACAAGGCACACATCACACACACATACACCATGTACCTGCAAGAGACACGTGTGTGTCGTGTATACTGCATGCATGTGATGTATACACACAACATGTGCACTATGACAGGTACGTCAGACACGCATGCACATAACATATATTACTTGCCTGTGTACAGTGTAGCATGTGTGTTGAAAGCGCACAATATATAGCATATTACAATATAGCATATGCATTAGCACATATCTACATACTTTACACATATTTGCATATCTATAGTATGTCACACACAGGAGGTGATGCATTGTGTGCACACACTAGTGTACACACGATAATGCATGCATTACATACGTGTAATTTATTGCATACACATTATACACGTGCGTTCTGTAACACATTAAAGTGCATTATCACATACATGCAGTGTGTATACCATATATGAACATAACACATTCCATAAATATGTGTAAGGTATACACTATATGAGGAATCCTGGCCTGGCAGGGCTGCCAGCGGGGCCCTCAACAGTACACTCACACTGCGCTCAGAGCTCAGCCAGGGCGGGCGGGGGCACGAGAGGCCGAGCGCCTGGGCAGCCCCTGGGGCCTGGGCGCCAGCGGGCAGGTGTGCTCCGTGGGCTGCTGCAGGAAGCAGCGGTGCTGGCCCTGCCAGGGCTTGAAGGAACACCAGGGCAAAGTGCTTAAACGTGCATAAAATGCGGATTTTTCCATAATTATTTAAATACGTGTTAGTGTGAGGAAGCCAGGCAGAGAAGGCCTGGTGTGGAGAAGACTGTGCAGCCTGGCTAGGAGTGGCTCAGGCAGCTGGGCCCCGGGGCAGCCCCCCAGCCCCCCAGCCCCCCAGCTCCTGCTCTCACCAGGTGGGCTGGGGTGGGCTCAGTGAGACCTGGGCATGTCTACACGGTGACAGCTGCCATCCACAGGGAGGCCTCGAGGAGCCCTGAGGCAACCAGGGCAGCGTGGGGGGTGGGGACTTCAACCATGAGTCCCAGGATAACAGGAAGCCCCCAGCTTGGTCTGAGGGCTAGGGTTCAAGATGGGAGGGGGCGCTTCACACCACATCCAGGAGCGGAGGAAACAGAGGGGTGGGTTTCTGTCATGTTCCTTCCTGCAGCAGGGATGGGAAACAGGATGAGGGACGGGGTAGGAAGGTAGAGGGAGGGACGGAGGGCTGGGGCAGCCGCTGGTCCAGCCCCGCTGTCTGCCATGTCCCCCACACCTAGGCCTTTGCTGAGTTGCTGCTTTCCAGAGTAAAGACGGCAGCTGTGGAGGGCAGCTCCGCCCGCGCCGGGGGTGCTCCCGGCCTTTCATCTCGGCCCGGGGTGTGTCCCCAAGGACGCCCCTTTCATCCCGAGCCCTGTTCCGCAGCTGCCCGAGAGGTGTCCGGGTCCTGGAGCCTGGCATTCATGAATACCTGGATAAACTGTTTTAATCCAAAACAAACTCCTCCTGAAAGACCTGGCCTGAAAAGGCCTTTCATGGGGTGTTTTGCAACTCCCTGGCCTGGGGTTCTTTGCTTTCACGGTGCTTCCTGCACTAATGGTCTCTGAACGTGGTCCCAGTTGTGGGTTACCCGCCTACCCAGGTGCCTGGCATTGAAGGGGCAGTGGTCCCGGGGCTTGCAGGAGCCGCCAGCACCAGACAGCCTACTCTGAAAGGAAATCCGCGTGGGTGAGCATTCCTAAAGAAGCAGCTCTCTAGGTAACGAAGTAACAAAGTAGCGAGAAGTAGCAGTGGCCCAGAGCGCAGGCGCGGCTCCCACCAGCCTGGAAGCAGATCTGGTGAATTAGCCCAGAACGCTCACAGTCCGGAGGCCTCATGACGAAGATTGGTGTTTGGGTGATTCACAGCTCGAATTTTTTTAAAAAAAGAATTCTGCACCTACCTAGACATCCCGGGGAAAGGCCCCAGGATGGACCCCAGGGCTCTGCGTTTGGCCCAGCGCGGGGCTCCAGGTTGACTTGCGGGTGAGAATTGCCTGGGTGAGAACCAGCTGCCCCTGCCCTGTGCCTGCCACCACAGTTCGCAGGTGGCGGGTGTTCTGAGCAGAGGTGGGTAGCGGGCTTGGAAGGTACAGTGAGGACATGAACACGCAGAGCCTGGCTCTGTGCCCAGGCCCAGCTCGCCCCTCACCTGCACGCCGGGAGGCAGCCCCCCACATGGGACTGGCCCGGCCCCAGCGGCTGTGGGCATTTGAGAAGTGAACAGTGTCTGCCGCACTGCCTCTAAAACAACAAACATGCTGGGAAGGTTTAAAAGATACGGACAGGTGAGTGGCATGGCTGCCTGCGATGTGGCATCTCCAGCCCCACCTGGGACAGCAGCAGCAGGTGGCCCAAGTCCGTGGGCTCCCCCAGTCACATACGTGAGGGATCTGGGTGGAGCCCCAGGCTCTGGCTGTGGCCTGCACTGTGGGGGGATTCGCAGGGTGAGTCCGCTGGTGGAGTTCTCTCTCTTTCTGACCACTCTGCCTTTCAAATAATTATATTTTTTAAAAAAAATTTTAGACAGCTGTCGTAACGAAAACTGCTATGAATACACGAGGGGCTTCCAAAATGTTCCTGGGAACGGCATGCTATAAAAGCTATGTGAGGATTTGGAAAATGCTCTGTACAGAAGTAAATTCAGTCTACCCCAATTTCCCACAACCTTTGCAAAGTAACCCGCGCCCGCTTTCACTGCCCCAGGTAAATATGCAGGAATAGGATGGGAGACTTGTACAGAACACACATATTTTTTTAAAGAAATTGCCAAACTTTCTCCCAGAGTGGCTGCACTCATTGCTGGCTTCAGCTCTGATAGGGTCCTGTCCCTGCAGCCAGCAGGCTCCTGAGCAACCTACAGGAGACCAGCAGCTGCCCTCGGCCACAGCGGAGGACAGAGGTGGCCCAAAACCCTTCCCAAGATAGGCACGGGGTCTGCCTGCAGGAGCAGAAGCTGCTGGGGCATGAGGTGACCAGCGAGCCTGCCCGGGGTCCTGGCTGAGTGTGGAGGGTCTGTCTGTCTGAGCCGCCCAGCACGGGAACGTGCAGTGACCAGCGGGCCTGCCCGGGGTCCTGGCTGAGTGTCAGCTCCCCGTGCATGGCCCTGGACTCCATCCTGCCCCACTGGCTGTCTTTCATCTTGTCCCAAGCACTGTGGGATTCCTGCTGGCTTGCAAGCCTTGAAATCAGGTTCTTTTTCCATTTCATCTTGGTCTGAGTCCTCACCCTCTCTGTTTTAGAAGGAGTTCTGTGGCGTTTCATCAAGTTTCCTCCACACAGCCAGCACCTCGGCCAGGAGCCCCAGCCACTCCAGCCGCACAAAGCTCCCCTTTGTGTGCCGAGCTGCCGCCACCCTTCCCGCCCACATCCCTAGCCGGTGGCAACCAGGACTCCATCTCTGCCTTCATCATTTTGTCACCTGGAAGTCGCTGCATAAACAGGAGGCTGCAGGTCTCGCCTGTTGACGTTGGCGCTCTGCTCAGCGTGAGGCCCTGGAACAACTCAACTTCTCTCCCGTATCAATAATCTCAACCATCTTGAAGGACATCTGGATTGTTTCCAACCAGGTTATTGCAAATAACATGGATATAAAATTCGCCCACAGGTAATTTTGTGAACACATGCATCCATCTCTGGCTGGATGGCCGGGCTGTCCTGTCTGGGTGCACTCCATTCCAAGGTGGGCTCCTGTTCTGCTAGCAGTCAGCCCACAGGAAGCAGCGCAGGCTTGGCCTGGGCCCTTGGCGTCCTTTCTGGGCACCCGGGATGGGTGAGTGGGACTGGCATTTCCCCAGGGCTCCACCAGCTGAAGGGTCTGCATGTCTGATGTGCCATCTCCACTAAAGTTGTTGACATTTTTAAAAAGATTTATTTAATTAGTTAAATTTAGAAGCAGAGTTTCAGAGAGTAAGAGGGGACAAATTAAGATTTTCTATCCACTAGTTCGCTCCCCAAGCAGCTGCAATGGCTGGAGTTGCACCAATCTGAAGCCAGGAGCTTCTTCTGGGTCTTCCAGGCAGGTGCAGGTCCCAAGGCTTTGGGCTGTCCTCCATTGCTTTCCCAGGCCACAAGCAGGGAGCTGGATGGGAAGTGGAGCCGCCGGGATTAGAATTGGCGCTTTACCCACTATACCAGTTCCATAAAGTTGTCAAGTTGATGCAGTTGAATTTCTCCTTTTACAGATGTTTCTGTGTCAGGTCCGAACCATCTTTGCCCTGAGCCCAAGGTTTGCCGCCGTGCCCCAGGAGTCTCCGGTCACGTTCGCTGTCCTCTCCGCGTCCCTGAAGAACTTGCTGTGCGGTGCTGGCTCTTCCCGTGGGTTGCACCTCTGAGGCTAAGGCCAACTTCCCCACACTTCATGGGGCTTTTTACCCCGCTTGCGAACTGGCAGGGTGCCCTGCAGGACGGCCGTCTCCGGGCTGTCCATCTGTTCCTGGACACCTGCGGCCACTCTTCCATGGTCCCGTGCAGCTGGGGTTACCAGGCCATGCAACGACCCCTGCATGCACCTGGGTGGACCAAGCCCTCTCACTTCATGCTTTTTTTTTTCTTTAAAATCATTTTTGTAACTCTAGTTGCCCTCCCTTTCCAAATACATTTTAGAATGCTCTTCTCCGTATCTCCCAAAGATCACGCTGTGATGCTGACGGCCTGCGCACCGACGGGGAGGGGCCTGCGCCTTCCCCACGCCAGGTCTTTCCCCCGCCGCGTCTTCCACCTATGAAACAGTTCCTTTGGCTTCTTTCACCAGCTTTCTGTGCTTCTCTGGTTTTTCTTTTCCAGATTTATTTATTTGAACAGTAGCGCACGCGCGGGAGAGGGAGAACTCCTGTCAATTCGCTCCCCACATGGTCACAATGGACAGGGCTGGTTGAGGCTGCAACCAGGAGCCCAGAACTCCATCTGGGGGTCCCCTGTGGGTACTGGCACCCCAACACGTGGACCCTCGCCCCTGCCTTTCCAGGCACATTAGCAGGGTGTTGGACAGCAAGCGGAGCAACTAGACAGATGTGGAACTGGTGGCTCCAAGGTGGTATGTTGGCATAGCACATGGCAAACCAACCCACGGCGCTGGCCCCAACAGCATGCAGTTTTCATTACACAGGTTCTGCTCATGTTTTGTCAGATTTCCACTCCAGGATTTTGGGGTGTTTCGTTTTTGAGTAGCATTGTATCTTCAATTTTGTAGTCTTCTCATTCCGTGTTACTCCTTAGAAATATAACTCTGTTTTATCTTGCATTTTGTGATATTACGAACTCACTTATTAGCCCATGTGACTTTCTGTCCGATCCTTACAAGCCACGATTGAACAGAACATCACTTCCTCGTGTTTACTCCCCTGGGTCGTTACAGCGGCACGCCAGTGAGCTGTGGTGCGTGCCCGTCTCCACCTGGCCTTGGCGAGGAACCTGCCACCTTGCCCCACACCCTGTGAACACACCCTTTACCAGGAGAACTTCTCTCCGTTTCTTCCTGCATGGGTGCTGGACTCTGGCACAGGCTCCGTCTGCGCTGTGGGCTCTGGGCATCATAATCTGATTTCTCTTCCACGTGGTAGAGCACACTGGTTGATTTTTTAATACTGAGCTGCACTCACACCTGGCTGGGGGTACAATTCCTTTTATACGTTGCTGTCTTCGGGGACTCTGCCTCTGTGCTCGGGGGAGACTGGCCCCTCTTGTCCTTGTCTATACTGCCCGGGTCTGGTTTTGGTGTTAGGGAAATATTAGCTTCGTGAAATGAACTGGGACATGGCCCCACCTCCTGGGGCCCTCACAGAGATTGTACAGAATTGATGTTAATTACTGCTTAAACATCTGCTAGAATTCTCCAGCCAGGCCATCTGTTCCTAGATCCCTCTTTTGGGGGGAATTTTTAATTATTCCTTTAATTTCCCTAATAGTTATAGGGCTACTCAAGTTATCTTGTTCATATAGATTGGGTTGTGCTAAGTCTGTGGTTTCCAAAGTTAAACAAATTTCCTTGTTCCTAGTTTTTTTGAAAGGTGGGTTTTTTTTCAAGATTTTATTTATTTTTATTGCAAAGTCAGATATACAGAGAGGCGGAGAGACAGAGAGGAAGATCTTCTGTCCAATGATTCACTCCCCAAGTGGTCACGATGGCTGGAGCTGAGCCGATCAAAAGCCAGGAGCCAGGAACCTCCTCCAGGCCTCCCACATGGGTGCAGGGTCCCAAGGCATTGGGCCGTCCTCGACTGCTTTCCCAGGCCACAGCAGGGAGCTGGATGGGAAGTGGAGCTGCCGGGACCAGAACCGGCGCCCATATGGGATCCCGGGGCGTTCAAGGCGAGGACTTTAGCCACTAGGCCACGCCGCCAGGCCCCCAAAAGGTGTTTTTAAATAATCAGGAATACATGTTGGATTCTGCCACTTTCCTTTCCTGCCTGTACTAGGTGATGAGTGAGTTGCCGTTTTATTTTATTAACAGTGAGTTGCTTTGACCGATTTCTCATCAACCCACTTTGGATTCCTGGGACAAATCTCACTTGGTCAGGGATACGTGACCTTTTGGATATACGGCTAGATTTGGTTCCCCAAAATTCTGTTCAGGAGCCTACTTTCCATACTTGTGAGGAATTTGAGTCTATTTATCTTTCTTTGCTTGGTCTTCTCCCACGAAACAGACTGGGAAGCGTTCCTCCTTTGTCAAGGCTCTGTAAACGTGTGTGAAGCCAGAACTGCTGCTCTTCCCACGCAGCTGGTGAAACACACAGAAAACCCACACCGGCCTACAGCGCGTGGGGCAGGGCCCGCCTGCAAAGCTACCTGCTCGTTTCTCCATGTTACCTGCAGGACCCGCAGCCACAGCGACTCCCTCACTCCTCAGCTGGCTAACGTGTGCCGGTTGAGTTACCAGGAATTGGCTTTGTATTCGTGGGTCTTCCTCAACAGCTCCCCCTCCTGAATGCCCTGCTTAACAGGGTCCCTCCATGGGTCCGAGGACTGCCCCTCCGCCGCCCTGCACCATGGCTGAGCTCCACACCCCCGTCCAAACACCCCAAGGTTCATGCCGAACTCCCCGGCCTTCAGGGCTAGGTCAGTGTGGACCAGGAGCAAGGAACAGCATCTGGGTCTCCCTGCCCAGAGGCAAGGACTCACTCCTTGAGCCATCGTCTGCTGCCTGCCACGGTGCTGGGACTCGAACCAGGCGCTCAGCATGGTGCCACTGAAGCCACGGCCCCAGGCCCCCACCCCGCTGGCTGAGCTGGAGACACAGAGCCTCAGTAACATGGAGTGATGGCACGCATTGCCACTTGGTGGCCGACACAGCCCTGCCTGCCGCTGACTCACGGCCTGATGCGAGAATGTAGCCCTTCCCCCTCCGCCTTCCTTCCCTCTGGCCTTCTCCCCCCCCCTTGCCTGTCCCCCGCCTCCCGTCCACACGCTTCCCGCAGTCAGAGAGTCTCTGCACTACAGCAGTGTGCAGAACCACCTGCTGACTGACCCACTTCCCACATCTGGCCAAGCTGCTGTGAGGCGGGGAGGTGCAGGCACTGCCCAGGCCAGGGAGCAGGGCTTCCCACTCCAGAGAGGAGCGAGTGCTGTCGCCAGAACACTGTCTGGGCACGCACACACAGGGCTCTGCCGTCTGTGCCAGCCATGTGACTGGCACCTGTCATGGGGTTCAGGGCCCATGCTGCACCCTGAGCAGCTTCTCCTTTGACCCACAGGAGTGGCCTCTGCCCAGAACCCGTCATCACCCCCGGCCTGCACCCAGCTCCAGCTGGATCCTTCATCTACAAAACAGCTCCTGGCACAATGTGCTAGGCTAGGATGGCGCAGGGGAGGCTCCTCCTGCGCAGTGTGGTCACCCAGCAGGACCTCAAATCCCAGCGGCCCCACTGCATTGTCGCCCACAATCAGTGGCCAGCCACAGTCTGTGTGCCCGGCTACCAGCAGCCAGGGCCCTCTCGGGGCCGTGGAGGGCAGCAGAGTCCACAGGGCAGGCCCAGGAGGGGCAGGGCTCCCTGGCGGGGACCACATTAACCCCCTGTCTCTCCCTCCTGCGTGTCGGCAGAGACAGCACCCCTCACTCGGTTCCTGACATGTCAGCCATGGCTAAGCTCCACCTCCCAGCCACGCACTGGGAAGACAGAAGAGTCCGGAGCACCACCGGGCACTCCCATGCAGCAAGGGCCTCCCCTCCCGCTGGCCTCCTGGCCCAGGCCGCTGGGAGCCGTTGCCCTCACCCCCGCCAGCTGGGAGCTCTGTGGCGTGCTGAACTGGGCGACCCCTGCCTTCCCAGTCTACAACCCGCGCCCGGCGCCAGCACTGGCCAGGGAAGAGGCCTGGATTGGCGGTTTGGGGTTTGGAACATCCGCTCTCGGATAAAATCAGGATTTTTTTTTTTTGATTTAAAAAAAAAAGAAGAAAAAGACAATTTCAGAGTCATGGGCTGGAAAACAAAGTGGAGCTTCTCCTTCCCTGAAATGACACTGGGGCCGTCACAGAGACCGAACAGGCCCAGCACGCAGGGGAGCAGGGCCTGCCACCTCCCCTCCGGCTCCCCTGAGGGACCCCCACTCCCGGACCCCCCAGCTCCCAGCTCCCAGGGCCACAGAGGTGCCCACGCTGGGCCCAGGACGAAGAGCAAGGGACTGGGTGGGCTCTGCCTCCAGGGCACCGGCCCCGTGGCCGGTCTAGAGGACACGTGTTGGTGAGGACTGTGTGGCCTTGGCTGTGGCCACTGGATTCCCTCTCCAACTCCTTCCACTCCTACACGTTTGCTGCATCTTAACACAAAACACAAAAATATCATTTACAATTCTTTAAACAGGCAAGCCACCAACTGGCTGTTGGCTGGTGACCAGCATGGCAGGGTGCCTCACCTATTACAATGATGGGTGGACTCACGTGAGACCCCAAGTGGGACCCAGAAGTGATTACCACCCGGGCAGGGCTGGGTGTCCTCTTGGAAGCCCCTAGCCAGGCTGCCACAGCAGGGAGCAGCTCCAGGACAGCTGTGCCTGCTCCTACGCCCGGCAGATGTGGGGATGCGAGGTGTCGGAGCCTGGGAGCTACCACAGGCCGCAGGTGGTGAGTCTAGGAAAAGGCCCAGGCAGCCATTAGCTACCAGAGTCTCCATCAGAAGGGGGCTGGGCACAGAGGTGGTGGCTCTTGGAGGAAACAGAAGTGGTCTGGGGACCAGAGAGGGGCTGCAGCAGATCCCTCCCTCAGCCTCGATGCTTGGCTCGGCACCAGCCCCAGAGCCAAGATGGCACAGGCCCCCCCATGGGGGAGGCCCTGGCCGATTGGAGGGCGGGGCCAGGCCGGGGATCTCTGGCAGCATGTATGGGCATGTGTGTGTGTGTATGCGACACCTTCCAATGTGCGTGAGACGTGTGGGAGAGAGGCCTGAGCAAGGGGGAGCACACAGCGCGGTGGGGGGCAGCCGTGCCCTGGGGGGCTCTCAGGCCCATGAGCCAGGGGCCGGAGCACTTGCGCTGTAGACAGGCCTGCCCCAAGGCCTCCTGGGTGCCCGGGAGTGTCCACAGCAGCAAATGGCACCACGGAGACACCAAGCCCACCCACGTGCCTTCACTCGCTCTCCCGGATGCCTGACAGTCACTGGAGCAAGTCCGATGGGGGGTGGCTGTGCGAAGGCCAACAAGCAAACCATAAACAACAGAGAGGAACAAAGCACCTTGGAAAGGCAGGCGAGGGACAAGCAGCCCAGGTCGAAGGAAGCGGTGAGAGCCTTGCCGTGGGGCTTTGAGGGGTGAGCAGGAGTTCACCAGGCAGGCTGCTTCCCCGTGCAGAAGAAGTTTGAGAGTGAGGGGACGGCGCTTCGGGGGAAGCAAGTAGCCCAGAACAGAGTCAGGATCATGATGAAGCTTCGAAGACCCCAACTGTGAGCCGGTTATTTCTCGGATGGTTAGCGAGCACCTGCTGAGTGCCAGGCACTGAAGGGCATAGCATAGCAGGGAACAGCCCACCTAGAAGCAGGGAGGCGATGAGGGACATGAGCCCAGAAGACGCTCCTGATGCCTACACGGGGAACAGGGCCTCTCCCTGAATGACCAGAGAAGGCGAGGAGGCAGTGACGCCCATAACCACCTAAGGAGTGAGAGGGTGGGCAGGTGCTAAAGTCCGCAGATAGGAGGCAGGGCCAGGGGGCTGCAGGAGAGCAGCAGGGTAAGGACGGAGAGCAGGGGGGCCCCCATGGGGTCTGCAGGGGGGCAAGAAGGCAGGGTGCCTGGGCGTCAGCGCCTGGGCAGGGGCCTCCAGCAGATGCCAGGTGATCCCGGCAGGACTGGAGGAGCTGGGTGCCACGCTGAGCTGCAGGTGTTCGGGCAGCTGGCATCTCCATGTGGCATCACACACACAGAGCTCGGGCCTAGCCAGGCAGCTGAGAAGGTGGCAGGGCCCACACAAGCAAGTCCCTCCTGAGAACAGGGCACCGTGCGAGGAACGCCTGTCAGCCTGCAGGGAAGTAGGAGCTTTGTGGGGCTGCTGGGAAGGCCGTGGGTGCCCCCGAGCCATCTGTGGGGGGGCCCTCACCTGGCGGCCTGCAGGGGCAGGGCTGCACCAGCCCTCTCCCAGGAGTTGAGTCCAGCTGTTTACTTTTATTTTTAGCCAGTGAAAACGCTTGATTCCCGCTGGGCAGGGGTCTGGGGGATGGGAGGAGGCAGGGTCTCACTGCTCCTTTGAGAAGAAAAAGCAAGTGTGGTTCTGGCAGAATAAACCAAAGCAATAAAAAATCAGTCTTCATAATCGTCGTGGAGACCAAGGGTGAAAGAACTTGGAGGGCCAGTCATGTGCGCCACTCAGGACAGAGCAGCCGTGGGCACTGTGCTCAGGACAGAGCAGCCGTGGGCACCGCTCAGGACAGAGCAGCCGTGGGCGCCGCTCAGGACAGAGCAGCCGTGGGCGCCGCTCAGGACAGAGCAGCCGTGGCGCCATGCTCAGGACAGAGCAGCCCTGGCACCGTGCTCTGGACAGAACAGCCGTGGGCGCCGCTCAGGACAGAGCAGCCGTGGCGCCGTGCTCAGGACAGAGCAGCCGTGGGCGCCGCTCAGGACAGAGCAGCCGTGGGCGCCGCTCAGGACAGAGCAGCCATGGCGCTGTGCTCAGGACAGAGCACCCAGAGTCCCTGTGCTCCTCCCCAGGAGCTTCCTTAAACAGATATGGCGACGGCTCCTGCAGGAGCAGGAAACCGCTCACGGCGGTCCTGGCATCCTGGATGCCTGTGGCCATGGAAGCAGGGAGCCCCCTTTTGACAACCCCCCCTACAGAACCTGCACTCCCACCATCCATTTTCCTACCGCTTACTGCCAATGAATCCCCAGCAGAAACCAAAACAGAGAACTGTGGGGGCGGTGCCTCGGGGGACCCAGGAGTTTTCAGAAGTGAAAACCCAGGCCAGTGCCTGTGGAGCAGGTGCTGACCCCTCCACATGCTGGGGCAGCACCTTAGGGGCCCCTGACATGGGATCAGAAGGTTCCAGTAGGATGGTGCAATGCCTGGGCGTGAGGGAGCCCACTGCCCAGAAGGGAATACAGAAGCCTGGAGAGTGGCCCGTGGTGTGGTTAGGACCCACGCCAGGCCAAGGCAGCCTTGCCTCACAACCGGCGGTTTGTGCCTCTGCGCGGCCACCAGGCGAAGCCCACACATAGGCTTCCTGTGTCCGCCAAGACCACAGCGACTCGGGGTGCAACGGGGCATGAACTTGAGACCCCAGATGAACCGTCTGCCGAGCAGAAGAGGGACCTGCCTTCCCAGCAGCGCCTCCCACCCTGTCACCGGATGCCTCTTCCCGGCAGCATCTTTGGGCTTAAGTTCTTGGTTTACTCAGGGAAGCCGACCGGCCTCCCGGAGCTGGGGCAGCCAGCAGCTCTGAGCTCTTCCCAAACATTTTCCTGGGAAAAGACAAGAACTGGGATTTTCACTTTTCCTCCCATTGGAAAAATGTCATCCAAGGCCTTCCTTGCCAGCGACGACCTGGACACTGGCCTGGTGGAGGGTGGCCTGTGACCCTGCCGAGAACAACACCCAGCTGGGTATTAGTGCGTCTTAGCACGCCAAGCAGCCTCAGAGGCCGGAGGTGCTACAGCTGCCTGCTGGGTGAATGAGAGCCAGAGAGAAGAGGGCATGCATGATGGCGGGGAGGTCCCAAAGCTCCCTCACACACGCTGTGTCCCATCAGCCGTTGGAAGTCACTCACTGCCTGGCACTGAAGTGCCAGATGCCACTGGGTACCAGGAACTGGTCCAGGTGCCACGGATAAGGCTGGGAACAAGGCAGTTGCCAGAGTGAGGGTCCAGTGGAGAAGATGCTGCCCTTCGCACCCCCACCCTACCCAGAGGGGCATCAACTCTGCCCCTGCACACGTGCTCACCTCCTCCAGGGAGGAAGATGCAGCCCCAACACATGCCTGGGTTATCACGAATGATACGCGCAGGGAGGGAGCCCTGCTCAATCCCCAAGGCCAACCGGTTGCTCTCCGCCTCCCAGGGAAGCACCACACCGCTATGAGAAGTGAGTTAAAAATCCCCAAGGGCCATCTCAGCATTCACAGGCCATGCCCTGACCACGTGCTGTCCCAGGAATGCCTCCTGGTCCTGAGCCCTCCCTCCCGCTACTCAGAGGGCGCCTTCCTCCGACCCTGTGAAAGTGTCGCCCTGCTGCCTTCAGCAATGCCCTCTGCTCCTCTGGACAGTCATCTTGTGCCACAACAAGCCGCTCACCCTGGGGACCCACAGCTGGACACGGCCATGGCCACCACTCGCGGTCCAGCTGCCATCACCCAGCAGTGGTGAGACGCCACCTGCAGCACAGAGTGCAGGATCCATTATGATGTCTGCCGTGGAGGGTACGTCATGACTTTACCGCCTGGGGCAGAAGTGAACACGTGTGTGTGTACTGAAAACCCCATAACCCCCACAGCCACCTTCCAGCGCCCTGCTATGAGACTAGCAGTCCAGGGTACTATTACTCGCTAACACAACCCCAGATGTCTCAAAGGTGTGTGCGAAAGGTATGATGGGGAATCTACCCCCTTCTCCGCCCCTCCCCATTCCCTGTAGGCAGCCAAGCCCACACCTTCTGCCCGCCTCTCCCTGCATAGATGTGCCCAGTGTCACCGGCAGCCCTCCGGCGGGTGGCGTCAGGGTCTGCGCAGCTCCTGACAGTTTCATGGAAGAAGCCGCATCTCAGCCAAGAACTGGGGTGCCGACAACGCCTCTGAGATGTTCCCGTAGATGCGAACTGCCCAGCCGACCCCGGGGGCTACACAGCACTTCCTGTGCAGGCGCGATCCTCAACACACAAGAACGCATCTCACGCATGGGGCTGGTGGTGCCAGCAACAGTGCGTGGCTGCAGGACACACAGCTGCACACAGGCCCTGCCCCTGCCCTCCCACCCTCAGCAAGCTGCTGACCCCGAGGGAACCCCTCGGAGGAAATCATCAGTGGTGCCAGCCCCACACCCTCCAGGAGGGCCCCATGGGGGAGGGTATGGGACAGCGAGTAGCCCCTGTGAGGCTCCTGTGTGTCAATGCCCACGTTAACCACTCCCCGGGCTGACGCACATCCAACAAGGCCCTCCCCTACTCTGGGGCACCCTGACTCCAACTCTGGCTACCTCCCTGCCACCTGCCACGGACACACTGGGCTGCAGGCTGAAGGAGCAGCCGTGGGGAATTCAGGGATGGCTGTGGGGAATGGAGGCAGCCGTGGGGAACAGGGACCTTGGGGAACAGGGACCCTGGGGGCACGGACGGATGGCAGTGCCGCAGCTCATCCGCAGGGGAATCTCACACATCCAGATCCCCGGCTCTGCTCGCGGGGAGCCCCCAATGCTGTGTCAGCACATTTCCCCCACTTGCTTGGGTATGCCTCCCAGTCAACCAGCTCCCCAAGATGTCAACTTCCCCTGGCCACCAGCTCACCCTCACCTCTGCCAGTTCCTGCCATGTCTGCAGCAGATGGCACCTCGCTGAGCATGAGGTCCTCAGAATCTTCCAGAACTCCTGTGCTTTGAAGCAGTGAGGGCCAGGCCGGCCCAACCCACATACATCATACATGCACATACATTACACACACACACACACACACACACACACACACACACCTCCTGAAGGATACGTCCCTCCTAACCACACTGGCTGATCTGGTCACAGCCAATGGAGTTGCCTGCATCTGTTTACTCTGTAATTTGCGTGAAGGGCCTCATTAGCAGCAGCCATGGACTAAACGGCCCCCGCATGGCGTGGGAGACGGTGTAGGCGGCTGGTTTGCCAGCTCCGGGCAGTGATCAGCTTTTAATGAACTCTGCGCCACGTCCGGGCTCGGCCCGCGGCTCCAGTTACTTGGAATTCCTAAGATCACTGTGTGTTTGGCTGGTTTCTTTCAATTTTCCTCCTTGAAAGTTCCCCAGGACCCTCTGGAAAAGGAAAGCATTAACATGCGTGCAGAGACAATTTGACAGAAAGCAGGTGCCTTCGCAAGGGCCCGTTCTGGGGCTCCGGGGCAGCTTCAAAAAGGCTAGCGGCAAGGAATCAGGATGAGGGAGCCTGGCACACCCGAGGGCTAAGGCTTCTCTGGCATGGCTCACGGGCTGCTTTCCCACAGTCAAGTGTGGAGCCAACCTGGCCCTGGCCATCTGTCCATGGGGCATGCACCTGCTCCAGCAGGACGCCTGGATTCTGTCTCCATGCCACCTGCAGGCAGGAGACGCTGCGCAAAGCGCATGGATGGTGCTCAGGGCACGCAGCGTTCCCAGGAAAGACGGCAAGGGGAGACACCCACATGCCAGATCCCCTGCAGTTCCTGTGTGGCAGGAGCCAGGGCTGGACTGCTGTCCCCAGGGCTGGACTGCTGTCCCCAACGTCGGATTGCTGTCCCCAACTTCGAACTGCTGTCCACAACATTGCAGGTACTGAGTATTGTCCAAGACCTCCAGAACTGCTCCCTGGGCACCACGTCTGCCTCCCCAGGCCAGCACTTCTTCCGCAGCCACCAGGTTTGGGTGAAGTGAGCATTAAGGGGTGTGGTGTGGGCAAGGGTCTGTCCTGCATACCGTGAGAGCTGGTACATGGGGCAGAGACCAGGCCCCAAGCGACCATGAACAGTCAGTCATTGGGTTTCCCAAGTGCTGGACACGCTGGATGTCAGCCAAGATCTGTCTGGCCCCACTGTAACCTGTGCCCATGCCACGGGCTGGAGGCAGAGCCTGTGCCAAGCCATGGGCTGCAGGTGGACCCAGCCTCAGGAGGCTTTCCGTCCTGGAGGCTGGAAAGTACGAGGTGTTGAGATGAGGACGCAGAGTGGGCCCTGCTGCTTTCTCACCATGCCCAGAACAGGGGTCGGGGAGAACAGGCCTGACCCAGGCCCATGGAGAGGCTGGGCAGTGTGTGGGAGCAGCCACGGTACGTGGCCCAGAGCACGCGTGGCAAGCAGGGACAAGAGGGGACAAGGGGCTTGGGGAGCAGAGTGGCGGCAGAAGAACCCCATCGCACCTTCCTCTCGAGGACACACCTAGCCAGGGCATGACCTGCGTGCTCCACAGTGGTCTTGACCTTGAGGGCCCAGAAATGAAGCTTCTGTGGCTAGGACACCAGTGTTTCTTCTCAGCAAATCGCCCTTGACCACTCACCACTCGGGGTGCCTTGGGGAGGCCCCGATAGCCTGGCTCGGACTGAAATGGGACAGGAAGTCCCAGAGTCATTGCCATGACACCCAGCTGTCACACCCAAAAGAGGGAGTGTAGGGTATCCTTCCAGACAAGAGGGAGAAGAGACACATGGAAAGGACCGGGCCCCGGCCCCACACAGGCCCCACGCCGGCCCCACGCAGAGCAGCACGTGCCAGGCTGGGCACAGGCAGCGTCTGAGCCCCACTACACACCACTGCCCCGCCCCGGGGTGCCCAGCGCCCGGCCCAGAAACCAGACGGGTGGCCTGCCTGCCAGCATGTGGACAAACAGATGTGCAGAGACGTGTGGGCAGCTGTGCCCAACACACGTTTTTCTGAGGACGCCGTTCATGGCTGCCACTGTGCTCTCGAAGTCCCCTCTTTCGCCTCCTGCTCCGGCCTGGACAAGAGCAACGGTGGATGGCAGCACATTTAATGGCTGAGGGTCAGTGCCTGCGTTCCACACACACCCTGGGAAGCTGATGCAGCGTGGGCCTGCAGGCTTCCCTGTCTGGGGCTCAAGGAAAAGACCCATGATGAGACCCAGGAGAGGACCCCAAGCTAGCTCGGCTGGGAGGCTAGACAACCCAGCCACGCCTGTGCATGGCAGGTGCCCGGTGAGCTGTGCTGAGGAGGCAGCCGGGGAGTGGCAATGCCTAAACAAGAGCCCCGAGCACGCGTGGTACACACAGCTCAGCCACGCAGCCACGTCCCTCCCTGTGCACCGAGGCTAAGGATGGGAGCCCACATTTGGCACACACAGCTCGGCCACGCAGCCACGTCCCTCCCTGCACATCCCGAGCCTAAGGTGGCGGGCAGAGGTCAAGTTCCCCATGAAGGCCTCCGGCTGTTGGGGTCCTCTCTTCCCCATACAGCACAGTGCTGGCACACGAGGTACTAAGCAAAGCCTGAGGGCAGCGCGGCGCCCACGTCCTCCTGGACCAAACACGTTGGCCAGGAAGCAGGGACAGCAGGCAGATGGGCAGCCACCCCATACCAGGCCCCAGGACCCTGCTGAGGCAGCTGGGTGGTCAGGCCCCGCTGTCAGCTGGTGCCTTGAGAAGCTCCAGCAGTCACAGAGCAATCCCTGCTGTGAACTCACACCAGAAATTCTAAAAACTCCGCTTCACTCAACAAATTCTCTGACAAAGAATAAAACGATGACCTCTATTAATATTCTACATGACAAAATGGATGATACGAGGTTGGCCTTGTGGCATAGCAAGTAAAGCTGCCGTCTGTGACGCCAGTATCCCACATAGGTACCAGTTCAAGTCCTGGCTGCTCCGTGCTAACGCTCCTGGGAGAGCAGCCGCAAGCAGACCAACGGCTAGGACCCAGATGAAGTTCGACGCTCCTGGCTCCTGGCTGAGGTCCAGCCCAGGGCCACTGGAGAGAACCAGCAGAGAGAAGCTCGCTTGCTCACTCTCTGGTACACTTTCAAGTAGCAGACAGACAAGACAAGGCCTGCACAGGGCGCTGGGCCTGCGGCATGCTGAGCTCCATGCCTGTGTCCCACGGGCAGCCGCTGGAGCTGCAGGCTGCGCGAGCCTTGCCCCAGTGGCCAGGCAGACCACGGCAAACCCTGGCATCTGGCAGGCACTTCCTTGAAAACGCACAAAGCCAGTTTGTCCCGCAGTGAAAACAATGGACTGCTTGTTGCCGGCGATAACACTTGGACTTTCAAGTGGAAAATGAAATCACAGGGATGTCGTCCGTGCTACGAGGCAAGTGCTGGCGTCTACCCCTGACGGCATCTGCGCCCCTGACGGCGCCCGCACCCGATGGCACCCGCACCCCTGACGGCGCCCGCACCTCTGATGGTGCCCGCGCCCCTGGCAGCCCTAGACAGCCATGGAAGTTGCTGCTGCCAAGCTGAAACTCTCACATGGCCATGTGTGTCCAGGGTCAGCACCACCTGGTAAGCACGCTTTGAACACGCTTCTCCAGGCTGCCAGGGCAGGATGTGGGTGAAGGAGCCACACACTGTGCCACATACACCATTTCTACAAGGTTGTCAACACTTCTGTATCAGGGGACAACTCCCATCTTAGACACAGCCCCTGTTGAGTGCGGGTGCTACGCGAGGCAGCAGGCACCATGGCCTGGGAGGTCTCCGAAACCCTCGTAGAAAGCCAACTCTCCACCCCCAAACAAGAGCAGAGCCTTTCTCAGCTGAAGGGGTCCCAGGCAGGTGCAGAGACCCCCGGCAGCTCTGCCCCATGTGACAGCCCAACAATGCTCTCACCGACCGTTTGGGTCAGACACCTGACGTCCCTTTTGGAAGAAGTGCGGTTATGATTTTGAAGTTTTTCCGGTTTGGCTGGTGACCCTCAGCTGGCATAACTCACAGAGAAAGGGGTTCCAGTTCGTGCAGAAAGTCTGACAGCAGCGTGCTCGAGGGCCCCTGCTCTGAGCACCTCCGAAATGAAGCCCACAGGGCCGCCGTGAAGTGGGGACCCAAGGCCTAAGAACCGCTCTGAGAACCTACCAGAGCACATTGTGGGACAGACAAGACCATTGCCAGAAAAAATCAGAATCATAAGAGGAACCTTACAGAACGGGCCCGTGGCGGAGATGGGAAAGCCGGCAGCCATGCCGGAGCCGAGCCCGGTGCCTGGAACCCACGCCCGGCTTCCCTGGAGCCCGGTCGCAGCCACAGGGACACAGCACCAGGCTTTCTCACGCCATGTCTGCCGCTGGCCTCGGCGGCAGGCGTCATGGGAATAACTTGGAGAATTCCGGCTCAGTGCTCACGCCGTCACCACTGAAACCAGGAATTATCCAAGTGGGTGGAAAGACAAAATTAGAGCAATTGAAGAAGCAGGACTTGGAGGTGAACAAGAGCCCGGCCACCCTGCCATTTGCTCCCCCCAATTTGTCTTCAGCATAGCTCGTCGGCAAGGGAAGGACTCAAACAGGAGGAGTGATGGAGGTGACGGTGGGGCGGGGGGGCTGTGCCAGCAGCAGGCTCCAGACGCCCTGCACCGGCCGGGTCCGCTCCACGCTCAATTTCCCACACACAGCCCTGAAAAACGATTCCCCCCCAACCGACCACAGGGGCCTTTTATCTGAGCCGTCAGCCTGAAATACACTCAGAACCCAGGGCAATTACCGAGACATTTGGCTTCCCTGAACTTTCTTCTGCTCGGTTTTTCTCCCAAATAAAATGAAATGAAGCTTAGTTCTTTGGGGATTAATATAAACAAAAGTCCTGAAGGCAGCCAGTGAGCAGGAACAGAGCGGCCGCGGTGCGAGCAAGCCTCAGCCCCTCGTGGCGGGTTGGGCTGGGCGGCAGGCGCCTGTCAATGAGGACGATTCTTTGCCGGGGCGCCCAGGCTGAGGGCGCTGCAGCCCGGCCGCCTATCGCCGCTGCAGAGCCCCACACAGATGCAAATAGCATGAAGCAGTCGGAGGGTCTGCAGGCAAGGGGGGATTTTTGAAGTATGCAGTAAGTCAACAGACCCATGAGCAGTGGGACAGTAAAATTTCACAGCCAGGCTTTGATCTGCATTTCAGAAAAATGAAGCCATAAATGTAGAATGTTTTATGAACCCACAAATAAGAAAGTCTTTGTCTTTTATCTAAAATGTCCACTGAGGAAAATCAGAGGGCTATCTCAGAGACCAGCTCATTAGATTTTATTTGTGGCAGGGTAAAAAGAGCTCACAAAAATATTTACCAAGGTTTATTTTAACTCTAGATAAACTTAATGTTGCTTTATATATATATATATATATATTTTTTTTTTTTTTTTTTCCCGGACAGGCTGCTGCGGACAGATCCATCAGTCGCGTGCAGGGAGGCACACGCATCCTGTAGCAGAAGCCGGGCTTGCGTACACTGAGCCTACACTCTGCTGTGGGCCACGGGTGAAAGGCCCCTCTGCCGCCCACCCAGGCTCCCTGCCCACGCCACTTCCTGAACCGCTGACCCGAGGCTCCCTTCCACCCAGGCTGTGTCGCCCCCCCGCAACAGGTCTTCCTGCCAAGAAGGACAGCCGAGCGGGCACCTGCATAGCTTGGCTGCCAGCAGAGATGACCCGCTGGCCCCACCCATGAAGAGCAGGCTGCTCTGGCTTGTGTCAGCCGGGACAACGGGGAAAGGAAGCAGCTGCCAGGCAACCCTGCAGGTGTCTGCAGCTGGGCTCCGGGCTCAGCCCACCTCGCCCGCCAGCCTCAGCCTCGCAGGGCAGCCTTAGCACTGAAGGTGAGGCTGCACACAGCAATGGCTGGCACACGATGCCTGGGCAGGGGTGGGAAAGGAACCCATCCCCTCCAGGGCAAGGGTCCCGGTGGCCACCCAGGACAGGCCGGATGCTAATCCTCCGTCCTCCGAGCCTCCCGGGGAGGACAGGGACAACACCGCAGTCTTGTGCCTGGAAGGTAGCTGGGTTGTCAAGGAGCTGGCCAGCCCAGCAAGCCTGTGAGGCAGACGAATATGTCAGGAAACCTTGGCTCACCACTGAAGGCGTGAGGGTGTCGTGGTTTGGCTGTGACCAAGCTGAGTCTCCAGAGAACTCAAGGCCCACAAACCCTTTCCCAGACCTGCAGGACTTCTCCAGCTTTCTGTCCCAAAACGCCGTGGGAATGCACCTGCTCGCCCGTCTGGCATGCGGCATGCTGGGTGACTGTGGTGACAATCGGAACTCCTCCTTGTCTCTGAATTCCCTGACTGGATTTCTCGCCAACATCCTGGAATGGGCGCAGAAGCTGAGCCATAGCCCTCTCTCCTGCTGGGGGACCTACCGCAGTTGTTGAACGCTCCCGGGCCAGGCTCACCTTTCGGACCCCCTGCCACACACGTGGCCCCCTCGTGTCCACTGAAGCCAGTCTCTGCTTCAGACTTTGTCACATGGTAAGTGCCCCCCAAACACCAGTGCAAACTGCTTCTCATGGATCTCGGCTCGAGCTGGGCAGGCGATGTTGCACCCGCTCCCTGGCTGAGCAAACAGAAGGCAGGGAGCCTGGAGGCCCAGCTACTACCCCAGGGCTCTGCTCTGAGTCCGGACTCCTCCACTGCCCGTCCAAATCCCATCTGCTGTACCTTGAGAGGCAGTAGGTGACGGCCAAGTCCCTGGCCCCTGCCACCCGTGCAGGTGACCCAGAGAGAGGTGCATGCCCCTGTCTCGGGCCTGGCCCAGTCCTGGGTGTCACAGGCATTTGGAGAATAAACCAGAAGATGAAACCTCTCGCTTTCACCTTTCTTTTCACACAAACATTCAAAAAAGAAAGTTTGGAGAATGTGGCCAAGATGACACAGGCAGTGTTTAAGCCCTGGACTCATCCTTCCCTTCCTGCTGTGTGCAGTGAGTGGAGAGGTAGGGGTGAGGACGCCCCTGGTAACATGGAGCATAGAGAAGCGGTGCTGTAGCGGCCTGCCCGGGGAGACGGGGACAGACACCCCTGGAGCCTCTCCTTGGCACGCTGGCACCCTGACACCCACAGTTGGCCAGTTTGACCTGTGCCTGGGAACCCCAGGGCGAGCAGCAGACCTGCTAAGCACCAGATGCCTGTGGTCACAGATCTGGAGACAGGTACACGGGCACCCAGGGCACGCAATTTGGAATGTCTGCAGAATGTAAAGGAGCTGCTACCTGGTTTCATTCTGCTTAAATGCAAACCCCTGTTGAGGCTGGGGAAGAAAGTGAAATGGGCCAGTTCTCACTGAAAGGTGACGTCCCATCGTGGGGCCACTCCTGCCCAGCCAGCAGCTCTGAGGCAGCTCCACAGCCAGCCCCAGGCTGAGCCCCGCTGGGCTGGCAACAAGAGGGAAGGCCCCTGTCCGGAGTGGACTCGCAGGCCTGCAGAGGCTCCGAGCAGAGGCGGGACAGGAGAGCAGCGCTGTGGGCAGCAGCCGAGGGACAGCAGCCAGGCAGCTCTGCTCATCCGCCAGGCCCAGCATTCAGCCCTTGCGCCTCCCAGGAGGCTGTAGCCAGCAGGCAGGTGGATGCAGGAAGAGCGAGGAAACCCCAGCAGGGTTGGGACAGCAGCGTCCCTGGTCTGAGGGCCAGGCAGGAGACAGAGCCAGGAGGCAAGCAGCCAGGGCTCCAGTCTGCGGGTAATCAATGGCCAAGCCCCTCACTCCACCCACGCTCCCATCCCATGCTGGGCCTGCCATTGGCCGAATCCAGCAGGAGAATGCAGAGGAGCCGGGAAGCCAAGGAGGAACTTGGGAAGGGAAACAGGGAGGAAGATGCTTCTCCACTCCGTGAGCGAAGAGTCAGCCCTGGTGCTGACGCTGTGGTGCCAGGAGGAAAGGCGGCCTCTGAACACCCAGACCAAGACCCTCTTGTCTCTCTCGGCATGACCAGCCCCGTCCTCCTGTCAAGAACCAGCAGTCCAGTGCGCAAAAGCGTTCCCTTCAGCAGAGAGAGCCGGACCCTGGACAGAGGCAGTGGTTCTCTGGGAACCGACACCACGTGGGGCCCTGAGGGCAGCTCCTGGCCTCTGTACTCCACCTGCAAAGCGTGCATGGGGAATCGGCTGGGCGTTTTGTGGGTGACACGTCAGGAAGCTTCCCAGAGAACAGCTGCTTGGGAGACAAAACTGCATTCTGGCCACTTTGCCCCTTTGGGCGCACAGGACCCTGGAGCTGCTCCGGCCTTGCTCTGCAGGAGCACACGGGGCCCTGGCGGCAGAGCGCAGAGGGGCCCGCCGCCTTCTGGTGGGACGCAGGTTCCTGGTCACTAGAGAGTTCTGCAGCTGACTAGAGGATGTGGGACAAGAGCCTGCCTGGAGGAAGAGAGATTCTGAAGCCACACCCTCCACCATGCTGCACAGCCCACCATCAAAGCCAGGAAACACAGAAGAGAATTACTGCAGATCTCACGAAGCCTGGGCCCGGCACGATGGCTCAGTGGCTGAACCCTCCCCTTGCACATGCCAGGATCCTATATGGGCAGCGGTGTGTGTCCCGGCTGCTCCACTTCCATCCAGCTCCTTGCCTGTGGCCTGGGAAAGCAATAGAGGACGGCCCAAAGCCTTGGGTCCCTGTACCCATGTGGGAGACCTGGAAGAAGCTCCTGGCTCCTGGTTTCAGATCTTCTCAATTCTGGCCATTGTGGCCACTTGGGGAGTTAAATCTTGAGCCAAACCTGAGCCTGCTACCATGCGGTGCTTTCCAGCAGGAGTGACTAGCTGTCTCCGTGTGCAGTGCACCACCCGCAGAAGGGCCCTGGGCCAACACTTGCTTGCACATCACCCGCAGGCCCTGTGAAGGGACCCCAGTCACTGCGGGAAGGAGTCAGAGCAGAGAGACCTGTGGCCAGCCTGGCCCAGCTGCCAGCTCAGACGGAGGTGCCCCTGCCTGCCAGCCACAGGAGGGAGCACTTGGTGAGCAGCCAGCCTGCCAGGGCTGCCCCTCCCAGCATAGGGCAGGTCGCTCCCACACAGGCCTGGCTTTGGTCCGCCTCCCCTTCCATTTGGGCTGGTCCTGTGCTGTAATGAGTTGATTTCTGCAGGGATGGAATTTCAAAACACCAAGCTTCAACTCTGGAGGGGAACAGCAGTTCCTACTGGCTTTACCTAAGAACCCAATCGTTTGCACGTCAGAACCTGAGCCCCTTGGAGAGGCCACGGGGAGGAGGGGCAGTGCTCCGGCTGGCAACTCCAGCTGCCCGCCGAGGAAGTTAGCCACGTCCATTCCCCGATCGAGCTGAGGAAATGAACCACTTTGTACAGCACAGTCTAGACTCCTTCTCGCCACAAGTAACCCAGGAAGTGCAGAGGAAGCAGCCAGCTGAGGTCAGGCCAGGGAACCTCAAGGACCATGAAACACTGCCATTCGGAGCTGTGTGCTGTATTACAACAGGAAGCTGAACGCCCCTAACTTGTCAGACAACCCGTCCTCTGGGGACAGTCCTACGCCAGGCCAGGGTTTTTCCAGGAAGCTGAATTCTCATCCTCCCCAATGGCCTCCGGTTAGAGATCTCCCTCGGGAACCTCGCAAAACACCCAACAGAGAACCAGGACCGGAGGCGTGTGAGGAGCAGCTTTTCGCATGGCTAGGGACCAACAGCCCAGCAGGTAATGTGTGACATCCCCTAATCTTCCATCCAGATCGTGTCCCCCCAAGGGACCGCTACAGCCCCTGCCCCCGTCAGCCCCTCTGCCTCCTAATTGCTTGGTGACATCTCTCCCCACGAACCATGTGCAAGGAACACACTTGTCTTGCAAATTACCATGTCTCAAACACCTAATTCTTGATTCTCCGATGAATGAGTGACCTGCCGTGGTGACAGACGCACCCCTCCAGTACACAGGCCTGTGAATCGCGCGCACAGGGCGAGCCCCTGGGCCAGGCACTGGGACACGTCTGGGAGCAGACAGCAGACCACCAAGGGAAAAGCCGTAAGAGGGAGTACGTGTGCACCAAGGGCTGGTGGAGGGCCGGGTACGGGAGGGTCCGCAGGCTGAGCTCCCCTGACCCGCGAGGCCTGGACAGCACTGCGTTCAAAGTCCACGTGCATTCCAGGCAGGACTTGCTTTTGAAGCCCTGGTGTGCAGGAGCCACTCCACCCCAGCTGCCCAGGCCAGCCAGCAGCCGCTGCCCATCGCCCTGAGCTCGGCTCCTCTGCGCCGCTCTGCATTTGCTGCCAGGACCTGCGCACTCTGCCTGGCAGCCCTGGGCAGAGCGTGGGGATTTCCCAGGTTCCAGCCTGCCGGCGGGATCCTGAAATCTCACTGCCTTTCCAAAACACAACAGAATCAACCAGAGGAAGATCATGCGGTCACAGAAAGTGCTACTTCGGAAACCCCGTGTGTAGCTGTGGGTTCCATTGGCCACACATGTGCTACGAAAACAAGACACGCTGTGACTCTCACTCCTCTGCCGGTCCACAGGGAGGGCAGGGACCAGGGCTACAAGGCCCTGCTCAGGGCCTCTCTACGTGCCGCCCTCTGCACACGGTGGCTGACACCCTGGGGTAGGCAGGAGTGGGGGGACGCCCTTGAACATGGTGGCTGACACCCTGGGGGACGCAGGAGTGGGGGGACGCCCTTGCACATGGTGGCTGACACCCTGGGAGACGCAGGAGTGGGGGGACGCCCTTGCACATGGTGGCTGACACCCTGGGGAAGGCAGGGTCGGGGGACGCACTCTCCTTTCCTAAGGACATGAGCAGGTGAGTGCACATGCCCCCTGCTTCCTGTGGGCCAGAACTCAGCCTCACTGCCTGGCTACTCAGAAGGGGGCAATGCTGAGGGGTGAAGCAACCAAGCCTCCCAACAGCAGGCCCTGTTATCACGGGCCGCAAACACACAGTGTGGCCAGTGAGCTTCCTGCAACTCCAGATAACCTGTTTCCTAAGCCCCCGTGTCCTGACCCTGAGTCCTCTCTGCTCCAGGCTGTTCAGCTGAGACCGGAAACACACAAGCTGAGCTTTTATGGGGGTGTGGCTATTGGACGGCCCACTAGATGGGCGGGAGATAACCACTGAGTGACAGGCAGACACCAAGTATGCTGATGGGGAACCATCTAGGAGAACTGGAATATCAAGAAAACCCAGGCTGCTCAGTAGGTGCCGGCTGCTGGCTTCCAGGCCACGGTGGGAGTGAGTCTGCTGCCCATGCCGGGCAGCCAGTAGGAAGGCTGCCTGCTCTCCAGCCTGTCTGGATCCCTGTCCTGGAGCACCCAGGGAAGCGCCGCCCTACCCCACATTGCCACAGAGGCCCGTGGCTTGGGTTTCCCCGCCGTGTCATTATGCCTTGAAATGGAACTCCCGACATGTGGTGCTTGACATGCACAGCTTTGCACTAATTACGAGCTGAAAGAGCGCGACGTAATGAATTCAAGACTTGTTTACGCTGAGCTGCCAAGGCGCCTGGCAGCGGCGCGGCGTGCCCCGGTGAGCAGCCGAGGGCGGCCGGGTGGGGCTGCACAGGCCAGAGGCTGGCTCGGATCGGACTTGCAGTCCGCCAATTCCCCACTCCCTCCTTTGGGCTCCTAAGCGGGCTTGACAAAGGATTTATCATAATTATTGCTCCAGCCAGGGCCATGATTATACGGGATACACGTGTAAACTGTGTTTATAAAGTTTCTCAGGCACAATTAAAACATGCTGTACTTTCTCTCCCTCTTCCCTTTCCCCTCCCGGTCATGACTCGCCGCAAGATTTCCCTTTTTTCTCGCTCAAATCAGTACCTGCCAGCGATTTCCTTGGATGTAACAGACCCCCAGTGCAAACCCCCCAAAGTCTCAGGCAGCTTTGGATCTGCCAGTTTTTCCAAACCTGCGCCCCAAGAGTGTGTGTTGGCCATCAATCCTTCACCTCACCCAAAGTCACTAAGTAATTGGCCAATGCCCTTCAATGTGCTGTTCCTTTTCCTGGGGTGCCAAACAACTTCAAAATCATAGGCTATCTTTCTAAAAAAGATTTAGACTGCACCTTCCCTTGTGGCTTTACTTCACAAACTGCTGCAAAGGCTGGGGCTGGGCACATGAACGCCAGGAGTCCTGGTCTCCCCTGCGGGTACAGAACCCACGCACTCATGCCATCCATCCCAGGTACCTGAGCAGGGCACTGCAGCAGAAGTGGAGCAGCCGGGACGTGCCTATACGAGATGCCACAGTGCAGGCAGCAGCTTCTAAAATCATAGAATAGATTGTGAATCTGTGTCAAAAAATGGTTGAAAGTGAACAGAAAAAGATGGGACGGACTCTCCCTGGCAGCTCCGCGCCCTGGACTGGGCCATCGAGGTCCAGGCGGCCGAGGGACAACAGGACCCTCACCAGCCCATGTGTGCTGCTCCCGTGTCTGGAAAAGCGGTGGAGCTCCCTCACCACTGCAGGCATGTGTTACATTGTCCTTCGCTCTACTGCATGTTTGTTGAGAGAAACATTGTACAATCACAGCTTTTCTTGCTTTAAGGGTAACAAACAACCTTTTAAAAGGGCGACAGAAGAGTGAGACCAGGAAAAGGGTGTCCTGAGTCACACAGGGAGTAGGGAGCAGGACCCCAGAACCCCAGCTCTCCTGCCCTGAACCCCTGGGCTCCCTCTGGTCGGTGCAGAGCAGCCAGCCCATCAGCCAGTGTGCATTGACATGTTGGAGGACAACCACCAACCAGAAGCCACTGGAAAGCGTTTGAACTGGCACACTGGTCTGGAGGAGGCATGGGTAGAGAGCACGCAGCTGTGAGGGGCTGGAGGCAGCCTGTGGGGAGGGCTGCCAGCTCTGTGCCCTCTTGCCCTGGGCCACCGAGGCCCCCGGGGCCAGGAGTGCATCTGCTCGGTCTATGCGTGTCTGATTGGTTCAGTTTCTGAGTTAGAAATTCCCAGGCAAAGCAAAGCTCCCCTGGTGGGAAGCAGCAGGCAGAGACGGAGGCGTCATCAGAGATCCCAAGTTCCAGCGCCCGGGGCAGGGAAGAGTCAGAGCACGGGAGGCCCTGGGGCTGGCCCTGGCGCCCCTGTCCAGTCAGCCAGGGAATTCTGTCCAGAAACTTCCCTCCAGGCCTCTGCTCCCACATCGACCAGTCAAACCTGCACACAGACCAGGACCCTTCACTTCCACCTGAACGACATCCGGCCAATCGCTTCCCCTGCAAACAGGACATTCCTGTGCGGACAACACAGACACGAGGATGCCGAGTCCAAGGATTGCCGTGGGTGACGTGGGAATGTCACAGACACGCCGTGGACGTCAACCGTTGTGGTAGCTGTTCTCAAGGAAGGACAGAGTCTATACGGCTTGAGGTTCTGGTTCTGCTGGCTTTGCCCAACTGGAGCCACACCTTCAGCAAGCTGGCCTCTGTGTGCCCCTGTTACTTTCTGCAGGGAAAGGGGTTGAGTCTGCGGCCCGGCCCACGGCTCAGGACGGTGGCCTCAAGCCCAGCCCCCGGCATGAGGCTAACACATCCTCCTGCAACAGGGGCCTGTGCAGCGCGGGCCACACCACGGTGGCAGAGCCTGTGCCAGGTCACCTGCGTGCCCTGGTGACCTGGGCAGCTGCCAGCCCCAGGCCCAACTCGCCAGCTCCTTTTTCCCCCGCTCCTTCTCTTCCACAGATTGGCAGGGTTCAAACATCTACATGTTTTTATCAGCACGCAGAAAATGCAAGGGGAATGTCCGGCAGGATGGAGGAGGGTCGCCGGGGAGGCAGCGGTGTGGACCGAGGAGAGGGTGTCCAGTTTCAGAGGTGGCTCTGGGAGACAGGGAGGCGTGCTGGGGGCAGCCGTGGTTGTCTGGTTGGAAGACCAAGCAGAAAGAGGTACCCACACCGTCACTGGGATGTCCACGCGGCCTTCCCGGCAGGGACTCTGGTGCTGGCGGGTGGTTGGATGTGCTTCCCTGCCATCGCCTCCCCGTCAAGGGCAGGCATTCCGTTTTCCCAAACCCAGCCTGTCCTGGCCCTGCAGAGTGGATGCAAGCTTACAGACCCAGGGCTGCTCTGCTCCCCGCGGCCCCTGCGGGTGGGGGGCTTTGAGGCCATGAACTTCCACAGCGGCTGGGCCGCGGGGCCTGCTCTCTCTGGCGTCGGCCTGGGGACCCAGGGGGCTGTGCCCATGATAGTGACATGCAGCAGCGACGGCAAAGCGCCTCCCTAATTGATCTGGAATGCAGACTCATTCCTGGCCCCGAACAGGCTCATGTGTCCCAATTTGGAAATTGTTCCGTACGTTTCAGTCTGGCCTGGCTGGGATGGCAATGGAGAGTTTTGTTTAACAAACAGGCCTCGAGGGGAAGGGAGGGGGAATGATGGTGAATTCTGCCTGGTTGGAAAACACCCCTCCAACGTGGCGGTCATGACTGTGATGATGAAAACAAAAGCAACCATGGGCTGTGGGCACGGGCCGAGGGCCCCCAGGCGGAGGGCAGCCGTGGGCTGTGCGCACAGGCCGAGAGCCCCCAGTGGAGGGCAGCTATGGGTGCAAGCTGAGGGCCCCCAGGTTGAGGGCATCTGTGGGCTCTGGGCACGGGCCTAGGGTCCCCCATGTGGAAGACGCTGTAGGCTGTGGGCACAGGCCGAGGGCCCCCAGGAGGAGGGCATCCATGGGCTGTGGGCACGGGCCGAGGGCCCCCAGGCGGAGGGCATCTGTGGGCTCTGGGCACGGGCCGAGGGCACCCCATGTGGAAGGCACCATTGGTTCCTAGGCTCTGCAGGGACACGCACACTCCTGGTTCGCTCAGGGTCAGCAGGTCCACCGTGGACACAGTTTGTTCATCATGGCTGTCAATCTGGGTCTCCACAGAAACTCTTCTTAAATTTACACTTCATCATTTTCCCTTTTCTTTGAAACATCTCCCTCTTGTAGCCACACCAGCCAGGGCACAGCGAGGTGGAGCCAGGAGCCTGGAGCGCCAACCAGGTCGCCCAGGTGACAGGCAGGGACCCAAGTCCTCACCTACTGCCCACCAAGACGCACGTGAGCAGGGAGCTGGATCGGGGCAGAGCCGGGATTTGAACCAGTGACACCACGGTTTGAGCAAGGTCACACCAGGGACACCCCTTGACCGAGGGGAAGGGCACCGTGCTAAGAGCTGCCAGCTGAGGGTGAACAGCAACACTCAGGTTCTTCCTCATTCATGTCATTGGCCAGAAGTTGGTCATGTGACCAGGCTTGGCTGCACAGGACCCTGGGGGATGTAGTCCTTGGCTGAGTTCCCAGAGGGACAGGAGTAGTGGATGTCGGGTGACAGGGACCCACACCCATATGCACCAGCATCTGCGTAAGGAGGGGACCGCCAGTACCAGACGAAGCCACATAACAACCCTGCAGCTGCTGACCACCGAGAGGAAACAGCACACGAGCCAGTCTGAGGAACAGTTCTCAGGGCACACACTCAGTCCTGACACTCCCGCTGTCTGCACACCCTAGACCCTCCTCCAGAGCTCTGCGCCTCAAGCAATGACGTTGATTCTGTCCCCAAGCCTGCAAACCAGGCAGGTGGGCGCCAGGGACCACCGAGCGTCGCCCAGCAGGCCGAGAGCTGAGTCTCTGGTCACTTCGAGTCTCCCAGCTGCTGGCTGATGGCAGCTTGTCCCCAGCACAGCTGGCTCGAGAGGGGAGCAGCCCAGGCTGTGCAGGCAGCTCCGCGTCCTCCTGCCGGCCTCGGCATGGATGGGCACACACACGCATCGCTCCAGGCCAGTCACGGGCCCGCGCGGATGCCAGAGGCAGTGGGCTGGCAGATCCTTGTCAGAGGAGGCTGAGAGCGAGGTGGATGCTGTCCTGGAGGTTGCAGGATGCCCACAGTGTGTGGAAAGTGTGGAGACGAGTCGGTGAGAAAGCCTTGTTCCTGGACAGCAGGCTGGGGATAGAGGCCCAATCTGGGATTCTGCCAAAAAGCCGAAAATCCGTTCTCTGCTCTGGTCCGTGTGAGCCTGCCCCACAGGGCAGTGGTACGAACAGTAGGAGACGGGGGAAAGTCGAGCAGGAGGAAGTTCATGGCATGGTCTCACAGGCACGCGCTCCTCTCCAAGGCCATCGCATCACATACGTGTTGCAAGGACAGCTCCGTGTGCCACCTGCATGCCAGCTGCCTGGGCGTGGCTGAGCCTCCTGCATGTGACACAACCAGGCCTACAGTGTGGCTCAAGCTCCCACCCCGGGCAGCAGGTGCCCTCGGCCAGGCTACTCCACCTGTCCCCTGCAGAAGGCAGCACCAGCTGGGATCCAGCCACACTGAAGTTTCTCCCTGTAAAGTAAGTGGCCCGCTGTCTAGTGCAGAGTCTGCTGTGCGTTGTAAATCCTTTCCCTGGGAAGGTTCCAGGCTCTGGTAGAGCGTGGTTCTGTGTGAATATGCAGCTGTTAACTGCCATCGCTAACCCAGCTGGAATATTCAAGAGCTTTTCCTGATCATGCCAGATTGACTGGTGGTGGGCGGAGTGGGGGTTGGTAGGGCTGTAACCGACAAAACAGGTCTTGCTCTGGGCAGTGACAGCCCTGGGCATATCCAGAGATGTCACTGACCTGCTGGGAGGTGCTGGGACCCTTCCAGGAGCTCCTGTCCCAGCTGGGAGCCAGGCAGCCCCCCACTCAGAGCTCACAAGTGCAGAACACCCTCCCAAGCCCCTCCCTGGGCCGCGCCAGCTCTGACTGGGGGAGCTGACCCTGAGATAGCTCAGGATACACTCCAAAAAGAGAGAATCAGCTCATCTCGAACCTGGCCATGGGGCTGCAGGCGCAGGTGGGGCTGCTCCCCGCAGCGTCCCATACAGGCACCGGTTTGAGTCCCAACTGGGATGGCAGCAGAGCACAGCCCAAGGTCTTGGGCTGCTGCACCCGTGTGGGAGACACAGAAGCAGCTCCCGGCTCCTGGCTGGTTGTTACACCAGTGAATCACAGACAGAGGCTCTCTGCTTACTCGTTCGCTCTGTGTAACTCCGTCTTTCAAATAAATTAGGAAAATAATAAATATGGACAGTGTGACCACTATAGGCAGGCGGTTGGCCAGGGGTGAAGGGAATCGGGACACTGGTAACCAGGAGGGGCAGCTGAGTGACGGGCAGCCCCCACCCGCCACTCCCAACATGGACACCAGAGTCCGTAACTGAAGTGTGAGCAGGCCACACGTCACTCACATGACGCTCTGGAGTGGTCACAGCCTACGGACACCATGTGGCCAGAAGCCCTGGGGACCCTGTGACACATTGTAGAAAGCCCCAGACTTTAGGCCCAGGGTCTCTGCAACCTCTAGCACATTTTTCCCCTTCCACTCTGGGTCCACATCCTCTGCGAGCATGCAGGGGTGAGGCCTGGCTACACGAAGTGGGCCACGCAGGGGTGAGGGCCGGGGTGAGGCCCGGCCACTGGCCAGAGTGCACGCTGGAATCACCCAGCTCTCACAGAAGCTTGGTGTTGAAAGGCAACTTCATTGGGCATGATTGGCACACGGTGCACACTCCATTGCAAAGGTAAGCTGGCGGGGGCTGAGGGGCCTGCAGCCAGGTCAGCTGCCGGGGCCTGAGTGACAGTCCTGGCCCACACTCGCCCTGGAACCTGCAGCCCAGCCGGTGTCCTCGCAGCTCCGAGGTGCTGGCTCTGGGGGCTCTGGGGAGAAAAACTCTTCTAGAGCTTTGTCCCCCTGCTGCCACCATCGCCCCCAGGACAGGCACTTCTCTCCCCTGTAACCTGAGAGGGTTGCCAGCACCACTCAGCCCCAGCCGTGCCCTGCGCCCCTCTGTGTGTGAAGGACCCCTCCGGTCCCCGTGAGTGCGCACAACATGCACTGGTTGTAGCTGTGCCAGCTCTGGGGGACAGACGTGAAGGAACAGACAGGACGAAGGGAAGGCAGGGATTCAACGGAGGTGCAATTCCACCTTTTCAGAAAAATACCAGGTGCTGGGAGCCAGGTGCCTGCACCCAGCTGCAGGGGTCAGCTCCCACAGCTGGCCCAGCCCGCGAGGCGCTGCTGCCTCCGGAGGGACCAGGCCTGGCATGCCCCCCAGGCACGCGGGATTGCCCAGACATGATCTGGAGGTGCCCAAGCATGCAGCCCAACGGCTCCTTTGGCAGCAGCCAGGGTGGTGCCAGGCCCTGCAGGGTGACGGAGTGCTGACACCCGCCCGAGACAGTATCCGTGCAAGCCCTGTGGCTGTCAGCTCGGCATTGCTGTTCAGCAAGCGCCACCTCCAGCGGCCGGTGGGGAGATAGGACGCAGACGTGGCAGACAGCCCACGGGAGCTGCCAGGCGAGGCTTCGGACTGGGCAAGCCAGCGTGGGCGGTGGGAAGAAACCACAGACAGGAAGAACAAACACCCGCTGAGCAGAGGATGAGAGACAAAGCCACCAACAGCAATTCAGAGTGAGAGCCCTGTGTCACATGCAATGGCACAGCTTGTCTGTTGTCCAACCCGGTGGGTCCAGATGGGTCACGTGGTGGGTGGGTGGCAGAGGGTAGGGACGGCCGAACAGGATGCACACTTAGATGGTGAATGGACGGACGGTGGGGGCTGCGTGGATGTGGACACAGATGGCCAGATAAATGGGGAGACAGAGCATGGTGACAGATCCCTGGACGGACACTTGGACGCGGGAGGGAAGGGCGTGTCAATCGGGAGCATGAACGGTCACTGGAAATGTGAGGATTTCGGAGAATCATTGCTACTTTCTAGGAGTGTGGTCGGCACAGAGCAGGTGCACAAGCAGGCCTGGCCAGTTGGAATTCTTCCCCAAGCTGAGGGGGCTCCCACTGACTCCCTGCACCACATACAAGATCCCAGAAAAGCAAGGACCCTGCTTGGAGGGCTGAGGTGAGGGGGGACTTCCTCTGGACACTCCTCAGCGAGCGGCTTCCGGTCAGAGAACACAGAGCCCACCCTGCTCTGAGCCCATGGGACACACCGTCCAGTGCAGACAGCAGGTTTTGGCCACGAGCCCATCCCGTCCACTCCTACGTGAAGGTCCCTTCCTGTCAGCCACCCCTTGGGCTCTCCCCCTCCTCCAGCCCCCGAGTCGGCACCCACACATTACAGGGACCCTGATGTGCCCAGGATTGTTCCTGTTGCCCCAAGCGTCTGCCCGTGTTCCATAGGCCCTGCCCGTTGAGTGGTGCACGATAAACAGCCCACAGCCCCATGCTGGCCTGCCACCGACAAGCCCCTCTGCCTGCTGTGGCTGGACCACGGCCCTGGGCCCCAGCAGTCGGTTTTCTGCTGATGTCACCAATTTCCAAATGCCCCTACACCAAACCCTATCATTTAGTTGTCATTTCAGTGTCGGCTGGTGACAGCAGCAACCCAAGTGGCCCTTTCCACCTAGGCCAGTATGACTCACACTGGGAAGCAGCATCAGCACCCAGGGTGCCAGCACAAAGAGGCCACCCCCGCCCAGGCTCTGGGGCAACCCCAAGCCTTCCACAGCTGCGGAAGTTTTCATTCTTGGCCTACGGGTCTCCGGACTTGGTGGAAGTCGGCTCTGGCTCCACATGGCATTGGTGAAGCTTCCCTGGGGACACGGCAGGGTTGGTGGCCATTGGTGGGTCTGCGACTCGACTCCGCTCAGCCAGCTGGCTTGGTGCCAGGGGAGCAGCAGGCACATTGGTCCCAGCCTGACATGGCTGGAGGGGGAACGGGCAGGACTCGCTGGGCTGGGGACAAATGGGAGAGCAGATCACGTCTGGGAGGGAGCTGGTTTAGCGAGGCAGATGCTGCATGGGGTCTGTAAGCTGAGCACCTGGCAGGTGGGCCAGGCCCCAGTCCAGCCACCAGAGGCCAGTGAGGTTAGGACCACAGGGCCCCTGGGCAGCCAGGCACAAGGACAGGAGTCCAAAAGTCCCATGTCAGGGCACTTGGGGGCATTGAGCGGGGACAAGACCCCAGAACAGGGCAGTCACACCCGCCACCAGAGGGCTGGTGGGATCTTAAACGCAATGGAAAAAGCTGCCGCCCAGGTCCAGCACACACTCACCGCAGGAAAACCCAGAAGTGTTTGTGGGAGGCAGCCAAACCACCCCCACCAGGCCCCACAAGCCCAAGACCCGGCCTGTCCCACGGCACTGACCTCCCAGCACCAGCTTCCTGTAGACACACACGTGGCCAGCTTGCCCTGCACCCAAGTCCCTACCTGGGCACCGGGCTCCACAGCTGCTGGTGGGGGCAGGGCAGGGCAGTGGGTTCCCAGCCAGGAGCAAGGAGACAGGGACAGAAGTGGGAGGTAAGCGGGGATGTGAGAGGGGGAGGAGGCAGAAGGGCAGAGCAAAGTTGTAGTCTGAACATGATCCCAGCAGGCCTGCCACGGCGGCCAGCAGGGGCCAGCAGGGCCCGGGGTGGGCACAGGTCGGTGCCTGGCCAGCAGGGGTCCGGGGTGGGCACAGGTCGGTGCTTGGCCAACAGGGCCCGGGGTGGGCACAGGTCGGTGCCCAGCCAGCAGGGACCAGCAGGGGCCCGGGGTGGGCATAGGTTGGTGCCCAGCTAGCAGCAGCCAGCAGGGCCCGGGGTGGGCACAGGTCGGTGCCTGGCAGGGGTGCAGAGCAACCAGAGAGCGGAAGGTGAGGTACTGCGAGCTCAGCCTCCCAGCCGCCGTCTGGCTCATCTCTGTGCAGCTTCTGCTGATGGCAGTGACTCAGGGCAGGAGGTGTACAAAATCCCAACCCAGAGGACAAAATGGACACATCCAAAAAGGCACCACACACCGCATTCCAGCATTTCAGCTCCCAACTGTCTTCCTCAAAACTACGATTCAGAGTTAGAGTTGCACCAAGAGAATCTTCCATCCATTGGTCCACTCCCCAGATGTCTGCAGCTGACAGGCCTGGCCAGGGTGAAGCCAGGAGCATCACCCACGTCTCCCGTGACAGTGTCAGGGGCCCACTGACTCATGCCATCGTCCGCTGCTTTCACAGCTGTCAGGGACCAGGATGGGAAATGGGAAAGCTGGGGCTTGAGCAGGAATCCCCCTGGGTTGCCGACCCCAGCAAGCAGTCATTCTAGGTACTGTGGCGCGCCCCTCTCACCCCGCCAATTATGTCTCACCAGGACCGCAAGCCTAGGAGCCTGTGTGTGTGTGTGTGTGCGTGCGCGCAAACCCTGCACACAAACATTCTGCTGGAACTCATGTCCCTCCCCACTTCAGGACACAAAACTTTCTGTGTCAGTCAGAGCACACAGCAAGGCATCCCCACAGCAGCTCCACCGCACTCCACCGCACCGCCACACGTGCAGCTGGCTGCGTCCAGTCAGACCGTTGGAACCACAATAGCAGCTCAGTCAGCAGCCTGGAGAAGGCAGCACGGTCAGCACGGTCAGCGTGGTCGGCGTGGTCAGCATGGTCGGCGTGGTCAGCACGGTCAGCGTGGTCGGCGTGGTCAGCGTGGTCGGTGTGGTCGGCGTGGTCAGCGTGGTCGGCGTGGTCAGTGTGGTCAGCGTGGTCAGCACGGTCAGCGTGGTCGGCGTGGTCAGCATGGTCGGCGTGGTCAGCACGGTCAGCGTGGTCGGTGTGGTCAGCGTGGTCGGCGTGGTCAGCGTGGTCGGCGTGGTCAGTGTGGTCAGCGTGGTCAGCACGGTCAGCGTGGTCGGCGTGGTCAGCACGGTCAGCGTGGTCAGCACGGTCAGCGTGGTCAGCATGGTCCACTGTCTACGTGGCAGGGACCACGTCTCTGCAGGTTCCTTGGCCCCCTCCTCAGGGCACAGGACAGAGTACCACATGCCAACAGGACACAAACCCTCTCGCTGTTTAATAATGACACCATCAGCTAATGTAAACTAGTTAGGAGAAAAAACAATATTTCAACAGCCATTCGAGGTGGTCCCGGGGGGAGGGGTGTTGGATGGGTGAGATGCAGGTGCCAACCGGTTAGGGGCAGCTATGTGGAGGGCAGCGTGACCATACCCCACCCCCAAACTGCTATTACTGAAGACTCGCAATCGACCCTGAGACACAGACACAGGCTCACATACAGAGCTGCTCGACAACTGTCACACACACACACACACACATACACAGCTGCTCGGTGACTGTCTCACACACACACACACACACACACACACACTGAGCTGCTTGGCGATTGCCACCGTCTCACCAGCTGTCAGGGCACATGACCAGCTGCAACCCATGAGAAGCCACCAGCTTTGGGAGGGAAGAGGACCCATGCACCCAATCAGGCAAGAAGCCCCGCTCTGCCACTTGGCGAAGCACCAGCCGCCACAGCCATGTGCCCATCTGCCAGGGCTACTCCAGGGTGGCCTAGCGGGAGAGGGCGCTGAGCCCGGGCATGGCACACTGCTGTGTGGTTCAACTTTCTAAAACATGGCTATGCACATGTGGTCTATTTAGGAACATATTTACACGAAAGATAAGTGGGCACATGTCAGGGGCATATCACCCAAGGACACCCCAGAACACAGGTTGAATGAGGGCTGCCATACCCGGGAAGCCCCACATCTACATGCGGGACACAGTCCTCCCGGGGAGACGGGAACATTGTGGGGTTCATCACGCCCTCCCGCCCACCCCCATATGAAGGCCCCCAGGTCTGGCTGCCTGAACACTGGGCTCCTTCTGAAACCAATGTGCCTGCTGGTACCCCACATGGCAATGGCACGTCACGTCACACCCACGCCAGCCCTAAGGAGGACGAGGGTGTGGCTAGCATTGCAGCATGGTGGGTAAAGCCGCTCTGAAGGATCCCCAGGAAGCAGGCCAGCAGCTCCACCAGCCACGCAGACACCCACAGCTGTGGCAGGCGGGGCTCCCTTCCCCGGCCAGAGACAGTCTGCAGGTGCAGCACAGCGCCCCCAGGCGTCCATCTCGGCCCCTGTGTTGTGAAACTCCCCAGCAACGTTAGGGCCCTCACACACAGCCCACTACCTTGGCCCCAGCGATCCGGGCTCCAGAAACGGCAATTTCTGCCTCCCAAGGACAAGTACACGGCCGGCTGCTGCCTGCAAATGACATGGCACCCAAGGAGGGCGACCCAGTCACTGCTGAGAGGCCCTAGGCCCCCGGGTGATGGCCCTGTGACCCAGTGCGGAGGGTCAGTGGGCGCTCACACCTGCCTTCGCCAATCTGGGAGGGGCTGAGCAGGACGCAGCTCTGGGAGGCCACGTGGAGACTCACTTGCGGAACTCATCTCTCCCACGGGGAGAGGGGGCACCCACACAGTGGACACCAGCCGTCTTGGCAAGGCGGGAGCAATCACACCAGACATGGTGGCAATGTGGCTGACCGTGGAGCCAGCAGTCACGAAGGACACAGCCACGGCCTGCCCCCTCTGAGCTGCCACGCTCAGAGGGGAGGGACCATGGGAGGGGTCAGCGAGTCCATGTTCAGTGGGGACCGAGCCTGTGTCCAGGAGGATGTGGGGAAGGCTACACCGTGACCCAGGTGGACGTGATGGGCTGGGCCTGCACACACCCATGCGGGTTCACCGCACACACAAGGAAAATCCCAGAACAAAGCAGTCAGGTGTGCCAAGAAGGCCAGCCACACCGAAGCCCTGCTCGCCGGGCCGCTGGTGAGGGTCACGTGCAGACAATTCCTCTCCAAGCCCCAGACCCTGCTCTTCCGCAGCCCCCACCAGCCAGTCACGAGCCCCCTGGCTGGCTGGCCCTGGGAACCCTGGCGAGTCTCCTCCTGTGTCCTAGCTTCCTGCCTTCCTGCCTCAGGGTCGTGCTGCAGCCACTCCGAGGCTCTCCACCTTCTCTGTGTTTCCCAAATGCCGGGGGCTCAAGGACAGACCCCCGCATCCCAGCCCCCGCTGGCCTGCAAGCCGTGAGCCTGTGCCCTCACATCCTCCCACGGTGGCCTCACCCTCTGCCCACACTTGCTTTGCTAGAAGATACCAATCAAAGGCACAGAGAGGACAGGATAGCTAATGGACGCCACAGCACCTGCCCCTCTGCCGGCCTGAGGTGCAGGGTGGAGCCTCCTCTCGGCTCCAGCTCCGGCAAGGACACAGCAGGGCCCGGCAGCGGGGCACCCTAGCACAAAAACAACTTCCGACATGGTCAACCACAACAGCACTGGCAGCTGGCCTCCCTGTGGGATGTGGCCAATGCGGGCACATGCCAACCTCCAGCAGGAACTGCCACTGCGCCCTGCCCTCCCTGCCAGCCTGACCCAGAGTTGGTGCCCACGACCCTGGGCCTCCTTCTAGGATTGCATTCTGCCCAGGATCTGACAGAAAGAACCAGCGTTTGACTGGCGATACCTGCTGAGGGCACATGACAAACACAGCCACACACAACATCCCACAACCGCACAGCCCGCCGCCTGCCCGGGGCTCCCGCTGGCCAGTCCTGCCTGTCTTAAATGTCCTACCCGCAGCACCCTGCCCTAGCCTCGACCCACATTAAGAGGCTCATTCCAAGACGGCCATCAGCGAGGGGAGGCGACCTGTCCAGGGTTGCACAGCCTCCAGCAAGTGCCCTGGCTGCACCACAGGGGAACTGCGAGCCCGACCACCGTAACGCAGGGTTCCTGGCCGCCAGGGGCACAGGCCAGCCGCTCTGTTTCTGCGCACACTCCAGTCTGCCGTCCCGTGCCGCACAGCACTGAGCCACGCCAGCAGACACAACAAACCTCCAGCAACAGCACGCAGCCCCAACGCAGCCTGAGGCTCAGCCTCGTGAGTCAGCCATCTGTTTGTCAACAGAGGCAGCAACAGAGGAGGTCCCATCCAAGCAGGTCGCAGCCCTGGAGACGCTCCTGTCCCCAGATGCAGTGTCACGGGACAGACAGCTGCTGAGCTCGCTGTGGGTGGGCAGCTAGGGTGAGAGCAGGCACCAGGTGTTCCGGAGAGGGTGTGGGCCTTGGGCACATCTGAGTCTCCCATCTGCCACCAACGCGTGTGTGGCTGGGCCTTACCTGGGCTGAACCTCGACTTCCTCCTCCGTGGAATGGGCAGGACGATGCCAGCCGCACAGGACTTGGCAGGACGGGGGTGTGGGGCACATGGTGTCCGGAAGGAGTTCTCCGATGATGGTGATGGAGCCACTGCAGGGACAGGAGGGTGGCATGGTTGGCATGCGCAGCCCAGCAGTACCCGTGGCAGTGGCATGCCTGCTGGCGCCCTGGGCGTGGAGACAGCAGGTGCCTGCAGAGCGGCACTCCATAGGTGGCTCCGCCCAGGCAACGGAGCACCCGAGCCAGCTGCACCCCCTGCTGCGGAAGGCCCAGACTGGGCAGGACAGGAGCCACAAGGTGACGGCATGGCTTCCAGCCGGCAGCCCAGGAGCCGAGCCCCATTGCTGGGTCCCTCCTGGGCAGGCCTCTTCACCTCAGTCATGCTCAAGTTCTTTAGCAAGTGTGTAAGTATTCCTCCAGGTTGCCTGGGGTATGGAAACCCAGGCTGGCAGTGAGGCAGGCACAGGGGTCAGGCCACCACCTGTGACACCAGCACCCCGCCTGTGTAAGTCCTAGCTGCTCCGCTCTGACCAGCCCTTGCTAACACACCTGGGAGGCGGCGGAGGGTGCCCGAGAGCTTGCACCCTGCCGCCCACAGAGTCGCAGGCCCCCGACTTCAGCCAGGCAAGTCATGTTGCTGCAGCCATGTGAGGAAGGAACCAGCAGATGGGAACTCAGCGTCCCCCTTTCTCTGTCGCTCTCTGCTTTTCAATTCAAGAAAGAAATTTGAGGAAGCAAAGATGGGAGCACACGTCCACGCCCACTCCTTTTCCATCCCTCAGCTGCCCTGCACCTCGCAGGACCTCAGCAGGCCTGGTGGCTCAGACCAACCAACCACAAGATGGTCTTGACCATTCCAGGGGTGCCATGAGAAAGAAAGAAAGAGACGGTGCATACGGAAGCGCAAGTCAGGCTCTGGACACGTGAGGCACTAGCGGGGCCCTCCCTGAGAGCTGGTCTCTAAGCCCACACCGGCTCTGTGCCCTTGGGAGCAGTGAGCCGGCTGGCGCCAGGCAGGGCAACCCCTCCAGCTCTGCTCAGAAACGTACCTCACGGCTGCTTTTCAATGTCACGTCCAAACGTTATTTGAAAAGCAGAGAGAGAGGGAGATTCCAGCTGCTGGTTCGCTCCCCAAGGGCCCCGAAAGCCAGGAACCCCACTGGGGTCACCCGCGTGGGCAGCAGAGCCTGCAGCACCATCAACGGCTGCCTCCCAGGCCTACGGCCACTCGGGCTTCCCAGATCCATCCGCTCTAAGGGGGCTGCCCACCAGCCCTGCGAGGAAGCGTCCTACTGGCCCAACAGGACTCAGGTGTCTAAGCTGAGTCAATCATTGTGGCCCGGGCTGGGGATGGAGGCTGGGGAATGCCTGGGCTGCCAGCCCTGAGTGTGCCAGCTCACCCAGCCGCATAGGCACAGTGCGGGCATCCTTTCGTAACAGATGGCAGGGGGAGGGGGAGGCAGGAAAGAAAGGAGTAACTAATGTTTGCAGGCAGGTACCCTGCTCCACCACAGCCCTGAGGGGTAGGGCAGCTGCCAGCTGGAATTACCACCCCTCCCCGCATACTGCAGAGCCACGCACCTGAGGTGGACAGCCGAGACCGAAACTTCCTCGCACAGCTCCTGTAGCCCGCTCACACCCTGGTCTGCCACTAGGCTAAATGTGTGTGAGGCTCTGTGCCTGAGGAAGAGGGCGGGACTGGAAGCAAACGCAGCAGAAAGAGCAGTCATTACAGGCAGCCAGCCCTGGGCCACACGCCCTGCCGGCCTGCTAACCGGCGTGCGAGGCAGGTGTGAGCAGCACGGAGCCAGGCAGACGCAGCTGAGCCTCCTTGCACTCAGGCGGTGTGGAGGGAGGCAGGCAGACGCAGCTGAGCCTCCGTGCACTCGGGCGGTGTGGAGGGAGGCCGGCAGACACAGCTGAGCCTCCGTGTACTCGGGAGGTGCGGAGGGAAGGTCAGCCCTCCCCACAGACTCAAGGCCCCAGGCTCACTGCAGGGCCACTCCCTGCATGGGGACACTCTCCTGGGGGTGCAGGGCCTGTCCACGTGAGAATGGGAGTGACAGAGGACGGGTGATGTGGGAACAGGTGTGTTCCATGGTCATTATAAAGGTCATAGTTAAGCCTGTCAGGTGTCTAGATAACTCCTGGTAGGCTTGCTTCAGTAAGACTTACAGGAACTTTTGTGCAGGGGGAGAACGGGCTGTGTGACAGGCAGGAGCACCGCCAGGTGTGGGCACACCCACCTGGTACGTGGCCCATGTCCTCAGTGAGCAAATTACAAAAGTGACAGAGCCTGGGGTTGGGAGGGAGGAAGAGGAGGGTAGAGCATCCAAGCACAGTGTTCAACCTTGTTTAGATCCCCATTCAAAGAAAACAGAGACGATGGGGAAATGGAGGCACGAAGGCCGGTGATGGACACTGTTCCTCTGCGAGCAGAGCCCTTACCTCTCTGAAGTGGACACTGTGACACCAAACATGGACCGAACGAGGATCAGCCGTTGCCCAAGCCGTCCCGACGGGAGCTGCAGTGAGAGCTGCTGGGCGGGGCGGGGCTCAGAGCCTCTGCCGGGCCACGTGGGCTCCATGCACGTGGGCTCCGTGGTTCCCTCCCAACGTCTGTAGCCCACGGGCCACACAGCTGCTCCAGGCACCGGCGAAAGTCCTCCTAAAGACCACAGGGGGGCAAAATGAAGGGGGGGAGCTCTTGGCAGAGGTCTAGGAAGGTTTACCAGCCCTGAAGCATGCTAAAAATCCCAAGAGATGAGCAGTGAGGTTGGGGTGCAGCCAGGCTCATCAGGGCTCAGAGCTAAAGCTCACTGAGTGTGGACAGCCTCCCCCAGCAGCCACCTGCTCTTCCCCAAGGCACTGGAGCGCCTGGAGGGCAGCTGTGAAGGGCAGTGTCCCCATGTGGCCCCACCCCCCTGAAATGGCTCCGTGTCACACACCAGAGCTCTGTGTGCCTAAGGTGCCCAGGCCAGACCCTGCAGGCAGCTCCTGGGGGCTGGTCCTACCCTGGTGGTCCCGTAGGGGGGTGGCGGGTCACGCGTGAAAATGAGCAGCCAGCTACTAGGTCCGCCACTCCTGATTCCAAGGCCTCAAGCTGGAGGTTTCCCAGCTCCAGGGTTGAAAAGCCCCAGGGCCCTGGTGGTCAGAATGTTTCTAGAACAAACACCTCTGACCACACAGCCTCTCTCTGCGTGCATGTTTACAGATGGGCATGCTGTTGAGAGAACCAACTCTGCCCCCGCCAGCCCTAGTGGGCCTCTGGCTCCAACGAGCAAGCCGCACAAACCCGCAGAGCACGGATGGGACAGTTCCACCGCCCACGCAGCACAGCTGGACACTGACCTCATCCCACTCACTCCTCACCGGCGTCCTTAGCCCCACTGAGGGGTGGCAAGCAGGAGGCTGTACCATGTTGAGTGTCAAGCAGCAAATCCAGATTTCCAGTCCAGACAGGGCTGGCTCCGGGAACACCTAAGACCCACAAGGCGTCTCTGACCAGCAGTGAGTGGGTTGCACAGCCAGGCATGGCCCTGTCCACTGCGCCGGCCTCCCGGGAGCCGAGCAGAGGGGCAGCAGAGAGGGTTCCCGGCCCAGCACAACAGTGGAAGCGCTGTTCCAGAGCCACACCCCAGCTCTACCGTCTCCTGGCGGGGTCAGCAACTCCCGGGGCTTCAGCTCCGCATCCAGCGTCCGCGCTCACTCACAGGGTGGGGGAGCCAAGGCTGGCCCACCTGAAGCTCACCCACCTGGCACCATCCCCAGCCTTGCCAACCACTCTGTAACGCCCAGAACGCCCACACACATGGTTTGCTTCCTGCAGCTCGCTGCCCTGGCGCGCCTGTCCAGGGCACAGGCCCAGAAGCACAGGGCTCTGTGTCCTTAGCCTGGCCACGGACACATCTGGCTTGGTCTCACGTGTGTGCCTGGTGCAACAACAGTCACATCTGGGGGTAGATCCCGCCGTGCCTGAAGGCGGGGACTCCAGGGGACCCGACAGTTCTCTCGAGGGCCACCCCACACATCGGGCCTCCTACCCAGCATGTTGGGGGACTCACCCTGCCCCAGCAGCAGGCTTCTCCCTAGGGTGGGGCCGAGAGCACCATGGGTGCCCAGAGAGGCACTTCCACTCGGCGACACCCTTCACTCCAGACCCGAGTCCAGATCCACACTGGAATCAGAAACTGCAGGTTTGAAGCAGTAAGCCTGCTGGGGGCCACCCTGCATCGCCCAAGGCCACAGCGGCCAGCCCTGGGCCAGGCCGAGGCTGGGCGGCAGGAGCTTCCCACGGGGTCTCCCACGTGGGTGCAGGCGCCCTGACGCTTGAGTCATCCTCCTGCTCTCGCAGGCATATTGCAGAGAGCTGACTAGAAAGTGGAGCGACCAGGACTCGAACCAATGTTTCAGGCAGTGGCTTTACCCATAAGCCACAGCAACCCCCGTTACTCCTTTAAAACTCAGAGGATGTGTGGCCTTGGAAGCCACATCAACGCGTCTAAGAGCTTGCTCCCACCATGTCCCAGCGAGCACAGCATCCAGGCAGACTCCCGGCCGTTCCTCGCAGGGTCTGTCAGGAGACAGCGCTGAGTGAGAGCGTTCAGCAGGTGTCCGGGGCCTCCTGCCTCGCTTGCTGGCTGCGTTGGCTTTACCTAAGTTTTCCTTGGCCTCCCAATAGAAGAGTAACAGATCCCTTTTGAAGTTTTATTGATGAATGAGCCGCTATAAATAACCGTCCGGAGTGGCTGGCCCGTCTCTGGGAGCAGTGGGAGCCCGGGGCCCTGGACGGCGTGGCATGCCATCCTGTAGGGCGCTCAAGCTGTTTCATTTTGCCTTCACAGATGTGAAAACGTTGAGTACCACGGTTTTAACAACCTTCACGACACAGTCTGGCTAAGAAAAACAAAGGCTGGATCTGGAACCCCGGGTGAACAGAGAGGCAGTTCTTGGGGTAGAGCAAGGCCTTTGCCCCTCAAGGCCTGCCCGCCACGCCCACACGGCTGGGTAGGGCACCGGGTGCTGGGCGCTGGGCACAGTGCCCGGGGCTGCTGTGAAGCCTGGCTGCACAATGACGACGGTCAGGGGGCCGCGCAGGGCTGGTCTGCGAAGGGCTGTCACTGTCCCCACCTGACCTCCATCATGGTCGCCTTGCTCCCCCGGGTGTGGGCAAGGCCTGCGTCTCACTCAGGGATGTACCCTGCTGCTTCTTGACATTCCTGGCATTGGACATGCCGCGGCCTCACCTGCTCCGTAACCACAGCCTGTTGAGAACCTTCCAGACAAGGAAAGAAGCTCTTGTGCCCACTTAGAACTTTCTGGAGGAAATGTTTCTCTCCATAGCTCTACCTATCGAATACATTAAAAAATAAATCTGCCAAATAAGAGAGAACGCATGGAGAGTGCTCTGTCCCCAGCAGAACCCCGGAGAACCCTTGGCACCTGGGTCGCGTCGGGGTCACCACAGGCTCTGTTTCAGGTGTGATGTGACGGCTGCCCAGAGCTGGCAGGCTCAAAGTTGAGCTCCCGACACTACCACAGAGCTGACATCAGGAAAACTGCTCCCTCCTCCAGGACGAAACCTCAGATCCAGCAGGAAAGCAGACACCCCAGCCCTCGGCCCCACGGCCACTTCCACGGCCCACAGTCAGTCAGCCTGCCAAGCCCTCCCTGAGGGAGCCCAAGGCCACGCTGGCATTCTGGACAGTGGCCCTGCCCCCGCATGAAAGAACGAGCGTGCAGCTCTCCCCACGTTATGCCGGAGAGGAGGGTTCGCTGTTGAGGACTTGGAGGCAGTGAGGAGCGCAGGAAGGATTTGGAGCACGTGGGACGGGCCGCAACACGCAGGACAGTGCTCCCTGGACCTGGGTCAGGGCTGTGTGTGCAGCCCTAAGGCCTGGCAGCACTGGTGGGGCGAGAAGTGACCGACGATCCTGGTTGCAAAGGCCACCGCGTACAAGGCCTGTTCTTCTCAGGGAAGAAATTCTCCCTGTGACTGCTGTCCCTGTAGGCTCCACGCTGAGGGGGCGGAGGGAGGCAATGCAGAAGTGATGATCATGGTGGTGGTGGTGGTTATAGAATAACAGTCACACACACACGTACATGAACAGACGAGAGGAAACACCACCAGGTGTGGATTAGAAGCACCCAGCGTCCTGCTGACGGGACCACCCCAGGTGCCCTGGGTGGCAGGGCTGGTCTTGGGCTCCTGTGAAGGCTACAGCCTCTGAGTGCGTGGCGACTTCTGCGGGCAAAGCCAGCGGCAGGCGGGAGCCCCGAAGCTGTGCAGACTGCTCCTCACGGGGAAGGCGGCCATGCACACGCCAACAGGAGGGAGGAAGCGCTGGACCATACCACGCTCAGGGCCCGCAGCCCACACCCCAGCCCGGCCCAGCCCGCAGGACCAGCGGAACTTGCCATGCCTCCCGGGGCCCTACTGGCCAGCGAAGTCAGAGGCTGTGAGACCAGACACAGGAGCTGGGCAGGTCTGAGTCCCTCTGGCCAGGCCGGACACCGAGCAGGGTGGGGTCCATGGACTGGCAGGCACCTTTGCCCTTCTCATAGCTGCAGAGTGGAGGCACCAGGAGCACATGGGCCTCCCATCCACCCACAGGTCCTCACTGAGCCAGGGGAGCTGCCGTCGCCCCAACATTGACTCCTGCAGACATAACCTCTGTGATGTCCCCAAAAAACAACAGGGAGCCCCCACCCCACCCCTACGCTCTCAGAGTGAAACCAACAGCGCCGACTCCACGTCCAAAGATGTGGGAAAGTTTATTTATTTCTCCAAAACATTCCTGATTTGTAATGTGCTTTCTAAAAATGCACTCGCTGACCAAGCCCCTGCTATATTTAGCCCCGGCATTTAGGCGAACTGCTCTTTGGACTGTGTAAGGAGGGTTAATAGGCACACGGGTTCAGGGCAGCCCGCGCCTCTGGCCTGACCCCAGCCTCCCCGGTCCATCCCATGGACCAGACCCACGTCCAGGGAGAACTCCAGAAACTGTCCCCGCTGCTGCCCTCCTACTGTCCCCGCCCCAGCTCATCTGTCCCCTACTGCGGGTTCAGGCGGGTTTTACTTTTAGTTTCATGTTCAAATGGTTGGATCATCTCCAGAAATGAGGCACTGTAAGAAAAAGGAAAAATGGACCCCAGGCTGGTCAGCTGGGACAGCTGGGGGAGCCAGCCCCCAAGGCCTCAGCTGGCTGGGCAGAGCTGTGGTTGGTGATGCTGTCATGGACCCAGTCCCAGAGAGGACAGGGCCTGGGTTGGCCATGGCGGCAGCGGTGGGACCTACCGTTTCCGGAGCGCTTCCTGTCGGCCAGATGGTTTACATACCAGCCAATTCAACTCTGGCCATGACAGAGTAAGCACGGGGTGGGGGCTGGTGGCCATGGCCGTCTCCCAGATGGCCCAGGCAGGCCTTGTGGTAACAGTGCATAGCTTCAGCTGCTCCCCAGACAGCTCTGCGTGGCTGCGAGCTGTTCTTCCACTGTCGCGGTGGCAGGAGTGAAGGGACGTGGGCTTCCCATGGCGGAGCACAAGCAGGAGCAGAGCTGGGCTGTTGGCCACCGGCCAGCACGTCCACAGGGTCACACTCACCTGCCCGCCAGGACATTGAGCTCCGGGTGGGAGAGGACAGGGAGCAGCCAAGGACCGGACACTCCCCGTCCATAGGTCTGTCCGCACAGATTTGGGAGAGTGGGGGGGCAGGGAGTAGACGGCAGATGAGAGCCACCCACCCACAGCAGCACGAGGACCCCCGCATGGGAGCACAGCCCACTGCAGCGTCCTCCCTACACTCCCGAGAGGACTTGGTGCACACCTTCCTCTGAACTGGGGCTTGGGGGCCTCCTGGGCCAACATGCGTCTGCAGGAACTGGAGGGGCAGGGCAGCGGTCAGCCCAGGCAGGGTGGCTACACTCCAGTCACTGCTGCCTAAGCCTGCCAGCGACTCCACCTGCTGCCAGGGCACAAACCAAGACCCAGAGCCGCCTCCCCTCGGAGCTCAGACCCAGGCCTCCGAATGCCCTTGGTGCCCCGGCAGTGTCTGGGCCCCTGGAGCAGCGCCCTGCTGTGCTGGCCATGTTGTTGGCCCCCCGCCCTTCTCTGTCCCCAGCCCTGCTCCAGCCCTGCAGGTTGGCTTGGGGGACCACGTTACCTGGGACCCTGACAGGTAACGTCGCCTGTCTTCAGGCCATCAGGTTCTCCCAGGCAGTGGCAAGGCCAGAGGAAGCAGGGACCTTAAGTTTACAAAGCAACTTTTATTTCATGGAACCCAAGTTACAAGAAGTGGGGGGCTTCAGGGGTGTCACCCACTCTCATGACATTGGCCTCAGCCGGCCCGCACACAGGCAGGCCACCCCACAGGACACGGAGAGGGCGCCACCTGGCCCCTCTCAGAGGGCACCATCCGGCTTGGAATGGGCTCAGCCAGTCCTGCCTAGGTCCTTGATCTCATGAGTTGCCGGTGCCCCGGTGGCCCCAGGGCCAGCCAGACGGAAGGGCTGTGGTGTGCAGTGTCCCCGTCCTTGAATGTCAAGTCCTTCACCTCAATGCCTCTTCCAAGTTTCCTTTCAAAGTCTGTGTTAGTTCCACTATAACAAAGCAAGCATAAATAAGTCCTGGTTCAAACTAGGTAGAAAAACAGAACTACAGCACTATACAGAAAAACAAACTTGTCCAAATATTAGCATTTGCATGAATCTGATAGGCTTCAGGGCTTGGTCTAAGCCCCATTCACATGCAAAAATGTTGATTTTCTGAGCACTCAAGGACTTGTGCGTTTCAAAATGTTCACACTAAAAAGAAAACAATCTTCTATTTCTATTTTCCACGACCTTTTAGGAGGCTCCTTGAGCGCACACATGTTCACACGCGAACGCATGCTTGTTGCGGTGTGCCTACCATGTCTCTTACATGCTCATGTGCTCGTGTGTGAGCGGGAGTCTGGGCTTGAAGCAAAGCTCACTCACAGGTAACAGGAGCTGCCGTGGGCGAGCGAGCGCAAGTTTGCTTCTAGAACAGCGGAAATTCTGTTAGAATTCACGGCAGAGACAATGTCTTGGTTCATCCTGACCCAAAGCTGAGACCTAGAATGTCAGCACAGCTGCTCTGGCCACCAAGTCCCCAAACCTCTTCTCCCAGCGTAGGAAGGAAGGTGCGCAGACTCAATGGATGGCACGCGCAGCAACCTCGTCTCGGCTTCTCTAAGGCCGGGGAGGACGCAGTAAATCCTCTTCGTGCCACTGCTGTGCTAACCAGGCATTGCAGCTGAATACACTCACACAATAGCACCAGGCGCATGCATACACACCTGTCAACACACACATGCGTGAACACACACACATGTGCACACAGGCAGCTGCAGCCTAGCGGGCGTCCCCACTGTGTTCCTGCCCCCGCACCCTTGGCCTTGAGCCCCACACAAGCCATCCTCCCGGGACCCCAACAGTTGCCACTGGCTGCATCCCCAGTGCCCCCAGGCTCCTCTTCACTGTGACGGTTTGTTCACTTCCCCCAGGCCCATCCCCCGGAACGCACTGAGCCAGTCTCAGGAGAATGCAAACTCTGCTTTATTGGTGGAGGCCGAGAGTCTGGCATCCCGCGACCACCTCGAGAGCGCGTCCCCACGGCCTGGACCTCCCAGCAGGCTGGTCAGCGCCCCAGCCTTACAGCGGGGTCCTGGGCTGCTCAGCCAGCCGCCTCAGGGCCTGCTCGCTCAGCTGCCGGCAGCAGCAAGCCCTGGAAAGTATTTCAGCCTATGTCCAAGGAACCCTGACTTTAAAGTTCTTTCCACAGCAGAAAAAGAAGAAAAAGCATGAGTGACGTGGAGGCCGAGGCGGTGGACCCAGCGGGAGCCCGCCCAAGGGTGATGGGCTTCCCGAGAGCAGAGTGGAACCCGGACCCTGCGGCCACGGACCCTGCTCCTCGCCCCCTCCCCGTGTAAGGTGTGGGTTTCACCCACCAGGCCTGGCACCTGGGGCCGGGGGTGCCGGGGGGCCTCCTGTGTCTTCCCCAACATCTGCCTGTTCTGTTTGTGTGGTTCCACCAGCTTGAGAGTAAATGAACCCTCCCTTAGATAGTTATGGAAAAAGCATCAACAAACCGTGAAAACAAAAGTCCAGCGCAGTCGGGTTACCCCAGCCCGCAGCCCTCCCATGGCCCCCAACGCAGCAGCAGAGCTGGGGGCGCCGATGCCAGCCCGTGCAGAGCAGGCTGGGTTCCAGCCTGCCAAGGAAAACCCGCAGCCAATTCTTTAGGAAAGCACAGACTCTTGTTTTACTAGCAGGAAAGGCAGAGAAAGAGCCTCTACTTAGAATAAAGTGTTACTTCTCTCAGTGGTCCATCTTAATCTTGGTGGTCAATCTAAAACTTCGGAGGGTTGCCCCCGCCAGAAGGAAGTGGAAACCGGGGGTCATTGGGTGGCTCCCACCCTCCTCTAAAACAGGACTTCAGGGACAAGCCCAGCGGTGAGCCCCCACCCCTCCCAGGGCAGGCTCCACGCCAAGGCCTGGGCCACACAGCGACAACTGAGATGGCGACGGCAGGCTGTGGCCCCGGCGACATTCACCACATTGGGTCAGCGAGTCCAGCCTTCCGGGCGCCTGGGGTGCGGACCCGAGGTGGATGGAGAAGATGACGCCCCTAGACCAAGCTAAGGTCTAGGAATTCCTCCGCTGCTGTGGGGGGCACAAGCGGCCTGGGGACCAGGCCTCTGAAGTCTCCGAAGCCGCCCCCAGTCGCTGCGGGGATGGTGAGGCCCCGCAAGGACCTCGCCACTCCACAAAGGATGCGACTCTCGCCCGCCGTGCCTGAGGCGCTCCGCGGTGTGTCTTACTGGAAACGCAGCAGCCCGTCCGGGAGTTGCAGAGGGAAATAGGAAAGAAAGGGGATCCCAAGCTGGTAAAAGCCGCCCTGGACGTGCGGGTCGAGCATCAGGGAAGCGTTGAACGGCGGTCGGAGGCTGCAGGAAGTGGCCAGGAGCGAGGCCCCCAGGCTGCCGGTGGGGCCCAGCTTGGAGCCCCCGGGGACCTCGCCGCCTCCTCCCCCCGCCGCCGACCTCTGGTCCTGCCTTCCTGCCAGGATGCTGTCTATGCTGAAGCTCTTGGACCTGTCGGAGCTCTTCGGAGAGCCTTGCGAGGCAGGGTGCACAGGGGACCCTGGGCCGTCCACCGAGCGCACGGGCTGGCCCATCGCCACCGCCGCAGCGCCCTGGACAGCGTCGCCGGCGTCCGGAGAAGGGCCTTCCGCGAGGGGCGCAGGGCGCAAGGGCGCTCTCCCGAGGCGAGGGCTCACGGCGCGCGAGAGCCCATCCCGGCTCCCCACCTCCCGACGCGCCTCCACCCCCTGCTCCTGCGCCTCACTGCGGGCCCGCTTGGCCTCCGGGGCGCCGGGGCCCGGCTTGGGCTTCCTCTTTCGGCGCCGGTAGTTGCCGTTCTCGAACATGTCCAGGCAGCGAGGGTCCAGCGTCCAGTAGCTGCCCTTGCCCGGGCGCCCTTTCTCGCGGGGCACCTTGACGAAGCAGTCGTTGAGCGAGAGGTTGTGGCGGATGCTGTTCTGCCAGCCCTGCCGGTTGTCGTGGTAGAAGGGGAAGCGCTCCATGATGAACTGGTAGATGCCGTTCAGGGTGACCCTCTGCTCGGGCGCGTCCTGAATGGCCATGGCGATGAGCGCGATGTAGCTGTAGGGCGGCTTCTGCGGGGGCTCGGTGCGGCCCGAGGCAGCCAGGGCGGCCGCGGGGGCGAAGGCCAGCGGCAGCGCGGGTCTCTCGGGGCCGTAAAGATAGAGCATGGGCGAGGCTGCCAGGGCCGGCAGCGGGGGACCGAAGAGGTGGCTCATGTCCGGCGAGGGGCACGGCGCGGCTCAGCGAGTGCGCCCCGGGGAGCCCTCTGCGCGCCTGCCTTGGGCTCGGCAGCTCTCCGCGGCCGCTCGGCGCTCTGTCCCTTCATGGCTTTAAAAACGTTAAATAATTGTTGTAAGTTTGCTATTATATGTTGACTTAGCGCTGGAAAATAAATTGTCTATGATAAACAGTCGTTGCGTTCTCAGCCCACCCACATTAATTAAAATTTCATTGCTGAAAAACGCCAAGCGTTTCCCTCCACGAGTCTTTCTGATACCAGCCATTTGTTTATAGAATTAGTCTGTTGATAAGTCCGCCCACCCAAGTTGAATCAAGCTGTGTTTATTTGGAAAAATTTCCGGGCACCCAATATATAAACGCACTGATCTGATGTTTGAAATATCACGTCCACCCCTTGACGCTGTGAGCACACAAGTCCGCGAGGCAGGATGTGGCTCCCGGGCCCACAGTCCGAGCGCCAGGAGAGCCAGGAGGGCCCTGGGGGTGGAGGGCTGGCCTAGGGGAGCCCCTCCACGCCTCCCCACTTCAGGGGGTCTCCCACAAAAGCCCTGTCTGTTCCCAGGTGTCCTCCAAGTGCTTCCCCAAGTTCCTGAACTCTTGGAGAGAGAAGGGGTGTACCCAACAGAGAGGCCACCCTGCAGGGTGCTGGCCCTGCACAAGGGATCCCAATGTTAGGGTCTCCCCCCTCCCCCGCCAGGCAGAGGGGAGCCCAAGGCTCGAGCTCGGGGCTTGTGGGAACTGGTCTAAACTTACCCCCATTCCTTCCCACTACACCCCCGCTGCCTGGGGGAGGGAGGAAAGCCCGGGCACAACTTCGGGCTGCGGGGCAGGCGGCGGGCGACGTACAAGGGGCCGCCGGGCGCAGAGCCGGTGTTTGTGCGCAGGCCGGGCGCTGCGCTCCCTGCTTTCCTGTTTATAACAGGAGGGGTTACAACAACTTCACAAGTGCGCGCAGCTGGCCCGTGATTACATTAGCTTCGGGAAGCCCGCCGGGTCGCCCCACTCGCCCCCCCCACCCTGGGGTGTAAGCGCCCCCCACGCCTGGCTGGCCTGGGCCGCGTCACCGCCTGAACCCAAACTCCTGCACGAAACACGCACTCTCCCCCCTGCCCGGCGCGGGCACTGACCGGTCCTTCCGGCCTCCGCTGAATATTTTGTAAAGGAAAAAGACAAAGACACTGGGGATAACTGAATTAGCCTTTTCACTGAATAAATTCTGGGACATCGCCAGAAAGAGGGAGGGGCTGAGAGCCGCAGGTGGGCGACCAAATGGCGCACGTGGGCGGGGTCGCGGCTGCCACTGCGGCCACTGGGGCCAAAGAGCGACCCCAAGCTAGACCAGTCCCGGAACCAAGTCGGGAAGCGTCCCTGTCAAAACAGGCCTCTGGCGGAGAGCCCAGCAGACCCCAGCCCAAGGGATCAGAAGAGCGCAGGAGGCCGGGTCGGCAGCACGGCAAAAAGGCAAGCGCAGTCAGGGTGGAGCGACCCACGGGCGCCAGCAAGGCTTGCGGGAGCGCCAGGCCTGCTCCCCCACCCCGCACACCTCCAGGCTCCCGTGGGAAGGCGGCACTGGCCTTTCTCCCCAACCGGCCCCTGGCCTGGGGTGGCCCCTACCCGAGGTGGGACCTGCGCACTGTCCCCTCAACATCCCAGGCTCCATTTTCAACCCTGGGATGAAGAGAGGACCCCAAGCGCTGCTCCTCACAGCTGCGGGAGTCACCCGCTTTCCCCCCCTCGCCCCAAGCCCCAGCCAAACTCCCGCTTCCAGCCTCTGCGCGCGCCCCGAGACGCGCCGGTGCCCCGGAGACCCCGCTCTCCTCTCCGCACCCCTTTCTGGAGCTCCCGGACACTCAAGTCCCGCATGCACAGCCCTGCCTCCCCAGCCAGTCTGGTTGGCCTCCTAAGCTCTCGGGCAAATCCGGAGCCGGAGTACGCACCGTCGGCAACACCGCCCACCCTGGGCAGGGCAGGGCTGGGCGCGGGCGGAGCCGCGGCGCGGGGCGGGGCGCAGGGGGTGAAGGAAACCAAAGAAAAATCCCTGGTTCTGGCCACGGTTTGGGGGCGCATTCTGCGTGCGGGCGGAAGTTCGCAGGCTCCGAGAGGTCCCTGCCACGTCCCACCCCGGCCCGGCTCGGCCAAATCCTGGGCTCTCAGGCACCGGCCGGCCGAGAGCCGTGGGCGGCGCTGAGGGAAGGAGCCCCGAGCAGGGGCCGCGTCCCCGCTTTCCCGGGAGGGAGGATGCGCCCCCGTGCGGAAGGCCAGCGGGCCGAGGCCAGGTGGGAGTCTCCCGTGCGTCCTCACTGCTGGACCTGTGCAGGTTCCCGAGCCCTGGGCTCCCCAAGCGGTGGTCACAGGGCACGCCCGGCCCTAGTAGACGGAGAAACATTGAGGCCGCTGGCATGCTATGGCGAGCAAAAACCAGGACGGGCCCAAACCCAAGCCCGAGCCCGAGAGAGCGCTTCTCCCAGAGGCTAGGCTGAGCCTTGCCCCTGGGGACCCCTGAAAAGACCACAGTGGGGTGGGGCCCCTCCTGCCTCCCCTACACCCACCCCACCCTCGCATCTGCGGTCCACACACCCGTGAGAGAGATGTCCCCGCCAGCGCCCCACGCTGGAGCAGCGTAGGCACAGAAAGCCGCCAAGCTGCAGGGCCACCAAGGACACAGGGGCTTCTGCAGCTGTCTCACACACACAGGCACCCTGCTGGGGGCCGGGCCTAAGTTACACTCCACCCTAAGAAAAGGAAATCCCTCACCCCCACCCGCAAGACAGGAACCCTGAGGCATTACCAGGGTCTGCAGCGGAGACGGGCACTCACCTTCCGGCAGCCTGAGGCCCCTGCACAGGTCCAGCCCCATCCCTCCAGGGCTGAGGGTGGAGACAGAGGCGGCCAGAGCGGGGACAGGGATGAGAACCCACGCAGCTCTCCTCCAGAGATGGTGCCTTCCAGTGAGCTCCGCTCCTCTCCTCCCTGACCTCCTCCTGCGCGCCCAGTAGGGCCCAGGCGGGAAGCAGTGACTGCGGGGCAGCCCAGCTCGCTGCAGGGCCGGGGCAGCCCAGCTCACTGCAGGGCCGGGGCAGCCCAGCTCACGCAGGGCCGGGGCAGGACTTTCACACGGTGCACCTTGTCCTGGCCACGTGCAAAGCTGGGGTACATGCCCTGCCCTGCCCGAATGCAGACAAAGCCTCTCTCTCCAGGCCAGCCCTATGGGAGCAGGGAGCACCATGGCCATGGCAGGGAACTCCCAGAAACCCTCCATGGGCCTGTGGGCAAGTGCCGCTGCCTTGGCTGGGGAGGCCACCTGCAGAGACTGCTGCAGACTGGGAGCGAGGCCGGGGGCTGCTGCGGGCTCAGAGGGGCCACTGGGGTGGCCCAAGGTCCCCAGGCACCAGAACCCAGGAAGGCAGCAACCCCAGATCACTGACAGCCTTCACTTCCCTGAGGGGATGAGGTGCCCCCAGCAAGCCAGCCACCTCTGCAAACTCCCCAGGGAACCCAACCGTCACCCCTGAAGACACACATTCAAGCCCCAGCTCCACGCACAGCTTTCTGTTCTCCCACGCAGCAGAGCAGGGAAGTCTGCTGAGCAAGGTGACCCCCAGCTGCACGCAGGGCCCCTCTACTCCCTCCCCGGGTGGAGCATCCCCAACGCTAGACAGGGGCCGGCAGCGTGGTTCAGCCAGGTCTGGGGAAAACATCTCAAGGGGTGGCCCTGGGTGGTTCCGACCCAGGGTGGCTCCAGCCCACTCACCTGGGAGAGACATGGCCCAGAGCCCCAGCCCTGCCCTCCCCAAGGCAGGCAGGGATAGTAGCAGGGCCCGCGCCTGCCTAGGACAGGCTCCCCAGGGCCTGCTCACTCGCGCCTGTGCACCCCAGGCGGGCAGGAACAGGGATCACCACACCCTCTCCTCCTTCTTGGGGAGGGGGGTGAGTGGGCTGAGCCAAGAGGCAAGTCAGTCAAAGGGGTTCCTTTGGGCATGGGGCTGGAAACTGCCCTCTGGGCTTGAAGTGACCTCACCAGGCGGTGACCCCCAGCCCCACTCATCCTGGGGTGAGGGGAGGTATCGGGTCCTGAAGGATTTATGAGTCAAGTCCCGGAGTTCCCAGGACCTCGCCTCTTCTCTCTGCCTCCTGTCTCCTCTGGGGCAGCCGGGGCCTGGCAGCAGGGAATCTGGGCCTGTGGGGATGCCCTGGCCACCCCGTCGCCGATGAAGTGACACCGGTGCCAGGGTAGGGCTCTCTGTTGGCAGCGCAGCAAGGCGTGATGGGCTGTGCTTGTCCCAGTTCAAAGCTGGAGCGATTTCAGAGAGGCAGGCCACCACAAGATACGGAGCTGTGGCCCAGGCCACCGGAACCGGTCAGGAAGGGCAGGTGGCCATGGACCCCGGCGGGGCTCCAAGGGGCCTAGGCCTTTGTTGCTGGTAGCTGCGAGAGTGGACCCCACCCCCACAGTGAGGTCCACTCCAGCCACAGCCCCTCTGGGGTTGGGAACATGAGGGATGCCCATAGCCCAGGGCCCTGGGATCCAGATAGAGCCCTGGGCCCCAGAACCAAGCCTGGCCAGGGAAGAGTCCTCCACCCAGAGGCCGGCGGCCACGCTGCCGCGACTTCTTTCATTTTATTTGCAAAAACCAACCCAGTTGTGTCCTCTTAGTGAGTTCTGGGGTAACTGGGGAATCCCACACCTCGTAGTACAAACTGTGGATCCGGCTGCCACCCGGGATACCCGTTCCCACCAACACACACCTAGCAGCCTGCGCACACTGCGTCCCCTGGGTCTCCCACCTCTTCCCCTCGCCCTTTCCCGAAAAGGCCGCGGGCCTCGGACTGTGCGAATCTGTGCTCTGTGCGGGGCGCGGCGAGCTCAGCGCTCCGGCTGCGTGTGGCTCGGGGCCTCAGGCTTGCCTCTGCCAGGCTCCCCAGCTCGCGCCTGCCGCAGGCCACCAGCTCCTGGGCCCGCTTTGCACGCAAGGGCTGCCAGCGGCCCCTCACTAACGCTCACCTCGCAGCGCCCAGGCCTGACTCCTTCGTCTGGGGACCTGCAATCCACTGCGGGACTTCCCGCCGCAGCTTCCTCGGGGTACAGGAAGGCAGCGAGGTGCCTCCCAGAAGGCACAGCCACGCGCCGCTGCTTTCTATTCCACCCCTGTCACCCCGCCACGTCCTGACCCAGGCACCAGGGTTCCAGATCTCGAGCCCAGTCTGCGGCCTGTGGGAAACCCGGGGGAGGCTGCCGCCGTTGGTTTGGGGTCTGCAAATCACCCCCTCCCCGGGGAGAGTGGCCTGGTGACCGCAGGAGAGAAGGCAGCCAGGCAGAGGCGGGCAGGAGGCTGGGCTGCTCAGCTCCGGGCCTCGCTCAGGCAGCGCCGGCGCCCCCGGACCTGCGGAGAGGCGCCCGGGCTCCCGCACTTTACGAAAAAGAGCTCAGCCGGAGCTGCGGCCAGGGCGAGGACGGTGCGGCAGGACAGGGGCTCGGCTGTGTCACCTGCGGCTCCGAACACCATCCCACCCCCCCAGAGAGGGAAGATGGCATGTGGAAGCCACACTCGACGCAGCTGCAGAGAGCTGAAATCCCGGCACGTCCAATTCACAAGGGGGTGCACATTCAGCTCACCTGCTGGGGTGACAATTGTGGAGCTTTGATCCCCAAATTCCACAGGTCGTGGCCAGAAGGCAGCTAAGCCCCTCACAGCAGGCGGCCAAACCAGCCAAACACGCTACCAAAAAACGAGAAAAGGAGATTTCAAGACGGGGAAGAACTGCCCGGTCCCTGCCAGTCGCCGGCCAAAGCCGGGCTCCCTAAGTGTCTCCCACGGGCTTCGAAGGACCAAGAAGGTCACTTTGTTTTTTTTCTTTGCAACGAGGGTAAAAATTAGGAAATCCAAAGGAGGAGTAACGTTGCCAGGAACCAAGACAGGTTAAGCAGCACGCGCCTGGCCCGAGCGCCCTGCGCTCCTCACTGGTCCTGCCGGATTCCTCTCTGCAAAGCACCAGCAAACCAGGACTCGCCACCAGCACCCTGCAGCCTCCCTGCTCGGCCAGTGGGAAGGATTTATCCCCCCACCCCAGTCCCCTAAATTGTGGACAGCGGGTTATTGAGCCAGGCGGCACTGTTTGTTTGGACAATCAGTGTGGGGTTTTTTTTTTTTTTTTGCATTTCACAAAATGCGTTAGTGGAGGGTCAGGCTCCCCCTCAGGCAGCGCTGACCAACCAGGCCAGTCTCTTCCGTGGCCAGGAGGTGGAAAAAAAAATACCAGAGTGGGGATTTGCGGTGTCATTAGTCAAATGCCTTTCCTGAGCAAAACCAGGGAGCAGTCCTGGGGCCTGAGGGCCACCTGCAGGGTCTATTCCTACACCCACCTGTGGAAGAAACGGCTAGGAGGCCCGTGGGGCTGCAAGCAGCCCGCTTTCAAATGCACGGGAGAACACAGACACGGCTCGGCGGGGCAGAACAACCAGGATTTATTGGAAGGTAAAGTACAACGGCCAGGACCACACAGACCAAGGAACAAATCTTTAAAGCTTTTTTTTCTTTTCGGAATACCCAGGGTGGTTTCTACTGTACAAAACCATCAGACTTTGCAAAGTAACTGTATCAGGTACTCATCTCTTTCTCCACCACTATCAACATCAGAAAAATAATAATAATAAATTATTTTCTTGTACTGTCAAAGGCCTCAGATGCGTAACTGTACGGGATGGTGATGGGCGGGGAGCCCACAAAGGCTCCTCGGAATTGGATTTGTCAGCAATGGTCGGACGAGGAGAGGCACTATCCAGTGAACTGAACTTTAAATATTATATTAATGGCTCTGAACGACAACATCAAGCAGCCTGATTACAAGCCCACACGTTGGCGCTTTAAGTGGCACGCACGTTGCCTACCGAGAAGCCCACACACCCGCGACCCCTGGGGTGCAGTCCGAGCGCAGCCGTGCCAGGGCCGGGGGCTTCCCGGGTCACACAGTTACCTGCACGCTCGGGGGCCTAGGGCTGGCGCGTTCGCTGGCTCTGCTGCCCGGGTTTGGGGTGGGGTGGGGCAACGGTGGGCGCGCTGGCTTCGTTTGCGTCCTGGCAGCCGGCCGTGTCCCAGCGAGGTCCGCGCGGGTCAGTACTTGGAGCAGTCGTAGGAGTAAGGGGCCGCGGGTCGGTAGAGAGGCGGCGTGGACCTGTAGGGCAGCTGACAGCTCGCGGCGCCGCTCCCCTGGGGCTCCCCGAGCGCCGAGTTCTCCACACTCAGCCGGTGGGAGTTGAACATTTCCCGGACGTTGGGGAAAGTTTGCTGCGGAGCCGCGAACGTGTGTCCCGAGAGGTGGTTCAGGTCCCCGCCGTGGTTGACATACCAGGAGGGTGCCTGCGCCGCGGCGGGCGCGGGCTGGGGCGCGGGCTGCGGCTGCGGGGCCGGCGGCGGCGCGGGTGGGTGGTGGTGGCCGTGGTGCTGCTGGTGCTGGTGGCCCGCGGCTGCCAGCGCGCCCTCCTGGCCGGCGAGGCTGAGGGCGCTCAGCGGCGACGTGGGGCCGCCCGGGTGCTCCGCGAGGGCGTCGTCCAGGGCGGCGGGGACGCACACGTGAGCCGGCCGCTCTGCGCCGGTGTACAGGCTCATGGCGCGCATGCTGCACTGGTAGCCGCCCGGGCCCCCGGCCTCCAGGCCCTGCGCGCACGGCTGCCCGTAGGCGGCGGGCGGCGCGCTGTAGGGCAGCGCCAGCGGTGGCACCACCAGGCCCGGGGGCGACGTTCGCAGCGTCATGATGTTCTCCACGCTGAAGCCGGGCAGCCCGTTGGGCGCGGCCACGGCGGCGTGGTGCTCGGGCAGCGAGCCCGCGGGCGAGCCGGCGGGCGTGGAGAGGGCGCTGCGCGGGCTGCCGTGGCGCGCGCTCTCGGGGCTCGGCGTCTCCACCTTGGTGACCACGGGCAGCGCGGGCGACGCCGCCTCGCTCTTGATTACCACCTTCTTCTCGGCCTCCTTGGGGGCGTCGGCCAGCGCGGGCCCCGCCGGGGCGCCCTTGGGCTGGGCGCGCTCCTCCTTCGCTTTGGGCACGTCCCTCTTCTTGAAGCGCCGCCGCCGCCGCAGGAAGCTGCCGTTCTCGAACATGTTGTACGAGTCCGGGTCCAGCGTCCAGTAGCTGCCCTTGCCGGGCTTCTTGTCGTCGCGGGGCACCTTGACGAAGCACTCGTTGAGCGAGAGGTTGTGGCGGATGCTGTTCTGCCAGCCCTGCTTGTTCTCCCGGTAGAAGGGGAAGCGCTCCATGATGAACTGGTAGATGCCGTTCAGCGTGATCTTCTTCTCGGGCGCGTTCTGGATCGCCATGGTGATGAGCGCGATGTAGCTGTAGGGCGGCTTCACCAGGTCCTTGGGCGCCGCGGGCTGGTGGTGGTGGTAGGGCGCGTAGGGGCGGCCCATGCCCGCGCCGTACTGCTCCGGGTGGCCCGGGTAGACGCCCACGGGGCTGGCCATGCCGCTGTAGCTGCCCGCCGCGCGGTAGTAGCTCTGCTCGCTCAGGTAGGGCACCACTCCCAGCGCGTTGGGGTCCGACACGGAGTAGCGCGCCTGCATACTGTCCGCGGCGGCTCGCCCCCGCTCGTGCGCACGGGGCAGCGGCCGGCGGGACCGGGGCGAGGTGCGGGGGGCGCGCGGCCCGAGGAGGGGGCTCGGCTCAGCGCACGGGGCGCAGCAGCATCCCGCAGCCCCTGGCGCCCCGGCCCGCTCCCGGGCCCCGGCCGGCCCCCGCGGTCCGCCCGTACGAGCGCGGCAGGCGGCTCCCCGGGCCCCGCGGCGGACCGGCGGCCTCGAGCGGTCGGCGAGCCGAGCCCGGAAAAGGAGGCCGAGTCCCTTTTAGGGATTGGGAAAAGTTTCAAAAAATCTTCTTGCTGAAAGCGAGTTTTTACTTCCCGCAGGCCACGCCCTCTCCTGCAACTTGGGGCCAATCGGCGACGGCGGCGAGGACCCGGGGCCAATCGGGGCGAGGCGCGCCGCAACCCGGCGGCTCTAAGACCCAGCCCGCGCCCCGGGCTCCGCAGTAGTCGGATCTGGACTGGCGAGTCTAAAATAAAGTGGGTTTTTTTTTTAAGGTCTCGTTAACATGTGTCTCATTATCATATTTTGGGGAATGGGCTCACACGTGCCCTGGACAGAGAAGCGATACTCCTTGGGCAAAACCAAACAAAACCATCCCGTTTAAAATACGAGGTCGAATCGATGGATGGAGTTGGGTAGTTCCCCCCCCAAAGACCCTGAAAACGGCCGGGATCCTGGGACGTTTTCCTTATTAACGAGCGGTGGCGCGCGTGGCGAGATTTCCTAATTACCAGGCTCGATTCCCAGCCGGGGCGCAGGGCAGCGAGCCGGAGGCCCCGGAGGCCGCGTCCGCAACGAGCGAACACCCGGCTGCCAGCTCGGGCCGGGCCCAGAAGAGCACGGCGGCTGTCGGGGCCCCTCCGGCCGTGGCACCCCTGGGGACCGTCCCCGCGACTCGGCCAGCCCCGCATCCCTTTCCCGCGTGGACGCGAGCCGCCCCTGCCCTGGCGCAGAAAGCCCAGCCTGCTCCGAGCGGGGGGGCTTCGCGCACGGCCGACCCCGCGGCGCAGCCCCTGCCCGCAGCCAGGCTGGAGTTTGCGCGGGGTTGCTTGGTTTAGTTTGGCCTGCTTGGCTATGAGCGCGCAGAGTGACCGTCGGGGACCCCGTGGGAACGCCACGCCCGGCCTGCTCCCTCGAGGGGCCCCCATCCCGTGCACCGCCGCACGCAGCGTCCCGCAGAGCGCAGGTCTGCGCCCCTGGGAAGGCGTTTGCGACCCTCGCGGGGACGGACACTCGGCCCGAGGGGCCCGGGGCACGCGCTGCTGGCCACCGGGCTGTCCGACTGCGCGAGGCAGAGGCACGAAGCAAGACAGCCCTGTAGCCATGTCACGCACGCGAGCGTGTGTGGGCATGTGTCCACGCGTGCGTGTAAGCACCTTCAGCGTGACGCAGGTCCTGCCTGGGACTGCGTCCCCGCCGCGCGCAGCTCAGCCCACGGGCGCCCACTCCCTGGACAGGGGTGGTGGGGCCGCCAGACGCCCGCGGCCTTCGCTCCCGCGCCCCCACACCGACAGAGGCGGGGTGCAGGGAGGACCCCTGGACCGCGGCAGGAGAGGCGGCCCTGGGACAGGTCTCGGCTGCGCTGCTCCGGGGCAGGTGCGGGTCCAGCGCCTCTCACCGCGCCGCGCGCACGCGTGGACCCGGCTGGCACCTGCCTGGAGCTGGGGCAGGGTGCTGGCCTCCACCACGCCGTTGCGGTGCACGGGGAGAGGAGCGCGACGCGGCATCGACTGCGGGGCCCCCGAGTGTCCCCGGAGTGGACGGCGAGGCCAGGCGTTCCAGGCGCTCCAGGCGCAGCGCGCCGCGGGACTCGGCCGGACTCTGGGCGCGCTGCGACATCTGGTGGCCGATGCCGGGAACTGCGCTGGAAGAGCACGAGCTCCGATTATAAGGCCGGTGCTGCCGCCTGGCGGACACAACGCGGAGTTGCACCACAGGAGTCCAACCTGCACAGCTCCAGGGCCGGGGGTCACCTCCCGGGCCGGGGGGTCACCTCCAGTGCCAGGATATCACGGCTCACATTCTGGTTCCTCCACTTTGAGCTAGTTTACTTTGTTTAAGAAGATTTTGGGGGGGCAGAATCAGGATGGCAGAATAGGGTAAGGACACGTTTAAACAGATGGGAAAATATTAGCCCGTGTGAAGCAGAGAGGGCACATTCCAGGAAACAGGAGAAGACTGGAGAACAGCAGAGAGGCACCTGGAGACTGACAGACACAGGAAAGCAGGAGACGTGACGGTGTGGTGTTGCAGGGACTGATACCCGTGGCATCCAGCAAACGGCGATCTGAACTCCACCGGGAGCCGGAACTCCACCAGCAACCAGGTGGGAAGGGACTTTCACTGGGAGCTCAGGCGGTGAACCCAGACAAAGAACTGTCCATCCTGCTGGTCTGTTTGATTTGACCAGGAGCAAAGACAGAGCGGCAGGTCCCGGACAGGTGGTGCAGGAACACGGTGGATGTCACAGCCCAGTCCACCTCCTAGAGCCGAATTAGGTGCCATTTTGTTTAAGGAGGCAAGGACTATGGGGCAGGACTGCACGTGCACTGAGCTGGGAGTGAACTCATTTCTGGCTCAGTGAATTGCAACAACGCAGCATGCGACAGGTTCCACCCAAGACAGGTCCGGGTAGCCCTCAGACCTGACGGCCAGCAGATCAAGAACTCTAGTAGTGGCCCATCAGGCGCCGTTTCATACAGTGTGGCAAATGATTTAAGACTGCAGGGACAACAGTGAGCTGAGCATGCACTGAGCTTGGTGAGAACTCATTGAGCTCAGGACACTGCACTGGTCCCACAGGAAAATAATACCGACTATGGCATCGTATGGTCAAAATAGGTCCGTGTGGCCCTCAGACCTAACAGCCAACAGGTTCCACCAAGATCAGCACCAACAACATCCTAACTAGATAGGACACCTGGTGTCTCCCTAATCCTGGGACCTGCTCCAACTGGGAATGGGAGAAAGGTTGTACAGAAAGCGGTGCAGCATCAGCATGGTGTCACAGGAGGTGGAGAGTGGTGAGCCAGGAGCTGGGGCTGTGGAGACCTTGGTGGAAATCTAACATAAGAACCCAGACCTGGAGCTCACCGGAGGGAGTGGCACAAGTGCCTGCACGCGGAGCCGTGTACCAACTGCAGTAAGTAAAACTGAACTGTAGATGTGTGGGTGACAGAGCTTAGAAACCTGCCCCAAGGAGACACTGCTACCCAGAAGAGACAAAGGCACAATGAATATTACTGAAGACTCCCCTGCAAAGGAGCAAAAACCTTACCCTACCTCAGAGTTCACTGAGGAAGACATCGAGAACATGGGGGATACAGAGTTCAAAACACTTGTTATAAAGCTTCTTATCAACAATGAGAGGCTCGTAAAGCAGGCATTCAAGGAATTCAAGGAACTTGTCACACAGGAAATGAATCAAATAATAGCTAACATATCAGAAATGAAGAATACAGTGGAGCAAATTAAATGTACAGCGGAGAGTCTCCAAAATAGAATGAAGGAGGCAGAAGAAAGAATCTCAGAATAAGAAGATATTTCCTGTCACCTGGGCGAAATAAAATGCTGGAAACAGAGCTGGATCAGCCTTTAAAAAAAAAAAAAAGGATTCAAGAATTGAAAGACACTATTTAAAGGGCAAATATGAGTTATGGAAGTCACAGAAGGTGCAGAAAGAAAAGCTGTGTTCAATTGAATAATAAGGGAAAATTTCCCTAATCTAGAGAAAGAATTGGGAAACAACATCCAGGAGGGGCACAGAACTCCCAACAGGCTTGAGCAAAGACGCATGATCACCAAGCTCTCTTCAGTTGAACATAAGGAAAAGATCCGTAAATGTGCACGTGAAAAAAAAATCAACTGACATATAAAGGAATGCCAATTAAACCCACAGGAGATCTCTCGCAGGAAACTCTACAGGCCAGAAGAGAATGGAGTGATATTTGAAATTCTAAAAGCAAAAAATTGTCGGCCTAGGATAATGCACCCAGCAGAACTTTCCTTTGTCTTTGAAAATGAAATAAAATTCTTCCACAGTAAAGAAAAGCTAAAAGAATATGCCTCTTCCAAACCTGCCCTACAAATGATACTTAAAGATGTTTTCTTGGGGCCCGGCAAGGTGGCCTAGTAGTTAAAGTCCTCGCCTTGCATGTGCCAGCATCCTATATAGATGCTGGTTCTAATCCCGGCAGCTCCACTTCCCATCCAGCTCCCTGCCTGTGGCCTGGGAAAGCAGTCGAGGACGGCCCAAAGCCTTGGGACCCTGCACCCATGTCGGAGACCTGGAGGAAGTTCCTGGCTCCTGGTTTTGGGCTGGTTCAACTCTGGCCGTTGCAGCCACTTGGGGATAGATCTTTCTGTCTCTCCTCCTCTCTGTATATCTGCCTTTCCAATTAAAATAAAATAAATCTTTTTAAAAAGGATGTTCTCTGGAATAGCGCCCACCAAAACCAAAGGCAAATGCGAAGAACACCCCAGTAAAATAACAACAGAAGACTAAATCAATGAACTACCCATTGCTAAAGTGACAGGTCCAAATTACCATTGATTTATATTAACCCTGAATGTAAATGGCTTAAACTCATCAATCAAATGTCATAGATTAGTAGACTGGATTAAAAAACAAAACCCATCATATTTGTTGCCTACAGGAGATACATTTCATCAACAAAGATCAGTGCAAACTGTATCTCACCGATTTTTTTTGTTGTTATTAGTTTCATCTCTCCAAAACACTTTCTTCTGGGCCTGGCCCTGTGGCCTAGCGGCTAAAGTCCTTGCCTTGAATGCGCTGGGATCCCATATGGGCGCCGGTTCTAATCCCGGCAGCTCCACTTCCCATCCAGCTCCCTGCTTGTGGCCTGGGAAAGCAGTCGAGGACGGCCCAGGGCCTTGGGACCCTGCACCCTTGTGAGAGACCCAGAAGAAGCTCCTGGCTTTGGATTGGCTCAGCTCTGGCCATTGAGCTACTTGGGAGTGAACCAGTCGACAGTGGACAGAAGATTTTACTGTCTCTCCTCTAGGACGGCCCAGGGCCTTGGGACCCTGCACCCTTGTGGGAGACCCAGAAGAAGCTCCTGGCTTTGGATTGGCTCAGCTCTGGCCATTGAGCTACTTGGGAGTGAACCAGTCGACAGTGGACAGAAGATTTTACTGTCTCTCCTCTCCATAAATCTGATGTCTTTTTTTAAAAGAATAAAGAACCCTTTTTTAAAATTTTTAAACTTCTTTTTATTGTTATCATTTTATGGTACAGTTCCATAGGCCCTGGGATTTCCCTTATCCCCTCCCCAATTCCCCTCTATCATTTCTGTAGTCATATGTCCACAGTTGTGGGCATGAACAATGGCAGAGTCCAGGAACTTCCTCCAGGTCTCCCACACAGGTGCAGGATCCCAACTGCTTTCCCAGGCCACAAGCAGGGAGCTGGATGGGAAGTGGAGCTGCCGGGATTAGAACCGGCGCCCATATGGGATCTTGGCGCGTGCAAGGGACTTCAGCCGCTGAGCCATCACACCAGGGCCCTGAGCCAGTTCACTTTTAATGTGCCTGGAAAAGCAGTAAAAGATACCCAAATGTTGGGGCCCCTGCCCCCACCGAGGACCAGGAAGGAGCTCCAGGCCCCCGGCCTCCACAGCCATGTTGCAGGGTGAACCGCAAATAGAAGACTGCCCCAACCAAGCGCCATACAGCCGGCCGTTCTCACGGCAGCCCCAGCTCTTCCCCAACTTCCTGTCTCCCCTTCCAGCTGCTCCTGCCCTGCGTGAGTTGCTCCAGGATTTGACTGAAACGCCGGCCGTTGCCAGCCTGTGGGCCTCTCTGCGCTCTGCTCTCGGGAGGGCTGTGCCAGGGTGTGCGTGCTAAATACCTCTGCCGAGGACAAAAGCCAAACCAACAGCTGGCTTTAACCTGGATCAGCTCTGGTCATAAAGCCGTTTTGAGAGTGGAAGATGTCTCTCTGCCTTTTAAGTAAATAACTCCTTAAAAAAAAAAAAACCAAAAAGACAAAGAGCAAAACAAAATAAGAACGCTTCTATCCAGTGGAACTGCTGCCCGGCCTGCGGCCAGGCTCTGCCCAGGCCCTGGACGGCAGTGACCGGCCTGCCCGGGACACACAGAGGCTGGCGCTGCCACCTGGCGGACACACATGGCCTGGCAGCTCAGCCAAGGGTCCGGCTGGTGCTGTGGCCTACAGGTTAAGTTACCACATACAGTGCTGAAGGCTCGCCAGTTCCAGTACCAACTTCTCACTTTTCATCCCAGGATGCCCCAGCACCTGGACCGCTGCACGCCCTCTGCTGGCCACGCACCCTCCTCGGCTGTGGCTGTCCAGTGGTCACCTCTCACACCTCACAGGTGAGCGCCTTGATACACTCCACAGCTGGCCCAGCTCAAGGGGGGCACCGAGTTTGCCCTGTGACTTTGCTGGAAATGCAGAAACCCTCGCAGGCTGCTGGGGATTCTGCTCCTAGGAGGGTGTGTGCATGCACCTATGTGCGGGTGACCCGCCAAGCACCTGAGAGTCATGAACCTTGGGACCCGGCACGCAGGCCTCCAGGGCGCCCAGCTCAGCCAGGCCCCGGACAATGGGCAGTGCCCGCAGCCTTCCACAGAGGCGGGGTACAAGGAGAACCCTAGTCCCCATGCAGGGAAGTCCAGGCCCCGAGACAGGTTTCTGCTCCCTTGGCGGCAGGGGGCATGCTTGGTCCTGGCTGTCACCGCCTGGGGCTTGGTGCAGGGGTGCAGGCCTCTGTCCCCCTGACCTTGGGTGTGTCCCCAGAACAAAGGGCAGCGTGGCCCTGACAGCAGGGAGCCAAAATGCAGCTGCCCAGGTGCCGAGGCCGGTGCTGCCGCCTTGTGGACACACCGCGGCAGGGCACCGCAGGAGCCCCACCTGCAGAACTCGCTGATCCTGGCTGCTGCTGTGGCTTAGCCTGCTAAGACACCACCTTCAGTGCTAAAGGTCGACAGTTCAAATCCCGCTTGTAACCACTGCACCTGGAATAGCATTAGTGGTCCCTGTGCCTACTTGGCCGTCTGGGGGTGAGTCAACAAGTGGGAGAATCTGAGAGGAAGGCTTTTGTCACTGTGTTCTGGTGGCTGGGGGTCCCCTGCTTTCCTGTTTCTTTCCCCCCCACACTCCCACTGTCCTTCCCAGGGCCACAGGATGTGGGTGTGGGCAGAGTGCAGGGGAGGCCAGCGCGGCCCAGGGAACATACTAGGGGCGGTACTGCACATACTGTCCTCGCAATGCCTCTTGGGAGTGAAGTTTTCTGAAATGCACTTGAGCAGTAAGCCCTCTGCCGGTGTTTGGGCCAGAGTGCACGTTCAGGCAGCAAGCCAGGCCAACGTGTGGGCCCCCACAATGCTTCACAAGGTGGGGGGCTTCATGCTGGCTCCTGCAGCTACCCCATGCTAACCAGTGCCAACCCATGTTAACCCCATCTAACCTGTACTAACCCCGTGCTAACCCATGTTAACCCCATCTAACCTGTACTAACCAGGGCCAACCCATGTTAACCCCATCTAACCTGTACTAACCCCATGCTAACCCATGTTAACCCCATCTAACCTGTACTAACCAGGGCCAACCCATGTTAACCCCATCTAACCTGTACTAACCCCATGCTAACCCATGTTAACCCCATCTAACCTGTACTAACCCCGTGCTAACCCATGTAAGCCCCATCTAACCTGTACTAACCCCATGCTAACCCCATCTAACTTGTACTAACCCCGTGCTAACCCCATCTAACTTGTACTAACCACGTGCTAACCCATGCTAACCAATGTTAACCCCGTGCTAATCCATTCTAACCCCATGCTAACCAGTGCTAAGCCATTCTAACCCCATGCCAACCCCACGCTAACCCATTTTAACCCACACTAACCCCGTGCAAACACCAGCTCTCAAGAAAGCAGCACTGGCCAAGTGCTGGCCACAGCGGGTCTCCGGGCACCTGAGCCGTCCCTGCCACCTCCAGGCCTGCACGCGCTGGACACAGGGCAGCTGGGACGCGAACCTCATTCCCACACTCAACGTGAGGCTTTAGCGAGCTTTAGCACGGCTAACCCTTTGGGGCCAGGGCACTCATCTCTGAGCAGAAGAATCTGGGCTGCTCCTGCTGGGCTGGCCTGCACTATGGCAGCAGCGGGGGACATGATCCTGAGGAGTGCGCAGGAGGCAGGAACGCGCCCTCCCACCCCAGCCCTGTGCTGCCCAGGCCGGCCAATGTCAGCACAGCCCAAGCCAGTACCGGGCCTTGTACTGGCCTCTTCCTGACCCCAACCTGCCCACACACTGGCTCACTGACCTCCAGTCCACTCATCCCAGGCTCCCGTTCCCAGTGTTGCTGGTTCCCTGGATGTCTGCCCTGCCCCACCCAGAACAGGGCAGGTAGGCAGGCAGAGACCTGGCCGCCCCCGACTCCCCCTCATCCCTGTCTCCCACGGCACGTCCCACACAGGACCCCATTCCACAAATTTCCTAGCACTTACGACAGGCCGTCACTGGTGCTCCCTGCCTGCCAGGGACAGCAGGAGGGCACCTGTTCCAGCCAGGCACCCATGGCCCTCACCAGCTCCCAGGGCTGTGTGGGGGCGGACGCCAGCTGACATGCTCGCCCCACCATGGAATGAGGCCCAGGTTGGTGCCCAGATTCACACAGCTAAGGAGCTGCAGGCCTGGGCCTCTCCCTCAGGAGAAGGGCAGAGTGGGTTCCCTGGGCCTGGACAAAGGAAACCCTGGCATGCAGCCGCTGGCACCTTCTGCAGCCCAACAAAACGCCTGAGATGGCCCAGCCTTGGAACGCCTTCTGGGGCCCACCAAGATGCCTGAGACAGCCCCCAACTTCGGAGTGTTGGCGGTGCCCACGTACCTGTCTGTGGCAAGGTTGGGACGGCTGCAGGTGCCTACACGGCATGGTGTTCCCACGTGGGGGCATGGGGTTGTCTCTGCCCTCCACCCGACTATGCAGTCGGGGCGCTGTCCACGATGGCCCAGGCTTGGCACAGGGGGAGCTGGTTCCCAGGATGCCCCACGCCAGGGAGGAACGCAGAGCTTCCCGCCCGGTGTCTGAACCGGCAATGAGCTGGCCTGGTTGCTGGGGGGAGAGGGACCTTGTGTGGTGCGTGGACTGGTTCCCTGCAGACCCCTGTGTGGAAACGTTGTAGTATCCCCCCGCCAGCAGGGGACCTCACGGTGGCTGTGCCGGCGTTCACTGATGCATTCCAGGGTATGTTTGCCTCTGCGGAGTGTTCCGCATGCCACACGGAGATCAACTTAGAGCCAAAGAGGCAGCCAGGAGAGGACCCGAGACAGACCAGGCCGCAGGTCAGAGAGCCGCACTGTGTGGACACGGCTGGAAGGCAGGAGGCTCAGGTGGACACACGCCTCAGTGACTGGCCACCTGTTCCGCTCTCCTCTCTGGGCAGGTAGGGATCCACCTGAGGGCCTCCCGGCTGGGATGGCCCACAGCTGACCAGGCTGCGTGGGGTGGGCCCTCCCTCTCTCACAGTCATGTCTGGCCCCACTTGCAAACACCTCTGTTTGCCCCTGTCTTCCCTATGCTCTGTCCCCTCCTCCAAGCAGCTCAGTCAACCATGTCTGGGGTGGGAGACATGCATGCACCCAGGAGGGGTGGCAGAGCTGCCAGGCACGCAATCAGGCTGCAAGGAGGGCGGGTGAGCACCCTCGGCCCAGCTGTGCGGGGGCGGGGGACTTGGAGTGCCAGGGGCCCAGTCCGTGTCTGTTTTTGAGCCCGCCGGGAGGCAAGAGCAACAGCTGGGGGCTGGGCACCCAATGAGAGATTAGGGGGTACTTCCTGGCTGCTGGCCCGTCCTGGAAGTTTTGGGCATTTGGAGAGTGAAGCAGCAGACGGAAGTGTCAGGTGGAGGTAACAGCTCCTCCGTGACGCGGGAGGCACCTGGGGTTACCCCGGCACAACCTTGGCTCAAGCCAGAGGCCACGGAGGAGCCACGCAGCTCCGCTCCAGGAGGCAGGGGCGCACGAGCCCACGCGGTGACCCCCCGGGAGGCGGGGGCGCACAGGGCCCGTGAGGTGGTCCCCTGGGAGGCGGGGCGCACAGGGCCCGTGAGGTGGTTCCCCGGGAAGCAGGGGCGCACAGGGCCCGTGAGGTGGTTCCCCGGGAAGCAGGGGCGCACAGGGCCCGTGAGGTGGTCCCCTGGGAGGCGGGGCGCAGAGGGCCCGTGAGGTGGTTCCCCGGGAAGCAGGGGCGCAGAGGGCCCGTGAGGTGGTTCCCCGGGAAGCAGGGGCGCACGAGCCCACGCGGTGACCCCCTGGGAGGCGGGGGCGCACAGGGCCCGTGAGGTGCCCCCCGGGGAAGCAGGGGCGCACAGGGCCCGTGAGGTGACCCCCCGGGAAGCAGGGGCGCACAGGGCCCGTGAGGTGGCCGCCCGGGGGACACCTTGCATACATCCCGTTGGCCTGGGAGCTGGACCCGGGCGGGAGGCGGGGGTGCGCGCGGCCACTTGGTCAGGCGTCCCCAGGGCCCCAGGAGGGCGAGGGAGGCTTGCCCAGGCGCGCGTCCACCCGAGGCACAGACACACACATCTCCCCCGGACCGCAGGTTCGCCTCCCACGGTCGGCGTGGGCACCCGAGGCTCTGCGGGAGCGGCGTCTCGGCCTGCAGGGTGGGTGGGGGCAGGCCAGGTGCACGAGGCCACACCAGCTCCGGGACGAGGCCACGACGGGTCCTGCCCAGCACCCTGGCCGGCCGAGCTTGCCCCCGTCATCGGCGCGCGCCGCGGGCCCGCCCCCGGAAGTCTCGGCACCCCTCCGGTGACATCACCTCCGCCCGGGCGGCGTCGCGCGCCGATGACGCAGCCATGAAGGCTCGGACTGGTCCTCCTGACGGGGTTCGGGGACCCCCGGCACCCCAAGGTGAGGGTGCACCTGGGAGTGGGCTGGTTCTGTGCTCCTACTTGACTGAAAAGTGACTTCAGGTGCCTCCAGTGCGCGCGGAACGCGTGGCTTATGTGGGGTTGCATGAACACCGCCCCAGTCCTGGGCAGTGAAGGGTAGCGTTGCTAAGGGGGCAGCGCGCCCCACATCGCCAGGAGGACCTGGGGTTGACGTCCTGCGGTCACAGCCGGCTGACACGCTGCTCGGCTTGGAGTCCTGCCTCCTTGGCTCACAGCGATCGAGGGTTTGACCATATCAGAACCAGCGGGGCCCGGGACTGGGAGCGAGGGCCCGGTGGGCCGGGGGGCTTGGTCTTTGGTGGTCTTCTGTGACTGTGAGGTCAGTGACCGTGGGCGAGGCACGGGGTGTCTGGAGAGCCGGATCGGTCGTCCCATCAGCCCCGGGTGTGCGTCGTGGGAATGGTGACGTACTGCCCTTTGTCACAGTAGGTGTCTCCAAGCAGGACATCCGGGAACACATCTGGGACTACTTGGAGTCTCGGAACTTAGCCGACTTTCCCCGCCCTGTGCACCACAGGATTCCTAACTTCAAGGTACGGAGGGGCAAGGGCAGGGAGGGCAGGGCGTGGAGACCAGTCAGACGCTCAGCGTGCAGGGGTCACCTCTCTCAGGCCTCTGTCCCTCCCAGAGCCCGACCTCCCACTGCCGCAGGTCTCGGGCACCCTGCCCCGGGCGAGGGCTCCCAGGCCGCTCGGTGACGGGCAGTCGTGTTCCACACAGGGCGCTGCCCATGCTGCCCAGCTCCTGCTACGCTTGCAGGCGTTCCAAGCAGCCAGGACCGTGAAAGTGAACCCGGACGCGCCCCAGAGAAATGCACGCTTCCTTGTCCTGGAGGTGAGCACTGTGTGTCTGTCCCCACTAGGGCTCCTACCTGGCTTGCCACAACATCCAAGACCTGGATGCTTTTGCCAACGCGCGGGAAGTGAAAGTGGACCCCGACAAACCCCTGGAAGGTGTTCGGCTGCTGGCACTGCAGGTAGGCCCCGCCGCCCGCACTGCAGGTAGGCCCAGCTGCCCGCACTGCAGGTAGGGCCAGCTGTCCGCACTGCAGGTAGGCCCAGCTGTTGGCGCGGGACCTGGCCCCCAGGGGCTGGCTGGTGTGGTCTTTCTCTCAGTGGTCCGCTCTCAGGCCCAGCCCTGGATTTGTAAACTCAAGAGACCCAAGGCATTAGCAGTGCAGTCCCTGAGCCGAGCTGCTGTGTGTCCCAGCAAGGGAGGCAGCCACATCCCTGTGTCCTTGAAAGGGGAGCGCTCACTAGAAATCCGATAGATGGGTCCCCGGACACAGAAAGGGAGTGCCCTTCCCAGACACATACCCCTTCTCAAGCAAAAGAAATGAGTTCCCCCAGGGTAGTCTAAACTCGTATGATTTCACTGAATAAAAGTTGGTCTAAGTTTTAATGCCGTAACTCTAGGCGACTTCTTGGAAACCAGAAGAAGTTGCTGAGTGAAATACAGAGGTCCAGGGGTGGTCAGAACGGGCGGGCATGTGGGTGTGACGGTTGCTGACAGGTCTCAGCCGTCCTGCCTTCTGCTGCCCGTGTTGTGTGGCCCCCAGCACAGATCTGCCTCTGGAGCCCACCCCAGGCCAGGCTGCTGGGTGGCCAGGGTGGCTCCAGGGCGTGCCTGGGAGCTGCTCAGCCGGCCGGACTCGTGGGCCTTTTGTGGGCCCGAGGCTGCCTCCCGTCACATGCTAGGCTACACCGTGCTTTTCCTGTGGGATCTGCTGCCCAGCCATCCCTACTCATGGTTTCCAAGGCTCCAGGAGTATCCACGGCTTGGGTCCCCTGGGGACTCATGCTGTGGGACTGGGCCCTTGCTGTGGGAGCCCCTCCAGGGACTGGCCACAAGGCGCCTGGGCACTGAGAGGAGGCCCCGGGTCCTGGCCCCCACTGTGACCCGGGAATGTGACATAGGCAGTATCTCGACCACTGACGAGGCACAAGAAAATGTGGTCAGCACGGGACAGCAGGAAGTGACAGGCAGGTGACTTACTCCAGCGGTCACTCTCCGAAGCTGATGGATGGAACTGGCAAGCTAGATACGAATGCTTGAATGCTTGACCGAGAGGATTTTTAATGCCCAATGTCCTTATGCTATAATGGTTGAAACATTGTTGAAAATAGAGTGAGCTCCAACGGAAGACTTCCCAGGAGCATGCCTGGCCTGGGTGGCTGCGTCCATTCTTTTTTTTTTTTTTTTTTTTTTTTTTTAAGATTTATTTTATTTTTATTACAAAGTCAGATATACTGAGAGGAGGAGAGATAGAGAGGAAGTGGAGCTGCCAGGATTAGAACCAGCGGCCATATGGGATCAAGGCGAGGACCTTAGCCACTAGGCCACGCTGCCAAGCCCGGCTGCGTCCATTCTTACAGTAACACCTGAGTGGTGAGGGATGTGGGCCTGGTGAGCTGGACGGGGTGAAGTCCCGCAGGGCAGGGACGGTGAGAAAGATGGACCCACACACTGAGTTTACAAACAAGTGATTTTCTGAGCACACACACACACACACACACACACACGCAGAAAGCAGATCATCACAGATTGCTTGCCTTTGTAAAAATCACAGCTTCAAGTTCATTGTCTTTCTGTTAAAGAGCAAGAAAACCCTGTTGGTTCCGACGCCACGGCTGAGGACTGGGCTCTTCAATAAGATCACGCCACCCCCCGGAGCCACCAAGGACATCCTGAGGCGATGTGCCACCTCAGAGGTGAGCGCGGCAGCGGGGCACCCCCAGGGAAGCTCCTGACCCTGCCCGCCCTGCTCAGAGTGGAGGAGCTTTTTCCAGGTCTCCCGCTTGTGGGTGCAGGGCCCAAGGTCTTGGGCTGTCTCCTGCCCTCCCAGGCCATTAGCAGGGAGCTGGATTGGAGGTGGAGCAGCCAGGTCGTGAACTGGTGCCCATATGGGATGCTGGCAGCACAAGCAGAGGCTTAGCGTGCTATGCCATGGTGCCAGCCCCACAAGCCCACTCTTGTACTACCAAACAACAGCAGAGGGCAGAACTGCTCAAACAGGCATCGCTGGAAGTTGCCTGACAAGTTAGAGGCGAATAATTGTGACAGATAAATAAGAGGTGTTCAGAACGCTAATGGAAAATGCGTATTATTGACAAAATGAGGCATGGTTTTCAGAAGCTCAAAGTGCTTTGGGTGGGTGTTTTGGTGTGGTGGGCTCAGCCAGTGTCCAGGAACCCAACACCCTGCATCAGGGTGCCTGGTTCAAGTCCTGGCCACTCTGTTCTTTCGATCCTGCTTCCTGCTGGTGTGCCTGTGCGGCAGCAAACGAGCTGAGCCCGGGTTCTGAGTTCCTGTGTGGCTCGCAGGAGGGAGTTCCCGGCTGGCTTTGCCTAGCTGCTGCAGCCGTCGAGGGAGTGAGTCAGGACAGCCTCCCTCTGCTGCGGCCGTCGAGGGAGTGAGTCAATGACAGCCTCCCTCTGTGTCATTCAGCCTTTCAAGTGGATAACTGTTTTTTTAAAGATTATTTTTCCTTGAAAGGCAGATGAGGCTTACAGAAAGGAGAGACAGAGAGATGTCCCACTGGTTCACTCCGCACGTGGCAGCAGTGGCGGGAGCTGGGCCAGTGAGGAGCTCCTGGGTCTCCTGGAGGATGGCGTGCCATTCCTAAAGTAGGATCTGTTGTGGCACGTGATAAAGTGAATTGATGAGGAAGCTGGCAGGTAACCAGGGAAGAAGTGAGGTGGGACAAGGCCTGGGCGCAGCGTTGAGAAGTGCACCCGCTGTGGGCTGTGGTTGAGGGACCTCCCGCCTCTGGGCCCCTGAGTGTGAGCGCACAGACTTTGCCGCGGTGTGACTCCCATGAGAGCCCAGCTGATCCGTCTCTGGGCTGGGGGCGGCCCAGGGCGGTGGTCTGCCCAGGGGCTGGCCTGAGGTTTCTCCCACCTCAAGGGAGGCACAAATGTCCACACAGTCCATATCAGCTGGCGCTGACACCAGGTGCATGTGCGGCTGAGCATTCGGAGTGAGGGCTGGACGTCCAGGTGATCTGACGCATGTCGTCTGTGCTCAGTGGGAACCCCGAGTCCCAGGCGATGAGCCAGGGCGGCCAGTGCGTCCCCCTGCTGAGGCTCCACCCTGAGCAGGCTCTGCACTGAGGCCTGGGCACAGCCCACCTGAGGGCTCACCACTGACCAGCACCTTATGGGAAAAACCACCTGCTGCATAGTGAGAACTCAGTGCCTGTGAGTTGGCACCGGCAGTTGCCCCGAGCCCTTTCCCGGGAAGGATGTCACAGCAGATGCCCCACACGTCCGCCGTGCTGCCTGTGCGTGAGGGGCAGAGCCCATGCCTTCGTCCAGGAGGCCGGCGGGGCCCGCGTGCTCCCCAACCTTGTGTGTCCCTCTGCAGGGCGTGAGGAGCCACAGCCTGCCCGTAGGCCTGGAGTCCAGAGTCCAGGTGGACGTAGTGGTGGTGGGATCCGTGGCCGTTTCTGAGAAAGGTAAGACCAGAAGGCCGGGTGGCACAGTGGTGACGGTTGTGCTTGGGCTGCTGCCTGTTGGGCAGTGCCCCTTCCCCGTGCCCTGCCACTGCACACCAGGGCTCCAGCCGCCACGTCTCTTCCGCGTCCCTGAGGTGCAGCTCTGTCTGTGGCCCCTTGGTGTCTCAGCTGCCTGAACACCCTCTTTTTATGTTTTTTGTGTGACTTTTATGTGTGATGATGTTTACAAAGTTGACCAGGATGGGAGAATTGAGGGTTAGGGGAAAGTGGGTGTGATCATGGTATTCAAATGTTCTGTTTCTACGTCCTGCTTCTGGGGGAAGTAGGGGATTAGAGGAGAAGCCACACCCAGGCTCAAGCGGCCCAGTACCCGGGAGTGGGGAACGGCCACTGGATATCAGCCTTAGGTCCCTGGTGTGCAGTGTGCCCTCCTGCCCTGCTCAGCTCTTACCCTGTGCTTGGCGCATGCTCCCTGCTCACCTGGTCCCCCCCACCTGCTGAGCATGCGTCAGGCGTCAGGAGGGATGGCTCACCCCGAGGAGGAGCTGGGCAGTCTCCCGCAGGGAGCGGCCTTGCACGCTGGGCTCCAGCTCCCTCTCTGCCGCCTCCAGGCCCTCCCTGGGGACTGCAGGAGGGGGATCGGCGCCTTGGAGGAGACCCAGCCCCATGCCTGACCTTTCCCTAACAGCAGAGGGTGCAGAGTGTCTTGGTTACCCGCAAACCCAAGCACTGCTCACTTCGAGCCCAGTGTGAGCTCTGGCCCCCAGGTGACAAGGACATGTTGAAAGGCTTGCTCTGCCCGTGCGGGGTTCCCGCTGCCACTGGGCCGTGTGACTCCCGAGTCTGTTTTCAGCGGCATGCCTGGGGATCCGAGGGAGCTGCTCTGGACAGGCCGGGGATGTTGGCGGGCAGCGCCCCTTCCCCGTGCCCTGGCGGGCAGTGCCCCCCACACGCCTTCTCCCACCCTCTCAGGCTGGCGGATCGGGAAGGGAGAAGGTTACGCAGATCTTGAATATGCCATGATGGTGTCGATGGGAGCCGTCCACAGGGGGACACCAGTGGTCACCATCGTCCATGACTGCCAGGTGCTGCTCTGAGGGTGCGGGGTGGGTTGAGATGGTGCTGATCTGCACGGGCGGAGATCCAGGCATGGGCACCCACCCCAGAAAGAAGACAGGGGTGCTTGGCTCGCCCACTTCCACCGGGTGGCTCCCTGGTGGCTTCCTGACCTGTCCCCGTCTCACCAGGTCAAGGACATCCCCGACACCCTTGTTGAGGATCACGACATCACGGTCGACTACATTCTCACTCCCACCAGGGTCATCGTCACGGGCTGTGAACGCCCACAGCCATCAGGAATCATGTGGTCCAAGGTGGGTCAGGCTGGGGCCGCGCCCTGTACGTGGGGGCCACGCCCACCCACAGGCACCAGTGGGGGCAGGAGGCTTCACTGAGGCGCCCCGGACTTCCGTGTGGACACACAGCCCAGGGTGGAGTCGCAGCCAGGTTATCACAGCATTTAACACATCGGGCGTGCCACCCCTCACCCCGGAAGTCCAGGCTGGAGCCGAGGGCAGGGAGGCCAGCTGGGCAGCGTGCAGGGAGTTCAGATGCCTCACTGGGCCATGTCCCTGCTGGGGCCGCCCGCACAGCAGCTGGTACTGCTTGACTTTTGCAGATCAGCCACGAGATGATGGAGAAGATCCCAATACTGAGAAGCCTCCGGCGCCGAGAGGAGCAGGCTGGGAAGGACGTCGCCCTTCAGGAGGGACCCCGGCACATTCCCCTGTTGGGCAGCCAGCACGTGGCTCCCCCAGGGGGTATCAGGAGGCACCAGGAACCCCAGGGGGGAACCCGCGGTGCCCCACAGCGAGAGGACCCCCTGCTGGCTGCTGCCACTGTTTCTGTGGGGAACCTCCCCTTTGATGCACGCGTGAGTGACCTGAAGAGAGCCCTCCGGGAACTCAGGCAGGCGCCCCTGCAGCTCACCTGGCAGGGCCCACGGCGCCCGGCCCTGCTCCGCTACCAAGACCCGGCCTCTGCCCAGCAGGCCATCTCCTACCTGCAGGGCCTGCGCCTGGGTGCCAACACATTGACAGTGGCACTGGCCAGGCAGCAGAGGGACAGATGACCAAGGGGCAGCCATGGGCAGCAGGTGGGCATGACAGCCTGCCCATGGCTGCTGGAGGCTGCAGTACAGGACATGGCAGAGAGTGACAGCGAGAGCTGTCTGTCTCAGAGACTGCATCTTGGCTGTTGGCCTGCGAGACCGTGTTCACGTCGCCGAGGCCAAGCAGTTCAGTGGCTCATTAACACCGGCCCGTTGTGCTCAGCCCTGTGTTGGAGGCAGGGTTTCCAGACAAGAGCCTGCCACTGGGGGGACCACCTCCCTCTGTTGCCACCCAGCCTGGCCCTCCCTTGGGGCCGGCCTGGACTTGGTCTGGTGGGAGCCACTGCTCGCCCAGGACCTCAGGCTCTCCGGGTTTCCCTCCAGCTGAGCTCTGGCTGAACTGCACCTGCTCAGCAGAAGCCTCTGCCAATGATCTGTGCAAAAAAGCCAAAATGAGCATTTCATTGGAGAGTTTGTTCTCACATGGTTGTGCTGAAGTTTGACTCTGTGGCTGGGGTGTGTTTTAAACCTGTCCTAGTGCCCCGGGAGAGCAGGCCTGTGCGCGGAGACTTCTCGGAACATGAGCTGCCCACAAAGGCATTTCCACTGGTTTCGTGATGAAATTGCCATGGGGACCTGTCCTTCCAGTGGGTGCTGGGCCTCTGGGTGTTCCCCTCAGCCTGGCCACCCACCCATCAATGTGACCAGCTTTGTGTAGGGCCCCCGTCCAGCACGTTTCCTTACCAGGGGGCTCCTCTGTGACTGAGTCTGGCCAGGCCTGCTTGCTGTGGCATTGCTGACGCGCTTCAGCCCTCCCGTGCCCGCAGCCGTCCTCAAGCTGTGCCCCTGCCAGCCGCCGCCCCCTCACACACACCCCAGATCCCAGTCCCACACGTTGAACTCTGTCACGGCTCCCCCGTGTGGCAGTGTCTGGACTGTTGTAGCCACAGTGACAGACAGCCAGGTCCGGCTCATTGCCTCATGTAACTGCATCAAGGGAAGGCAGCGGGGAGGCAGCGGAGGGCACCCAGACGCCTCCCCCTACTCTCCTGGGAGACCTGTGTGGCATTCCCAGCTCCTGGCAATACTTTTTTGAAACAACAAATTATGCAACATGGCTGGTGTTCACAGGAGGGGCCTTGAGCGCCAGTCTGCCCAGTTCCAGTGGGTATGGGCTGGCGGTGTGACCTCTGAGTGTCCACTCGATTGTACGCGAGCCTCATGACCACGTGTCACATAGCTGCAGGGAACACACTGGGGTGGAGACTTGGTTCACATCACGCTGGAGGGGAGGAGCAGGCCAGGGCAACACCCCAAAAAGGATGATGATCCAACCCCTACCACAGGCTGGTCTTCCCCAGCTTGGTGACACTGTCCTTGGTTCCCCCAGGACAGCCGGTTTAGAGTGCAACGGACTATCGCGTGAGCAATCCATAAGAGACCACAGGCTCCTCTGGGATCCCAGCCACATGCTGAGCAGGGGCCCGGTGGAGGGGTGCATGCCCGCTGAGCCACAAGCCTGCATCAGATGGAAAGGGAACCAGGCACTCAGCTAATGCCGCTGGGGCAGAAGTGACCACCTGCTCGTGGACACCTGCCCAGGCAGCAGAGTCCTGGCTAGAACAAATGGAGGAGTGAATAGCTGTCGGTTAAGCTGCTGCTTGGCCTTACTGACCGGCTGTCCATGTAAATATTATGGAATTGCTTATAAATAAATGTACACACACACAAACCCCCAGGGAGCAAAGCCAAGATGCAGCTGATCACAGAGCATGCCAAGCTGTCCCTGTGCCGTCCAAACTGGCAGAAGTGGGGAGCGCGGGGAGGGGCAGTGTTGTGTTCCGCTAGGTTACAGAGCAGAGAGCTCTGCGCCTGGCAGCCGTGTACTGTGTCAGCAGGGGCCCGGCTGTGTAGGTAGCCATGCCTGCTGCTGTCCCTGGCAAGCGCTAACCTTGCGCTCAACATCTCCGCATCCACAGACCCTGGGCGCAGTGTCTTCCCCCAGCACAGGCAGGCAGTCGCAGGTCCAGGGATCCACAGTCTTGGCCCGAGGCCCGCAGGCAGCCACCTTCTGCCCAGGAGTCCACTACTCCAACGCCTCCGCGGGGCAGGATTTCTTCCCGTCAATGGAGCCCTTTATTTCTGACGCCCATAAATCACCCGGGCAAGATGGGAGCTGACAGGACTCCGGGTCCTGCGGGTCTCTTGCCCTTTGGATGACTTGGGAGCCAGCAGCTTAGTTGCCGAGGTGTTGAGTTGTCAACGAGAACAGCCCTCTCACCTGGGATCACTGGCCATAGCAGCAGGGCCTCGGGGACCGTGCTGTGTGGGCTCCCACAAGCCTTCCCTTCGCTACGCCTCGGCTCCTTCACCCCTGGGCCCTCTGTCCACTGCCAGCTCATCCCAACCCCTCACCAGTGCAGTGAGAGGCACCTGCCCATGCCCCAAAGCTGGGAAGTTGGGTGGAAGTGGCGGCGGGGGGTAGGGGGTCAGGACAGGCCAGCTGCTTGCTGTCTAATGAGTTTATTTTAAACACACCCCTCCCTGTGTAACTAGGAAAGAACAACACATGTGCCCTTTCTGGGAACGGCCAGCTGCTCAGCGCAGGCCTCGAACCCCACAGTGAGGAGCTTTCTGGGCCCAGGTCTGAGATCTCCCAGTTAGGACCCAGCGCGCACTGCGTCATGCGGACAGCAGGTGGCGGTGCGTGCCCGCGGAGGAACAGCCGCAACTGGTCCTGGATGCCTCCCTGCCTGCTCTGGGGAGTGTCAGCTGAGCTCTCCACAGGGAGCTGAGAGTCCCAGGGAAATGGACCTGCTGGGCGGACCACACGCACTGCCAGGGGGCAGCAGAGAGCCAGGGCACGGCAGACAGCAAGGACCCCATGGCTGACACATCCCTGGCTTTGAAGCAGGCTTCTCCCTCCGGCGTCTGCTGAGCTGGCTGATTCCAGTGCTGGATGGTACATGGCCTAGCCTCCAGCACCTGTTCTGAACGGGGCTGGGTACTCTCAGCCGAGAGTACAGTGCCCAGTGCCCCCATCCCCCACCTGTGGGTGAACAAGAACGCTGGGTTGTCTGTCTATACTGACAAGCAGGTGTCAGCTCTCATCACCCTCCTGGTCTGACAGGAGCGCAGCGGCTCTGGAGTGCCTGAGTCAGCAGCAGCTCTTTGTCCTGTCTCCTAGTCCCGGAAAACAATATTCCACACTTTTCTCCTGCCAATCCTTTAAGCATGAAGTCTGGTAAGCATAGTTCCTCTGTGGCCCTACGAGTTACCAGAGGCATGCCACACCCAGACATGGCCTCTCCTCCACTACCCCACCCTGCCAGGCAGCTGCTCACCCACCCAGGCCCTGCCCCAGGCTCGGCTGTGGGAGATACCGAGAGTCTCACCCTAACCCAGGGTCAGCAGGGATCCCACTTCTAGGGCACGGCTCTAGCCCTGTGTGCTGTGTGTGTGGCACCACGGGGGCCTGAGACGCAGTGCCGGGGGGGGGGGGCGTCGTCTGAGTCGTAGCTGTGGCTGCTGAGCTAGGCTCCCCACCCCACCCGGAGCCCCCTCCCAGCTGCCTCACGATGGAGCCCCGAGAGTGCCGTGAGGTCCAGCCTCTGTGGTCCCTGAGCCCTCCTCTCTTGCTCCACAGGGAGGGGGTTGGCAGGATGGTGAAGACCACAGCTGGGGATCACCAAGTCCTGGGCGTGGGTGCCAAGACCACCTCTCACCAACGCACCCAGGACCAGTCGCCTACCCTCTGGACACACCAAGGGATGAGGACGAGGACGGCGGCCCAGGGCCTAGGCCGCACAGGGTGCCTGCTCAGTGCTGGTCGCCATCCTGCCTGCAAGCTGCGGTTCTCTCTGCTGCAGCTCCAGGAGTGGGAGCTGGAGCCTGGGGCAGGCGGGAGGGGGCAGCAGAGGCTGGCTGGGGCGGAGACAGCGGGCACTGACTGGAGCCCTGGCAGTGTCGGGGCAGGGGGGAGGGCGTAGGAGAGGCTGCAGCGCTGCAAGAGCTATGGGGTTCTGGGCCTCTGCAGTCTCGGGACCCCGGATTGTCAGTTTGGGTATGCACCCAGTGTTTGGCTCCCGGCCCCCGCTCGGAGCTGCCAGCAGAGGCCAGTGGCTGGCCTGGGACTCTTCTGCCTGCCTGGCGGCCGGGTGGGCTGAGAGCCAGCGCAGAAGATCCTGACTCGGACCCAAACTCACTGCTAACACTCAGTCTGTTAGGCCACTTGGGTGTCCCCTTCTCCCCTGCAGGGGGCATGTGGGTACAACCCTGCAACCCTCCCAGAGTGCATCACCACCCCCACCCCTTCTGCACCAACTCCTCAAGTGCACAGTGCCAGGCATCCCTGGGCGAGGGCTGCCTGGCTCATCAGCCACCCAGGAGCCGGAGGACTCCAGCTGAGCTACCTAGCAGCTCTGCCGGCCAGGGACGCCTCGCAGGCACAGGCGAGGGGCACTGGAGGGCGCCAGGCGTGGCCACACCACAACCCCTTCCCGCCAGACAATAAGCAAAGTAGTGGGAAGAAGCGCATCCCGCGAGCCAGGCGCCTTCGCATCAGAGGCTCACACCCGGGGCGCCTTCCGGACGGACGCTGGCGCAGGGACCAGGGGCTGGGGGACTAGGAGCCGACCTGCAATTCCCACCGCCGGGGGGGGGGGGGCTGCACGGCTCTTCTGCGGCCCGTGCGGAAGAGGCCAGCGCGCCCGCGGGAAGTGTAACCCGCGCACTTTAGCCAGGGGCCTTTCTCTCTGGGCTCAGCTTGACTGCACGGCTGCACAACGCGCCCTGCGAGGTGTGCAAGGAGACGTGGGATTACGCCCACCTGGGATGCCTGCCTGGCGCCCGACGACGCACGCAGGACGCGTGATTTGCCTCGGCGCGCACAGGCGGCTCTGTGTTTGAGGCGGGTACTTTGCACGCGCTGAGCGCGCTTCGCCACACAGCTCCCGTGCCAGCCATGGGCCCTCGAGGGCCCCAGGGGACCCGCTGCCCCACCTGCGCTGTCTTATCCTGGCGACTGCGAGATGTGGGACGCGGTTTCCTCTTCTCACCTGGGGACCACACTGTCCCATCCCACGCGGCGGGTAAGGCCGAACTCTGCCTTGGGAGAACTAGGGCCAATTTTACTTCAAAAGGCCCAGCGGGTGCCTCCCACCCAGCTGAGCCCGAACCTGGGCGTCAGGGGCGACCCCGTGGAAGGGGGACGCCACTCAGGACGCCAAAGCCACGCGCCATCAGGGGACACGTAGGCTTTGAGAGGCTGTGGAGGGAGAGCCAGGAGCTGCGTGTTTCCCTCCCGCTGCACGCCAGCCTCAGACCCCCCTCCCCAACACCTGAGGTGCCTTCTCGGGGGGTACTGAGGAGGCTCCAGGCGCTGGCCGCCAAGGCCGCCCGGGATGCCCGCGCAGCGCCTCCACGCCAAGGCCGCCCGGGATGCCCGCGCAGCGCGCCCAGGGCTCTCTCCGGACCGGGTGGGGGGTGGCCTTGGCCCCGGGCCGCCCGCCTCTCCCCGCCGCCGCTGCCCTGCTTGCTGCGGGCAGCCCCCGCCTGAGGTCCGGCCGCCCGGGCCTTCTCCCGCCCCTTGGGTCGCGGTTAGCTGGGGCACAGCTTGTCGGCGAGTTGGTGGGTCGTTTGGACGGATCAGAGCTCCGGAAAAATCACCCCCACGTCCGAAACGCCAAGCAGGCAGAGCAGCAGGAACCGAGATCCGACCCCCGCGACGCGGAGCCCCCACAGTGGGTCTGCGCCCCGAGACGTCCTGGGCGGGGGGCGCGGGCTTCCGGGGTCCTGCGATTCAAGAGGGAAACGCACTTCGCGCCTTGGTTTGCACCCTACCACCCGGCTTAGGTTCCGATTGGGGAAAATCAAGCATGGGACCTCCGAACACACCTACCGCCCGTAATTTAAAAAAAGGAAAGAAAGAAAAGAAAAAAATCCCATTTTCTTCATGATTTCAAACAGCTCGAATACGGGGAACAGTAACTTCTAGAACTCCAGGTAAAACAAACGTGGCCTGAGAGAGGCGGCAGGGCTGCCTGCGCTGACCGAGGCAATGCCGTTACAGCACCCACGCGCGGACTCCAATCTGCACCAACAATGTTCAGCCCTCCGGCATCGGACCCACATACTCGTATGTAACACACGCACACACAGCTCCGCTTTCCAAGGGGAACAGTGACGTGTCGCTCTGTCTGATGATTTCAAAGGAGAGCTGACATTTCCAGGGGCAGAGGGAGGGCTCTGCTTAAAACCCCCGAAGCCGAGAAAAACAGCCCCTCGCGTCCAAACTCTATTCAACAGGGCCTGGAAAACGGCACCCGGGCCAAAAACAAAAAAAAAGAGGCAAGTACTCAGAACTACCCAGATTTTAAATTTCAAAAACTCTGGAGAGCCTAAAGCATGGGTTGTTTTTTCTCTATTTGGGAATTCAGGAGATAGTCTGCAACCCTAATCCCGAGCATTCATGCACTTTTATTTCGAGTTGATACAATTTTAAAGGCCATGTACAAATGTTACACATTTTTATTTTGTTCTATTTTTTAGGAAAAAATACACAAAAGGCAAAACATTGTCAAATTATAATTTTATACAGTGCAGAAGGAAATTTAAAATACGTGTCACAAATGCCGCACGCCAGCAGCCAAAATACTAAAAAAAGGGGGGGGGAAGGGTAGTCCTTCATATTATATATATATATTTATATAAAACATATGGAAATTTGTTTTTACACAGATGGGTCTTTGTTTCAGATTTACAATGGATCTCTAAAAAAAAATCCTACATGGCAAATATTGCCAACGAAGTTACACCATTAATACTGATCGACGGAGGGGCGTCTGCGGACGGAGAGCAGAGAATAAATAACAAATCGGAGGGGCCTTGCTACGTTGCCAAAGTGCCTTCCTGCGCCGTGCGCCCTAGCCCCGGGCCTCGGCGTGCGCCCCGCGGACAGCAGAGACCAGACACCGGGGGACCCCCACCGAGGGAGCCCCCAATTCAGAACCGAATCCAAGAGGCTGACGAGGAGGGAGAGGGCGGAGAGCGGGAGGCCGGCGCTGCCCGGGCAGCTGCTCGCTGCTGGCTCCCCGTCCCCTTGGCGGATGGACGGAAGCCGCTGGTGCGGACCAAGGAGGGGCCCTGGGGGGCTGCCCCTGCGCCTGCCCGCAAGGCAGCTCAGAACACCTCCACGGGAAAAGATAAATATCCTGCCCCCAAATGAAAGCCCTGGAATGCGCTTAGTCTTTCTTGGGGTGGGGGGAGAATCTTCCCGCTCCCTGGGGAGACCCCGGCAGATTTCACCGGGTGCTGTCGCAGGCCTGGCCAGGACGCGCGGCTCCAACCACAACACCACCACTTAAAAATAAAAATCCTTGAGCACACGGGAGGCGGTGCTGGGGCTTCTGGCCGCTGACTTTCTGCAAATAATCCGGCGGGGAGGGGGCGAGCCCTTTTCCGCTGCCCGCGGCTATACCTCGAGTAGAACAGTTTCAGGCCGTGCGTCGGGAGGCGCCTGCGGCCTCACATCACACACGGCTTGATGTCTTGGTAGGTGACCTGCTGGTGGTAATAGGAGCCCCCTCCCGCTGAGTGCATGGAAGAGGACGCCATGGCGTTGAAGGAGAAGACGAACTCCTTGCGGTCACACATGCTGGGCGACTGGGAGTGGTAGCGTGGTATGCCTGCGGGGCAGGGCGACAGCAGGGATGGGGGGAACAGGGAGTTAGCTCAGGGGCCGGAGAGGCGGGCTGTGTCCTGCAGGGCGCCCGCTGCGGGCCCAGCCCGGCTCGGGCGCAAGGCTGTCCGTAGCGCCTGGATTCCCTCCTTCCCACCCCAGGGAAACAGCCCTGCTCCCTGCAGACCCCATCATCCTGGTCTCTCCTGCCTGGGATACCACACTGGGCCGGGCAGGCAGCTTCCAGAAGCCAGGGCGGAAGGGGAAGGCAGTGCTGGCTCTGTGGAGGCCAGCGAGGGCCTGCATTCCGGGAACTGAGAGGTTGCCGAGGCCTTGGAGAGCAAAGGGGAGCAGCTGCCAGCAGGCAGAAGCCTCTTTGCAGTCCAGATCGCAACCTGGAGAGCCGGCACCCAGGCCAGCATTGCCCCGGGGATTCTGAGCAGCCCCAGCAGGGCGAACCCCATGCAGAGGCTCCAGGCCACGGGCTCCTCTAGCCTCCACAGGCCGCTGACAGCTGACCCCTCAAGGCCCCTGCCAAGGTCCCACACTGAGGCCACTGAGGCACTGGGTGGGTAGCTGGAAAGTGGGGGTGCTTTGCATCTGTACAGTGCGTTTGGGGTTGGGGTGCTCAAGGGCCTGGATACCAGAGCACCTGAGAAACAAAAGAATCTCTGGTGCTGGCCCTCCCTGGGCCTGGTCCCCACAACCTGGCCTGCCAAGGTCATCAGCTGCCCCCCGGGCCTGGCTGCGGCCCGCTGCCCTGGAGGCCGAGCCCCAGGAGCTGGCCTGGCGCCTCTGGGCCTCCGCTCTGGGCCTCGCTCTGCCCAGGGCCTGGAGCAGAGGTGGGCTGCGGGCGGGAGGTCACCAGGGTTGGCACAGAGACCCCAGATCTGCAGGGGGACCTTTCTGGGTGAGGGAGGGCTCCCGAGGGACCCCAGAGGACTTAGGTCCAGGCGGGATTCCAGGCTCTGGTGAGCCGCGGCCTACCTGATGGCCTGGGAGTTGGAACAGAAAGAAAAACAAATCTGTCCCCAGGGGTTCGGCAGACCACAAAGGCCCACCGAGGGGTGGGGCAGCGGCTCTCGGGGGTCCGCCCCGTGCAGGCAGAGGTGGGCTCCCCCCACTCACCTTGCAGCTCCGCTGGGGCGTTGTGGCTGTTCTGATGCAGGTACGGCTGGTCCAGAGAGTGCGTGGAGAGGCTGCTGGACAGCGGGTTGGCCGCGGGGTTGCAGGGGGACAGGGGCTGCTGTTTGATGTAGGAGGCACCGCTGTTCAGCGCTGCGGAGGCCGAGGGCGGCCAGGCGGCGGCCGAGCCCGAGTACACGGCGTGCGGCTCCATGACCCCGCTGGCGGCAGCTGCGGCGGCCGCAGCGGGCAGCAGCGGGGAGGCCGGCACGGATCCGTCGTGGTGCGGGTACTCCCCGGCGGTCGCCGCACCGCCGCAACTGCCCATGTACGAGTGGCCGCCGTTGGACGGCAAGTGGGGCACCGAGTGGCTGGGCAGGGCCATGCCGTCCACGTTGCCCGGCAAGTGGCCGTTCATCATGCCCAGGCCGCCGTCCAGCGTCAGGCTGTTGGGTGGGCAGGAGAGGCCGCCAGCCGAGCCCTGGAAGCCGTAGGTGTCCGGGAGATGGTTGAAGCCTAGCCCGTTCACCATGCTGTACATGGGCTTGAGCGCCTGGCATTTCCTTCGGAAGCCCCGCGGCCGCCGCCGAAAGGAGCCCTCTTCGAACATGAACTCGCTGGCGGGGTCGATGGTCCAGTAGTGGCCCTTGCCGGGCCGCCCGAGGCCCTTGGGCAGCTTGATGAAGCACTCGTTGAGCGAGAGGTTGTGGCGCACCGAGTTCTTCCAGCCCTGGTAGGCGCCGCGGAAGAAGGGGAAGCGCGCCTGCAGGAACTGGTAGATCTCGCTGAGGGTCAGGCGCTTGGTGGGCGAGCTCTGGATGGCCATGACGATGAGCGCGATGTACGAGTAGGGCGGCTTCTCCGGCCGCCGGATGCCGGCGTTCGTCTTCTTGGCCTTGGACGGGCCGGAGGACGCGGGGTCCATGGCCGCGCCGCCTCCCCCGCCGCCGCCACCGCCGCCGCCGCCGTGCGGTGGCTGCTGCTTCTCGGGCGCCGAAGACATCGGGTGGCTGCTGCCGCCGCCGCCGCTGCCGCCGCTGCTCTGCGCCGCCGAGGAGCCGGGAGGAGGAGGAGGAGGAGGAAGAGGAGGAGGAGGAGGAGGGGGAGGAGGGCGAGGGGGAGGGGGCTGCGCGCGCGGGGCTGGCTGCACCTCTGCCGTCATCGGCGGCCACTGCTCCCGAGCGAGCCTCGGCGCGCCCTCCCCCGCTCGCCCGCCCACCCTCCCCGAGGAGCCGCTGGATCCGCCGGCGGTTGGCTCAGCGCCCCCCTCTCTTTCCAACTCCCTCCTCCCCCACCTCCCTCCCTCTCTCCCTCCCTCCCTCCCTCCCACTAGGAAAGGAGCGCCGAGGAGGCCGCGGGCAGCCGGGGCGGAGGCCCCAGGAAGCTCCCCCCCAAAGGCTTTTTACTGGGGGAGGCACCACCTCCAGGGTTCGCGGCGGAGCGCGCCTACCCCATTCGGACTGAGGCCGCCTTCACTGCTTCTGCGCCCAGCGGCGTCCCGCGGCCCGGCGGAAGACCCTCCAAAAGTCCCCCTCCTCGCCCTGCACCGCCCCCTCCCCCGGACCCCGCGTGAATGCGCGCTTAAAGGGCCCCCACGCGTAAAGATCCGCGGCCGCCTTGCAAAACCACCCCGCAAAACCGCCCCTCCCCGCCTTCACCAACCTGGCGAGCAAGTGTGTTAACGCGACCTCCGCCTGCGGGTCGGCCCTGAGGCGCGCAGACCCCTGCCTTCCAGGCCCCCCGCGCGGCGGGAAACACGCGCCCCGGGCCTCGGGCCTTCCCCGCGCGCGTGCAGCCCTGCTGCAAACCGCAACTGCAGCGGCTGCGGCCAGGTCGGGACCCTAGCGGGCACGGCTGACTCGGCTCCGGTTCCCGCGGCCAGCGGGCCTGCGTTCCCGCGAGGGACCGCCTACCCACTCTCCCCGCCCTGGGAAGGACTGCTCCGCGCCCGGGATTTTTCGGATTCGCCCAGCCGCGCAAGCGGGCGGGCGGCCGCCCCGGGTCGAGTGCCGGCGGAAAACGAAAGCGCAGGGCGAGTCGCTGTCGCTTTGTCTCAGGCGGCGCCGCCGACCCAACGGGATGGTTGAGAACCACTGGCCCAGCTGGGGTCCAAGCCACGCAGACTCCCCAAATGGCCACTCACCACCGCGCGCACTTCACATAGAGCGCGCGCGCGCTTATATGCGTTGGTGCCTGAGAAAACCAGCTCCCTACTCATTCAGGCGTCCAGAAACCCAGACGTGCGTGCCCACTCTAGCAATCCGCGCCCACTCACTGAAATTTGCACTCATGTTCACGCGTGCACACGCACGCCAAGCTCCGATCAGAATATACGTCCCCCCTTGAACGCCTCCCACCACACACCCCCTGAGAAGCCGCCTGTTGGGCGGCGCGGGACCCCATTTTCCGAGCGCAGGTTCCAATTTCCCAAGAGATGGCAAAGGCCCTGGCAGGAAGTTTACACGGCTCAACGTAAACACGTTCTGGGGGGTTCTTTAATAATAATAACGGAGAATTCCGCGTGCGCGGGGGGAGTTGGCCTAATGCCCCAGTGGGCTCGGCCTGCCGCCGCCGCGGGGGCCGCTGACACTGTGCGCCGCGCCAGGCCAGGTTCCGGAAAGCAGACGGCGCGCGGGCGGAGAGCGCGGGCCAGAGCCGCCCCGGCGCGCCTGGCTTTCAGCCCGACGGGCTCGCACACAAACTCCGTCCACCTCGCAGCACCGCGGTGCGAGTCGGGGCAGTGCGGGTGGGAGAAGGCACTGCGGAGCGCAGGACGCGCCGGAGCCCCGCGCCTCGCACAGAACCAGGTGAGTGCAGTGGTCTTGCAGACGGCCGGGCACCCTTCGGCCTCCCTCCGCCCGGGTCCCCGGACCCGAGGCAGGCACCGGGAGCGAGGAGCTAAGCCAGCAGACGCGACCAGGTAGGAGCCGGGGCTGCAGCTGTGTGCGGAGCCGCGTCCGCGGTTTTTTCAAAGCTCACCCGGCCTCTGGGTTGCTCTGACGCCGCCTTCGGCTTCGCGGAAAGACGCCCAGTCGCCTCGGAGGGCGCTGGGCTGGTTCGTGTGAGGAGGCAGGTGGAGGTGGTGATGGAGAGAGGCTCTCGCCGCCTACCCTGGCAGAGCTGGGCTTCCGCGGGAGGCCAGGAGGGTCTCCTTCCCTGCTGGGCGCTTCCGCGGAGCTCGCCCAGCCTCTGCGCGCAGACAAGGCCCACACGAGAAGCGATGAGCGTGGGCCGCGACCGCGTAGTGTGTTGCGCATTTCCACAGAGATGCCCCCACTCGGTCCCTGCCCACAGACACCCTCAGCCCCGTCCGTGGCCTCGCGAACGCCTTCCAGCGAAGCGCTCCTCCGATGCGGGTGCTGCCACTCCTGGCACCGAGGGGCAGGCCAGCCCTCGGTTCAGAGTGCGCGGTGGGCTGCGGGGCACACGACTCCGCGCTCTGACCTTTCCGCGCTAATTCTTCGCCCACGCATTCCCAGGAGGGCTGAAGCGTGGGTCCTCAGCCTCACCTTCCCCCCACGTGGCTCCCCCTCGCTTTTTATTTTGCGGTGGGGCAGTGACAGATAGGTGGCTTTGGCGCCGGGAGGGAAGTCCAGGGCAGGAGGCGCTGCCATCTGGCCTCTGACAGAGGTAAGCCGGCAGTGCCAATGACGTCTCCTCACCTGGCTCCCAACCGTGGGGTGGGAGGTCAGAGTGGGAGGTTCTGTAGAGTGTGAACTTGGGGACCCGTTCCTTCCCTCTGAGGCCCTCACCAGGTGGGAGGGCTGTGCGTTTCCGAGGCAGCCTGGAGAGCAGTTTTGCTTTCTTTTCAGGGCACGGGAGGGCATCTATCTTTCCGGGTGATGGGGTCCCCCCTTGGTCTGCACTTAAACTTTGGTCCCACACCAAGTCTTCAAGGGAAGAGCCTCCAGTACGCCAAAGATGGGGTCCCCTCCCTTCTCCTCAGCTGAGCTGGGTGGTCGGGGTGGGACTGGCAGGGTGTGGGTGAGCACCCAGCTGGACTATGATAGCTGGGGCCAAGAGGGCTTGCCCAAGTGCACCGCCGACTGGGCTCTCTGTCCCCAAGATGCCCCCTAAGCCCACATTTTTGGGGTGGAGAAACTGAGGTCCCCCAGGCCTTGGACAGCCAGCACTGTGAACGAATGGAGCCCCACTCCACCAGAGCTCTGGGTGAGAGCTCGCGGCCAGCCACAAGAGCCCGCAAGGGCGGTGGTTGCCGATGGCTGCCCGGTGTGCCAAGCCAAGCTCCTGGCTCACCCTTGCGCCGTGTTCAGTATGTCGGTGAAAGCTGGCAGCGGCACTCCCACCTGCCACCTGCACACCTCTGCTGTCTGCCGTCTGCAGGATGGCTTTCTTTCAGGTTTCACTGCCCGCCCTGCGCCCACCCAGGTTTTATACTGGGAATGCCCCTAAGACATGGTCAGCCTTCCAGAGCAGAGGCCCTCCCCTCTCCCCGGGAGCTGCAGAGGGAGGCCTGCACAGGCACAGCAGGGAGCCCAGGGCGCTGTGGCAGCTGTTTGGGCCTCAATTTCTCCATCTATAAATGGAGCTGGTACTGGGGGCATCCTGGCAGGGCTGTGGGGAGGGTGGGAAGGACCACAGGGAAAGCTCAGGCTGTTCAAGCAGGCCCTGGGAGAGCGGAAACCCTGGGCATGCTTTGTCCTCTGCGTAGAGCCCAAGAAGGACCCTCTCACCCCAATTGCAGTTTGTGCCCCAGCACTGGTCTCAGGAATCCCCAAACGCCAGGCTGGGGGAGGCAGAAGCAGGCGGGCATGCGACGTCTCCCACTCCCCAGCACAAGGTATTTTTACTGGCTAATTGCTTAAGTGAAGCCGCCCGAGCCGAGAGCGCGCCGTAACCCGACCAGGGAACCAGATCCAGCTCGCATTGTGCCGGGCCGGCTGCCTGGGTTGGGGGGGGGCAGGCGGGCAGGGGCGGCCGCCGACCACCCACAGCGAGGGCAGTCGCCCGCGCCACCCCTGCTCTTTATTAACTCAGGGCCTGAGCCCCCTCACCCACTCCTTCCAACACCCTGCCCAGTCCAAACAGTGCCCCAAGGTAGGGCTAGCCGCCTCTAGACCCTGCGGTGCGGAAGTGGCTTGTCCTGGGAGTACCCTTGGGGGTGAAGGGCGATGCCCTGTCACTGCCCGCTAGACATTTGTGACAGAAAACACAGCTTCAGAGGACAGGGGCCATGGGGGATATGCCAGAGTCCAGGGCAGAGAGAAGCTGACCCTGGGCATGGATTCTAGAATAATCCAGGGGCAAATGCCCGCTCCTCTGCAAGCCACAGGCTGCTGAGTGCATGCTGGGCATTCAGTCAGGCTGGTCACGCTGCACGGTTAGCTGACCGTGGCAGGTGGGCGTCCACCGTGATGGGGCTGGTGCTGCTGAAGGCCAGGGAGCGTGGGGTCACAGCATGGCAGTTTCACTGCGGTGAATATTTTTAAAAAGAGAATGACTGAATTTTCTGAATGAATTCGGAGGTGACAAAGTGTGTGCTTACAACAGCCTGTGTACAGGGCACCTCTCAGACACATGCGCACACACACACACCACAGTCGCACACGGTGGTCTGGGTGTGGGATGTCATTGTCCGCCCTGCAGCTTGTGGGCTGCTGCAGGACGTGCGGCGGTGCTGGGTGGGCCTGGGTGAGACGCATGCAGACCACTGTGCAGCGTGCAGCACCTGTGGGCACAGCACTGGGGAGTGGAGGAGTGTGTGTCTCAGCAGAGGGGGTCTACACCAAGGGCAGGGTGCATTTGTCCCAAAGTGCAACTTGGCTGTGTAAACAAAGGCAGGACCTTTCCAAGTAACCCAGTGTGTGGTGGACCCAGCGTGTCTGAGGACTGGGTGCCTTTGCTGGGCACCTCAAGGTCATCACAGCTGCATGTGCGGAACCTTCCTGAGGCAGATTCTGTTTTGGTCTCGGATTCCAGGGAAGCAAAATGGTGCTGCTCTATTTTGGTTGCAGGGCACTGAGTGGGGCGGTGACGCATGGCCAGACCTGATGTGTGAGGGACCTTGAGGGGTGCAGAGAGGTGTGGAACGGGCAGCGTGGGGCAGAGGCTGAGTCTGGGGAGCCTGATTCCTGGCAGAGCCACGGGACAGCTCCTGCTCTTGGGGGGGGGGGCGGTCCTCACTTGGATTCATGGCTATCCATCCAGTCAACCAAGAGCCAGCAGCGGTCAGAATCGGGGGCAGTGATATTCTTCATGATACCTACCCTGGGTCCCCCAGCCCTGCCCACCCCTTTGGCACTGCTCAGAAGCCCACCTGTAGGGACCACCAGGTCGTGTTTGGGGAGCAGCTGTGTGAGGGCTGTCCCTGGACGCAGGCCCGGGCAGTTCATCTCCCTGTCAGCCGTCCATTAGGGAGAGGGTCGGCGTTTGGTCAGCGAAGCCAAAAGGGGCCCCTAGCTTGAGTCTTCCACTTGGCCCCTTCTACCCGCAAGCACGCATTTTCCATGACGTTCTTCAATGAAATATTTGACAACATTGCAGCCCAGGAATTTACAGCTCTCATCCTCTGGCATCAGAGGTAAAGTTGCTCTAAGAAGCAGAAAGTGCTGGGACGTGGAGCCTCCTGCCTCCACTGGTGCACCCCCGGGCCTTACCCCTGCTGGACAGGGAGCTGGCGGGTGGCAGTGGGTGGGTGAGAGTGGCACGGGGGCTCCCAGAAGCTGCTTCCAGTACAGAATCCACAGAACCCACCTTGCAGGCAGTGATGACACAAAGATATTCTCTCTCTCTCTCTCTCTCTCTCTCTCTCTCTCTCACACACACACACACACACACACACACACACACACACACACAGTGCTTCCGCTCAGGTGGGGTCCCAGCAGAGAGCAGAAGCAAGCAAGCAAGTGGTCTCTTCAGCCATGGACCCGAAAAGAAAACAGAAACCAGAAATCGGACTTCACAGGACAAATATTTTCTGTTTTTCAGATTTGAGAGAGAGACATGCAAAGGACGTCCCATCGACCCCCACACCTGGGGGGAGGATGGAGCCCGAAGAGGGTTGGGTGGTGCTCTGGGGGGTTCCCGCTTGTCCATCTACCTCTGAGTCTCCTGACTCAAGCCAGGGTTCCATTCCCGTTTGTAGGGCATTGAAAATGACCACAGCAAATGTGTGTTTGGGAGAAGAAAACAAAATCCAACATTGCTTGGGAAGTAAGGCAGGATTTGTTCCCTGGCCCTGATGCTGCCCAGCAACAGGGGCTCCTGCAGGGAGCAGAGGGGGCTTCTGCCTTGCAGGTGTGGCCTGGGTCCTTTTGTCCCAGCCGGGTCCTGGCTCTGCCGCTGCGGGTTCCCTTGAAGGGTTTGCATTGAGCGTGTGCAGACTCGCACAGCCTCACAGAGCTTGCTTTGGTTTGGAGAGCTATTTTTTCCCCCTTGGTCGTCAGTCGGGAGCCAGCCCTGCTCGTCCAGGGAAGGTAAAGAAAGCCAAGTGTGGAGTGGGAAGTCTGGGTGTTGTGCTTGGTAAACAGAAAAGCAGAGGGCAGAGCCCCCTGCCCCACGGCCGCCCCAGAGAAAGCCCATCAGAGACCCACACGGAGTCCAAGGGACGGATGCAGCCCAGAGCTGCTGCGGACAGCGGACAGCGAGAGCACACACACAGGACACACTCCCGAGTCGCCAGCAAGGCTGCTGGCCCTGAGTTTAGCACCTCTCTAAGGCAGAGGGAGCCCGGGAGGTGTGTAAGTGCCCAGTCCAGCTCCTGGACACCAGCTCTGTACCACTGAGGGTGGGCCAGACTGCTGAAGTAGATACGACCGGAGCAGTTAGGTACCCCTGTCCTGGTTGCTGGCTTGCTGTGTGACCTGGTGCCGGCAGCCCCACCTCTCTGTGGAGCCGCTCAGGATAGCTGAGGGGCTCAGATTGGCTAGGGAGACACAGTGTGGTTGTGGGTCACGGGGATTCAGGGCTCCCATGAGGCCTGGCTGGGGGAGGGGAAGGGAGGAAGACGGGACGCCTGGTGGGTGAGCTCCATCCCCTGGTCTAGAGGCTAGTGTCTACTGGAGACCTGGTCTGGCAGGGCCAAGGACTTGTTGGGGTGCCTGCTTGCAGGTGGCAGGAGGGAAGAGGGTGAGGGAGTCCAGTGGGCTAACTGTGGGGGCTGGCTCTGTAGTGCACAGAGCTGGGTACCTGCGGCAGGGACTTGGGCGGCCACCTCTCTGGAGTCCCTGTCCACAGCTGCCAGCGCCTGGGGTGGCTGTGGCCTCGGTCAGGAGCCCGTGACTGGCAAGGTGCACGTGGACATGCCAGGGTTCCAGCCGCGGCTGCTCTGAAGCCCATTTCAGACGGCACGGCACTGGGCAGAGCAGAAGGGCTCAGTACTCTTCCCTCCAGCCTGCAAGTTCAGACAGGCCTGCCCCCCACTCTGGTCTCTGCCACACAGCAGGGGTAGAAGAGGGTAACCCGCGCTGAGCTCTGCCCAGGTGCTTAGGGCAGCTTGACCCCCACCCCCAGCCTTGCCCCTCAGAGATTCAGGTTAACAGGCTCTGGGCTGTGCTCCTGCCGGGTCTCCAAGCCCCTCCGGGGCTGCCCCACGCAGGGTCCCTGGCCGGTCCCAGACCTCTCCCACGCTGCACCAGCTCCCGCCCCTGCTTCCCAGCACCCTCCCAGGTCCAGTTTCTGAGAAATGCCGGAGAAGGAGGGGGCGCCTGGTCCCAACCGTTGGTTCATGGCCATTGTCCTGCCAAAGGCGGGGGCGCCTGCTCCCCGAGGTTTCTGCCAGGGGGTCCTTTATCCAGTGCCAGCGCCCCCCACCCCGGCCTTGGAGCCGCAGGAGCCGTGACTCCTCTGCTTGTGGGGTCCCTACCCAGCCCCCACACCCTCCACAGGTAAAACTCCTATGGCGGAGGAGTTGGAGCAGCCTCGTCCTTTATTTGCCACCTTCGAAATTGTCGCCTCTGAACCGCGCGCGAGTTCTCGAAGCCACTCCCTGGGTCCGCTTCGTTTTCAGATACGCACTTCATTTCTTCGCCCCGGCACACGTGTGTTTTTCTTAACAGCAGTCAATGGTCCGCAAAAAAAAAAAAAAACAAAAAACAAAAACCAATAACAGTGTCCCCGCTACGGGATGGTGGCTGCCACGTGCTATTTTAAAATTCAGAAGCAGGGGTGTCCCTACGCCTCGCGGCGCGGCCGAGCCTGGAGCAGCAGGCTCCCTTCCCCCGCTGCTGCGCGCACCTTCTGCGTCGCCGAGGTCAGCGTTTCTCCCTCAAATTGGGCTGAGACCCATTTAATGCACCATGAAAACAACTTAATTAGGAGTCAATCCGCTCTGCTCTGAGGAGCCAGCCCTGGCTGGTTCTCTGCGCTTCCCGAGCCGCCCCCACGGTTTTCTCCACCGGGTCGCGGAGCGAAGCGGCGCGCTCCAAGAAGCGGCTCTCCCCGCCACCTCCCCCGCTTTGGGAGCAGCAGAAGCCTTGGCTGGGCGCGTCTCACTCCAGCCTCCTCACGTCGCCTTCCCGAAAAAACCGTGCCCGGCGGGCGAGCGTTCGGCCCAGGCGGTGCTTCAGACGGCCCGGGCCGCGTCTCTCTCCACGAGCTCCGGGTGCGCCCCTGCGGGGGCGCCGAAGGCTGAAGGGGTCTGGGCCGCTCCCCCTGGCTCCTGCTGCCCTGTCTGGCCGCCGCGGACGAAGCAGCTGCTAGACCCGCGGGGCTGGGTTAATGACGGGTCCTGCAGCGTGAGCGCCGTGTTTATTTTAGCGCCACCAGCTTGGGAGGGGGCGACCCGGGCGAGGAGCCGTAAAGCTGCGAGTCCGAAAGGGACTTAGGGCCCCCCTCCTGTGGCGCCTTTTGCTCACCAGCTGGTCCGGGACTTGGTGAGGGGTCTGTGTCCACCGTGCCAGTTGGGGCTGACGGTCTATGGGGAGGGTGCCTTTTGATGCCAAGACACACCTGGGGCCCATGCCCGCCCGCGGGGAGGCACCTTCTGGAAGCCTCTGTTGCCTGTGGTGGGAGTGCCCAGACCTGGGACAGCGGCCACTTGCGCACACTCGCAGGCCAGGCGTGCGGGTACTGGACTCTGGGCGCAAACGCAGTTGCCGCTAGAGGGTGAAGCCTAGGTTGCAGAAGGGGAGCCTCGAACCCGTTGTTTTTTCCCCTGGTGAAACCGAGGGCTGCTGCTCAAGTGCGAGATTGCGTGGGACGCGTCCACACAGGTAACACGGGGTGTGCGAAGGTGCTGGGGGAGAGTACCTGCGAGGCCCGCCATTGCGTGACTTAGGGCTCGGCCGTGTGGGCGAACAGGTTCCGCACTCCACCTGCCCTAACCCCCTGGACGCGTCGGGCTCAGTTCCCACGTCGCGCTCCGAAACCCTCCCAGTTCCTCTGGGCCATAATGTGGGTACAGTCCAAGGCAGAGGGGGAGCAAAACCCGGGTTCAACGGCTTTGGGGGAGGTTGGCAGCGGCAAGCCGTGGCTGGGGCAGGACGCGTGCGGGCTTTGAGAAAGGGGAACCCGGGAACGCGGGCGGCGGGGACGCACGGAGGGCTCGGCTTCTGAGCCGGTCATTCCCGAGACGGTGGCAGCGGCGGCTCGTGGCAGAGGCACGGAAGGCAGGGAATTCCTTCGCTTTTCCTGCACGTCGCTGGCGGAGGCCACAGACCTCTGGCCGGAGACCCCGGCTGCACCGCCTGCACCCTTCCCCCACCCCCGCCAGGCGTCCAGCTGAACGGAGACCGCGCGGAGTCCGACTCAATTAGCTCGCCGCGGCCGCCGTCGGCAAGCAGCTACTGCAATTAAGGCTGCGCCGGCGGGGGCCGGGGCTGCAGCGGCGGCGGGGGCGGGGGCGGGCAGGTAGAAGACCAACCAATTTGCCCCAGGCTTTATCAACAAGTGGCTTAACGAGGAATGTGCGTCGACAACTCAGCACCTCGGTGGCGGCCAGGGCGACTGGAGGAACGGCAGGGACGCCGCTAGGGACTGGGAGTCCCCGGGGTCCCAAGGTTCCCCAAAGCGGGATTCCCACGCGGCGTGAACTGCGTGGAGAGGGGACGCCGGCGGCGCGCCGCGGGGGCAGGGGTCCCGGTGGGCGCCGGATCATTTTTCCTGGCAAAGTAGGTGGCCGTGTATATTTTTGTTCAAGTGGTGTTTACGTTAATGAAAAAAGGATGGAATTACAAACAGCCCGCGATCGCGCCGCGACCGCTTCTGGGACTCCACGCCACGGGGTCCCAGGCCCAATCAAAGGGCGCGCCGGGGAGACCTGCAGGCGCAGCCCCTCACCCCCTCTCACAGAGCTGCCCCCATCTCACTGCCCCCTCCACCCCCAACACACAAAATCGGGAGCTCTGTTTGCAATCATCGCCACCTCGCCCCGCCCCAGCCCGCAGGAGTGCAATCAGGTTTGCGGATAAGAAAAACCCTCATTTAAGTCCTGCAGCGCCTTTTGAAAAAGGCGCCCTGAGAACCCTTCCGGGACTCCCGGATGGGGCCGGGGAGCTCGGGGCCTCTGCCTCCCGCTTGCGTCGTCGTCGTCGTTGCGTTTTCCTTTGCTTCTTCCTCCCTCCCTCCCTCCCTCCCTCCCTTCCTTCCTTCCTTCCTTCCTTCCTTCCTTCCTTCCTTCCTTCCTTCCTTCCTGTGTCTCCTTTTCTTTCTTTCTCTTCCTTCTTCCTCTTCTTCTACATTACAATTAACTCCAGCTTTTGACATCACTTTCTGGCCCAGGCAGCTCCAGTTCCCCTTTCCAAGAAAATTTCTCTCCACCCTCTCCCGTTTGCAACACCAACGCTGTGCACAGAAGGGACTGGGCCCTACACACTGCCTCTGCCTGTTTCTTAAGTTGCACTCAGAGTAGACCGGAGGAAGAGCTGGGAACTGGAGCATGGCACCCTGGTTGCCAGCGATTTGGCCCTGAGAGGCTGGCGGTGCCCTTGGTGCTGTCCAGAGCGGAGCAGTGGGGCAAGCTGGCACTTGAGTTCTAGCCCTGTGCTTGGAATTGCAACCCCAGGCCCTTTCCACACAAATCGAAACAGACTTGGGAACTAGCCTGGTGGACAACTTGGGGGTTTTGGCGGATCTCCAACCTTCCCCCAGCAGGGTGGGGTGGGAGGGGACAAGGGACTTGGGGGTAGGTTTGGGGCATTCACTGTGTTTTGCAGCATATCCCTACTTGCCACCCGTGTAGATGTGGCATGGATGTGTACCTGTGCTGGCGGGACTACCCCCTACGTTACTGTAAAGCTGAGTTTACTCTTTGGGAAACTCTGCTTTGCACCCCAGTAGCAGTGGGTCGCAGACCCAGGAACAAAACATCACAGAGGGTGTGGGGAAGCAGCCCGGCAGCCCTCCGTGGAATTCCGGAATTGCAGTTGGGCAGTCAGCCCTGCCCCCAGCCACAGGAGCTGCTGTGGCATAGACATTATAGGCATAAATGCGCACCTGCTGCTTGGGGCACAGGTCCTGCTGCTGAGGGACAGGTCCTACTCGACTCTGGGATGGTGGAGGCGGAGGGGTGGTTCCCTCTGTGGAGCCTGGCAGCTCTTCTAGACTGGGGAGCAGAACTGCCGAGGGGTGGTGTGGGGAGGTTCTGAATTGGAGTCCCCCGTCCCTCCCATCTTTCGGTGCAAGGTGCAAAAGCGGAGATACAGCTGTCTTGGGGGACTAGCAGCCCCCCCGTCTTTCCCTGGAGACTCAGGGCCCTGGCACAGCTGTAAGCAGCTCCTTCTGTCACAGAGCCACCACCCTGTGTCAGAGCCCAGGTATTCTCCCCGTGCTGCCCTGAGGCGAGGGTAGCATGGACACGAAGCAGCATCTAGGAGATCCTGTGCTGCAGCAAGCTGCCAAGGTCAGCGCCCCAGCTGACCCGTGCAGGCGCGGGGGTCACAGACTGCGCGAGGGGGAGGTAGGCGCTCTCGCTCAGCTCTGCTCCGTGTCCGCAGCGTCCGCCCTCGTGCAGAGTCTGGCAGGTGCGGGGCTGCGCCCATCCCTGGCTGCCTCGGCGTCCTGGCCCGCCCCGCCCCGGAGAGATTCAGGTTCGACGGAGGATCACCTTAATCCAGCGGTTAAGCCCGTCGCGAGCGGTAGGCGGCGAGGCCAGGTAGCCCGCCCTGCGCTGCGCTCCTGGGCGAGGGGGCGGCATTTCCTGCAGCGGATTTAGAAAGCGGGACCCCAGCGGGGGAGAGAGGTGCCGAGTTCGCCAAGACGGCCCTCAGCGCCGGCGGTGCCCAGGTCACCCGTGGCCCAGCACCGCACCGGGCCGCTCCCGGCGCCTGCGCCCTCGCGGGCTTCCCTGGCGAGGCGCCGCGGGAGCCGCTTTCTCCGCCCGCACCACTTTCTCTGGGGCTGGTGAATGCCAGATGCCGAGCCCTGAACTCGCCTGCGAGCTGGCGGGGCCCCTTCGGCGCGTCCCAGACATTTATCTCATCCTGCAATTAAACCCAAGGTCAAATATCTCCTTAACGACGCTATCAGGCCAGCGGCTCATTACGGCGTATATTTAGCCATAAAATACTGGTTGTAGCGAGGAGGAGATGAAAATTATTGTGTTCTGGGAATGAATCCTTTTAGCAGAAACCAGAGCTGTTATTTACCACGGAGAACTAAGTACAGGCCCGGTCTCCCCGGCGACCCCGGCAGGAGCAGCCTCGCTTCCAGGCGTTTTCCGGCTCGGTCCGCGCCCCCGCCGCAGGCCTGGCTCCGGGCGCGCGGCATCCGCGACTCTTCCCGGGCCCCCGAGGCGCTGCTTGGGAGCGCGCTGAGGTGTCCCGGCCTGAGCTCCTGGATGCTAGGCTTCCCGGCAGCCCGTCACGGAGCTGCGGCGCTCTGGCCGAGGTGCGCCTTGAGCTGGGAGGGACAGGGGTCGTGCGCTTCCGTTTGTAGGATGGGCCGCTCTGCTCGCGTGCTGTCTCGAGGGAGTCCCTAACCTCTCAGTCTGCACGAGAAATGGGGTGGGTAGGAGAAGCAAATCCCGCATTCATCTGAAGGCCAGTGTCTGCTGGAAGAGGGAAGGTTCAAGGGAAAAAAATCGGGAAGGTGTTGGGGCTGCTGAGCTGAGTGAGGCTGGGAGAGGCTGAGAGGAGTGGAGTCCCAGCTTGGGTAGACCCCAGGGCACCTGGCCCGGGCCACCCACAGGGCGCAGGCAAGGCAGCGTGTTAGCATCATCTAACCCAGAGTTCTGAGGTTCGGCGGCCATTGTATTGCCAGGGCTTCAGTAGAGCTCAGTGATGTCCCTCTTCCCGGGCAGCCCCGCCCCAGTTGCGCCAGAAGCTTCCAGACACAGTGTTGAGTCCCACCTAGACCCAGGCAAAGGGGTTGGGATTCTGTGGGGCAGAGCATCGCCATGTGGCAGTGAATCCCCACCCCACCCCCACACTGATAGTCAAGGCTCAACTTCTGCAAGCGGGTTGGGCAAGACACCATCCTCGTGCGGAGATTCTACAGGCTTCTGTCCAGTAGACGTGGGCTGTCCTGGGCCAACAATACATGCTTCGTCTTTCTTCCCACTGTAAACCACATACATGAACACACGCACAGGTGCCCCGGCGGGGGTGCACACACAGGTGTCATTCTGACAAGTGCGCAAGGTGCATATTTTCACAGTGCACATACCCCCAGAAGCCAGGTCCCTACCACTGTCTTCTTGGGGAACTCTCCTGTCCTTTTTGGCAGCCTGTCTACCTTGCTGCACCCTGCCTGCTCCCCAGAAGGGGTTCCCACCCAGAGAGGGTGCAGACGCTCTCTGCATTGTTAGCACACGTTGGTCTTTTCTAGAGAGGGTGCAGCTCTGAGATGACAGTGCTGTGTGAACTGCGGGCTTTTCTTTCCTTGTGTGGTGGCCCTCTGCCTGAGGCTCCTCTTCCGCCACTCCCACGGCAGCCTGGGACTGGGCCCGAGGCACAGGGAAAAACTCTGAGTGTCCGTCACAGCACCATCAAGTGATGTTACAAGATGTGTTTCATTGATACATGTAGACAGGCAGTTTGTTTTACTTGTGTTCCTTGGAGCTGTGTACTGTGTTCCATGGGAACTCCCAGGGTGTGGGGGGCAAGTAAAAAGAAAATGCTGGCCGCCCAGGTGTGCCTGTCCACCAGGTGCAGGTGGGTGGGAGGGCACCCGTTGCGACTGGACACAGGTGTCCCGCACGGGAGCTCCCCAGCAGGCCGGCTGCCTCAGTACTGCCCCGTGGGGAGGATCTCGCGCTTTGCAGCTCAGCGCGGGCTGCTCCGGCCAGGGAATCTGCCGCCCCACTCTTGTTCCAGGAGAAGCTTGTTTACCGTGCGCGGACGGCCGCCTGGGCGTGGGGAGGGGGGCGGCACAATACACTGATTATGTCTCCAGGGCCTCCCGATTGCGGCTCTTACACAAACTGAGTTCCTTGTGTTCCTTCGGCTCCTTCCCCTCCGCGACTGAATGCACGCCTTGTCAGCCTAGGGACCAGCAGAGGCTCCGGGAGGGCCAGGCTCACAAGGTCAGCCTTTCCCCTTGGGAGAGGGCCTGGGCTGGCTCTCCTGGCTGCACAGGTTCCCGCAGCTGGAGACCGGACAGGAGCACAGCACGGCAGCAGGGCCTGTGGGACCGGGCACCAGCGCTTCTGGGCCTCGCTGGGTCACAGAGTGGGGACCCAGGAGACTTAAGATGAGGCTGTGGGGCTACAGAGGTGCTCTGCTGCTGGCGGTCACGCACTCCAGGGCCTCCCCAGGCACTGGCCCTGGAACCCAGGGACCTCAGGGCACCTGCTTATGCCCCTGCTGTCCCCACTGACCTTGCACAGCTGTGCATGAGTTTGGAGCTGTCGGGCAGGCGATGAACTGAAGTACCTGGCTATCGAGTGTATGGCAAACTGCACAATAGAGTGCCTGGCACAGTGCTGGAAGCTGTAACCATTGTCTGCAAACACAGGGACGTGAGGCCATACCCCGCCAGGGCACTGTTCCAACAGCATTTGCCGAGAGGTGACCTGGACTTTGGGGTTATTCCGGAAGCAGAATGTCTCCCTTGCTTGTGTTTGTGTCTCCGTCAGAACCAACCCTGGTCTTCTAAAGAGGCCAAGAAAATATGTCCCCTGGGGAGGGGACGGTGCTGGGCAGAGGGAACAAGAAGGAAAGGGCGTGGCTGCCAGTTGAAGCCAGTGCTAGGCAACTGGTGGTGGTGTGCAGCTTGCTTCCCTTCTAAGGGTGACATGCCAGCAAAAATATACCCTCACCACTTTAGGATACATAGAGAGCCCCATGACAGCGGTGTAGGGGTGACACAGGAGGACGTGCAGAGTTCATTGGCCAAGCCAAACAATGCCAAGGGGTAGAAAGGAATCCTGGGCGTTTAACAAAGCTAACAGGAAACACTGGGGTTGAATTTCTCTCTGATTTTACAGCCGGAAGTGTGGCCAACTCCAGAAAGGACAAGAGGCTTGTCCAGTGACGTGCAGCCACGGAGCATCAGCAGAGCCGGGTTCTGTCACAGTCAGCCCCCCTGGGCCACGGCCAGGAGAAGCGGAGGCCGCTGAACGGTGGGTGCCTATTTCCTCGCTGTCGCTGAGGCTGAAGCTCAAGTCAGGTCCAGGCGGGGCCTTGCTGGGTCTATCATGGTGGGCACAGGCCAAGGGAGCCTTCCTCCCGGGGCTCCGCCACTACCCAGGGCTGTGCCTCCTCCCTCATCCTGTGAGGGCTGAGGGTGCCAGTGGATGGCCTTTTGGTGGGCACAGTGCGTGGCACCGCCCCTTGAAATCACGTCAGGCAAGTCAGCCAAGCACAGGTGAGCAATGTGGCACTGTCCGTCATCTGGTGCGTTTGCCATTCTTTAAGAAAATCTGTGTTTGGCAGGAGTGACGAGGGAGAGAAGGAGAATGTTAAACGCACATGCAAACACACCCCTTCCACCTCACTAGTTCCTGGATGCTGTAAGAGCCAGGGCTGAAGCCGGAAGCCAGGAACCGCATCTCCTGGTGCTCCACGTGGGCGGCAGCGCCCAAGCACTCGGGTTATCATCTGCTGCCTCCGAAGCACTTCAGCACCCAGCTGGAACCAGTCGTCACAAGGGGTGGCTTAGCTCGCTGTCGCCTTAGCACCTGCTCCCTCCCTGGCCTCTGAGTGGGAGGGGGTGGAAGTTGCTGAAATGTCTGTCATCACAGCCTCACACCATTCAGACACTGAAGCTGACATGAATGTGGCACCATGTACTTCGAATATGCGGGACTTGATACAAAGGGGGTGGATGCTGCCCAAAGCATTGGAGAGGCCGGGGTGCCTGGTGCGCTGACCTGGGAAGGCAGATACCTGTGTCTTCCCCAGTCAGAAACACACTTCAGAGAAGGGAGAGGATTTGGGGAGCACATTAACCACCCTACAATAGGCAGCACAAGAGAGGCTTTGGGGAGCCCATTATTGCACCAACACAAGGTGGAACAGGCTCCTTCCTCCTTGTCTAGGGGCCTCTGAAGCTAGCCTGGGCCTCACTCCCTGAGCCTGACTGCCTGAGCCTCACTCCCTCAGCCTGATTCTCTGAGCCTCACTCCCTCAGCCTGACTGTAGCTGGGGAGCAGCTGCAGGGCCGACTCCTGCCTCCTCATCCTTCCCTGTCTCACATCCCAGCAGCCAGCTGTGCACCGAGGCACAGAGGAGCTGCTCGTGAAAGAGGTGCACCATGCATTGGCTGCATTTAAAGGCCTGAGGTCAGGCACAGCGGCATCTTCCAGACTTTTGGATCAAAGAGGAAAGCTGAGCAGGCCGGGGTGGGGGAGGCGGGGTAGGGAGAGGGGCCCCGGGAATCTACTGCTCTGGCCAGCAGGGAACAAATGCAGGGGGCGTCCACAGAGGCCTCTGCTGAGTCCACCTGGCCCAGGTGCCAAGAAGGGATAGGGAGAAGCCTGTAGGTGACTCCGTTCCCCCATCCCCCCACCCCGCCTCATGTGTTGGCTGACCGCAGGAGAGACTGAGGCAGAGCCGCCCCCACCCCGGCCCCTCTCCAGTCCAGAGCCGCAGAAACCGTGAGAAATAATAAAAGACAGTTGCTTCAAGCCACTGCACTTTGGCACGAGGTAATAGGCAGCCATAGATAACCAGAAAAAATCTGATTTACATTTTCAAAGTAAACTTTATAGTGAAATGTTATGTGGAAGTCCAAAAGCATCCCGGAGGCACGGGTGCTTTCCTGGGGCGCCACCTTCCAGAAGCCCCTGCGGTCAGCACTCTGGGCCCTCCTGTGGTCAGAGCAGAGGCATCCTGACTGACCCTGCACCCCGTCACCCTCTGTGTCCAGCCCTGCCCTGGAGAACCGTCCAGGCAGCCACACAGAGCCGTGTGCCCTGACACTCATGGCCCTGTAGGAGTCTGCTGTGCCATGAGTCGCGGACACCTACTCCTCCTCTTCTGGGAAGTCCATGGGGATTGCCAGCCGGAGGACATCCTCCCCAGAGCCCCTGTGGATGTTCTAGAACAGGCTTTTCAGTGAGGCTGCCACCAATGTGTGCGTGCTGCCACCGATGCCCGTTCTCTCCTCTCAGGCTCTGCCAGGTGGATGGACGGGGCTCGGCCGGCTGCTCTTCTTGCGATGGCGGCTTGCGCTCATGTCCTGTGGAGGCCCAGCCAGGTTAGACACGCCTGGGAGCTCAGCTGGCACTGCTGTGTCTAACAAGAAGCTGGAGCCCAAGGGGAAGACAGCAAAGGTCCAGCGGCTTCCCTCTGTCTCCCTCCGTGCCTCTGAATCGGACTGACTGTGCATCAACATACATGTCGTTGTGAATGTGATGAACCTGTGTCCCATCCTGATGAAGGCGCTGGCTTTCACCTTCGCCTGCCCTGGCTCGCTGATTGGCTGTGTGAGCCGTCCCTGACACCTGTCACAGGGTGTGCGCTGAAGCCAACTGTGACGCTTGAACTTTGAGGCCCCAGAGCTGCATTAAACAAACCTCTTTTCTTAATGAGTCGCGGCCTTGGGTGTTTTATTCTAGCAAGGGAAAATGGATGGAGGAGCCAGTGTGGTGCCCGTCCTTGCTGGTGCTGACCCCAGGGCCCACTTCAGGGCACTGCCTTCTATGGGCTCAGGCGGGGGGGACACAGACCCATCTCGGGACACACAGCTGGAGCAGTGGAGGAGCCCAGGGCCTGGACCCCTGGGGGTGTCCACACCTCTCCCCTGCTTCCTGGGCCTCTGGGGTCACTCCCCAGCCCAGTTGGTTCAGGCCTCCGCTCCGCAGCCTCTTGCTGGCTGATGGGCTCTGGGCTTCCTGGGGCTGCGTTCTGCCCGGGGAGGATTAGGGTGTTATGGTCGGAATGCGAGGAGCAGCTCACAGCTTCCAAAACAGGCTGCATCCTGCAGTCACAGGCTTGGCCGACACAGACCTGCATTCTGCCCTTTGCCCAACCTCTACGGCAGGCTAGCCGACACAGACCTGCATTCTGCCCTTTGCCCAACCTCTACGGCAGGCTAGGGAGCTTCCCAGAAGCCACAGGCCCGGGGCTCACTGCTGCTCAGAGATGTCAGCCTGTGGGATGCAGCCAGGGGAGGGCTGGGTGCTGAGGGCAGAACCCGGAAGGAGAGGCCGGCAAAGGTGGGAGCCGCCCCCTCTGCTCAGCCGGGAAAGCCACGCTCCCAGCAGGAGGGAGACCCAGAATTCCTAGGTGAAAGAAAAAAAGCAAAGCCAGGTGTGCGTGCTGGGCTGCCATAAACGTGGTGCTTAGAGTAACTGCGGCCTTGTCCTCTTAGTCAGGGGCCGCACACTGGAAGGCGGGATGCTGGCACAGCTGGGGTACCTCCTGCCCTTTCAGCTCCAGAACCTCGGGGCAGTCCTTGGCTCTTAGCGCCAGGGGCTAGGAGATGTAAGGGCATGGCACCCAAGTGTGGTAAGGCCCTTCTTGGTGTCATCTCACTGTGGAAGGCAGAGGGGCACACATGCCTCATACGTGCCCTCTGTTTTGGTGTTGTTACCATGGCAACTCATTCTCCATAGGCGTCCTGGAGGGTGCCCACGTTGCTAAGGCGGCTCTGCTGAAGCCGTCCTTTCTGACAAGAGCCTTGATCACGGGTTGCAGGGCAAGCACGCAGCATCTCTCCTGGAGAGCCACTGTTCTGTCATGGCATCCAGCAGGAGCAAGTGCAGCCCTTGCTGTCCTACGTGATGACAGCTGCCCAGAGACTCCACTTGGTCTGGTGTCCTCCAAGAGGAACCAGAGCAAAGGGAAGGTGGCACACAGGACCTATCAGTCAAGACTAAGCAAGCCAGAGCACAACCCAGGGCCTTGTCTGTGCAGGGATGGTCTGAACGTGGCATGGCATGGCACTTCCTGCTCTGTGTGCTCCCCCGTTGGCCAGCACAGTCACGTGACCACAGCTGCCTGCAGGGAGCTTGGGTCCCTGGCTTTGCTGAGGCAGGTACATTTCTGTCCCTTCCTCCCACCACTGCCCTCAGAAAAGCTGCCCCTGCAACAGAGGCTGTGACACCCCCAAGCCCAGCCTGCTCAGGGCCTCGAGGAGCCTGGCAGCGGCTCAGGGCACTGCAGTGCCAGGCTCCTTGTCGGGTGGGGCCAGGAGGTGGTCTTAAGGTTGGCTGCACCTGCTGGGCGCCTGTGCAGCAGTGTCTGGATGCATGTTTACCTGGGTAACTGGGCACCGGAGACTGGCCCCACTGACACAGGAGCCAGCTGCAGCAAAGGCCATGGTCCGAGCACGCTGTGGCTGACTCTGTCTCTGGGCCCGGCGGCTGGGCTGGTTGGCCTGTGACTCTGGCTGGACCTAGCCTGGCTGCTTAGAATTTTGGCCCAAGACTCTCTGGCTTAGGGTGGCCTCTGCCTGTCATGCTGCACTTGGCAGTGTCCCCCATAGGTCAGAGCCTCAGCCACCAGGCAAGCCACATGTGGACAGCCTTCTCAGCGCTGGACCCTGCCCACAGGCAGGAAGGGATGACCACAGCAGTGCCTACTGAGCCTGCGTTAGGCACCGAGAGCCAGTGCTCCCCTGGCCACCATGGCTGGATGCTATCTTTGCCCCCGCCTCACAGGTGAGGTGACCGAGGCCTGCGGCTTAGTGCCTTGGCCGGAACTTGGAGCAGCCAGGATCTGAGGGTGGTGTCTGGTCTGTCGTGGTTCCCTGCTGTCTGTCCTGGGCAGGTAGCAGGACACACCTGGAGTCTCTGCGTCCAGCAGGGCCTCCTTGTGGGAGCCTGATGCCTGATGCTCCCTGTGCTCCGCGGCGGGCCGCTGCCCTCGGCTCTCTGGATGCTCTCCCTCCTCGCCATCACTGCCTCACGTGCAGATGCTGCCCGGGGAGGACTGAGCCCTGGCAGTGAAGCACGTGTTGCCCGGGTGGCATCGGCACAGGCCCAGCAGGTAACAGATGTGGAAAGCCCCCGGCTGGAGCAGCCCCCAGCCCCATGTGCTGGATCGTGGCCGTGGCATCAGCTGGCCAGTCGAGCTGCCCAGGGTGCCTGTCTGCGTGCCCCGGGCGGGCGGCCCCGACTTGGAGACCCGGTGCTGGAGGAAGGCGCCCACACTGCTGCCGGGCCTGGGAAACCTGAGTCTGCACCGACTCTGCCGCGCCACGGAAACCACTGGAAAATTGCTGCCTTCCTCCGCGCGCCGGTCCCACCCGCTGCACGAGGCCCTTGGACAGGGGAGCATTGTGTGGCGTCACAGCCGTCCCGTCACAAAGGGGCCTTTCACAGCTGTGGACGGGCTGGGCAGGGTCCCCGGGCTCGATAGCCAGCTCTGACTGCGGCCTGAGGAAAGCCTCAGTGGACACCCACCACCTGAGCCCGTCGGAACTAAGGGAGAGGTGAGGATGACAGTGCGGGCGCGCCCACCCCTCTGTCCAGAAGGCATCGTGGTGTGGACAGTGCTCGGCAGGGAGCTGGGGACGTGGACCAAGGGTGGGAAGGGACGCCACGTCCAGCTGTCACGGACTCAGGAATGCTGTACACATGTCCACCCAGAACACCTTCGTCCATGACACTCCAGGCACACCCTAAGGAGAGGGAGGTGGCGGGTGTGCGAGTGCTGAGGCTGGGGCCAGGCAGAGGAACAGCATGGCCGCTGTGTGTGTCTTCACAGTGGGTTATGCTGGGGATACCAGGGTCGCTGTGCCTTCGTCCTCCTCTGTCTGTATGCAGTGATGGCAAATGCGTGCAGAGAGGTGGATGCTGCCCAGGCCTGGTGGGGCTGGGAGAAGCAGGGGGCAGGGAAGCAGAGCCGCAGGGAGGCCAAGAGCCAGGGGACTCCTCATAGCTCGGAGAGAGGTTTCGCAGGTTTCCAAGGCTTCTCTCCAGGGCTTTCCCTTTTCATGCCATTATGTTCTCTAGCTGTGTCACTGTGGGCAAGTTAATTGACTTCTCTGATCTGCTTTAAAAAGGGTTTTTTTTTTATTTATTTATTTTTTCTTTTTAAAAAATGTGCTTGTCTGGGAGGCAGAGACAGAGGGAACTCCTCTCTGTTGGGTCACTTCCCGGATCCCCCACAACCACTGGAGCTGGGCTGCTGGCAGAGTCAGGGCTCCATCTCTCAAGCCGTCAGGAGGAAGCTAGAGCTGGGGCCAGGCTTCTGGTGGGACTGTGACGTGGGACATGCGGGTCTTAGTTGGCACCTTACCCGCTAGCTCTGCTGCCTGTCCCACTTGAAGTGATGCAAACACCTTGGGGCCAGCATGGTAACTCTGCCATTCAAATAAATGAACAGTTTTTGTTTATTTGTTTTTAAGGAAAGTGTGCCCTCTGGGAGAGCTGCCATCGCTGGAACGAGACGCGGAGGACACCCCTCGCCCCAGCACATGCTGTAGGCATCAACCCACAGCTTGGATTCTGTCTCCACTCTGGGAAGAGTGGTGCTGGTGCCAACACGGCCCCTCCGCGAGGATTTCTGGGTGTGGGGCTTATGGACAACCCTGGGCTTTCACGGCGTCACTGGGCCACCTTTGAGGGCAATGCTCAGTGGGAAAGCCCTCCGTGGTCAGCAGCTGCCAATGTGGCCACCAACAGCCGTCACCCAGCGTCCCTGGGCTCCTCTGAGTCCTCATGGGGGTGCTGAGCTGAGGAACCGTTTTCCAGCAAGCAGATGTCCATGTGAGGCCAGCAAGCGAGAGACCCCACCCAAGGGAAGGAAGGAGGCCGGGGAGTCCAGTGGCTAGAACAGGTGCCTGACATCTACCTATCCCAGCTCAGGCCTCCACCGGTTTCCTGGATGATTCTGGAAGCTTCTTTCCTCTCTGGGTCCCATTCCCTCTGCAGAGAGAGGTCAGGGCAACGGCAGTGAGCACACCCAGTTGTCCTGGAGGAAGAAGATACAGACACTTCAAGCCAGGCTGAGTGCCAAGTGCCAGGACATTTAGCTATGGCTTTTCCAAGATTATTAGTTATGTAAAAGAGAATGACAAGAGGGCCCAACGTGGTAACCTAGCAGCCAAAGTTCTCACCTTGCGCGGCCCAGGATCCCATATGGATGCCGGTTTTAATCCCAGTGGCTCTGCTTCCCATCCAGCTCCCTGCTTGTGGCCTGGGAAAGCAGTCGAGGACGGCCCAAGGCCTTGGGACCCTGCACCCGCGTGGGAGACCTGGAGGAATCCTGGCTTCTATTTTTGGGATTGGCTCAGCTCTGGCCATTGTGGCCACTTGGAGCATGAATCAATGGAGGGAATACCTTCCTCTCTGTCTCTCTTCCTTCCAATAAAAATAAATAAATGTTTATAAGAGAGAGAGAGAGAGAATGACAGAGAGGGAGAGGGAGTGAGCTATAGAGCAGCATCCTCCATCTGCTAGTTCCTTCACCAAATGGCTACAATGGCTGGAGCCGGGCCTGTCCAAAGCCAGGAGCCTAGCGCTTCCTCCAGCTCTCCCGTGTGAATGTGTGCTGGTCACATGCATGGGTCGCCTCTGCCTGTCTCCCACTCCAGGAGCCCAGGCCCCGCAGGTGAAGGCAGAGGGAGGGCAGGAAGTGCTGTCCTGCTGCGCACACAGGTGCCTGGCCCGGGGTCTCACCGTCACGAGCTTGGAGCTCTGAGCTCAGCTGTTCTTGTACCCTGGAACCCCCATGACATTCCGCAGTCACTGCTTTTGGCCAAGGCCCTGGACTCCAGTGACCCAGAGGCTGGCCTTCCAAGTCCGAAGTCCAGTTCAGACACCAACTTGCACGGCTGCCGGGCCACCGCCTGCTCTAGGACAGTGGGACTGTGGTGGACAGCATGTGTGCCTGGGTGCTCCTGAGAGTGCTGGACAGTCACCCAGCTGGTCAGCGTATCTCTGAGGCGCCGAGGCCAGGCAAGCTGCCCGAGGGCCCACAGCTTGGCAGGACTGCGATCTATTCTGGCCATCTGGCCCTAGGTTTACAAAGGGCTCAGACCACACCCCAGCCCATTGGACATGCTCACTGAACATCAACCCACATGTCATGACTTGCCTGGAATTGGGCAGCCAGAGAGGAGAAAGACACTTAGAAAAATAGGAGATCGAAGTTCTCCAAAGCTCTGGGGGAGTAGTTGCTGCAAGAATCAGGTGGGAAATGCAGGTGGAGTGGGTGAGCCTCGACACGCTGTCACTGCTGCACTGGAAGGTTGGTGGGGGAAGAGGTGGCGGCATTTGTCGCTCACCCCGCCTTGAGGACCGTGGTGGCTGGTGCAGGACCTTGTTGGCAGGAAATGTGCAAATGATTTGGAGCCCCCTCGCTTTTCCTTGCGGCAAACAGAGAAGCAAAGGAGTTAGCAAGCTTGTTTTGGCAGAGGAAAAAACACAAAACTCGCCAACCACAGAATTCTCGAAAATATTGCTAGGCACTAATTTTGCTAACATGTTACACAGGCCTTGGGCTTGGGCAGTCTTGTTCCTCAGCTGGGAATGGTTCCTGACAGCCACGTGACCCTGAACCCACCCTGGCATGTGGGGACAAGAAAATCCACACCAACTCCCCCCGCCTTCCAGTCCCTCGGGGCCCAAAGGCCACCTGCTGCAGGATGCTCAGCTGGACCAGACCTGCAGCCCAGGCTGGAGTCCCTGAGCCAGATGCCACACTCCTGTTGGCACGGCCCCTGGGCCAGGGTCAGCATCTTGGTGGGGTCGGGCTAAGGAATGAGGCACATGGGCTATCTTTGCTGTTAAGAAGGTAATGAGTCACAAATGCTATTCCAATGGTTTTCTTTGAAAGAAATACACACAACCAAACCAATTTTAATTAAAGATCTTGTCTTTGTAATCAGGCAGCCACAAATGAAGGCAAAACTGCTTTCATGTGGCATAATATACACAGAGCCGAACTAGTTTTCCCATAAAAGGGCAGTTTTTTTTTTTTTTTTCAAATAAGAAAATAGTTTGTTCCTACAATAGGGGACGCAACAAAAGGCTGCGTTTTGCAAAGTATAAAGTTGCGAATCCTCCCGTGGAAGCCATTTGTTGACGTTAAACCAATTCAGACATTTGCCAAATTTGCATGCCGGCTGGGGCCATCCACCCTGAGATCACACATGGGATCCTGATTTTTCAGGGAAAATGCAGGCGAAAACCAAGTGAACGTATCTGCAAGCTCATCTGAAGCTCACCGGGCTGAGAAGTGATTGTAACACAGCGCAGCGTGGGGCGCATGCACCCAGGGAAAATCAAGGCGAATATTACAAGAAATGTTTGGAGTTGCAGTCTCACGGCAGCAGCACTGGAATGCCTCCCTGAAAATCTCGCAAAGCAGCGAGGAGAGCCCCGTTTTCAGCCAAGGGTGCCTGTAACGTTGTGATCCTCAGGTAGGGCCCTGAGCTCCATAAGGGACAAGTCACAGCTTGCCCAAAGGGACGCCCAGGGGTTGCCCGGGAGCTTGCTGCAGACACAGCCGCTGAACCTCTTTGGGGGTGGCTGGCCGCTTCCAGGGACCCTAGCAGGGCGGCCCTGCATTGGTCTGGTGGACCGATGGGCCTCTGGGACAGCAGGGTGCAGGGGACCCTGTTTGAAGCAGCTGCAGGTACGTGAGCATTTCCTGCAGTGCCGTACAGGGGCTGCTCTGCCATGAGCGTGATGAGGCAGCAGAGGGCCCAGCTTGGCTCCACAGGCAGGGTTCGCTGGTGATCCTAACACCGAGCAAGGCCCTTCGCCAACTGGGGTGACTGCTGGGCGTCACTCAGAAGAGCAAAGTGGCTCTCCTCCTGGCTCTCGGGGAGGGCACAGCCTGGGTCAAGCCGTCCAGTCCTCTGCACCTCGGCCCAGGACATGAGTGCTGAGCACATCTAAACCACGAGTCCCACAGCTTTCTGGCAGGAAGGATCAGTGCCTAATGACCCCTCCCACTGTTCAGTCCAAATAGCTCTGTGGGATTCTAGCCCCTTGGGGGCATGGCATGGTGTCTGGAGTCGTATGGAGCAGGGCACCTGGGGACCAGAGTTCCCAGCAGCCCCTCAGTGTCGGCGTGAGCAGGCAATGGAGTCCTCGCTGACCCCACTGGAGCTCCGTCCTGCACTGACATGGTGTCACAGCGGATCTGTCATGCTTGCCTGCGAAGCCCTTCCTGGTTTGTAGTGTTAATGTTAGGGGCCAGCACTGAGGCCTGTCAGCATCCTATACGGGCACCGGTTCATGTCCTGGCTGTCCCACTTCTGATCTAGCTCTCTGCTAATGTGCCTAGGAGAAGCAGCAGAGGATTGTCCCTGTAGCACGTGGGAACAGCATATGAGGCTCCTGGCTCCAGGCTCCGGCCTGGCCCAGCTCTGGGCGTTGTAGCCTTTTGTGGAGTCAATCGGCAGAGGAAGATTGCCCCCTAACTCTGCCTTTCAAATCAATCAATACAATCTCTAAATCGTTACAAGCTTTAGACACATAAGTCCCGAATGGGGCTGCAATTCCTTTGCCAGGTCTCCACACAGGAGAACTGGAGACGGCCAGCCACACGGACACTGCCCCACAGCAGCCCACAGCAGCCCACAGCAGCCCACAGCAGCCCACAGCAGCCCACAGCAGGAGCCACCAACGCCTGTGGCTGGGTGGATGGACAAAAGAAGTGCCAAGGTGCGGAAGCAGGGACCTGGAAACAGGAGGAGACTCAGGACAGGGATCCTGGAGGTGCCCGGCTTCCAGAAGAGCGACACGAAGCCGGCCAAGGTCTCCAGGACTGGGGGGAGGGATGGGAGGCAGGGTCTGGGGGTGCCGAGTTGCTGCTTGGAGAGAAGTTCTGGAGTTAGAGGTGCTGCTGGCCACACAGTGTAATTGATGTCCCTGAACTGTAAACTCCAAAAGTGATTAAAAAGGCAACTTTGTGTCCAATACATTTTATTACAGACTTTTTGAAATGCCATGAACTTTGAAGTTACTTCCTAGGTTGGGGGCCCTTGGAGCATCTTGCTTTGGCTCTCGGCTCTTGGTTTCGTCCTGGGTGTGGGACTCCCACCCTGGACCAAGCCACAGTCACGGGTCTCCTGGAGCCTGCCAGGCCAGCTGTCACTGTTTTTGTTTTAAGATTTATTTATTTTTATTGAAAAGGAAAATTTATGGAGAGGAGAGGCAGGGAGAAAGATCTTCCATTTGCTGGTTCACTCCCCAAGTGGCCTCAACAGCCAGAGCTGAGCCAATCTGAAGCCAGGAGCCAGCATTTTTTTCTGGGTCTCCCATCAAAGTGCAGGGTCTCAAGGCTCTGGGCCGTCCTCGACTGCCTTCCCAGGCCACAAGCAGGGAGCTGGATGGGAAGTGGAGCAGCTGGGACATGAACCAGTGCCCGTACGGAATTTCGGCATTTGTGAAGTGAGAGTTTAAGTACTGGGCTATTGTGCCAGGCCCACCAACTGTCACTCTTTAAGGATGCTTTGTACTTGGTCTAACACTTCTTCAGAATTTCTTTTTGTCTTTATTTAAACAATGTTTATCAACTTTTCATCTGCTTTAAAGATGGGGTTGGAGGGGTGGACACACACACACACACACACACACACACACACACACACATTTCATCCATGGTTTAAGCCCCTAGTGCCTCAAACAGCCAAGGTTGGGCCAGGTCAAAGCTCTGAGCCAGGAACTTCATCTAGATCTCCCATGTGGGTGGCAGGGACCCAAGTACCTGAACAGTCTTTTGCTGCCTCTCCTGTGCATTAGCAGGAAGTTGGATTGGAAGTCGAGCTGCTAGCCGGGCCTGGGACCAGTGTTCTCTTGTGGGGTGCGTGTGTCCTCAGCAGAGCCAAATCCACTGGTGCACAATGCTGGCCCCAGGCAAGTACTTTCAGAAAAGTAACTTGAAGGTTGCAGAGCAGATCAACAGCGTAAGAGAGTTCCCATGCTGCCTCTTCACCCTCGCTCTCCTGCTGTCCCAGCACCAACCCCGCTGGCCTTCCTTATTGCAGTGAAAGAAGCCCTGCCCCAATGCTGTGGTTTGGGGCTTTCTGGGAGTCGGTCCCTCTAGGGGTCTGGACAAACATTTAGTGTGTTCACTGCCCACCGCTAATCGGGAGCCAGAAGTATTAGCCCCTTGTGGATACAATGATGTTCCAGCAATTCCAGGCCGAGATGGTATTTGCACAGAAAGAAAACAAAGATGCCGGTTCAAGGTGAGAGCCATGGAGCCCCCATAGTACTTGGGTCTCCGTCACTCTGACCACCGGGTCCTGACAGCCGAGCACAAAGCGGCGTCTGCACGGGGTGGCCTGCTCAGCGTTACTGCATGGAGCCAATCGGCCCCGGGGCTCCAACTCCACAGCCTGCCTGATACGGGGCCCCTCCTGTATCGTGTGCCGGGGGCTTGCTAGCCATCAGCAGAGAGGGAGAGGATTGTGACTGGCCTGGCTTGGTTTGGGAGTGGAGGATGCAGCCCTGAGCTGAGCTGGGAAGCTGCAAGCACAGACCCATGAACTCCTATGTGTGCGGAGTCCAGCGGAGCCCTGCCCCAAGCTCTCACTGGTTTCTGACACCAGATGCATGACAACCTGGCCGTGTGCTGTGGGTTGTTCTCCACTCCTCTGGGTCCTTTAAGGTCCATGCACAGTGGGAGGCTCTGCCCCAGCTCTCAGAGTCTCCCTGGCCCTAGGCACCCACCCTTCTTTACCCCTGCAACACTCCACACTGCTTTCCCTTCACCAGCCCACCCTGCAGCTGGCAACCTCACAAGGTCTCCCTAGGCCCCCTGAGAGCAGGCCAGTCCCAGCAGCCCAAGTGCAGCTAAGGCTTCCTGCCTGGCGTGGGGCATCAGCACCTATAGCACAGGCTTCTGCGGGCTGTCCCTGGAAACAGCAGAGGCCCGAGCGGTGGTGGCTTCAAGGAGCTGAGGTTGAGGTTGCCACTTTTTCATCTCTCGGTCTGCAGGAAGATGGGCCTTTGGCGGACAGGGCAGGGGGTGGTACGTCTCCTCCCTGATGTCCTCAGACTTCCTCGCTGCGCTGTGTGGGCTCCGCCACGGTGCTGCAGCCAGCGACAGGGGCTTGGGCAGCCGAGGGAAGGGAAGGCGTTGCTTGCCTTGGCCAGAATGCAATCCCAGGGTTGCAGCAGGTCGGGGAGGCCAGCAGATGTAGTCTGAGCTCTGGCCTAAGAGGATGGGCAACAGAAAGGGTGAGACTGGGCCCTGGCTGCTGGCTGCGTGCTCTGGGCCTCAGTAAGGTGCCAGTGCTGTAGACTGCGTGAGTGATGCTCAAAGGAGCATGCATGAATGAGTGAACCAGGCAGAGGAGCTGAGCTGCAGCCTGCAGGCCTGGCGCTGTGTGCCCATGGGAATCATGGTCAGAGGGCCTGGGGCCTGGTGTTGAGCAGCTATCGGGGGAGGACTGTCCCAGCAGCTGAGAGCAGCCCTGGATCCCCACAGACCCCCCACTTTGGCCCCTGCCTCTTCCTCTCAGCTTCTGAATGTGAGCAGGTAACCCTGAGCTCATGTCTGCATTTCATTCACGCGGTGTCACCGGGCAGCCGGCAGACAGCTGTGCGGTGGGCTCCGCTTTTACAACCCAATTAGCATAGACCCCCCAGGCCGCAGAGGGCTTCCCACTGCGGTCCGTGGCAGTGGAGGGTAAGGTGCTGGGAGCCTGAAGAGAAAGAGTGACCGGAGAAGAGGGGAGGGGTGGGGGCACCGACAGCCTGGCAGGGGAGCCAGAGGACGCTCCTGACAGAGCAGGAATGCGTGTGGCAGGAAAGGCCGGAACCACCCACACACTTCCCCATATGGTACGGCAGCTGCGGCCCCTTAACTCCTGCTCAGCACGCTAAGCACCATGTTCCCATCTCCAGCCAAACCTGCGTGGGGCCCTCATCCGCACCGTCCACCCTTGGCTGAGGCTGGAGGCCCCTCCAGAGAGCCAGAAGGGACCCTGCAGCTCCATTCCTGCCTGTCCTGGACAAAAGGGGAAATGAAGGAGCCATGACCTGAGGCCCAGGAGGTGCTGGGGTGAGCTCCGAGACCCCCAGTCCTGCTAACGGCTTCTCGCGGGTCATCTTGCCTCCGTTATGTGTGGACCAGGGCAGCCCACAGGTCTGGAGCTCAGCCTCTGGCATCAGCATGGGGAAGTGGCCCCGAGGAGTGGACAACTGACCCGGCTGGGCCTGCCGCACTCAGGCCCAGAGGCTGCTCCTCAGCTCTGCAGGCATTGAAGTCACCCAGAGGGTGTCAAAAGAAGAAACTCCTTTGAGCCTCAAACCACCAAGTGCCCTCTCCCCACACCCGGCCTTGGAGAGAGCAGGTGGGCTGGGGCAGTTAATGAGTGGGAGCCGCGTGGGAGCCGGAGAGGGCCTCTGAGCTGTGTGTTTAAAGTGAAGGGCAGGGTTACTCCTGGCTACACGTTGTCCACCCCCGAGCTGCAACAGCCCGATATTACGATTATTCTATCTATTCGAGAGATAGTTACTGATTCCAGGCAAGTTACAACAGCCACGACTAGGCTGGGCCAAAGCCAGGGGTGGACAACTCAATCCAGGTCTCCGGCAGGGGTAGCACCCCCTGGGGTGTGCCAGGAAGCCGCAGCTGGGATCCAGGGGGCCTTCCCACACGGCGCAGTGCCTCAGCTGGCATCCGGCCCGCTGGCCCAAACGTCCAGCCCTCCCAATAGAGTAGTTCTGGAAACTCACAGGCAAAAGCTGCTCTAGCACCCGGCTCTGACGTTACCGTCCCCTGGAGACCCCCGTCCAGCCCTCCCTGGTGGACAGCCTACCATTTAGGGGGGAAAGGCTCACCAGCTTGGCCTCCAGCTAATTAGCCCTCCTGCCTGCCTGGCCCGATAACTGGTGCGTTTGGAAGTGAGTAGCACACTCTTCCTACATCTGCTCCAAATTTGCATGTCAGAAATTAGAGAGCTGAGCTGTGTGGCATTACATGGCAATCCGGGCCGGGCCCCGGGATGGGGGCTGATTGGATATTCTGCCCCCCAAACGAGGGGCTTCAAGCTCTCTGCAGGAAATTGAGTGGAACACCCAAACCGACATCCAATATTCAATATTCTATTGTATAGTTGTTCTGTGGAGTTCCCTGGCATCCGACATCTGGGAGCGAAATTTATAAGTGGAGAAACTGAATACCTGGCCGGGACGGGACTCATCAGAGCCGAGAAATTAAAATATTACCGTGTACGCTCCAAGTCCGCTCGCTCATAAAGGTAGGGCCATTAAAATATGATTAGCCAGGCCGTATTTTGTCTCAGAAAATGTCATACACCATTAACATTGAGAAGACTTTGATACGAAGGTTCCTGGCTCTGGCTTTGCCCTGTCAGCAGCAGAGCAGCCCAGTGCCGTGTTGGCAAGTGCGGGCTCAGCCGCGAGGGGCAGCCCACCGCAGCTACCTCGGCCCCGCAGGCCCCCGAGGCATGGGACACCCAGCCCCAGGGGACTCCCTCTCGGCCCCTCGCGGGGACACGTGTCAGGCCAGGATGGTTCACGAAAGGGGCAGGACGGGGCAGGACTAGGCGCCCAGCTTAACAGAGCACCAATGTCCTTGGCCTCCAGATACATCATATTTTAGAAAAATATTACAAAAATATTAAAATTCCCAAGCTATAGCCTGCTGCTGCCAGCTGGCCTATGTTAAATAAAGTTGCATTGGGGCAGGGGGCTGGGATGGAGCGGCCTTTGAGGCAGGGTCAGGTCCTGTTTTTTTTTTTAAGATTTTATTAATTTTTATTGGAAAGTCAGATACATAGATAGGAGAGAGAGAGAAAGATCTTCTGTTCACTAGTTCACTCCCCAAGTGGCTGCAATGGTTGGAGCTGACGTGATCTGAAGCCAGGAGCCAGGAGCCTCCTCTGGGTCTCCCACGCGGGTACAGGGTCCCAAGGCTTTGGGCCGTCCTTGACTGCTTTCCCAGGTCACAAGCAGGGAGCTGGCTGGGAAGTGGGGCCACCAGGATTAGAACCAGCGTCCATATGGGATCCTGACATGTGCAAGGCGAGGATTTTAGCCACTAGGGTACCGCGCTGGGCCCACGTCCTGTTCTTCTTTGCTTAGGATTGATTTATTTATTTGAAAGACAGATTTAGAGGAGGATCAAGGAGAGAACATGTTCCATATGCTGGCTGATTCCCCAAATGGTGTGGCCGGATCCCCTAGGCCTAACTGTTCTCATCTCCGGACTTCGACAGGCCTCCCTACAGCTCCCTGGCCGTAACTTCCACCAGCAGGTGACGGAATCGCCCCATCTTTGTCCTTGCACCTGGGCCTGTCCGACCAGCGTCCAGCACGAAAGGGCTGCACACGCATCCAACGTCCGCCTTCTGTCACAGTGAGCATCAGAGATGCCCAGCGTTACCAAGACTACGCAGCCAGAATGTGCGGGGGATGAAGCTACAGCAGACACGCGGCTCACAGCTTGCCCGAGTCTGCCCAGCTCGTAGCTTTCCCAGGGGGCCTGAGCTGGGATGTGCCAGGGAGGGGAGTGGGCTGCTCTTCCGCACACGGTCCCCTACCCTGCCCCGGAGCTGTTGACCCAGTGGGTCTGAGCTAGGAGTTCCTTGGGGGACACTGATGTAGGCAGGACCTTGAAGCCAACCGGGGAGGGAGACCTGGGTCAAGTGTGGCTGGCCCCAGGCTGTGCCCTCAAACTCAGGCACTCTGATAACGGGGTGGGGTACCCCAAAGTGGCGTCTTAACCACTCATCTTTCAGTTCTGTTTCTGCAGGGACATTCTGAAGCCGGCTCGCCGGGCTGTGAGCTCCAGGTCGGACCTCCTGGATCACAGGCGAGCTGGTGGGTTTGGGCCCATTCCCCTTGGACCCCCTTCCAGGTGCTGCGGGCACCTGTGGATGAGAGCCCCTTGGCTCCTCGGGAAACACCTCGCAGGATTCCCGGGTCCCACCCCAGGGCCTTGTGAACAGAATCTTGGGCCGCTCTTGGGCATCTCCTGGTAGATGGCCAGGAGGGAGGTAGCTGGGGCTCTTCCCAGGGTCCAGCTGTGGAAGACGTGGCTGGAGATGGCACGTGGGCAGCCAGCCGCTCACAGACAGGCTGACCTGGAGTCGTCACAGCTCCAGCCGGGGCCATGGGCTGAGGCCCTGCTATTCATTGGGCTGGCTGCTCCTTTGACCACTGGGGCCTGGAACGGGCCCAGGCATAACAGGAGGGACCAGGCTGCCCACTTGCCATGCTGACCACAGGGTCTCTGGGAGGGGCCGTGACCGGCCTTGTCGTTGCTGTGTGGTTTATGGTGACCCCTCCCTCCCACGTGCTCTGTCCTCATACCGCCTGCCGAGGAAACCGCCTAGTGTGTCCCTGTGCCCAGTGGGGGCGGGAGGACATTGTCTCTGGCTCAGGGCACGGTCCTCTGGGATCTTGGCCTCCTCCACAAGAGGCATGGGGACTTCTCTCGGGGGCCAGAGGTTGGAGTGCTCCAGCTTTGGGGGGCCGTGGTCACCAGGGCACAGCTGCAGGCTGATACTGGTCAGGTACATCTGGGAAACTTGGTAATATCGTGCCGATTCAGCCTGGGACAAGCCTGAACTGCCACATAGACCTGGAACAATTAGAAGAATCTGTGAAGTTGTCCATGCTTTAGCCAACCCTCCTCCTCACCCCGGCTCCTGCCCTGTGTCTCCACATCTGCTACTCAGCAATGAGGCCAAGGTGCCATGAGGGACCGCTTTAAGTAGAGAGCAAATGCAGCCACACAGAGCATTTGACAACAGGAAGTGCCCAGGGAGCGGTCACCCAGCAGGTGTCGTCCCTGCCCACCTTGCATGTATCAATTGTTCTTTTTATTGCTATTATTTACAGGCCTTAGGCTTCACTTCCAGCGCTCTCTTGGTTTAACCTGAATACCGCTGCTTTGAGATACAGCCGTGTGTGTGAAACTCAGAAACACCTTTGGCGACAGGGCAAGCAGAGTTGGGAGGCAGTGATTTGCACAACAGAAGGGCTCGAGGGGGACTGCTGGGGGGAAGACAGCCTGCACAGAGCTCTGAGCTTGTCAGGGGCAGAGACCAAGTGACCTATCCCCTGTCCACCCACCTGTGTAACCATTCACCTGTACCACAAAGCATCTGTTTGGTGTGGCCTCTCCAGAAGTCCTCATGCGGCCCCCACTTACCCCACAACCCCCTATCACTGTGTTCTTTGAATGGGTGAGGAAGCTGCTTCAAGGCCATACAGCTCCATCTGTGCCCCGGCTTAGGGACCTCCACACTGGTCCTCCCCGTAGCAACTGGGCACTTTCAAATGATGGGGGGGGGGGGGAGTGACGCCTCCATTTGAATAACAACTGTGCCCATGGAGTGCGACATAATCGCACTTCCAGGAGTTCAAGTCAGTTCCCTTCCCCACAAATCCTGAAAGCTTTCCTCCCAGAAGCTAATGGTTTGGACCTGGGGTGGCCTCTGGGGCCCCATCTGCCAGCAGAGCCAGCGGGGTCAGTGCTGAGTGGACACAGGGCCTTTTCCTGGAAAGAGCACATCCCATCCACTGGAGTCTTGCACAGTTGTGTCTGGGAACAAAACCACATTTCCTGTGTTTATTGAAGCCGTGGTGTAGGATGAGCAGCAACTCCGGTCATCGTGGCCAGGCACATTCCAAGGGACCGGCCATCACAGGAAGGAAGTCCAGCAAGGGGGTGGAGGCACGGGATGGCAGTGCTCTGGTGGGGACCAGGTGGCAGCTTCCCTCGGGACCTGGGGTCAACGGTCATTTAAATAGGAGAAGGCAAGCGGAGACCAATGCCTCCTTTTTCTGAGGGAGGCTCACCCTGATAAGACTGAGTCCAAGATAGGAGTCCAGCACCTGTGAGGACTGCACACTCTGTAACGGAAGTGAGGCCCATACCATCACCACCATCATCACCACCAACATCATCTCCACCATCATCACCATCATCATCTTCATCACCATCACGACCACCACCACCATCATCATCACTGCAACCTGAGCCAGGATGAGACTAGGAGCTCCTCTGGTCCTCTCAGAGGGGTGGCAAGGGTCCAAGGACTTGGGGCATATTCTGCTGCTTTGCCAGGCCATTAGCAAGAAGCTGTCTGGGAGGCAGAGCAGCTGGCACTCTGGGATGTGGGCACTGCAAGCAGCAGCTTCACCCCCCGCACCGATGCTCTCGGGGCAGGCACCGGCCATCCTCGCTTGGACGGAGGAACAGAGGCCCGCCAAATGCAGGAAGCAGATCTCACAGTCACTGGGACCAGAGAGAGGGTGCTGCCGGCCCTGCGTCCCGCCTGATGAGGTGACCGAGGCTGGTCTGGCTGATCTGTGTGCAAGGTGTCTCACCTCCCTGCCCCTCTTCACTGTCCCTGCGCTTCCCTGTGTGAGCACGGCTGAGCTGGGCTGGTCTGTGGGCTCTGTGTCGGGAGTGAAAGCCTGGGTGGACACTCAGACAGGGTGCTCTGTGTGGGCTGAGGCTCAGCTCCACCTTGGACAAGTTCAAGGGACCTGGGGAGCAGTAAATGTTCAGGGAGTGGCTAGCACCTCCTGGCACCCCCACCTCTCCCTTCACCATGCTCCTGTCCACCCAGGGCGTCCTCAGGCCCTAGGTCTGCAAGCTTCAGTCCAAAGGCAATGGAGCAAAGCTGACTAGGACACAATGGAGCCGTCCGTTGGAAACCTGGGCAGGTTTGAGTCCATCTCACATGGTGAACACCTGCTGACTTGTCCAAGCTGCCCAGCCACGGGCCACCATCTTGGAAGCAGACCTTCCAGCCGCAGCCACACTCAGTGGGGCCGCAGCTGGCGCTCCTTGCTGAACTCTGCATCTTCTCCTGTGTAGGGGACTCTAGGTGCTGTCTTGGGTGTGACTAGATCGCCCTGCAGACCCTGTGTGCCCTTGAGGTGGGGCCGGATGTTGCTGTGAGATCATGGCTGTCTGCTGAGTGGAGAGGCCCTCCCTCCCCACACGGAACATGCCAGCCCCTCACCGTGACCTCCTGGCTCCATGCCTCATCGTAAAAGATGGCCTTTCTGTCAGCAAGCTGCTGCTCACGGCAGCCCCGCCCCCAGCCCCTTGCATCCCCCTCCAAGTTCCCAGGGAACAGACACCCGGACGCCGAGCCCAGGCCCAGGGTGTCCTCCTGGGGAGGCTGGGCACAGGGCCAGGCTGTGGCCACCATGGGGGTGGGGGACACATCGGCCGCTGCTGCGGGGGTGGCGAGGGTGAAGTGGGGGAGAGAGGCCCATGAATAATGCCTGACCTTTCTTCTCCATGTTTGGGTGAACGTAAGCCTGTTTACAATAAACCCGGGGAGATTTTTCATCCTTCCAAATGGAACAAGGGTTATGTAAGCACAGAGACCTCGGCTCGGTGAACACCTGCTCCGGGGGGCCATGCGGCAGGGGTGGGGGAGAAGCCCTGCGCTTGACTCACGATCAAGTTCGTGATGACAGGGTTTATTCAGGCACAAGGGTGCTGGCAAGGGCGGCCAGCTCCCACCCCTGAGGCTTCAGATCTGGCCACACGTGAGGGGGCTGCCTTTGAGCCTCCACCATGTGCCCTGCCCAGGTCAAGTCCAGCACATGGCCTTGGCTGCCACGGGGCTGTTGCCGGTTTTTGCTTCAGGCTTACTCTGCAAACCCTGCATTTAAGGGGGTGTTCTGCTCGGCAACTGAGGGACCTGTGTCTCATCTCTGTGTCCCTACCTGCCGTGGACTCCCTGCTCTGGCTCCCGACTCCAGCTGCCTGCTACTGCAGTCTCTGGGTGGTGGCAGTACTGGCCAGTGACGGCCCGGGGCCTTCCTGCATGACACGTGGAGGCCTGGGGCCAGGCTGCCTGCCGCCCAGGGCATCTGGGAAATGAACAGGCAGTCACAGACCTAAGGAGCACCACGGGCCGGAGCAGAACACATGGGGTCAAAACTCAGAGCCACAGCTTCTCCCACCTCTCAAAAAAACAAAAAACAAAAAACAACAAAAAACAAAAAAAAAACCCGCAAGACAAACATCTGGGTTTTCGAAAGTTCCAGGCGTTGCTGTGCCTCTCGGGCTGCAGCAGCCCCGAGATGGGGCCAGACCTGGCTTTGCATGGCCGCCGAGTCCCTACCCTGTGTCCATCTGTCCTCTGTGGATCCCGCTCCGAACCCCGAGACTGAAGACATCAATACATGCACTGGCTTGCTTGCTCGTCCATCCATTGGTTGTATTTAGCATAAATAGAAAAATGAGTGATATATTTGTCAATACAATTCCTAATATACAAACTTAGAGAAAGCTGTTTGGTACCGTGCGTGGGAGCTGTGCGCATCTCCCCTTAGCACACAGTAGGTGCTTGGGAAGTGTTAGCTGGGAGGCTCTGCTGGGAAGCCTGTCCTCCCACTCCCTCTGAGGGGCTGGAGCACGAGTCAGGGCAGCACTCAGTGCCCTTGCAGGAGGTGTGAGCCCAGGGGCACAGCTACTGACAGGCAGAGCCAGAGCCCAATCCCGTGAGCTACGGCCTGGCTCTGCCCATGCCCGGGGCATGCCCGCGCTCAGCACCCCCTGCTCCTCCCCTCCCACTCTCCCAGTGTCATCCACTCCGTTCCCCTCCCGCCTAGTGCTGCCCTGCTCGCGCTCCTTCCTGCCCCTGCTGTCCTGCACATCTGTCCCTGGCTCCCTGCTGCCTGCCACGGCTGGCCAGGTGGCAGCACTGCCTGCGCTGGCCTCTGTGCCACTCTTTTGCTCCCGGGCACTCTGCCCTGGCTGCTGGCTGCCTCGGGGCCCCTCCGCAGCAGCCTGCCTGGCTTGCTTTCACTCCCTTCCTGTCTTTCCCAGCAGGAGACAGCTTTCACTCCACAGAGGAGCGTGCAGGAGGCCCTGGTGGGCAGCTGCTTCTGCTTCTGAGGCTGGGGGACTTCGGGAAGGAGAGGGGCTGCAGGCCAGGGAAGCGGGTGTCATCTTGTGGGGGACACCCTAACCCTATCCCCACCTGCCAGCGACCAGGGCACCAGCCTTGGCACCCCCAGGGCAGAGCCCTGAACTGGTGAGGTCCTTGCCTGACGCCCCCTTCTCTCTGCGTCCAGCCCCGACCACCCTGCCTGGGTGCTTGCTTCCTCCCCTCCGGGTGGACTGTGCTCCCAGCACTGCCCACTGCCTTGCAGCTGACTTTTTTACACCTGTGCCTTCTGAGAATGAAGTCCTGGGGGCAGGGACTCTGGGTCTTCACCCGTTTCATTTTTGAGAACACTCGTACCTGCCATGGAAAGCAAAGCGCTGTGACCTGCACACCCCTGGGGGCAGCCACCCTGGGGGTCAGCAGCCGAGTGCACCCCAGAGCCGGCTGAGCTTAGCGACACAGGCGCTGCACTGGGAGTGGGTGCCTGTGGAGGCAGGGGGCTTAGGTCCGCCACCCCACCCCAGGCTCCCTGCACGTCCATGTCACAGACAGGAAGAAGGCGAGGGGGCACCGGCTGAAGACGGAGGAACTCGTTCTTCCTGCGAAAGCCCATGTCCAGGGTGGTCCTTTGTGTACTGCTGGCGGCAGCTGGGGTTCCTGGGCCTTGGAGGGTGGGGTGCAGCCGGCCAGGGAGGACTGCTTCCGCTCTGGGGGAGGCGGCGTGGAACCGGGGCTCAGGTCACTGCCAAGCACAGTGCCTGCCGAGGGTGCTCCCTGGGTCCTGTTCTGCAGAGCGGTTATTAACGCCTGGGGTTTCATAAATTCTTTCAATTAAGAAGCGGCAGTATGTGTCTGTTCTCTGTAACTTGTGAGGGCTCCCCACGCAGCTGTTTAGCCCCATTGGAAATCAATGTTTTCACGACCCTCAACCTGCCCTGCCAGTAAACCCCTGCGGGTCGCTCCCCAGGATGAAAACGGTAAGAGCAAAACTGAGCAACCTGGGCTGGGGTTAATGTCTGAGGGAGACGATACGACTTCACGGAACTCAGCTCACCAGTGGCCGCTGCCTGCGGCATGAAGCCACACACATGTCCGGCCACGAGGGGCTCCCCTGCGTGTCACCACTGGGTCCTTGGCCAGACCACAGGGCCCTGCACGCCGCACAGCAGGCGTCTGGTGTGGCTGCAGCAGCTTCTGGCGCTCCCTGGACCACTGGATGCCTAGTGGTCAGGAGGAGTTGGTGTTCCTGGTCGCCTGGCATTTTCCTATCAGGCCTCTTGTCTCTACAGCAAAACACGAGCTGATGGGAGTGGGGGTACTGTACCTGGAACCCTCCTCCTTGCCGTCCTTGGGCTCCAGCCTGAGCTGCCCCGGGAATGGTGAGCAGGTGGCTGAGCGAGTCAGGGCAGTGTGGGTCTGTGGCCACTGGGGCTGAATCCTGCAGGGAATTCCAAGGACCCCCAGTGTGTCACAGCTCGGGGGAGACCACTGTGTGAGGATTGCTCCCGCATCAGCTGTGGTACCCAGTGGCCATAGCGGGTGAGGGAAGGGGCGCAGGGAGAGACCCAGGGCCCAGAGCTGCAGATTATCTAAATTCCCAGAAGATGTAATGCTGAGAGGATTGGGGGGTGGCTGGTGGCCCCCCACGGGGATCTACTCACTAATGACTCCTGAGGGGGTGAGGTGCTTAGAGGTACCCCATGCCCTCAGTGCCGCCCTGGACAGGGCTGGCCAGGGAAGTCATGGCTTGGCCATTGCTGGCAGGCTCTGTCCCCAGCCCCATGTCATCATGGGCCTTGGCCTAGGTCAGCGGGGCCCTAGAGATACTCGTGTGCTCAGCCTCAAAGGGGCTCCTGGGGGTAGCAAATGCTTTGGTCTGCTCTTTGACCCCCTAAGCATTCTCTGAGCTTTCTCAAAGCTGCGTGTTCGTTCTGTGATCAGGGCTAGCCCATGGTGCCAGGAGTTAGCTTCTAGCTCCTGGAACCTTTCGGAAGCATCCTGAGCTCGTGGTGTCTTGTCTGGGTGCAGCTGGTGATGAGAGCCAGTCCCTCAGCATTGTGTGTTACAGTTCCTCAACTTTAAGATAGGGGTGTGGCTACGCCCCCCCTTCTGCGTTTAAAACGTCCTGTCACAGCTACGCTTCTTCTCAGCCAACCTCTGAATTCAAACGCCTTCTATAAGGCCCAGGAGACTGGGGGGCATAAACAGGAACACCACACTATGTCAAATGTCTTATTTTGGGCAGCCACAGGGCGGCCTGCACCTGCTCCTCGAAGCTGGGTATTTTTAGACCGTTTGCAGCCCATGTTCACCGAATCCTAGTCTTTCCAGTCCCCGTACCTGAGGTGTGGATGTGAAGTTACAACAGGAAGTCTTTGATTTGGGAAACTTCTCGTGTTTGAAGTTGCCCCAACAAGGGCTGGCTTGCTTGAAAGGAATGTCACATTCTCCACGCGGGGGCCGGCACCCATGTCTTCCTTCACACAGGAGGGGCACGTCTGTGTGCTAGCAGTGAGGAAGCGCCTGCCTCCTGGAGGAAGCCATGTCTGGGCCTGAAGGGACCGCCCTGCTGGGCACCTATCCCTGCCCCGGGCAGGAGGGGAGGGTACGGGGACGTGGAGCCTCTGTCTGCAGCCAGCAGGGCACAGTTGCTGCCAGCTTGCTGTCCCCATGCATGTCTGGGGGGTTGTGTGTCCCCCATCCTGCCTCTATCTGAGCAGGGTTTATTGTGGTCATCTCTGCGGCCCCGGGCCTGGGCCTACACTCTGGGCACCATCTGGACACAGAGCCATCAGGCCAAACCCTTCCTGAGCTGCCAACCGCAGAGCCTGCCCTAACCCTGAGTGGCTCCGAATGAGCCTATTCAGCAGCAGTAAGGTAAGCGTGGGGTGACGGGTGCAATGTGGCTGGTGTCCTGCTGAGGAGGAGGGGGTCCAGAGGCACAGGGGAGCAGCGTGGGGGAGGAGCGTGGCCATCAGGTGAGGCACCTGCCACTCCGAACGCCAGCAGCTAGCGGCAGCTGAGACGCAGGTGTGGGCCAGCTCCGACACTTTCAACTTTGGGGCTCCAGCCTTAAGGAGACGATTTCCTGTTGTCCAGGTGGAGTATGCAGGGCCTTGTCACAGCCACCCTTGCAAGCAACGGACACGAAGTACGGAGGACTGTTTAAGGCCATGACACTGCAGGATGGTTGGCCTACAGCACTGGCCACCTGAAACCGTCCCTCCCAGACTGTGACTGGGTTAGGGTTAGACAGTTGCTGCGATGAGCTCCTTCAGCCTCAGCTGCCCGCCCCGGGGAAGTGGAGACGTGGGAAGTCTCCCTGCTCACTGCCAGTCCCCGGGGAAGTGGAGACGTGGGCAGCACCTCAGAAACAAGGGTGGGATCCCCTGCATGCCTGGGAACTGGAGGGAAGGCCCCAGTGATGCGTTTCCTGAGCGAGCCAGGCCTGGAAAAACAGGAAAGTTAGCGCCGCTGAGATTTTATGAGCCCCCGCATGAGGGTTTAGAGGATGGGGATGAAAAGCGAAACAATGTGTGTGGATTGTTGGGCCCCAGGCAGGCCGTGTGCTTTTGCACTCAGACAGGCACAATCGGACGGCTGCTGGAGTGCAGGCCCAGGCCCGGGCTGCAGAGATGACCTTGGTGGATCTACACCCCACCGGTGATGTGACAGGCTCCTGTTCCCTATGATGCCACTGGTGTGACTGCTTGTGGCAACGTGGCAAACCCTGGTGACTCAGCAGGTGTCAAGGCCCACAGTGGAGGAATGTGACATGTGTCAGTCTCAGAGCGAGCTCGCCTGGGATTGTGCCACAGCCCCCTCCAGCCACAGAAGGTCAAAGATTAAAACGATTTTCTCATGCACTCTCCCCTGCCCCCAGTGTCAGCGTTACGTGCGTTCGGCTAGACAGAACATGGAAGTCTGCAAAACCCTGCCTTCTGCAAAAGGATGTGAGCTGGCGGCCAGTGGGCCAGCTTTGCCCCTCGTAAATACCTCCCCTTCCCGTTAGGGGCCCTGCGGTAAGGGCCTGGGCTGGGCCTTCCAGCTGCTGAGCAGCCAGGACCCCAGGGTCAGCTGCCCATCCAGGCCAGTCCCAGGCAGTCAGAGGGGAAGGAGCGTGAATCTCATTGTCCTGGTCACTCCCTGGCCACCACAAGCGAGGGACACAGCCATTGGTGGGTGAAGACTGGCGGGTGCTCAGGGGGAGGCTGAGTGCTGATCCAGACCTGTGCCAGGCCAGGTGGGGGCTGTTCCTTCTCCCTTGTCCATCTCCCCACCCAGGCTGGTGCTGCCGCTTCAGTCCACCCTCCTCCCCCACTGCCACCTGAACCCCCAGATTGCATCACTCAGGCCCTGTGTGCCAGAGCTGCAGCGGGGGCAGTGGGGCAGGCTAGCAACTCCTGGTGTTCTGGCAGGTCTGCAGGCACAGGGTTTTCACCCCAGTTGCCATGCAGATGCCCTCTGAGTGCCTTCAGGGACCCCTGCTCATCACTGCTCCCATGACGGCGCCTCCAGGGCCTGTGGAAGAGGAGAATCAAGTGGGCTTCCAGGCGCAGAAGCCTCGGGCCTGATCCCCAGCTGGGAGCAGGGAGAGAAGCCCGCCAGGAGAGCCCTGCCTGAACACAGCTGGTCTCTTCCAGAACACGCACCTGACAACCCAACAGCAAATCCTGCCAGAGAGCCTGGAAGCACAGGGGTGCCTTACCCCTGCCTGTCCCCTGAGCCCATCTGGCTGGCGTTGCCCATGCACTGCTGGCTGGGTGTTTCTGAATGGCGCTGAAGGTCACAGTCTAGGACCAAGGTGTGCGCAAGGCTGCTCTCTTCTCCCCATGCCCTCACATGCCCGTCCCTCTGGGCATGCTATGCCTGCTCTGCACCTGCGGACTCAGGTGTGTTGGATTAGGGTCACTCCAGAGACTTGGTGTTTGCCATGCTCTCCTCTGAGAAGGCTCCATCCCCAGCTATAGCCCCATTCTGGGCGCCAGGCGACAGGACTTCAGCAGTGTTTTGGGGCTAGAGAGTGGGCAAGGCACGGCCTGCACAGCTACACTGGCTGTGCCACGTCATCTCTCTCCTGTGTGTTACCACAAGTTCCTAAGGGGTTCCGGGGCCCGCCTGCCCCTCACTTCAAGTCTCCTCTGTCCAGAGTCTGTTCTGTTTCAGTGTCACTGGCCCTGCTGTCCTCCTGCCACCTCCTCTGTCCCCCAGGTTGGCTCCTCTGCAGCTACCCGATCTCCTTAATGTGCTCAGTCCACCCCACCAGGCCTATGCACCTGCTCTTCCCTCAGCCCCCTCCCCCTTGGCTCTGCCCATCATCTTCTCCATCAGTCAGGTGCTCAACCTCGGCCTGCCTCCAACCTGACTCTCTTATCCCGTTTCCTGCTGCAGTGTCAGCCTATTTCCTTGATGCTCCTCTGCCCGATGCTGTGTTATGCTGACCACTTAGCTTACTGCCCGCCTCTCTGGGCAGGGATCTTGGCTTCTCCACTGATAACTGCCTGGGTCGTTGCCAGGCAGCCCAGGCAGACGTGAGGCGTGCTCCCTAACGGCAGTGTGTGCCGAGCCTGGGAGGTCCTGGCAGTAGCCGTCGCTCAACAGAGGCCGCAGCTGCCCCTCAGCCAGCATGGCAGTCTTCCTTAAATGTCTGTAGCCCCAGCCCTCCCCTTCCTTCTGTGGCCCCTCCTTCCCCCCGGAAGGTGGAAACCAGAGGGGTCTGTCTCCACTGAGCTTTGTTGCTTTATCTAGTGACCCAGCTGCAGGCTGTCTGGAGATCACAGCTGGTGCGGAGAAGGGCGCCCTTACCACACTACGCGCCCTCGCGGGGACAGCCACCAGGTGAGACTGTGTCCTGGGATGGCGGCACGGACAGAGGCTGTGCTCGGCAGGGACTTGGATAGAAGGAAGTCAGCTTGCAAAGATGGAGATAGGCTGCCACAGAACCCAGGGAAAACGTCCAGGAGTTTGGGGTTTCACAGGCAGACCCCCAAGCCCAGCTGCCACTTATTCCCTGTGGCTTACCTCTCTAAGCTCCACTGGTTATCTGTGGAAAGTGAGTCATGTCTGGGCTGGAGATGAGGCCGAGAGGAGCCACACGTGGCACAGAGGAGCCACACGTGGCACCGAGGAACCACAGTGGCCGAGAGGAGCCACAGTGGCCGAGAGGAGCCACATGAACAGGCCTTCTGGATGTGCTTCTGCGCTGTGAACTGAAGCAGCACATGGGCGGGGTTGTGTTAGGGCCCGATGTGAACTGGGCACGAGAGGACCCAACAGGGACCCTGGCACTGGGGTGGATCTGGCCGTGAGCTTTCTCAGTGCCACTGTACAAGGAAGTCAGATGATATTGAAATTGATAGTGCCTGTCAAGAGAAAAGCGAAACCAGCACACGGAGGACCACAGCTGTTTCTGATAGCGTGAAATTTCTCCCCTGGGGTTTGTAAACATATAAGTATGATTAAAAAACACTGGAAACAATTGCAGTGCTGAGCACTGGAGTGTGTTGGAGTCAAAGTGAATCCATGGATCATCCCAAGATAAGGGATTTGTCTCTGCAGCAGGGCACACAGGCAGTGAACAGCTGCCTTCACAAGTGGCTGAAGCAACCTCAGCTGTTGGTCAGAGTTCACCCCTCCACGTGAAGCTTGGAAAAGAAGCTTCTCTGGTCATTGAGGAAGTTCTGCTGGGGCTGTGGGCTCCCTGTGGGTCACCCCACCCCGGGCAGGACTGCTTTCTGCTGGCCCAGGTATTTCTTTCCTGACGTCTGGTCATTGAGGAAGTTCTGCTGGGGCTGTGGGCTCCCTGTGGGTCACCCCACCCTGGGCAGGACTGCTTTCTGCTGGCCCAGGTATTTCTTTCCTGACGTCTGGTCATTGAGGAAGTTCTGCTGGGGCTGTGGGCTCCCTGTGGGTCACCCCACCCCGGGCAGGACTGCTTTCTGCTGGCCCAGGTATTTCTTTCCTGACGTCTGGTCATTGTTCTGCGCAGTTGGTTCTAGGGGCATCCCCAGGTGCCTGGGCATGACCAGGAGCCTGCTGCTTGGGTATGTTCTCTTTGGCTGTGTGGGAAAGTGCCAGTTGGGTGCCAGGGGTACAGAGGCCTGCCCTCCAGGGCCTGAGTGCGTGTGGAACCTTGCACCTCCTCCCCAGCTAATGCCAAGCTTTGTGCATCCTTAGAGGACGTGAAAAGCGGCAGCGCCATGGACCACCTGCAGCTCGTTACCTGGGAGGCGGGTGCTGGCTCTGCTCCCTAGGCCTGGGGCTGCGGGTGCTCAGGAACACCCAAGCTGCTCCTGATCACTGGCAGACAGAGCAGAAGGTGGCTGTGCCCTCTCCCCTCCTCCAGTGTGATGCCTCCCAGGTGTATTCTCAAGGCCCAGGAGGCTTCCAGGGGCTGGAGCTCCTGATACCAGGCCAGGCCCTCTGTTGACTGGAGCCCTTCCTTGCCTCACTTCTCCACCTGCCCAGGAGTTTTCACTGGCTCAGCTCTGCCTTGCCTCAAGGTCTGTGTCCACATCTGACAAGTAACAGTTGCACAGTCAACAAATGAGTTGATGGATGGTGGGTGGAAGGAAGAAAGAAGGGAAGGATGGTACCCGAGTGAAGGAAAGGATGGATAGAGGAAATAAACATGAATAGTGATGAATAGATGGAAGATTGATGGACAGGTGGGTAATGGATGAATGGACAGACAGGTGGATGGGTGGGTGGGTGGATGAATACATGGGTGGCTTTACAGAAGGAAGCCAGCTCAGCCTGGAGACCTGCACCCTCAGTCAAGCTCTGCAGGCTCCCTGTCCCCTGTAGCCCAGACAGGAGCTGGAGTCCCCTGCGACACAGTGACTGGGAGCCTCTGTGGGCAGCAGGAGGGCAGGGCTGACAGAGCCAGGGAGAGGCCCAGCACCGCATGGTGGCGGCATCCCAGCAGCTGTTTCCAGAGTCATGCCCCTTGCTGGCCGGGTCTTCATTTCAGGAACTCATCTAGACTGCGCATAGGTGGACATGGAGCAGGCCCCCACAGAACTTGCCACGCCCGGGACCACAGGAAATCCCCAGAGCAGACACATGACAAAGTGCCTGCAGAATCCTGTGGGAGCCACAGAGAGCCGGCTGCCACCGTGGTGCTGGGCCCAGGGGCCAAGGATGGTGAGGCCTGGCGGACTGGACAGCACAGACAGCATCCTAACGGTGCAGCCTCCACAAGCTCCCGGCCTCAGAACCGCAGGCACCTGCTGTGTGTCCAGCAGCCCACAGGGAGCTGAGGGGCGTCAGACCTCTGCCGAGTCAGTGCTTGCTGGGAGCAGGGCTCCAGGTCCACAGGGTCTGGGCCGAGCCCGTTGTCCTTCACAGCAAATGTCCGGACAAGGCCTGACCTCACTGCTCCTGATCCCCTGGATTTTAGGAGCCTTTGGGATTCGGCACAGCCATTCGTCGACAGCCTGCCTTGCCACCAGCTCAGCCTGCAGGCAGCTCTGTGACATCTCAGAGTCTCCCTGGCTGGATTAGCTCTGGGCAGCTGGATGGCTCTGCTGACCCAAACTCAGGCCTCGGAGCTTCACAGGAGGAGCATGAAGCGCCAGAGCCAAGAACAGCCAGAGACACCACGCCCCAGCACGAGGCGCACTCCGAGAGCAGAGACTCGTTAGGGAGAAAGGAGAGACAAGCAAACCCAGTGGGAGCTCCAGGCAGCAGTGATGTGTGATTCTTCAGTTCTCACTATGGGTTACGTCTGAGGATATGACCTCTCTTTGCTCTGCCTTCTATCTTGCTGCCAGAAATGTGGATGTGATGGCTGGAGTTCAGGCAGCCCTCTTGGACCACAAAGGAGGAGTTAAAGGCAGGCCCAGACCTCTTTCAGCTCCATGAAAGCCCAGCTCTGGGGTGAGTCCCATTTTTATGCTAAAGCTGCCATCTGTTGCTTTTGTTTTTAGCACGCAGTGGGACCCAATCCCCATGACACAGCTCCAACTCCTCAATGACCTCACCCAAGTCCGTTCAAGATCCTCTCTTGCGCAGTGTGAGCCCAAGAGCCCAGCGGTGTCCCTCGGCCGGGTGCCGTGCCGGGTCTGGGGCGGAGAGCTTGGCGGACAGTCCTCTGGACGCTGCTGTGCGGAATGGGGCAAGCCAAGGGTGCTGGGTCCCAACTCCTTCAGCAGCAGGTGGAAGGACGCCATGACATTCTGGTGCTTTTCCACTTTGCTGGAGCTGGGATTTATGCCTCGTTCTTCGGGATGAGGGTGGCCGTGGACTGGGCACCTGGGCAGCGCCCGGGAGGGAGCCATGTGGGATTCATTCCCACCCTGCGGTCCCGCCGTTTAAACAGATGTCAGGGGGGCAGCAAGCACGGCGGGAGGAACACATCAGTGTAAATTATTGCATCTGAAAAGAGGGAGGATCGTAAAAATGTTCAAAGAGAAAGTGAGTATTTATGGTCTGAGTTGCTGGTAATGCTGTCTTCCATTCGCCGCCCGTGGGAGGTGATTGGCGTCTCCTGCATGGCAGCTGCTGTCCCCTCCGTGCTTTGGCTTCCGGGCGGCCCGGGGTCTCCCTTTCCCCGGAGCCCCACACTCTTGCTTTGGGAAGGTTTTCTCTGCAGTGGGCAGAGGCAAAACCTCATGGCCAACCTGGGGCATGTGGCATCCCGACTGGGCAGGGACAGGGCACCCGCTGCACAGAGGAAGAGGCTGGTCTGGCTTTAGGCCCATGTGGCATCTGGAAAGTGATGCTGCTGCTTGTCTCTCGTAGCCCAGACTTGGGGTCCCTAGTTGCTAAGACACGGCGACTCCCTGGTCTGTGCCACTGCTTGGCTCAGTACCCTGGGCGCTGCTTCTGCTGCTCATGCCACCACTCCTTCAGCCCTGCCCTCTCTGGCGACACCAACCCCCCATCCCCGTCAGAAATCCCACCTGTACCTCCCTCTACCCTGACCTCTCCCAGGACCACCGTGCGCTTGGGCTGGGGGTGGTGATGGAAAGGGCGGATGTCACCAGGGTTGGCTGGGAGAGTGCAGGGGCAGGATGGGGGTCAGGTGGGCATCACCTAGGCTGCGAACACCTCCCGGGTGTGTGCCCTTGCACATGTGGGGGACTGACATGTCAGTGTAGGTCCCGGGCTGCACAGCTCTGGGTAAACGTGGCCAGAACCGTCCAGTGCACCGTGGGGGTGGCCCAGTTGCCCCCATACTTGAGCTCGCTCTTCCTGGTGCCAAGGTCTGCCAGGGCCTGCCTCCTTCTGCAGTCCAGGCCTTCCACTGCAATCGGGAGACTGTGGCTGAGGACGTGGACGGGGGGCTGGGCCCAGCACTGGCAGCTGGTTAGAAACAAAAGGGGAAATTAAGTCGCCACAAGCACCCTGCCCCGGAGCCTTGCTGGGGACTGACCCCATTGGGTGAATGTGGGGGCAGCTCCCCCATCACCTCCATTGCCCCCAGAGCCGTTGATGTCCTTCAAATGCAGGAGCAAACCTGCGTACGTGACAGTGGCTGCCTGGCTTCGGAGACCCCACCGACTGGGTGTGGATAGCACTTCGCTCTGTCACAAGAATGCACCGCAGAGCCCGCTCTTAGCCCAGTGTCACAGCAGACTTGGATACAGGCCCTGGCGTGTACCAGCAAGCTGGCGGCTCTTGGAGCAGCTGAACCCATGGGCGGCTCTCTCTCCCCTGACAGTGAAATCCACAGTTCAGTGCCCCTGACCCCACTCCCTGGGGATGCAGCCACTTCCCGGGTCCCCAAGTCGTGCATGGCAGCTTTATAGGCCACCCATGCCCACGAGAGGACCTTGGTCAGCACGCTTTGTTGGCCTCAGTCTGGGTGGCGGCAGCCTCCACACACTCCTGTCTGAGACCTGTGGAGGCCAAGGGGCGGGGAGACACCCGGGTCCCTGAAGGGGCTGTGGCCAGGCAGCTTGCTGCAGGGAAGCCTGGAGGCAGGATACTGGATTGCTGGCATGTTCCCAGCCCCTGCCCGGGCTGTGCTCTTGTGGCTTTCAAGGTGTGTAAAAGCGCCTTTTGCTCGCAGCCTCAGTTCTGCTGCCTAAAATAATAGTCCAGGATGCTGGCGCGGGAATGGCCGCTTCCTGTGAGTGTTCGGCTCTCATTCTCCCAAAAATAGCAGCGAGGCTGCTGACACCTGCGCTCGCCGGCACTCGGCAGGGGGATGAATGGGCCGCCCTCCAAGTGGACCCCTCTGACCTCATCCGTGAGTCAGAGAACTCAGAAAGTTGCTGGTGAATCCAAACCTTGCTCATCACGGTGTCCCGTGATGACCATTGTATCCCCCAGGCTGCCCGCGGGGCTACTTGCAAAGGGGGACCCCCTCACTTCCGGGGACCCCCACCGGTGACTGCTGAGGAGGCTCAGGTGGGTTTCTGCAGATAAGACATCAGGATGACAGGACCCAGCTGGGTGAGGAGCGGGCTGACTGCCCTGAGAACCAGCAGTCCGCAGGGGTGTGAGATGGGAGGGGGCGGTAGGCCTGGTGCCACTGACTCCAGCCCGTCTACACCCGTGGAGGAGCTTCCCAGTGGCCCTCCGTGGCAGGGGAAGGTGAGATGAGGTGAAGACAAGGGGACTCGAGAGGTGGGATCCAAGCTCTGGCCTCTCTGGACTCTTCAAGGGAAGGGGCGTTGGCTGGAGTCAGGGTTCTGCTGCAGCGCCACCCCAGGACATGCGGGAGGCGCTCTCTGAGGGCAGGTTGGAAGTCCAGCGGCCTGCAGCCTCCAGCCCTCTCCCCCTCACCTCTCTCCTGCATCCTGGAGCTTGGCACATGCTCACGCAGTGTCACTTTGTGTGTGAGTGATTGATGCCTGTGGTTAAACAGCCAAATGTGGAAGAGAGTTTGTGGCAAAAAGTGATTGGCCCCAGCTTCTGCCCCCAGGGTGGGCATGCCCAGGGCTGTGTCCATGCTCCCGGATCCCGGGGCTGAGGGGCCACTCGGCAGGCTGGCTGGTGACACAGTCAGGCTGGCTGGTGATGCTCCCAACTCCCATTGTTCTGTGAGGGGTGGCCCATGAGGAAAGTGGCCGCTCCAGAGATGGCTCACACACAGAGTTCCCTCACAAGCACCAGCCCCTTGAGCTGCTGATGTGCGCCTGAACCTGTGTCCAGGGCGGCACCGGCGGGCTGGCCGTTTGGGTTCCAAGCTCGTGCTGTCCCAGGGCCATGATGAGAGCCCAGGCGTGGACTCTAATTCAGGCCTAGGGTTGACAATGGGCTTTTCATTTGCAAGTGGGAAAAATCATAGCGCCCAGTGGCACTCTGGGCAGTGTTCCAGACAGTGGTGGAGGGTTCATGGAGGAACGAATAAGCAATCTATAGGTGAACGTGTATGTATGTAATATTACAATTACTATTAATATTGTTAAATATTACACTTATCACAATATGATTATAGTATGTAATGTATAATACATAATTAATTATAACACAATTATATAATTACATACTATAATTATGTACTAATTGCATATGAGTATAGTATATAATTATATATTTATACATAAAATTATATCATATAATTATATATAGCATATATAGCATATAGAATTGTATAATCTATGTCATATAATCTATATCATGATATATTTCATAATTAATAATCATATATATTTATTAGTTATATGCAATCTATGATATATATATGATTCATTATAAACATGGAAGATTCCATCAATGTATATGATTATAAAATTATAAAAATTATCACAATTATATTATTGGCTAAAAATAAGCAAAATAGAACAGGATCCCTGCGGTGATGAAATGGGTAGAGACCATGAGAGTCCTGTTGCTATTGTGCAGTGTGTTGTTAAATGAGTCCCATGCAACACAGTGGCCTCCACCCAGTGTCCTGTCCGTCTCTCCACCCAGTGTCCTGTCCGTCTCTCCACCCAGTGTCCTGTCCTTCTCTCCACCCAGTGTCCTGTCCGTCTCTCCACCCAGTGTCCTGTCCGTCTCTCCACCCAGTGTCCTGTCCTTCTCTCCACCCACAGTGTCCTGTCCGTCTTGCATCTGTCTTTGTGTCTTAGCACCCACCATCGCTGTCTACTACACTGGGGTTGGGCATCAAGGGGAAGCAGACACGAAAGCAGAACTTCACCTGAAGGCGAAAATAAATCCTGTGTCCCTCTGAGTGAGTCTTTGAGGGGTCACCTGGCCTTCAGGGGAAGCTGCGTGCCTGTGCAACCCTGTAAAACTCAGGCCACAGCCTTAGCACTCCAGTTGTGCTCGCCTTTCTGTTAGCATATGTTAGCATATGTGGACGCAGGACGGGCCGCCTCCTGTGCTCCCTTTGCACCCTGACCCAGGAACAGACCATGCCTGGAATTCCCAGATCAAGACTGTGCAGGCGGGCCGACACCTTGCATCCGTCAGGATCCCACATGGGCGCTGGTTCGTTTCCTGGCTGCTTCACTTCCCATCCAGCTTCCTGGCTGTGGCCTGGGAAAGCAGTCGAAGACAGCCCAAAGCCTTGGGACCCTGCACCTGTGTGGGAAACCTGGAGGAAGCTCCTGGCTCCTGACTCCTGGCCTCTGACTGGCTTCTAGTCATTGTGACCACTTGGGGAGTGAGCCAGAGGACAGCAGATCTTTCTCTCTGTATCTACTTCTCTCTGTAGGTCTGCCTTTCCAATCAATCAATCAATCAATGAATCTTAAAAAGACTGCAGTGAGAGCCATTAGGCCTGCAGAGAGTCAGTGTGTTACATCTTAGTCTCGCACAATGACACTGTGGTTGTTTCCCGATCTTAGACAGGTCTGAGTGGTTTTTTCTCAGTGGGGCTGAAGAGAATCAGACCCTGTGGGTGCTTGGACCACTCGAACGCTCCGTCACCGTCGTCAGCATCCTCACCACCATCCTCCCCATCCTTGCTTTTTTCTTTCTTCCCTGCCGCGGGGCTGGCACCCTGGCAGACGCCCTGGGGACCCTGCCGCGGGGCTGGCACCCTGGCAGACGCCCTGGGGACCCTGCCGCGGGGCTGGCACCCTGGCAGACGCCCTGGGGACCCTGCCGCGGGGCTGGCACCCTGGCAGACGCCCTGGGGACCCTGCCGCGGGGCTGGCACCCTGGCAGACGCCCTGGGGACCCTGCCGCGGGGCTGGCACCCTGGCAGACGCCCTGGGGACCCTGCCGCGGGGCTGGCACCCTGGCAGACGCCCTGGGGACCCTGCCGCGGGGCTGGCACCCTGGCAGACGCCCTGGGGACCCTGCCGCGGGGCTGGCACCCTGGCAGACGCCCTGGGGACCCTGCCGCGGGGCTGGCACCCTGGCAGACGCCCTGGGGACCCTGCCGCGGGGCTGGCACCCTGGCAGACGCCCTGGGGACCCTGCCGCAGGGGTGACTTGCATTGTTTGTGCTTTCTTCCCTCCCTCTCCGCCCTCTCCCACCTGCATGTGGCACCCAACAGTCCCCCGGCTGGCAGTTAGCTTAGCTCATGGAGGGTAACACACACACTGTGCCAACAGGGCTCTTTCCTTACTACTTCAATCATGTGTTCTCATACTCATTCAACAAACATTGATTTGAACAGCTCATGAGTGGTTGGCGTGATTCTGGGTACCAACAGGTCCGTGGCAGGAAAGCTGTAATTCCATCAGTGCCGGCCGTCATTGGAGTGACAAACCACTGCCAAACTGGCGACTGATAGCAGCACACACTTGTTATATTGGGCTTCTGAGGATCAGGGGCTGGGGTCCCGGCCCAGGGGTCTTCCAAGGCTGTGGTCCCACATCCCAGGATGGCGCCCTCCCTAGGGCTCTGGGCAGGTGTTCTCTCCAAGGCGCAGCCTGAACGTGCGCCCAGCAGCGAGTGGTGCCCAGAGGATGCCCCTGAGGCATTTGTGAGCTGGCAGTGACTTACGGCTTCTGGCCTACGCTCAAGTTAGTCTCTGACTACTAACAGCAGGACAGTGGGAGAATTGACAGAAACGCTTGAATGCCACCATGCTGGAGGGCTTGGGTGGGCGATGCTCTGGTGGCCACAGTGTATAACGACGGGGCTGATCCTGGCCAGTATAGTGCTCCAAGGACACTGGCTGCTGGTGCGGGCCTCCCGCGGTGTTCCAGTGTGCGTGGGGGGGGGGGGGTGGGGAACGGGGGAGGGGAAAGAAGGGGGATGTCACGTGGGACAGGAAGAAATAGGTAGAGAAGCGGCTCCGTGGTGGAGAGAGACAGAGGAGGGGGCGGCTTGTAGGGAGCAGAACAGGCCGAGAAAGTCCTCTTGCTTTGTGGGCCTCATTAGCTTACAAGACCTAGGGCAGTGTTTCCTCGTCACCTCCCAACCTCACCTCTTAATGGTCCCCTGCCCTCTGCACCTCCACCCTGCTCCCGCTAATGCCACCAAGCAACCAAGCCTCCAACATGGGAACCCCGTGGCAGGCAGCGTGGGCCAGGATTGTACAAGCTGAGCTACAGTAGGGCACCTGAGGGGTTGGCCAGCCTGCACGGGCTGTGGAGTGCCCGCTGAGGCTAGCCCAGCTCAGGCCCAGCCCTGCCCCGGAGGCTGCCTCCTCTCTGCATCCGTGTCCACCCACACACCTTGGGCGGGTCAGGCTGCCGCAGTCAAAGGCCACAGGCCAGGAGGCTTAGAAACAGGAAGCCTGTATCTCCTGCAACTCATGCGGCCTCGGCTCTTAGGCACTGACCAACCCCAAGGCCCCACCTCCCAACAACATCACGGGGCAGTCTTTAGCAGGTGGCCCGCAGGGAGCAGGAAAGGACCTTGGCTCCTTCTCCAGTCCCTGCTCCTGCAAGGCTGCCCGGTCAACCTCTGCTATCCGAGAACCCCACTTGGGGTGTCCTCTGTGCAACAGCCAATGGCCTCTGTGTCCTCAGGACAAAATGACAGAAGGAGAGGGGATACTGTCCTGAGGGCATGGTGGCCGGCAGGCCTGCCTGGCCTCTGTAGGCCCAGACAGACGTCCGCGAGGCCTCTCTGCTGGGAACTGCATGTTCTTGTGGGTTCTTCTGTGTTTCTTCAATTGATTTGTTTTCCTTGAAGACCTGCTGTCCCGTTGAAGGCATGTCAGAGGGAACTGCCCACGGAGGAGACGGCTGTCAGAGAGACCGCACACAGGTCTCATCGGCACAGCGAGACCAGGGTCCCCGCACCATTCAGAAATGCCGGGACTGCAGCCATTCTTTCTGGCAACATCTTTGTGGGATGCCAGGTGTGTGGCAGGGCCGTAGCTTCAAGATGGGCTCCTCCTGCTCCTCCGGCCCCTTCCTTTGCCATCCCATGATGCCAGGTGCCCTAGGAGCAGAGCCAGGATCTGCTGTGAGGAGCATGCCCTCCTTCGGGGGGAGGCCTGGTAGAGTCTCTGGGTCCAAAGCTGAAATCTCAGGCCACAGCTTGCCTGGAGAGTCGTCGGGGGTGTGTACACTCAGGCCACAGCTTGCCTGGAGAGTCCTCGGGGTGTGTACACTCAGGCCACAGCTTGCCTGGAGAGTCGTCGGGGGTGTGTACACTCAGGCCACAGCTTGCCTGGAGAGTCGTCGGGGGTGTGTACACTCAGGCCACAGCTTGCCTGGAGAGTCCTCGGGGTGTGTACACTCAGGCCACAGCTTGCCTGGAGAGTCGTCGGGGGTGTGTACACTCAGGCCACAGCTTGCCTGGAGAGTCGTCGGGGGTGTGTACACTCAGGCCACAGCTTGCCTGGAGAGTCGTCGGGGGTGTGTACACTCAGGCCACAGCTTGCCTGGAGAGTCGTCGGGGGTGTGTACACTCAGGCCACAGCTTGCCTGGAGAGTCGTCGGGGGTGTGTACACTCAGGCCACAGCTTGCCTGGAGAGTCCTCGGGGTGTGTACACTCAGGCCACAGCTTGCCTGGAGAGTCCTCGGGGGTGTGTACACTCAGGCCACAGCTTGCCTGGAGAGTCCTCGGGGTGTGTACACTCAGGCCACAGCTTGCCTGGAGAGTCCTCGGAGTGTGTACATTTTGCTGTCTTCTTTCCAAGCTGTAAAAGTTCAGCTAATGGAGAAGGTAGAGTTGAAGAACTGAAAAACAAAGCGACCCGTGGCAGGCCCAAGGAGAGGACCAGCGTTTCTTCCCTCCTTCCTGACAGAGGTTCCTGGAGTTTGTAACATGTCACCTGGGTGTCAAACAGCACACGTCAAACCCCAGGGGCCCCCGGCCAAATCGAGCAGCCTGGGAATGAAGTCAAGGAAGAGGAGGGACAGTAAAAGGCAGCTGGGGCCAGCGCACCAATCAATCGAATCAGCAGGAAGGAACCGAGCAAAAGCCAAGGTCTCCACTAAGCACTTAATAGGTTTCACTCTTCCTGATTCCTTACACACATGCTGCGAGGTGGGAACTCTCGCCCCTGCTCTGCTGGGGAAGAATCCGCGGCCCACCCGGGCCTCCGTCGGGCCAGGCCGGGCCATGCTCGGCCTTCTCCACAGGACCCAGCACGCAGTGGCTTGGAAGAGCAAGGGCCCCAACAGGTGCACGCCCTGGCCTGCCTGGGGGCTGCTGGTGACCATGAGATCCCTGGGATGAGGGTCATTTCTTGTACCTGGGGACTCCCTGGTACCTCAAAATTTCCCTCTCCCTGTTGGACGCCAGAAGTGCCATCGGCTCCAGCTTGTTGGCCAGGACTAGCCGTGTGTGCCAAGAAGTGCTGCCCTTGTCCCGAGCTCAGGTGCCTGGGCTGTGTGCAGCAGGGGGAAGCCGGGTCGGAGAGGACACAGTACAGCCAGTACAGCCAGCACCCATGTCCGCAGCCTTCTCCACCTGACGCCAGCTCACCTCCTGCCTTCCAAGCAAATGGGCTCCCGCAGGAGACACCGTTTCCATGGGGACACCCTAGGTCCTGCCCTCCTTGAACCCGGCAAACTCACTTCCCCAAGTGTTGCTGTGGGAGCCGAAGCTGCCTCTGGGGACTGTGGATCCTGGCCCAGCCTCACTGCACCCCTCTTGCCTGCCCTGGCACCATGCCCATGGACGCAGAGCTAGCTTCCTCCCAAACAGAACCCGAACTGCCAGACTTGGGGAGAATGGCTCCATGTGCTGGACTTGCACACATGTCGGGTCCCAGCTGATCTGTGCTGACAGGGAGCGCATCCGCCACAGACCACCGCCTGGTGGCTTCGCTTCCCGCTGGTGCGGGGTGGCCAGTCCCCCTGCTGCACAGCTGAGCTCCACACGGCCATGCCGGCGTCCAAGACCCTCCCCAGGCATCGTCCTACTCTGTTACCTCCTAGGGCCATTCCTTGTTGGCGTGATTGAACCTGGCCTGCGGGCCCTGTCCAGATCTCCAACAAGGGCACGAGAGAGGGAGGAGGGCAAGCAGGGGAGTGGTGGTGAGAAGGCACGCGCACGACCACAGCCAGCGGAAGCAGGGCATGGCGGCGGGCCTTCAGGTAAGTTTGGTTTCTCCAGGACCAAGAGAGGCCTCGGTGTCCTGCTGGTCACTCCGACTGGGATTCCTGCCACTCGACTCCAGCCCAGCAAGACGCCTCCCAGGCCCTGTGCTCACCATCCTGGCACCTCCCGGTGGCCGGGTCTGAACGCCATGGAATCCCACGGAATCCACAGGCTGGCGGAGCCTGGTGCCGCCCAGCCTTACCCCCACACACCGGGACCTCATTGTTCCTGAAAGACCCGTTCCCCATTTGCATGATTGATTACACGGGCATCGCTGAGGAATGGGACCAGGAAACCTGGGGCCCCGTTCCACCCCCGCTGATGAATAACCCCCTTTTCCAGCCCAGCCCTGGGGGAGCCGATGTGCAGGAATGCAAGGTGGCTGCCAGTCAGGGGCTATCTCCTGGCGCCCCCCCTGCATCCCACCGCCAACTCAAACACTCGGGCCCCCTTAGTGAATGTGCACCCAGATGTCCAGGGGCAAAAATAGAAGCGAGTCCAGCCAGGTCGGTGCCTGGGCCAGGGCTGCGGCGGGAGCCGGGGCGCTCAGTTGCCCGCAGCCTAGGGGACCAAGCGTGGGTGTGAGGGACCCAGGGCTGCTTGGGGAGGCCCCCTCACCAGCAAGCGGGATTTCGCATCTGACGAAAGGTGGGCACTCGGAGGGACTCCCCGTGAACCGTGCCTTCTGGAGTCATGCTGGACCCCTCGGAACATGGTTCTCCTGTTCCTTTAGGGAGCTTGTCTGTGTTCCCAGCACTCTAGGCTGAGTGTGTCTTCCTCCTGCTCAGTGGCTCCCTGGACTGTGTGCTCTCCTGCAGTACCCTCCTTCTGCTCCTCATTCCCTTCTGCCCAAACACCACCTCCCCCTGGAGGCCCTCCGAGATCTCCTGCCCCAACGCCCCAGGTGTATTCTGGGCAGACCCCTAACCAATGCACTCTGAACAGTTTTGTGGGAAGGAGGTCTGTCCCCAGGAAACAGGGGAGCATGGGAGGACATGAGGCTGGAGTGGCTCGGGGACGCAGGGCCCCGCAGGCCAGGCCCCGCATAGACACCTGCTCTGGTCCACGAGCTCATCCCAGACACTGAGCAGACACCGCCACGTGGCCAGGAACAAGACTCTGTGTTCCAAGGGGCATGTGGGCATGCACCGGCCAGCAGCCAGAAGGCAGTGCCAGGCTCCTGCTGGAGCTTTCCATGGCACGGTCAGGCCTGCACTGTTCCTGGAACATGAAGGATGGGGCCCTGACATTGGCCAGCTCTATGCCTGGGAGACTAGGGGTATCAGCCCAAGTTCAAAGACCTGCGTCAACTCTGGCAAGGTCCATGGGACAGAAGAGGGGGCAGTGGGGCCCAGCTGCCGGGCCTGCACAAGGCCATGAGACCCTGGGCCAGCATGCAAGCTCTCTGGGCATCTGCAACAGAGCTGGGGGTCTGCTTGAAGCAGGCCCTGGGGGAGGACGTGAACTCAGAGGGGAGGTAGCCATCACCAGAACTGAAGCTGGGAGGCGTTTCGGTGAGCAAGGGAACCACTCCCAGCAATCACTGCAGTGTAGACCCTCCAGGCCTTGCAATAAGTGTGGGGGGAGCTGGGCACTCATGCCCTCCCTGCCATTCATGACCGGGTGTTGGCTCTGCAGGATGGTTGTGTGCCCGCCTTTGGCATGCGGCCCTGTGTGTGACATGGCAGTCATTGGGTTGGGCATCAGTTGTGGCAGGTGGATGCTGACCCGGGCACACTCTCCTACAGCGCAGGAAAGAGAGGAAGAAAGCGAAGCTTGCATGGAGGCAGCGGAGGTGTGGACCTGTGGCCCAGCCCTTTCTCGTCAGGCACAACCACACTGGACTTGCAGCTGGGGCTTGTGGTCCCACAGTGCCAGGACCCTGGCTGGGGGTCTGCTGGGGCTGCCAGGGCAAGGTGGCCCCCGAGGCGCTGCCTGGATCCTCCCCCCACCAGAAGAGACTTGGCGCCCTGGTGCTCCGAGGGTGGGGGGCGGTTTGTATGTAAAGCCTCTGCGCATGCCTGGGGTGCCTGTGCAGTTCCCAGCTCTGGGGGCCTTCCAGGAATTTCCTGCTGACCCTTATCAGCTGGAGGCGGGGTCTATTCCTGCTGGAGGCTGAGTCCCCAAGAGCCATCAGATCTGTGACCAGATCTCTCAGATGCCAGAGGGGGTTCCAGGGCACTGAGGGCCTGTTGAACCAGGATGGAGGCTGCACGCCGTCAGGCACGTGCAGTCCCACGCGTGATCTTCCAAGCCTGCCGACATCCTCGGAAGGCATCTGCTCCACCGAGCCTGGTGCTGGAGCCTGCAGACCCACCCTGCGCTGAAGGCCCAGAATCAGAGGGGGCAGCCTCGGGTCTGTCCTGCAGGGCTGTGCTGGCTGCCGGCAGGTGGGCTTCCGGGTCCGTGCCAGAACCCAACCCCTCTACCTGGTGGCTCTGTGGCTCCCCACAGGACATCGAGCCTTCTGTATTCCATGAGTAGGTGTGGTGGAGACCACGTGGGCTTCTTGCCCTCTTGGTAGTCGCTCCATTGGAGAGGACTGGCCAGAGGTGCCCTGCCTCTTCTCCCTGCCCCAGGGGCTGAGAGGCGCAGCTCCTGGCTGGGTGGCCACAGCAGGAGTGAGCTGCTGCTTGGCGGACATCAGCTGCCTTGCCTGATGGGGGTGACAGTGATGGCCTGCTCATGCCCCCTCGTGTGGGGTAGGGTGAGTCTGGGGGAGTAACAGTGTGCATGAAGGTTCGGCCTCAGCTAGGCCGGGGACGACTTCCAGGCTGTCCTGGCCCAGTGGATCACACCCCCACGTGGCTCTCTGGGGGAAAGGAAGAGAGAATTGGCTGGACGAATGTGCCATTTTTCTCTGAGACAGTGCAAGGAAGCGTTTTGACTGTTGTCCAGGATGTCCGCAGCCGGCGGCCGGCTCCCTTCCCCGGCAGGCCGCCGTCCCCGCGTCTGTGTATTTACTTGGAAGGGGGCTGTTCCTGTCGGAGCACAGGTGTCCAAGCATGGACAGCAGACGGGTGCTGCTCAGGGACCACTGGTTGCGCAGGCTCCAGGCTGGACGAGGCAGCTTTTTCTCGTTCTGGTACTGTGTGTGGAGTACAAGGTTGCAAGAGACCCTGGCTTCCCCCAGCAAGCACGGCGAGTGCCACAGCAGCTCTTGGAACTGAAGACAAAGTTGGGAGAGCAGGCGGGCCCAGTGGGTGGGCACCAACAAGGCGTACATAGGCCCAGGCTTGGAGGCGACTGGAAGTCACTGATCCTTGACCTCCAGGGGTTGGGACTGGAGTGGAGCCGAGGGCAGGTAACCCCGACCCAGTGCCCAGCTCAGGGCCTCACTCGGGGGTGTCAGGTGTTCATGTCGTGTGGTGCCTACTCTGTGCCAAGACCTGGGGGTGGGCGTCGATGGGCCATAAAGCCAGAAGGGCAGAAGGGCATACATGGATGGAGTGGGTCCCCATGGGAGGGGGTTTCCCGGAAGCATCAGGAGAGGTGAGAGCCCGCACCGCCCTCCGCAGCCCCCTTGGCGCCCCCTCCCCCATGTCCTCTGCATCTGGCTGAGTGGCCTGCTGTCTCTCTGGGAGGCCTCTGCAGCCGCTCAGTGACTGAGCTGGAGGCTGGGAAAAGGCAGTGAACTTGAGCAGCCCCTCTTATCTGTGGGAGAAGGTTAGGGAGATCTGAGGGAGGGCGGAAGGCAGCAGAGAGGACCACGGGGTTATCAGAGGGGGCCCCGCCACCGGCTGGATGGGGATCAGCCGGGGGAGCAGCCCAGGGCTGCCTGGCTGGGTCCTGGCTCCAGCTGGGCCCCGGCCTGGAGGACACGGACTCAGCCCAGGGCTCCGAGCACCTGAAAGAGCAGCCGCGGGGGCCCAGGTGTCTCGAGCTCTTGCTGCACCTGTGTGACTGACCTTGGTGGGGCCCGAGACTGAGGAAAACCAGGGGGCAGGAGTGGGGAGAGGTGAGGGGAGAGAGATGGGGCAGGGCTGGGGCTGGCAAGGGGGAGGGTAACAGAGCAGGAGGGGAAACAAGGAGCCGGAGCACAGGTGGGCGACAGCCGGGGGGAGCAGGTCAGCTCCCGGTACAGAGCGCCTTTCCCACCACGGTCCCCGCCACACCCTCATCTCGCTTCCTACAGAAGACACCCCCAGACCCAGCCCATGAGCCGGTGCGTGGGCTTCACAACAGTCGCTGGGACAAAGGGAGAATGCTGAGGCCCCAGCGCCCGGAACTGCAGCTCTGTGCATTCCTGGCAGGCGGGAGCAACTCTCCCACCGATAGCAGCCGTGGTGAATGTTCTGGAGTCCAAAGACCTTGGGTTTAATTAGGCACTGTCCCTGGAGGGAGTGAGGCTTTCCACCCCCACCCCTCTGATCCCTCTGAGGAGGCCTCACTGCAGGAGACTGGGGCAGGGCAGGGGGCCTTCAGGGTCACCGGCACCGTCCCTGGTTGTATGGGTTTGGGAAACGGGCCTAGTCTAAGCGGTTCCCATGGGAGGACCGGGATCTGACTTTGCAGAGGCTGTCCTCTCAACCCCTCTGAGCGGAGGGGTGACCAGCAGAGTACGAGTCACTCTGTCCGTGACCTTGGTGGCTGCAGAGGCAAGAGGCCCAGCCCAAGCTGACCAAGTTGAGAGCAGAATGACCAGCTTAGTGGTCTAAGTCCAGTGACAGGGACTAGTGGTCCAGCTTCAGCCTGGCCGGACCAGATGGCAGGATGTGGTCAGTGGGCTTCCTGCCCCTGCTTGCTGTGTGTTGCTTTTCCTGGGAAGAAATCTGTCCCCACCGAATCCCTTCCTGGGGTGACAAACTCCATCCACACTGCTCCCCGCCATGCTTACACAGGACTGACATCCTGTTGGCAAGAAAGGAGGGGGATCGGGTGCCCAGATGCTGACCAGCAATGTGCAGCAGTCTGCCAGGCTCACCACTGATGGTCTCGGATGGTCACAGAGAAGGATGGGGACAGCCCAGAAAGTCATGCAGCCTCACCTCTCCTCCTTCCTGTAACTACTTCCTCTCCTGCACCTGCAGCTCCCTCCACTATAGCTGGTCCATGGTCCTCTATTCCTGGACCTTGGCAGGAGAGACATTCCGGCCAGATCTTCCACCTCAGTGCCAGAGGCCCAAGGACTTGGACTACAGTCGGCCATTTCCAGGGCCCATGAGCAGAAAGCTGAATCAGGGGTGCAGCCATACCATGCAGTGGGCCACCACACCTGGTCATGTATCTTTATAGCAAAAGTGGATTTCTTACAAGCACAGTGTAGTGGGGTCTTGCTTTTTTATTCAGCCTTTGAACTAAATGTAGATGACTTTCATTGATGCAATTGACACATTTGGCATCAATCCATCACCTTGCTGTTTGATGTTTGTCCCACCTGTCCTTTGTCCCCCCACCCCCGCCTTTTTCATTCCCTCCATCCTTTGGATTCATCTAGCATGGCTGCGATTTCATTTGCTACCACTTTGTTGGATTACTGGCTGTAGTTCTTACGTCACACTGCGGTCATTTCCACAGAGACACGAACTTACTTCTGATGGTACATGTTTCCGCCTTCCCAGTGTGGACTCGCACTTTCCCTTCCTTGGCCGTGGTGCTGGTGGGGCCGTGCGTTTTGTCTAAATATGCTGCAACTCCCCATGTGGCAAGCGCGGCATAGGTGCTCATGTTTTTCTGTGAAAGCGAGAGGTGTGAACGCGTTGGAGACACCACCTGAAGTGTGACGCTGAAATCAGGCACAGAGATCAGCCTGCAACGCTGGCTTCCCACAGAGCTTCCTCAGCTCGTCCCTGCGGCTCCACTTCTGATCCAACTCCCTGCTGAGGCTTCTGAGAAAGTACTGGAAGATGGCTCAACGCGGGGCCCTGCCACCCGAGGGGGAGAGACACGGAAGGAGTTCCTGGTTCCTGGTTTTGGCGCGACAGAGATCCGGCTGCTGTGGGCATTTGGAGAAGTGGACCGGCACAAATAGTGCTGACTCTACCGCTCTTTTACATCAATAACTTTTAGAAAGGAACCAGCCTGTTACAGGTATCTTTCAAGGTCTCACTGAGCTCACTGATTTGGAGGTGGCATTATTCATGGTCATTTAAGAGCCCAGATCACAGCCAACTTCCTGCCTCCCACCATGGAGCGGAGGCCGCCACATCTTCCTCTGGGTGCAGCAGCAGCTGGCACCAGCCCTCTGTGGGCGTGCACCATGCACCGGGAGCCATAATCCGGGATGCCAGGCAGAGGGTGAGGGGCCCACCCTGAGGTGGTCTCAGCACACCTGGGGTCAGGGTGGCTGCAGGCGCCGCCCAGCAGGTCATGTTCTGCATCCACTCTGCGGAGGAGTCACAAGGCCCCAGGAGGGCCACCTCCCCACCGGCCAGGGCAGCGGCCAGACCTGCTCCACAGCCCGTCCTTGCTCTTCCCTGCCCCGGAGGCACAGTCAGAATGCTGGAGAGGTGGGGCGTGCCCTGCCCCAGCTGTGCGCTCATTAAGCGCCGGCAGTAAAAGATGGCTTGGCACACCACGAGCCACAAATTCAGTTACTGAGAGCACACACGCCGCCATCAAAGGCCTGGTTCCGGAGCAGCAGAGAGGCTGCCTCCCCAAGCTGGGCTCAATTAGAGACTCCAGTTGCTGGGGCCTGGGGTTCAGGCACCCCAACAAACCCTTCTGAGGCCACACACTGGGCCCTGCGGGCACCCAACCTGCCTGCCACATTGGTGGCCCCACCTGAGCCCCCGGGGCCAACGAGGAGGCGAGGCTGCAGTGCCCTCTCCCCGCAGGGTCCTGTAGGAAAGGACAACTCCCTGCCCAGAACCCCAAGTTTATGAATCCAGGCAGCTCCGCCCGCTCAGCTCTGGCTGAGAGCTTGGCTGCCGTGTCAGGAGACATTTTTCTCTGTCAGGCAACGGAACGCAGCACAAAGAGGCCAGCTGCGAGGCCTCCCAGCCCAAGTCTCTAATTAAAACAGTGGAAAATTAGATAACTCCGCAGATTCATCACCGCGCCGCTAGCTGTCAGAGCGAGGGCTCAGGGGGTCACCCCCCACCTTTTGTTTACATGCTCAGGGGTCCCCGGGTCGGCTTGGTGTGTGTGTGACTGTGTGTGCGACTGTGTGTGCAAGTGCACTGCCCTTTGTTCCGTGGTTCTTTCTCTCTCTTTGACCCCACTGCTGGCCGGCCGGGAGAGGCTTCGCTGAGACCGTGCGTGCTCTGGTCCTTGAAGTCCCGTGACTGTCCGAGGCCACGGGGCCCCCACATGTGGCACCTCCGCATTTTGCCAATTTCTTGCCGCACAGGAGGACACTGCGGCCGTGAGAACCCAAGGAGCAGGCCGGCCTTTCCCTCTGTCCTAGCCAACCCCGAGGGATGCAGTGCCCACCATTGGTGGCACTCCCCAAGGGCCCTTGCTTTCCCTCCTTGCCTTGGCAAGGGGCCTCCCAGCCAAACGTCTTGTGTGCAGGTCCCCAGTGCAACAAGGACGGCAGCCGACAGGGCCACAGGGACTCCGGGTCAGGTCGCTTGGCAGACCTGCCTAGGGCTGCCGATTGGCCTTCCTGGGAGCCCCTCAGCACATCACCCTGCAGGTGACAGACATGCTGAACACGTGAGGCAGAAACAACAGCTACTCATGCTCAGAAGGCTTCCGGACCTGTGGGCAGGGAGAGCCAGGAGGTGCCTGACTTCACACAGCGCGTGAATGCAAGGGGCTGTGTGATGGAGACTTCCTGGGACCCCCCTCCGAGGGAGGGACGCAGGCCTCTGACTGAACCTCAGGTCTGAGGGCTCCAAGCGGGGCCATGTGCAGATGGGCACTCGGTCAGAACCTGGGAACGCTCACTAAAGCAGCTCTGGGGCCGCTGTGAGCAAGGCTGTGGGAAGGGGTCCCAGCACGGCCCCCAGGCTCGCCTGCGGCTGGTAATTCACTGTTTACTAGTGCATCCCATGGAAATGGATCGCCCTGCTCTGCAGAGCACCAGGTGCGCCGGCCCCGGGGCTGCGATCCCTGTGTGAAGTCACCGAGTGTGGAGTTGGGGAGAAACGTGCCATCATGGAGAGTGTTACTAACCCAATGCCACCACGGAGTCAAGAGACAGAAATCATTTGGTGAGCAGAGGTGGAGTACAAGGAGGTAAGATACTAGGCGGTGATGAGGGTTCAGCATCATGCCGTTTGTTCTAAGTCTGGTTAAATGGCTTTTGGTGTTCATTAGCTAAGGTATAATAAGGGCAACATTGGCTGCTGTTTTGACACAGCAGGTTGAGCTGCCCCTTGCAACGCCAGCATCTCATACAGGGACATGGTTTGAGTCCGACTCCTGCTGATGCACTGGGGAGTGCCCAGGGAAGAGCCTACGGCCTCTGTGGATAGGTGAAGACGCCTCCTTGGGGTGGGACTTAACTGGGCTGGGCTTGGGCACCAGGCAGCATAATGGGTGCATCAGGTTCCCTGCTTGGCTCATTCCCCTACCCCTGTGGCCATGATCCTGGCGCCAACCCTCTGTCCATCTCGTCCAGCAAGGGGAGCCCTTTGCAGACCTCCCCTGGCCTGAGCGCAAGTGGTTGCCATCACCTGTGATGTCTCTGCCAACTGTAGAGTTCCAGGGTCTACACTGGGGTGACAGGCATCTCGAGTCCCCTTACTCTGCTGAAGGGAGGAGCAGGGCGGCTCCTGGCACCCAAGCCCGTGCTGGTGTTGGGAGACAAGGCCTTACACCTTGCACATGTGCACAGCAGCCTGGAAGAATTCATAGATCTGCATGCCTCTAACACACCGAGCTGATGCGCAGGTAAGCCAGGTGAGCTGTGGGCGGGGTGTGCGCAAGCTGCAGAGCCCCCATGCCCAGGCCCTCGCCCCGTGGGTCCCCGTGCCAGAGGCAGCGCGGGCGTCAGGAAGTTGGCGTCCAGGCTGTGCAGCGCCTGCCATTGTGCTGGTTCCCCATGAGGTAAAGGCATTAGGGGGACACTGCCCGGGTGCCCTGCACACCCCGGCCCTTCCTTTGAACTCCGACAGTAATTTTACGTATACACGCGGCTGCCAAGCCAGTGTGTTTGATGTGCTTTCCGGCTTTTGTACTGCTATTTCCTGTCGGGGATTGGGAGATGCGTTATTGATGTAAAAGAATCACTTTTTGGCATGAAGTTCCCGACACATGTAGAAAATCAGCCTGCGCGGACCTTCCGATCCAGATCCCGCGGACAGCTTCACACCGGGCTCTTCGGTTTCTGTCATTCTTCCTCGAGCCTTAGAGTCAATGGACAGTGGACAGTTAGTGGCACAGGGCAGGGGCCAGCACAGGAGGGCAAGGAGACAGCCCCAACAGAGCACCATGCATTTCAGAGCACTCGCGGTTGTGTTGCGACTAGAACTCTCCTGGTAGCATCCAGCCGTGGTTGCAGGCAGGGTCCGCGTCCCGTTCGCCTCTCTGGCTGACAGCAGCTTTTAGGGGATCAGGATGGATTTGATTCAAATCCCGGCTCTGCAACCTGCTAGATGTGAGAACTCTGGGAACCTCCAGGAGATAAGGATGCTGCACCAAGTGCCAAGTGTCTGGGGCGTTCAGTGAGATGATGCGTGCCAGGGGCTGATGACAGGGCCAGGTGGGAAGGGGACGGGTGTATGGGAGCAGTCGTTGGTGATGCTGGGGTGGAGGGGAAGGACAGAAGGAAGGAGTTCTGGGAGAAAGGAGCCCGGGCTCTGGGGCCTCTTTGGCTGCCCACTCGGGGCGGCCCCGTGAGCCCTCTCCCCTCTTCAGCCGCAGTCTTGTTACCCGCCAGGTTAGAAGGTTGGATCTGGGGACATCCAGGCTGCCTTTCTGCTCAACAACTCTGGAACCCCTGTAGGGCCCCTCTGGAGACAGATCTGGAGCTGGGGCTGGACAAGGAGCCTCCCAGCTCCTCTTCCCTGGCCCATGCTCCCTCCCAGCTCCTCTTCCCTGGCCCATGCTCCCTCCCAGCTCCGGGCTGGGAATGTGCCCTGCTTCCTCTGCCAGGCTGGGTCTTCTCCAAGCCATGTTCTTTGGAGGAAGCATGGGCTGCACTCCCTCAGCCCAGGGCACCTTAACATGGCTGATGCCTTGCCCACCCTAGTGGCAGCAGGAAAGCCCGCTGAGGCCTGCGGGGCACCTGTTCTGCTCCGGTTCCCGCCTTGGAGTCTGTCTAGGATGCCGCAGAGCCCGCGGCTGGGCCTGCCAGGCCAGGCCCCGTCTTGAAAATCCCCCAGTGCTGCTTCTCATCACCTTGTCGGGGCTTGACAGGGGCCTTTTCTCTGCTTTCCCTGCCCTGCGGCCATGACTCAGCACTTGGGAAATCTCACTGTTAGCGTCTGGCCTTCTCTGCCCGCACCAAGCCCCAGCAAGGATGACTAGAGACTAAGAGCAAAAGGCTGGGTCCTCGCAGGCTTCCTGAGCTGGGATGCTGCAGCAGTTCTGGCTTCCTTCTGGGCACAAACCCACCGAGGGTCGCACCTGCATGCCTGTATCGGTTTTCCTCCAGCAGGGACACGATGCTCTATCTGCAACTTTCCTGTCTGCCCCGCGTAGCACACTGGATAGATTTCCAGACAGACAACTCAGGCCCCTTGGAGCAGCAAAGGACACCTCCAGCCTGGGACCCACAAACAAAGCCAAGTCAGCAAAAGCCACCCCCCTTCTGATGCAGGAGGTGCCCTGGGCAGGGTCAGACAGAGCAGCCTACTCACAGCTGACACTTCAGGGCCGGGGGTGTGCTCCGTTCTCCCTGCCTTTTGGACAGAGGGTGGGCACCTGCCCCGAGGGCCCAAGGCGACCCCTGGCAGGGACATAGCTCCAACGATCTCCAGCCACGAGCCCAGCGCCACACAGCCAGAAATCAGAGGGACAGAACCCAGGCCTCGGGTGCTGCTGGGGAGAGAGGTGGGGAGCAGGAGGACTTTGGCAGCTCTACTCCGGGACCTGCAGAAGGGGTGGGCTCAGCTCAGAGCCGGACCCATCTGGGCTTGCATGCAGGCAGTCACTTAACCCCTGGAGTTAGTTGATACAAGGAGCTGCTACGGAGGAAGACAGCCAGGCTTGGAGGACTGTGGCTGGGCACAGTGCAGCGTGCAGTGAGCCAGCAGGAGGCCTTCCCAGCTCTATGTCAGAGCTGTGAGGTGACAGCTGCCCTGGGGTGAGGAGGGCATGAGCCCCCTGTCAACGTAAGGATACTGCAGTCAGGGAACAGCAAGGTCAGGCAGCCCGTGGCTCTACCCCTCCAGGGTCTCCACCGCTGGGCAACAGCTCCCCAAGGCTGAGCAGTGCCTGCCCTTCCCATGGTCCCTGCCCAGCCCACGGAGCTGGGAGCCCCTGGCCAAGGCCTTGGTCAGCGCCCCAGTCCTCCCTCCTCACTCTATGCCACTTCTCCATGGCAGCACCATCACGGGCACCGTAAGATAAGAACGTCCGAGTTCATTGTTTTTATCTTCATTAGGAGGCTCCGGGTAAGGTGACCAGAGTCCAGGTCTGGCTACTCTGGCATTCCGGGTGCTTCTCTGGGGCAGCCGTCCTGGGCCCAGCTCCTCTGGAGGACACTCGCAGGATCATGAGTTCTCAGACTTATTTTTGGTCACCAAGTGATCAAAGCTTCCTCATTCTTTAGTCATCACAGCACTTAGCATGGCTGCCTCTCTGAGCATGAGGTAAGCAGTACAACCATTGCCAGAGGCAGAGAAACTTGACCTTTAAGTCCATTTGAGTTTGGTGCATGCACAATTCCTAGTAGGCTTTGTGAAATCATGAAAACAGCTCTCGGGTCTCCGTCACAGGAGCCTGCCTCCCTGCACTGCCTCCTCCCTCCTCCTACTCTTCTCTCTCTTTATCCCTCTCCCTGCTTCCCACCCTCCCTGCTTCTCTCTCCTCTCCTCTCCCGTTCTCCTCCCTCTTCGCCTCCCTCCACCACCTTCTCTCCCCTCTTCCTCCCAGACTCAGCCCTTTCATCAGCACCCGGCTGTCACTCGCCCCCGCCTCTGTCCCACCGGGCTTTGCCAAGCGGACGCCTGTAGTCAGGCCTCAGCTGCCGTCTTGGTGCTGCCCTCAGGGTGCTGTCAGGCCTGCCTGCTGGGGCCACTGGCATACCTGAGAAGGTGAGGCTGGGTGGGGAAGGAACCTCGACCCTTGGACGGGGCAGGGAGGTCTGGGGCTGGGGCTCAGCCCACCCCGCACCTCTAACTGAGACCCTGGATGAGGGCAGCCACAGCAGCCTTCGCGGCACGGAGGCTTCACAGTGTCTTGTTGCTGTGTAGAACAGATGGCGCTCTGGAAGCCCACCTAGACCCCAGAGGAGAGGCCTGGCCTGAGGCCCTGGACAAGGATCATAGTGCCCAACCTTTGTTCTCTGGCTGTGCCCTGATCATTTGTGTGGGACAAGCACCAGCTTTCCAGTCTGTTCCATGTGGTTTCCACGTCCAGGCTCTGGGGCAGCTCTGACACCTGTCGCTGTGTGGGTGTGGCAACAATCAGGCCCAGATGTCTACATCCTGTGGTTGACAGAGCTGTCCAGGACAGGCCAGTCTACAGGGACAGAGACTGGCACAGTCCGTGGCTGCCCGGACTGTGATGGCCGAAGGGGCAGAGCTCTTCTTGCAGGTGACAACACACACAGATCTCTGACAAAGCCGAAAGCGACTGGATCCTATGAACAGTGTCAAGGTTGAGACAAAGGGTCAGTCTCTTTCCTGATGTCCCCTCCTGGAATCGGGGGACATGAAAACCAGGGCTGCGTTGGAACAGCGACTCCTGACCCAACAGGGCACCCGGCCTTGGCCTTGGCCTTGGCAAAGGCCCCACAGTGTGCACTGCCTGAGGTTAGGTTGGGATCGAGACCCAGCCCGGACAGTCCTGCCCCTTCGCTCTGGGCCTCCTCCAGCTTTGTCCCACGGATGCTGCGTGGCCGCCCGGACTGGCCGCCGCTCAGTAGGTGGTGGGGGATGGGGATGGGGTGGTTCATCCAGAGAGCTCCACGTGCATGTGTCCTGACCAGGATGCTCGGTGCTGATTGACAAACGAGCTGCTATTTGAGCGAACACCCCGAGCGAGCGCAGAAGCAGGCTGGAGCCCTGGGGGCTGGGGACACAAAGGGCTGGCCGGCGGGGGTCTTCACGTGGCCAGCGGGAACCACGCGTGCTGGGTGGTCCTGGGTAAGCCGCTTGTCAGCTCCTGCCTCTCCAACACCTTGGCTCCTTCTTCGGGTCTCGCAGATGTCAGCCTTGCCTCCCGTCAATCCGTCAGCAGCTCAAGTGTTTATCAAGCCAGACACTGCCTGGGGCTGATGGCCACAGTAACAACAACAATGGCAGCAATAATAGTAAGGGTCTCAAACACCAGCCCTCCCCCCGCCACCCCCAAGCCCTTGAGCAAGGGGGGCCCTTCGCACATCTGAGAACCACCACAGCGATGCCGTGAAACGGATACCAACCTTATCAGCTTTTATAGACCAGAGAGCTGGGTTATGGAGAGGTGAGCTCCTGACCCCTATCATGCACTAAGTGTCGGAGGCTGGCTTCATTCATTAGCTCATGAGCTTGTCTGGCTGGTTCCAGAACATTCTGTCTCAGTAAGGGACACTTGTAGGAAAGGACAGTGTCCCAGACCTCTAAATGTTCCCATTCTTAAAAAGAGAGAGAAGCAGAAACAGTTTGTCTTCTTCCATCAGACACGGTGGCACCTGCAGGTGAGAGTTGGACCTTGGCAACCGGCACGGGATATTGAGGGGGAAGAGGCTGTTATGCTGAGTATAACATGGAGGACCAAGGAGGTAGTGTGGGAAAGCATCAGCACAGAAACACACACACACACACACACACACACACGATCTAGACGCTACCTCTTGCTGCCTTGAACACAAGGTAGCCTGAGTTGTGGCAGAACAGCTGGAAGAATCTAAGGAGCTAGGAGGGGGACCAGACCCTAGCTGAGACCAGCTGACAGCTCACTCACAGCCTCCAGAGACTCAACACCGCGGGCCTGGACAGTGCTGAGAGCCACTGCGTCCGTGGCTGGAAAAGGGAACCCCACGGAAGGAGGGTCCCAAGCTAGGCCCTCTGGCTGGCCCTGCCTGCGCCCTGTCTGCCACCCCTCGGTCCCATCACTGGGGAGCAGGGCCTGTTTACAGCAATGGAGCGAGCCCAGCAGAGGAGGAAGCTGTGGTGATGGGGCTGGGGAGGAGTGAGTGTTCCTACCTGCTCTTGTGGGGGCCACCCGGGGAGGCTGACACGCGTTTCATCAGATTTTTAAAGTGACACCAAGGAGTGACTGTGATCCTTCGGTAAACCCAACAAAGTAGATGAAAAAGATAAGCTAGGAATGCGCCTGGAGACGCTCTAGGGAGAGCAGATGGGGTTGGAGGTCCAGGAGCGCCCCTTCTTCCTCAGTGTCTCAAGACAGTTGCCATGGGTGCAGCACGATGTGTAACCACCCCCACAAGGGGCCTGCTCCCAGGGTCCTCCAAAGAGAGCGAGTTCAGCAAAGATCAGTGCAGCCCCAACGGCAGGACCTGGGCAGAGCAGGGACGGGGTCTAGAACTCTAGAAATCTGGCAAGAATACAACACTGCAGCCCGATGTAGAGGGCTCGGGTGGTTGCTGATGGGGTAGGCTGGGAGAGCATCCAGGGAGTTCAGGTTTCCTAGCAACAGCTCAGAGCTTGCATGCCGTTGGCCAGAAGAGTGCCACATGACTATGGCTAGCTGCAAGAGAGCCTGGGAAATGAGGTCTTCAGGCAGAAATCTGGCAGCAAGGACAGGCAGGATTTTGAGGACAGTGGGGCCCATTCGCCTGATGAGCAAGACAGGAGCCACACAGCAAGGACGGCCACCTCCCTTTGGGACTGTTGTCGGGCTGGTTGTTGTAGGTCTTGTGCTCTGTCATGTGGTTGTAACCACAGCTCAGAGCTGATCCTGGCACACGCAGAGAGGCAAAGTGTGCCCTTGGAGTCACACAGCAGGGACAGGACGTGACTCAGCCCCTCTGAGGTAGTGGACATCGCCCTTAGGACCAAAAGGACCTAGAAGTCAGAGAAAGCATATGGCTGCTGTGTGACCCTGTGTGGCTGGGCCGTCCAGCACCCCCGCACTGAGCCCTGCCCTCCGTTCTGGGCTTGTCCTGCTGAACCTACTGTCCTGCCTCCGTATCCTCACTCATTTCCCAAGGCTCCGATCCCCACTCCCCCCGTCCAGGCCCACCGGCTGGCATGGGGTCTCGAAGCAACACAGCTCTTCCAGGGATGGCGCACAGACCCCTCACTGGGGCCTATCTGTCTGTCCCTTGGGACAGGTAGTGCTGGGGTCGTGGCCCCAGGCAGGTCAGCAGAGGTCAGATAAGCGTGCTGTTGAGTCTATCAGTGAGCCTTCTGCAGGACACACCTCGGCTTGGTGGCCTCGCTGGAGAATTAATGAGTTCCCTTCTGAGGTCAGGAGGGGTGTGGCTGCCCCAGGTCACAGGGTCACAGAGTGACTTGTGGGTGACATGCTTGTCTCACGGCTCCTGCCAAGCTTTTCGGAGTCTAGTAAATCCTGCCAACCCAAGCCCATGTGAGACTGTGGGAGCAGGGGCATGTGACGCGGGTCAAGTTGTAGCACATATGGCCGGCGCTCAGGGAGCCGTAACTGGACACTGCATGGAACTGAGGTGCGACCTTGAGGCACCTGTGCTGCACTGCTCTGACTTCCTGTGGGGAGCGAGTCTCCCTGTGCCCTGGCATCAACCCATGGCCAACCCGTGCCTCCTGCCCCCAGAAACTGGAACGGGAGTTGAGCACCACAGATGCTGTGCCTTCCTGAGCCTGGACCCCCGCCACCTTGAAGTGGGTGTCATAAACTCTCTCACGGGGTCTTGGAGGATCCGGTGAGGGAGGGTTCAGCGGCCACCCCGAGGCTGGCTGCACACGGCATGGGGTGGGCAGCGGACATGGGGGTTAACACTGTCCCTTCACCGCTTTGTCCTTCGAAGGCCATGTTTTCTGCTTTCTGTGGCTCGACCTTCACACACAGACTTCCAGAAAGCATCAAAGATCCACGGGACCTGACTTATGCCTGTACTCCCCTCCAATCTCCCTCCGCCAGGTTAAGGTTCAAAAATCCTGGTTTTGGAAGCAGCAGCAAAGAGGGGCACGGGGAGGTGGGAGGCTGGCTGCTTCCTCTTGGCTCCAAGGGCATTCTTGTGACCAGCTCCACTGGGCGCTGATGTGTTTTGTCCTGGGGGGCTGGGGTGCTGAGGTGCTGACTAACAGTGTCTTTGAAGGCGGCCCTATCTCCCTGAGGACCCGGCACTTGGTTCTTGGAACTGGCCATGAGCTCCACAATGCTACACAAAGTACAGCACCAGGGGCCTTTTTTTGAAGCTCAGAGATCAGAAAGCAGCATCATCTTGCTCTCTTATTGTTGGCACGGGAAGAGCCCGGGCCCGTGCCAAGGGCAACAAGTCTGGTTCCCGCAAGTCCCTGAGCACGGGGCCTTTGAGCCTGGCAAATTCCGATTGAGTCTTAGGAAAGCCTTAGAATGCAACACCAGGACGCAGCGAGTGTTTTCAATAACTTTGCATATTAACCAAAAGCTAAACCCAGTCAGCACACAGCAGGAGTTCCCAGCCAGAACAACCCAACTCCGTGGAGACAGCCAAGGAAAGAAAAGCAGAAACACAGAAAACTCCCTCAGAGATGGTTGTGGTCTGTGTTTCCAGTGCCTGGGCTCAGGACATCCCTGGCACCTGTCAGGGTCTCATTTCGCCTGGCCCAGCCCAGGATGGATGTCTTGGTTCCCGAGACAAAGCCCTGCCTGCTTCCAGTTCACAATGGGGACTGTGCATCCTGTCAGCTTTTCTGCATGCCGCCACCTGCCACTGACGGGGGATGGACAGGACGGCCTGGGCGCCAAGCACATCCCCACGGCCACACCTGCCGTGCCGTCCCTTTGAGACGGGGTCTCCTCTGCAGCCCCCAGCGTGTGGCTCCAGGGAGCACCAACTCAGGGTCTGCCAGGCTCCAGGGAGCACCAGCTCAGGGTGTGCCAGAGCCTCTTCCTCAGCAGGCACTGGCCCCGCCCCCAGCCGCCCCCCACGGGGTCCTGCCCAGGCTAGAGGCCAGCACATCGGTTTCCAGGAATCTGGAATGCGTTAGGCGCAGTTCACCAGCCTAGAACTTCACTCCTCACATCCTGGCAGCCAAGACAACCTGGAAATCATTGAGGGTCATCGGTACCTTCCTGTCATTCAATTCTGGGTGGATGGAACCTCGTGCCAGGCTGATGGAAAAAGCTTCTGTTTTGCTAAGGATGCTGAGATGAGAGGTTACCCAGAGGTGACGGGCAGGGGACATGGGGAACCCAGGCACTCGGGGCTGGTGGCGAAGTGCGTGGTCGCTATCATGACCACGGCTGGCTGGCTTGGTTCAGGACAGTAAGATATCTTGCCCAGGTAAGAGATGAGGTATGGCAGGTGATGCTGGCTGGCCACCGTCCCGCTCTGTGAGGCCACCCAGGGACCCAGGGTCCTTCCCCTGTGGACGTGGTCAGCCACTGGCAGGCAGGGGAAGGGAAGGAGGCAGGCACACTGCCCCTGAGCCTGGGGTGGCAGAGTCACGCCCACCACAGTCCCGACGCTGCCCCGGACGCCTGCTGTAGGGGCAAGGGGCTGAGAAATGCAGTCCTGCCTGGGCAGCTACCTGGCGCCAACTCCTCATGGCAGCAGGGAGCCACACCATACATGAGGATTTGCAAAAGCCTGAAGAAAATGGAATTCCAAGCTGTTTATTTTGGCCCCAGCTTTGGCGCCTGCACATGCAGGGGAGAACCGGAAGAAGCTCCTGGTTGCTGGCACTGGCCTGGGCCGGCCTGTCCACTGCTACCATCTGCAGAGCGAACCAGCAGGCACAAGATTCTTTTCTCTCCGCGACTCTGCCTTTCAGATAAATACACAAGTTTTTTAAGAACGTCTTTAGGAAGATGTTAGTTTGGGTGCAAACAGCATTTTCTTTGTGTGCTTCTTCCATAAACGATCGAAGAGTTGTCAGACCATCAGCTCCCTCCTCTTCTCCCCTCAACCAAAGAAACACACCCAGCAGTCTGGGGGTGTTCCCCGAGGGCGTGGGGACAGTTCCGGCACACCCCTGACCAAAGGCCCTTCAGATTGCCCCTCTCTACTGGACGTCTGTCTAACCATTCATGCTTTCCCCCAAACCTCAGAACGTGGCCTTATTTGGAAGCAGGAGCTTTGCAGATGTAATTAGCTAAGATGAGGTCACCCTGAAGTTGCTCGGGCCCTCATCCAGGGGTACACAGAGAGACACCGAGGCTCTGTGACGACAGAGGACCACAGCGGGTTACTGGGACTTGGACTGGGCTGTCTTGCTGTAAGCCCAGGCTGGCCAGTGGCAGCTAGGAGTAGGCAGAGGTGGGCATGAGCACTTAGGGGGCCGTGGCCCTGCCCAGGCCTGCCACTGAGTTCCAGCTTCCAGGGCTGGTCATCTGCGATGGGGGCCCCAACAGGCTGACCCCACCACATCATGCCCTGGCCAGCTGGCAAGGCCCTGAGTACCAGGAGCCTAGAAGACAAGAGCTCTGTAGTACAGCAGTGTGGGGAAGCCCCGCTGGGCCCTCCTATAGGGTTTAGAATTCCTCTCAGCCCAAAAAAGGGGATCTCAGAGGGCAGATCATGAACCAGTGGCCACAGAACAACCTGGTGGTAAAGGGGCTGTCAGAAGTTCATGGGAAAACGAAGTAAGAGATACATTTATTTTGGGGCAAAAACATCTGGAAGTGCATTGAGTTCAAACATTCCTGACACCAACATTTGCTTATCCTTATTTTTTTTTTAATTGAAAAGGTGGCAAGATGGAATCATAGAGCAGTGCTGGCTCGCTCCCCAATGCCCGCAGTGACCAGGGCAGTGCTGAGCTTAAGCGGGGAGCCTGGAACTCCATCCAGACCCTCCACGGAGACGCAGGTGCCGGCTGCTGCTGGGTTAGCTGGGAGCTGGAATTAGAAGTGCTCCCACACAGGAACCCTCATACGGGGCTCAGGTGACCCAGGCGACAACCAGCACCTGCTGCAAGCCTTACCTTTAAACCGCACCAACTTCTCAGCTGTCGACCACACTGATTCCTGGGGAGCTCCTTTGGGCTCAGAAGCCTCAGCGGTGGCCCCCAGAAATCTGTGCTTGATAAATCCCCCAACCCCTGACTTAAAGACACACACAGCTGCTAGACACAGGCCAGAGGCCTCTCGGCTCTGGTGACAAGTGAGTTTCTACAAACCCAAGACATTCCTTGTGGGGGTCAGAGAAGGGGCTCACTTCCAGGGAATCCAATGGGGATTCTGGTATAGTGAGGTGGTCCCGGCACCCTCCCTCCACGCAAAGCTCCAGCAAAAGACCCCCAGAAGGCAAAGGTGTCATGCACACAAGGTCCCCGGCACCCTCGACCACGGCCCCCGCCTGTGAGTGCTGGCAGCCAGGCCGCCCTCCCCTTATCTGCCTCCTGCGGGCGGGAGTCGGAGGCCTCCATGTGGATGTGCTTAGAACGATGCCCTGATTACAAGGGGGAGGAAAGAAACCTCTTATTATATTAGAATAACATTTCAGTCGCTGTGTCAGGCAGACCTACGAAGGCGCATTTTCAACACACACACCTTTCTCGGGAGGAGTCAGTAAACACTGAGGTGGGCGCAAGCAGGATGTGGAGCCAAAGCGGCCTCGGGTGGGTGAGTGGCTCACGGCTGCGTGAGGGCGGCTTTACCTGGTCTCGGCGTTACCAGGCTCTCCTAGCGTCCTGGGGCAAACAAGGACTTTCCCCCCTCTAGGTGTAGAAATAGGTATCATAAAGAAAAACGTGGGGTCATTTTATGAAACTGCCGAGAGTAGAGGCCAGGCTGGGGAGAATGCTTGCCGCTTTGCTCCCACCGTCTCTGGAAGGTGAGGACTGATAGGACCCCGGATGGCGGCCAGGACGTCACCAGGCAATCCCCCACTGCCTGTGTGAAGGCCAAGGGCACAGTGACTCTCCATCCCACCTGGCCACAGTGGTCTGGTGCTTTCTCATCGGCCTGGCAACAATGGCCACCCTGACTGTGACCTTGTTAAGAAGAGCAGCCTGCTGCTGTGTTGCTGGTGAGACTTCGCAGGGCCGTTTGGCCAAGGGCGTAAGGACGCCTTGCCTGCGTGTAACGCGGTTGCTAGGTCTGCAGCGTCAGCTCTCAGACGCTCAGACAGGGAAGCAGCTGCACAGTCATCGGCAAGGTCCATGCATCGTGAGAACATGGTCGTGTCATAACGTAACCAATCCCCGGAAGCTGGGCAAACAGAGGCTAGGCCGTGCCCAGGTAAGTGCAGTGTGCCTTGAGGAAGTGTATTGAGGGCTACGGAGAGGAGTAAGCACGAAATGTTACATTGGGGGACTGGGGTTCTGGGCTGCACTCAGCCTTTGTGTGCTGGGGGTCCCTGCTGCTGCTTCCAGCTGGGCTCTTGGTGCCCCAGGAAGGCCTGTGCAGGTCAGCAGAGGCCGGCGGGGGACTTGGCAGGACAAGCATCTCTACAGGCCTGGCAGGGACATAGAAATAGCTCAGCCGCAGCTCCCTTTTTTGGTTCCGGGATGGGGCTGGCGGTCCCGCCGCCCGGCAGCTGCCCCAGCCCGGGAGGCTGCAGGGAGCCTGGCTCCTTCCCTCCTGCCCTCCTTATCATGATGGATTGCACTCGGGAGTGAGATGGAAACTTACAAATGCTTGGCTCCGCACAGCCCTGGGCAGTGCCTTGCTGGTTTTACTCGAAGATCCCGGGTCGTAAACGTTTAAAAATAGGTGCAGGCTGCCAGTCTGGCTGAGAGAAAGGCCCTGATTTATCGGCGGGCACGGCATCTTCTGCAGTTGGCTCTGCAACTTCCCAGAAAGGGCCTACTTGTGAGGGTGGCGAGTGCTGCCCTCGGTCCTCCCTTGGCCCTCATGGGTCCTGGTCCTGAGGACTGCCCGGTGGTCTGAGTGGCAGCAGAAGAGCCCCTCGCCAGGCGAAAGCCCTGCGGGGAAATGGACCCCCACAACAGGGCAGGCCGTGGTGGGGGCGGGGGAGTAGAATCTACCAGGGTCCCTGCTGGACCCTGAGAGCCTGGAGCCGAGTCCAACAGGCAGGACATGTCCTTTCTCCTTGTGGGCCTGGGAACGGCATTGGGGCAGTGATGGGGAGTGGGTGCCACTCAGAATCCTGCGGGGTGCGCCTTCAGGAGCTGGCTGCCGCAGGAGCCACATGTCCACCTCTGCTTGCTGTCCCTCCGCCCACGCAGTGGGTCGTGAGCCCCTGCGCCACCCTGGACTTGACAGCTGCTCATGCCGAATGGACATGTGGGCTTGTGGCAGCAGGATGCCCTCGATCATGGGCTGACACCCTGCCTGTCCTGTTTTCAGTTCTAAGAGTTGAGCCAGAGGCAGATTCCACTTCATGTTTACTCATTTCTCTCTCTCTCTAAAAGGCAGAACAACAAAGACAGAAAGAGACAGACACACATAGACACACACACAGAGCCAGGAACTCCATCCGGGTCTTCTGTCAAGTTTACGGACAGGAAGTGCACAGACAGGAAGTGCATGCACAGGACGTTTATGGACAGGAAGTGCATGCACAGGATGTTTACGGACAGGAAGTGCATGCACCGGAAGCTGGACCAAAGCAGGGGCAGAGGCAAGTGGCGAGGGACTGCAGGTGCCTGACGGCCCGAGGACAGAGGGTGCTTCCAGCGAATTCTGTCTCCTTATATTAGGTCCACACTGCCCTTCCATTGAGACTGTGTATGGTGGACAGGAATTGTTGCCTCTCCAGAGCAGTGAGCGACCTCTCTGGGCAGGACTAGCAGCATGCTGACAGCAGAGAAGGACCTAGAATGGATGGATGCAGCTCCCTTGAGTCCTGGGGGGGCGGGACATCCTTCACCTTAGTATAGGAGGTAACACATTTCTGCAGAGGGCACAGCAGCACCCCAGCTGGGGTCTACTCCAGAGAAGTGACTGCAGAGCGCACTTGTGCCCGCGCTGGAGTGCCGTCAGCAGGACCCCCCAAAGCACACCTAACCACCCTTTCCACTGTGCTTTCTGAGGGTCTGCAAGCCCCGAGCTGGCCAGCCCTAGCCTTGGTTCTGACATCTGTCATGGATGTGTCCTTCATGGTAGCTGATGGTGACAGGAGGCCTGCTGCCACATCTGTGTTCAGGGAACAAAGGGGAAGCCCGCCGAGCAGGTTTGGTTCAAATCGCCTGGCGGCTGCTGGCTGCTCAGCACAGCACAGCACAGCGCGTGCCCTCCAGGAAGCATCTGTAACCGAAAGACCGGCAGGGAGCTGACAGTGTCTACCTCACAGGATTAGCCGAGAAGAGCCATGACTTGTTTGGAAAGTGGTCTGACATTTAAGGGGTAGCTACAGAGACGGAGTCATCCAGCAACCCAAAAATAAACCCTTCCCTTCCGCTCACAGCCTGGTTCTCTTCCAAACCTCCCAGGCACGATACAGGCGCTTCGGTGGTCTACAGGGTCAGGAGTGCCCTGTCTCCATTTCACAGGAGGAGATGGAGGCCTTCCTGCCACGCCGACTCCAGGACCCTCACTCAGACATCTGTGCCCAGAAGTTCCAGGGCCTGACCTGACAGGGTCCCAGGTGCCACCCACTATGGCGGGCACCGGGAGCCCGGTGGGAGTGCCCCTCACAGCAGGAAACTCCCTGTCAGCACTGCGTCCTGCAGTGCCTGCTTCTCGCAATGATGCTGCGACAGGAGCATCTTCATCCACACGGACTGTGGTGATGCGCCCCCCACGTGCACAATGATTCCCGTGTGGGTTTCCAGAAATAAATGTCTGGAATCAAAATCTACAACACGTCTCAGTTTTCCACCTCCCGAAGGTGTGTATCCATTTCTAGTCTCCTCTCTGACCGCTGGCCATCTCCACCCACCATGGAGGGAAAAGCTGGCGTCTTGGAACTCGGATGCCTTGAGAAGGAAGAGGTTTCTCCGGACGGTCGACCTCCGCGGTTTCCCTTTCTGAGCTGTCTGTCTGAGGCCAGGATTCTGTTCTCTGTGGCAATGGCGACTTAGCCCTGGCATTCTGCTCCCACTCGGCTGAGCAGCCCCCGTCTTCAGACACCACACCTGAGGCTGAGAGAGGACCTTTGCGACCAGCCCCCGTCTTCAGACACCACACCTGAGGCTGAGAGAGAGAAGACCTTTGTGACCAGCCCCCGTCTTCAGACACCACACCTGAGGCTGAGAGAGGACCTTTGCGACCAGCTTCACACACCATCCCTAAGCGTTAGAATCTGACAAGACGCAGCAGAACCACACGTTCAGACATCAGCACCACGGGACCTGTCAGCGCCAAGCGTGATGTCTGCAAGCATATGCAACAACATGTGTAAGTCCCATAAACATCACAGCGCGGACAGAGGCCAGGCGCAGGAGACCCCACACACTGTGCGACCACTTCGGTCTGACCCCAAGCAGCCATGCCAGCTTGCACGCTGGCGGGCCCACGTGCTGCTCTTCCTGGGGGTGGGGAAGCATGCTGTTCCTCCTGTTTCCCCGTGTGGGGCCCGGCTTCCCTGTGCTCCCACGGGACAGCGTCAGTGTGGCCATCACAGGTCCACCTTTATGCATTAGACAGTCTCTAAAAGTCTGTTATTTGTTTTCTTTCATCTTGTTTGAACCGAGAGCAGGAGGCAGGGAGACAGGCAGACATCTTCCATCTGCTGGTTCACTCCTCAATTTACAGCAACAGCTGGGCCTGGGACAGGCCAAAGTCAGGAGCCAGGAATTCTGTCCAGATCTCCCACATGGGCCACCAACTGCTGCATTCCAGGTGGACATTAGCAGGAAGCTGGCTTGGAAACAGAGCAGCAGTCACACCAGGCATTCCCTGGGTGCAGCCCCCAGGTGGCTGCCTAACCCCTGTCCCAAATGCCCTTCCTTCCTTCCTTCCTTCCTTCCTTTCTTAGAAAGAATTGAAAGCTCAGGGGAAGAGTTTTATCTAAATGGCCCCTGTTCCAAAGCAGATCCTGGGAACCCACACTGCAGGCCAGCTGCCTTGGGTCCGCACCTGCATCCATAAGCAAGGGGGAGTGAGCAGCAGAGACCACTCCCCATGGAGGTAAAGGCCTCTGGGTCCCTAAGAGACAGCAGGTGTGCAGTGAAACCCCCAGGCCACCAAGCTCCAGGGTCACCTCTGGTCACAAACCACTGCCCAACGTGTCCCGAGACTTGGACTTTGGTATTCATGCTCGAGAACGGACGTGCCCAGCTGCTCCTGAAACACCGGGCGTGCGGCCGCTTGATCCCCCTTCCCCTAGTGCTCCGGGCCCCCACGGCCCACGGCTTGGCCAGGATGCATTTCCCAGTGCACAGCGGTCTGGGCTGAGCAATTACAGAGACTTTTAAAGGCTTACACAGCAACTCCGTCCAGAACGCTTCACTTCAGCCCTGCTCGTAAACAGATTGTAAAGGCACAATCAGCGGGCCCACTGCGCTGGGAGCATCTGATGGAAGCCAGGCGCTGGTTTATATGTGCCAGTCCAAACAAACATACCTGTAGACCATCAAACTGGAATTTCTTCCATACTTTCTTCGGATGCATTAAGGAACCGCTTTTATTTCTCTCGCCGGAGGGAAGTGATGCGTTTATTTTGCGGAAAGAGCAGAGCGCAGGACGCCAGGTAGGGAGAGGCGAGGACAGCTGGAGGCTGGCTGGGGACTGCTGGCGCTCTGCCGATAGTGCCAGTTTGGGACCAAGGAGTGCCCTGCCTGTCCTTTTTCAGTCTGAAGATGACAGCCACTGCCTTGCAATGCAGTCCTATCTCCAGGGAAGGGCGACTTAAGGCGGCAGTGAGCTCCATGTCTCCCTGATAGGCAGGCGGGTGCCGAGTGATCCTCAGCCCCCGTGGCCTGACTCGGCGCTCAGCCTCTCACCCCCTTCAAGGACATGGGCCCTGTCCCCTTCCAGAACACTCCTGCAGCAGCCACAAACACCACAACATCCACTCCACACCTTGCAGCTCTCTGTCCCTGCCCCTCTGTCACAAGACCTCACGGCCCTGCTGCCCCGGGGGCTGGCCGTGTCTCCCCTGCCCTGAACCTGGGAGCTCATCATGTGACTTGCATGATGGTGAAGAGGAAGAGGTAGAAGCTAGGACAAAGGTGGCCATCAGGGGCCTGGCAGGTGCACCCCTGTGTCTCTGCAATGGCTCTGTGCCCCACGCCCAGGCCAGCCCAGCCCCACCTGGCCCAGGGTAGCTCTGCCTGCGTGGGCTTGTGGAGGCAGCTCTCAGCAATACGGAGAAGGGGGCGGCAGGCGGGGTCACCTGTGCTGCCCCACCCAGAGACAGACTCTGCGGCCTTTCCTCCTGCATGTGCGACAATGTGACTGGGTTTATTCAAGTCAGTTTCTCTTCCTGTGACCTGTGCAGGCTCACGCCCCACCTCTGCATTCTACCCTGGCTGTTTGCACGTGCTGGCCTGCCCGCCGGGAGCCCTCCTTTCTCCCGTCTCAGCCTCTCAAGGTCCCTGGCTGTGGCATTGTGCTGCCCAGCTCTCAGTCGACGCAGCAGGACTCCAGAGCCCAGCTGACCGACAGCTTCCCGTCCTTTGCTTCATTGCTGTTCCGTGTGTGCCCGGGGCACGTCGCGCTCCCTGCCCAGAGCAGGAGCCGTGTGAGGCCAGGGAAGCACATGGCACAGAGCAGGCACCAGCCGACATGGGAGTACAGTTCCAACACTGCAGAGTGCCCTGGCACAGTGTCGTGTGACCTGCCGAGCTGTTCTCCCTGTGCTACTAAAGCCCAACTTGTGTCTCAGTGGAAAATCGCCCCGGGCTGCCGGAGAGGCCAGGCATCCACGCCATGGAGAAGCTATTTCTGCCTGTCCTCTAAGCTAGGCCTGAGTAGGACTTCCGTAAAGCAAGGGCACACTCCTCAGACCCCCAGGGCCCACCCTGCAGCCCACCCTCCTCACTGTGCCCTTGGCTGATCTTGTGGCTCTGTGGAGACCCCAGTTCCAAGTAAGGTCACGTTCCCAGGCCCGAGCAGGGACTCTCAGCATCCTGCTGGGGACAGGGCCCAGCCACCCCAGGGGCAAGGGAGGACAGTGGCAGGACAAGGGGTGGGTAACAGGAATGGGTGGGCATGTGGCGGGAAGTGAAAGCAGCCTCTGCAAGGGGCTGTGCTCTCTACCTAGCTCCCCCACCCACGTGTCACTAGGGAAACAGGAAGCAGAGCAAGGGCACACTGGCCTCAGACACCCGAAGTGGGAGGCGCTGGGCATCAGCTGAGCTTCTTGGGCTGTGGGCTCCCTGCTGCGGCTGGGGGTGACTTAGCAGCCTGGAGCTATGGGGGGCCAGGGAGCCTCTCCTTCCCCGCAGGAACCCTTCTCTGGAAATGCAGAGTCATGGGCCCCACCCAGCCCGCAGGGCAGAAGCTATGCTTGCCTGAGACACGGGCACGGACTTGGCCCTGATACATCTCTTGAGGAGCACGAAGCTGGAGTCCAGTGAAAAAGCACTACGGGTCCCGACATGCTGGGAGGGCTGTTGTCCCGTGAGGACCCTGCCACCCCTGCTCCTTGAGGGTTCAGGAACCCTTGTCTCCCCACACAGCACTAGGGTGTGGGCGTTCGTCTCAACGGGAAGGCAGATGGGGGCTTAGGAACCCCCAGGTAAGGTGCAAAGTGTGGGGAGATTAAGCAAGCTGGGTCCAGGCCATGGCACAGCATGGCAGAACATGAGTCCAACAGGCCACAGGGGCTGGCATCCTGGGAGAAGAGGGACGCTGGGACATGGTCACACAGGGATGAAGGAGTGGGAGGGCAGGAGCCCAGTGTGTAGGCAGGGGTGCACCCAGAGGCTCCCTGGAAGCCAACTGAGGCTAACACAGATTATTCCCTGCAGCCTGCAGAGGCAGCAGGGCCCTGTCCACACCCTGACTTAGGACTTCCGGCTTCCAAAAGGTGAGAGTGCGAGTCTGTTGTTCGTCCCCCTCGTCGGTGGTCACCCATATGACAAACCCAGAAGACATGTACAGACACCAAGCTCATGTCCTCGGCACTGCACGCACCCTCTCTACGTCCGCGTTCTCATCGCTCCTCAGGTTTGTTAAACACAGGGCTGTGTCCAGGCTCCAAGCCAGGGGGAGAGAAGCGCTCAGGCCATTCTCCATTCCCAATGGGGCCTGGGAATGCAGACAGCTTCTGCTCTGAGCGCTCCCGAGGTGTGGCTCAAGCCTGGGGTCTGCCTGCAAGAGAGGGAGAAAACAAAGCTAGTCTTCCCGCTGGGTCAGGAACCCCTGATGCGGAGCAGGGCCACAGGAGTGGAGGGCACACTTAGGTCAGGTGGGGAGAGATTTCTGAACAAGACCAGAGACAAGGAGTTAGGCTGGGGCCCTGAGGCAGCCTCAGGCTGCCACCAATAGCAGGTCTCCGGTCACAGCCTGACCACCGGGTGCTCGCCCAGCCTCTTCAGCGGAGGGGCTCCAGTCAAGAAGTTGTATGGGAGGTGACACCCCGGGAACCCCAGCAGGCAAGGAAGTAGCCAGCTAAAGGAAAGCCATCAGGCAGTCTGGCACCAGCAGCAGGAGCTGGGGGACTGCGCAGCCATGTTTCCCGTCCCCTGCTCCACCCCCGGGGCAGGGACCCTCACAGCCGCCCGTGGCCAGCTGGCTGGTTGCCTCTTTTTACAAAGCTGAATTGTGCCCAATAGTTCAGGAGGCTATGAGGCTGCCCATGGTGCGTGGTTCCTTCTTGCCCTCTGCACATGCGTGTGTACTTGGAGGTGCTGCATGGTTCCTGTGTGCCCTCTGCACACGCGTGTGTACTTGGAGGTACTGCATGGTTCCTGCGTGCCCTGCGCACATGCGTGTGTACTTGGAGATACTGCAGCTCTGTGTGGCCTGTCCCTCTAGCATCTGTCATCTCCATCTGTCCAGCAGTCCAACTGGGATAGTTTGGGTTGAGGACACACCCCACGGGAGCTGGGGTTTTTCTGTGCTTCCCCTCATCCCCCAGTGCCTCTTATACTTCAACTGTGCATCGTGAGCCTCCGGTCTTGGCGGCCAAGGCTGTCCTTCAGGTGGAACCACCCAGGCCCCTTTTACCACCCGGCCCTAGGGATTTCTGTGCGGCCAAGTGCATGCAGGGCCAGTCTTGGCACCCAGTCCACCCAGCACGGGTCTTGCTGTCCATGGGCTTGGCTGCCTTGGGACACCCAGGACGCTTCTCCTGCTGCCCTCCTCTGTTAGGGGTGGCTGAGAGAGAGGGGTGGGGTTCCCTGCTGGGTCAGAGTGAGGGGGCTTGTGGAGTGAGAGGAGGATGGAAGAGAGACTGCCAGCAGTGAGTAGGAGCAGGGAGGGGGAGCGGAGGAGACCAGGGCTTGCTTCTTACCCGCTCAGCTGCTCAGCCCCTTTGCTGGGCTGCTCAGCCCCTTTGCTGTCCTGCACCCCGAGCCCCCCACCCCTCCCAACCTCCCAGCCCCAGGGTCTTTGCTTCTGCTTGCTGTTTTCTCCCAGCAAGAACACGCCCCACCCCGGAGTCCTAACTATTACGTCACCCCACCCCCAGGTCCCGGAGCTGTGATTGTGCCCGGAACACGCTGGCTGCATGGTTGCCTCCCCACTCACACACGAGCCCTGGGAGGTGGGGGCTGTGATCCCAGCTGTGTCCCTAGAACCAGGATCTAACATCTCATACTACCTCCCCTCCCCTGCCCGCAGGTCCTGCAGGGTGTGTTGGGGTTTGAACCTAGCAGAGGAAGGCTGACCAGCCTCACGCTGCACTTCCTGCTCAAGTTCAAAGTCAGCCCTGCCCCTGGAACTGCCATTACAAGTTTAGATTGTTCCAGAATCCCGCTGCAGGCCGTTCAAAAGGCGCCCAACTGCTATCAGGAAATGGCTCAGGAAGGTCTCCTTTTAAACACGGAGAGGCCAAGATGCAATCAGTCGCTGGAATTCAAGGAAGTGCTGCTCCTGCACTGGGAGGGCATGCTTTAGGGTCCAGATGCCCGCCCACCTGCCGAGCCGCCACTCCGGACGGGCGCAGGACCCCCACTCCGTGGGGCCGTGGACGCTGCTTCCTCCTGTACGCTGGCATCGGCCTGTCAGCTTTCAGTTGTGGTCTCGAAGGCCAAACATGAAGCAGGATTTTCCATTATGGCTGTAATTTTGGCTTGTAATTTTATCACTCGAATCTAAATCCACTTCAGAAATGCCATAAACTAATTGTCACTGAATAAACTGAAACTCTTAAGGAGTTTATAAAAGTGATTTCATGAAGAAAAAAAAAAAGCAAATAGAAAACAAATGTTGCCACGGAGTTGTTGGCATAGGTGCGATGTCTCCGTTCCTCCCAAAGCACCAGCCCTGGCTGGCACGGCCGCCGAGCCCGGGGTAACGAGTCCGTGCTGGCCCGCGAGCGGCAGGCCCGCAGGCAGGGTCAGCCCAGAGCGGGCAGCCACTAACTAGATCCAAGCCTTCCCCAGTGGACTGAACCTCACTGCCTCCATGAGGGATAATAATCCTCGCACGGCGGGTGTCGAGGTTAAGTAAATGCGAGTTAATTACCACGCGGGGACGTGTTCGCAGTTCCCGAAGCTAAACACATCAACGCCGTTGTCAGTTTACGTTAGGCAATCATGGAAGGACTACTGGTTAGCTGTTTCGCCTCACTCCCATTAAGAAACAATATACAAAGGGGGTAACGCAATCCGCTCTGTTTATGCGGGGGGAGGGCCTAGGATCAGCAGGCGGGGAGAGGGGCTGTTCCGGTTCCAGTGAGCTCCTGCTGGCCGTTTATGAATGAAGATCTCCAGAGAAACTTCTAGATGGACGCAAGGAGGGAACAGGGATAGATGAGAAGACACCCCAGTATTCCCAGCACAGACTCACTGGGAGGGGTGGCTAGAAGCCGTGGTGCAGCGCTGTGAGCGGCTGTCCAGAACACCTGCAGCCCACAGCGGTGTCAGTTCGAGCCCCAGCTGCTCCACTTGGTCCCAGCTGCCTGCCAACACATACATCCCGGGAGGCAGTGGAAGATGGTCCCAGGGTTTGGATTCCTAACAGCCACAAGGGGGGCCTGGATGAAGCCTCAGGCTCCTGGCTGTAGCCTGGCCCAGCCCTGGCTGCTACACGCATCTGTAGGGATCAGCTAGTCGGCAGGAAGATAACTTATTCTCTTCCCTCCTGCCTTCTTTCCTTTTCTTTTCTTTTCTTTTCTTTCCTTTTCTTTTCTTTTCTTTTCTTTTCTTTTCTTTTCTTCTCTCTCTCTCTCTTTCTTTCTAACTATGACCTTTCTCTCCCCCTAGCACCTTTTTATTTTTATTGGAAAGGCACATTGACTGAGAGGAGAGACATTCCCCCAAGGGGCCGCAATGACCAAAGCTGAGCCAATCCGAAGCCAGGAGCCAGGAACCTCTTCCAGGTCTCCCACAAGGGTGCAGGGTCCCAAGGCTTTGCGCCATTCTTGACTGCTTTCCCAGGCCACAGGCAGGGGGCTGGATGGGGAGTGGAGCAGCCGGGATTAGAACCGGCGTCCATATGGGATCCCAGCATGGCGACTGCACCAGGCCTATAACCTGTTTTTTCTGCCTCCCCACTTGTCACTATACCTTTCAAACAGATGAAAACAAATAAATTAATATTTTAAACAGAAACGAAACGGAGGCGTGCACAGCAGGTTAAGCCCCCACATGTGATGCTGGCGTCCTGTGTTTGAGTCCCACCTGCTCTGCCTGGGTCCCTGGCACCCACACAGGAGCCACGGATGCAGTTCTGACTCCAGGCTGTGACCTGGCCCAGTCCCCACCACTGTCGTCACTTGGGGGAAGAGAACCAGCACATGGAAGCTCTCCAGTTCCGTGCCACTCGGCCTTCTGAATAAATCAGCTTAAGAAAACTCCAGTGGGCAGGGTTTGTAACTCCTCTAAGAGGGGTATAACTGGACTGAGCCCCTGAAGTCCTGTGTGCAGCCCCGAGCCTCCTAGGTGGCTGAAGAGAGCAGACCCCAGCTAGGGGGTCCCGCCCAGCACCCCTATAAAACCCAGCAATCTCTTGGCTTCCAGGCCCAGAAACCTCGCAGATTCAGGTGCCAGCAATCAACCCGGGGTTCCTGAAGGGAAAACTGGGACAACACCCCGTCACGGGCCGACCGCGTGCTTTTTTGGGGCTGAATGGAAAGCAGAGAGGTGGCTGTCCTTCCCAACAGGTTCTCTGTTCACCTGCCTTGCTGGGAAACTTGCCTGAGATGTGGATTTCCTGGCCTGACTTAGAAACCCTGAGCGGGGCCTCTGGAGAGGGAGGGGAGTTGGGAAGATCTGGGGTGCTGCTAGGGGCTGTGGCCTGGGGGCAGGGCAGGGCTGCTCGGTCCTGGCCCAGCAGCCAAGTGCACACAAGAGCCTGAGCACTGTGTTGGCAGTGGTGGCCAGGAGGTGGAAAGGCCCACAAGTCCCCACAGATGTGGACAGGCAAGCTCAGTGTGGACTCTCCAAGGATGGAGCACTGGTGGGGTAAGATGCCAACACCCCATGGAAGAGCTGGAGGACCCTGTGCCATGTGCATGGATGTTCCGAGTCCAAGCGACAAGCAGCACAGGCCAGGTCCTGCGCGTGGACCAGAGGCCTCCAGGGCAGGTATGGAAGGGGTCAGCCGTGGCAACCATCCAGCAGTGTGGGGGACCCTGATGAGCCGGACACTTGGAAAAAAGGCCCAACACTGGCCCTTCTGCTCTGTGTATAAAGCAAAAGCAAAGATGTAAAGGGGTGTAGCATGGCCGACACTGGGCCCTGCGCGTGGGCAACGGCCCCTAAGCACCTGCAGGAAGGAGAACCTGCTCTCCTCTGGACCTGGAGAGAGGGCGTCCGGAGGGCCGCTGGGACCCTCTGTCCGACCTGACACGGCTGCACCGGGGCTTCCCAGGGGGACCATCTTGGCCGCCTGCTTCTCCGTGTGTGTTTCTCTGCAGCCTCCAGCCAGGCCCGGCGGCACCATGTGTTGCCCATTAAAGCCCAGGACGCGGGGCCTTGCTCGGTCACCTCTCACATTGCACAGGCGCTAGATCATCCTCCCAGCGGCCTGCCTCCCCCTCCGCCAACACCACACCGAGCCAGGCAGGAACGGGGACACGCAGGGAGTCTGGCCCCCAAACTCCCTCGGGAACCAGAGACAGCCTCTCCAGGGCCAGCAAGCGCCTCCACAGCCCTGTGCTCTCTGTCTTGTCTTCTTCCCTTCCTTTTTTTTTTCCTGGCCTGGGAGCTATTTGGGCCAACGCTGAGAGAGCCCCCAGCCTGGCCAGCAGGTCCACATCCGTACTTGTGCAGCCCCCAGAGTGCACTCCTTTGGGGGACCTTTGCTCAGAGGAGCAAGGAGGCAGGGTCCCAGACCTTCCCCACTGCTGGGACAAGACAGCCCCACTTTCTGCATGTCCCCCACCCCTGCCGCCAGGAACCTGCTGGGGCTGCTGGGAGCTCCTGTGAGTCCAGGCCTGCTGGGATAGCTGGTCAGCCCTGGTCACATGGCTGCCACAAGGCCCTCCGGCCCCTGGGGTCAATGCCACCACTTACACTCTGTAAGGACATCTGGCAGGGGAGCTGGCGGCTCCTCCGACCACCTCCTCCTCCACCCAAATACCCTCTACAGAAATGGAAGCCTGTGACGCTGCCTGCCCACGGGCTGCTGCCCTCTCAGGGGTTAGAGGGGCCTCAGGCTGACCCTCCCCCCGGGGAGCAGCTCATTAAGCATGGGGGTGCTGCTCAGCTGCAGAGGCACCCCATGGACTGAACACGCAGGCGCCAGCTCTCTCTCTCTCTCTCTCTCTCTCTCTCTCTGTTGGGCTCAGAAGTGGCTCAAATCCCCACACCCCACCCCTTCCTGGGGCGGGAAGAGCTCTGCCCCTCGAGTGTCCTGGCTGCATTTACGTCACCAAGGAATTTTCTTTTTCTGGCGCACACTCTGGCATAGCCTGCCGAAAGGCTCCAGGAAAATCGTAAACCGCGCTGAATGGCACCGCGGGAGCCGCCGTCCCCGGAACACACCCAGGCTTTTGTCTTGTCAATGTCAACGCCGAGTTGGCCCGGAAGCCTCGACAACCGCTGGCTGTGTGCGGGTTTGGCTCTCTGCCCAGCGGGCTCCCTCCAGGTCCTGAGGGTCATGTCAGGCCGCCCTCAGGGAAGGGCCCTGACGGCTCCCTGAGTGCATCCAGAACCTTCTACACATCCAGGAAGCCCCGGTTGAATCAAGACAGCCTGCCTCCGCCCCAGGGTGGCCGTGTGACCCGCAGCGCCCCTCACCTCCCTCCCTGAGTGCTGCCCTCCAGTTCAGCAGGCGCAGGGAGGCTCACAGTTGCCTGAAGGGCGCAACTGTGTAAAAAGGCAGAGTTGAGACCCCCTCTGCCAGTCAGAAGCAACTCTATGGTCGTCAGCCCCCCTCACGTTTGCTCCCCAAGGGGGGCCAGGCCCATACGTACACTCTCAGATGTCCAGATGTGCGACTGTGGGCTGGCCCGTCTGTTCCTCTCACGCTGGGCTTTGCAGCTCCTTCTATACGGTTTGGGACTTGGGGCAGCTGCACCCTGGGGCACACCCACACTGTCTAGTGAACCCTCAGCCCCAGCCCTGTCACGCTGGGGAGGCAGTGGAAGGCAGCCCACATGCTTGGGCCCCGGTCCCTCATGGGAGAACAGGATGGCCTCGGGCGCTGGCCCAGTGTTGGCCTCTGGGGAGTGAGCCAGCACTCTCTCCTCCCTCTGTCCTACTTTCTGTCACTCCACCTTTCAAAAGGGTAAATAAATAAATCATGCTCCAAGGAGGCCCATCCCTCCACCGCCCCGCCTCCCGGCCCCACCTGGTGCTGAATCTGCAGCTGACCTTGTCATCAAATTGCAGAGGGGCCCTAGCACTGGTGATGCCAGGATCCACCAAGGTGTACAAGCCCCGAATCCTAAACCCCAGCCCCCACATTATACTGGGCTCTCTGGGCTTGGTGAACCCACAGTTCCCAAGAGAGTGTCTGCCAGGTGTGTTGGGCGAGACCCCAGCCAGCCCTGGCTTGCAGATCCTGCAGGTCTCCAGGTATGGGATGGGACTCACCCTCGCCCCCTGGTGGTGAGGGCCAGGTGCACTCGGCCCGCCCTGGGAGCCCCTCTCCCGCCCGAAGCCCGCTGTCTGAGGATGGTGTCCACTGCGTGGGCTAGGCCAACAGTGCCATTGCCAGAATATTCCATCTCTGGCTTTGTCATGGTCACAGGCGTTGTCTCGTGTGACCTCATTTGCACTTTTCTGGAGTCCTGAGGAGTGATTTTAGGGTGAAACTCGGGGTCCCAGGGCCAGAGTTTATCAGGGAGAGGATTTGCTGGGGCCCCCTTTTCTTCCTTTGACTCTTGTCTGTGCGAATCAGGGCCGAGACCACATCCCATGCCCTGTCCAACAATGCCTGGAAACAACAGGGACTGTGTCACGGCTGGCCCATGGAGGTGGCACTAGGGCAGGGAGGGTGAGGAGAGACCTCTGAAGGCGTCACCCTGGGGGTGGAGTCTCAGCTTGTGGAGTGAGCAGGGCCACTGCACTCAGGTGACTGAGCTGACATGGCTCGCCCCAGCGTTCAGAAGGAGTGAAATGGCCACACACTCGGGCCCTTCGGGTCAGAGGCTCTGGGAGTGCGGGTCTTCCCAGTGGGCAGCCCCCAGAGTGCACTCCTTTGGGGGACCTTCGCTCTCTGCACCGAGTCCAGTGGAGTGACCAGGGAAGACCAAAGCTCAGCCTGATCCCCCACCTGCTACTGGACACTTGACGCAGAGGGAGCCACAGGGCTCAGGGTCCAGGCTGTCCCACGCGGGCTCACACAGCGTCAACAGAGATCACTCTTAGCAGTTATGATGCACATAGAGACCTTGCCACTCCCACAGGGAGGCCTGACGCCCTCTGTGTCTCTACCTTCTGCAGGGCAGGGCCTGGATCCAATCCCCCGGGACCCCAGCACGGCACCCAGAACTGGGCGTCTGCAGGGTGAAGTACGGCGGCTCCATCGGGCAGGCCGCTGAAGGGCCCAGCTGTGTGCACCTGACCCCTCCCATAGCCCCTTTCCCTGGAGTACCCGTGTCCAGGGAGTGCCTTCAGGGTCCTGCTCTGGGCCCCTCTCTGGAATGCGCCCTCCCCTCTTCAATGACCTCATCTACTAGGGGAGGGGCTCGTGACCCTAGCTGACAGATGAGGAAGAACCTGGTGCAGAGGGGTCGGCAGGCAGTGGGGGTTCCGAGCTGTGTTCTTGGCTGTGGGGGATGTCCTCTTTATAAAGGTGGGTGCAGTCCTGGCCCGGGATGTGCCTCTCTCTGAAGCATTCCGAGTCCAGTGAGGCCCTGGAGCATCCCTGCTCCTGGCAGCACTGGGGACAAAAAAGAAAAGGCAGGGCGTCATGTGAGGGCAGACAGGTGTGTGGAACCTGTGACCACGGCTGTGATTGTCACCACCCCCGTCATCACTCCAGAAGGAGGGAGAGGCTCCTCCAAGTGAAGCCCCTGTCCCCAACAAGACCCCTGGGCAGCTGGAACTGGGTAGGGTGATGGCTGAAGGTGGGGCCACTGTCCTGGATGGCCGTGCCCAGTGTCTCGCACACGGAGACAGAAGAGATGGACAGACGACAGTGCAGGAAGGACTCTGCCCTGCCCCCTGCCATTCCCGTTACAGGACCCCTCTCCATCACAGCCTTGGGAGGTGGGGAGGGGCTGGGAGCCAGGAAATGCAGGTGGCCCACGGAGTCTGCCCTTGGAGTGTCCAGAAGGGAGCAGCCGTGCTGGCACGGGGTGGGGCCACCTGTGCTGACCGCAGAGACGGGGTAGCCGCCATCGGGAGTCCTGGGAGGGTGTGACAGATTGACACAGCTCCTCGGGACACAGAGGAGGGTGTGCTGTGCCGCGGGTCCCTGCACACACGGGAGGGATCCCCACACCCAGCGAGTCACACTCAAGCACGTGCCCTACAATCCCAGGAAATCATGACTATCTCCTTGAAATTCAGATGTGCCTTTTCCCAGCCAAGCCTCTGCAAGTGCGCTCCTGACCCAGGGCTAGACGAGGGGACCCCTGGCCAGCCACCCTGCACCTGCCCTCCCTGCTCCCAGCCCTGCTGCTTCCCCAAGTGCCAGGGAAGAGCCATGCATCCCTGTGAACAGGTGCTGGAGGAAGCGGGCCTGAGGATGCCTGAGCCTGCAAAGCCAGGGAGCAGCCCAGCCCCCTCTGCTCCTGCGAGGGGAGTGGGAATGACCAAGTGACCCTACAGCAGGCAGCCAGGGCCCCCAGGCTCGGCCACATGTCTTCCTGCCAAGTGGCCGTCCCCTAAGCAGGGGTCTGAGGAAATCTGTTAAGGAAACAGGGGCCAAGGGAAGTCCGTCCTGGGGGGCAGAGTCACCCCAGGGAGGCAACAGCAGACAGGAGAGCACCTCCAAGGCCAGTGCAAGGACCCCGGGCGTGGGTGGCCTGCAACCCACACCTGCAGGAAACACTGTATGGAAGGTGCCCCGGAGTAACCTCAGGAGAAGCCCTGGAGCAGAGAGCGGAGAGCGAGTCCGTTTGGCAGAGCCCTACCCCCGTTTCCATTAGCGAGGGCTGCAGGCCACCTCTCCTTCTGCAAAGGAAATCAAATTCAAGAGATCAAGGGATTTGCCCAAGGTCGCCGAGCACAATAGCTGCTTCCAGGCAGCCACTGTCTTCTATCCACACTGAAAATAGAGCAGGCACTCGGCCCCTCCCGGCCCCCGCCAGGCCACCCGTGCAAGGGGGCACGCACCTCTTTGGATTTGCTCCCTGGAGTCCACAGATGAGGGCTTCTGCCAGGAGGTGGGTGACAGTCACACCAGAGCAGGGACCCAAGGGGCAGTGCCCCGTGTGGGCCAGTGGCTGTCTCTCCCTCTGGAAGAGGAGCAGGTGTGGGAGGTTGGTGGATGGGAGGGTGTTAGTGCCCAGGGGAGGACACAGAGAGGAGCAATGGATGTCCCAGCTCTCCACTGTTGCACCCAAGTGCCAGTCAGGGGGCATCATGAGCCCAGACACCTGCTCCTAGCCATCCTGCCAGGCACCTTCTGAGCCAGACACTTGAACCTCGGGCCTAGCAGGTAGAACCCCTGCCTGCCGTGTCTGGCTCCAACTCCTGGCTCCAGCTGCCTGTGAATGCAGCCCTGGGAGGCAGCAGCGACAGCCTGAGCATGTGGGCTCCCATCACTACCATGCAAGTCTGGGCTGACGTCCGGGCTCCCGGCTTTGGGGTCTGCACGGTCCTGGCCAGCATGGGGCTCTGAGGAATGAAACAGCCAATGGGAGCTTTCTCTGCCTCTCAGACAGAAATCCAAGCAGACAACATGGCAGCCCCAGCTGCCTGGGAACGCTCCTAGGCCATGGCCACCGTGCTAGCATTTGGATGACCAATGACATGGCCACCTTAGCCTAGAGGCTTGGGCATCAAGTCCCTTATGTGGAACCAGAAGGCATGAAAATGGGCCAGGAGGCTTGCCTTGGCGTGGGGCTGCTGGACGTCGCTGGACACTGGCCATCTCTGGAAACTCCAACTGAGAAAGAGAACTTCAGGGGCTGGCCAAGAGCTCTATCTTGTCTGGCGTTTTCTCTATCAAATCGATTTGTATCGTCAGAGTTGTCACATGTGTCCGTATTTCGTTTCTTTCCCTGCTACCCTCTTCACCCAGACACTTGCCTCTCTGAAAGCAAACACCCCGACTGACGTCTGGTTCTGGAGGAAGCCCGGGGCCTTGCATGGGAGCGGTTCACAGACAGTCCACACCTTGCACCCTCAGCTGGACTCACAGGCAGGAAAGTCCACTCGTGTCTGCTGAGAGCTGCTAACCTCCTTGGGTGAGGCGTGTGAGGTCACAGAGCTGCAAGACGCAGGACACAGTGTCCAGCGTCACAGCCATGCAGGATCTCAGGTTGAGACATCTGTGCGCAGAGCGGAGGGGCCGTGTGCTGTCCTCCCAAGTCACCAGTCATGGAAGATTGGAACCGCAGAGCAAGGTGGGAGGCAGATCACAATGTCCCAGCACGCTGCCGCACCACACCACCAACATAGAGCCTGGCTTCCAGCCCTGGGCAGCACACTGCTTAGTCCTGGGCAGGCCTGGCTTCTCAGTCACAGGCAGCCCCAAACCATCCAGGTACTTGCCTTGGGGTCACACAGGGAATGGCCAGGACCTGTGGGGTGGGTTTCTTGCTCATAGCAAGGGCTCCAGGTAGGAGGGTGCAGGACCAGTCTCACCCATGTGGGGTGGGGGCTCCCAGGAGAGCAGGGATCTCTGGCTGTCCCTAGGCTGGGCTGAGGGCTCCACCCTTCACCTGCGGGGCTGCTGGGAAGTCTGAGGGAGCAGTACTAGCTTCCAGGGCTGAGGGAGGTGGCTCACTGTGGAAGCCCCACTTCTGCCTCTGCGTGCATTGTCCAGCAAGGACACGCCCACTGTGTGCTTGCTTCCAACTTCCATGAAGCCAAAGAGAAAACAGATGTTGGGAGGGCAGCTGGGGGACGCTCTGTCCCTGTGCCTGGACGCTGCAGCATGTCCTCTGCAGGGCCACAGCATCCCACCCCCAGCACTCCACGGCCTGTCCATGTGAGCAAGGGAACCCTGTGCTGCCGATCAGCTAGTGTCACCCAGGGCCTGAACATGTTCCAGTTGCCTGTTGAATCTGCTGCTCGCAGTGGTAGAGGAAGCAGCGCACCCTGAGCTGGGTTTCCTGGGTCCCCACTTTGCCCATGGCTATTAGGAGAATTACGGGGACCACGCCCATGGTCATCCCGTCGGCAATTCTTGGGCTATGAATCATTGCACGGATTTGGTTGACTTCTGTGGTCAGTGACCGCGAGTGGCTGCTTGGAACAGGGAGCCAGGAAGGCCTTTGGGGTGGGCCTGAGACGCCAAGAGCCCCTGTTGCTCACCCCCTAGCTTCTTGCATCTTGGTTTCTTGACACGACACTTCAGGGGAGCCTCTGGCCATGTGTCCTCCTGGTGGCAGAGACCCCTGCTTTTGGCGACAAGCATGGCCACGCAGGACTGGGGGCAGGGCTTCCGGTGGCAGTGATGCCTCCAATGAGACATCGGGAAATGAAGCCCTCCCGGCCCTGAAGGGCCCTCGTCAGGGGCCACGGGATAAGGTTCTCCCAGGGATGAGCATGCCTGGGGCCGGCAAGCTCCCCACATCCCACCTGCGCCATGGCTTTTAGAGAAGGAAGTAGGAAGGTGTGTGCGCACAGGAGCACACACACACGTGGGGCACCGACACATGCTCACATGTGTGTGTGTGAACATGCATGATTGCTCACACGCAGTCCCCTTCCCCTTCCGGCAGCCGCCTTCTAAAGTGGAGGGTGCCAGCTTCGACGCTGGGACAGTTTCATCACTGAGGCTCCGGCCCCAGTCTCCCTGCAGAGCTGGGGAGTGGTGCTGAGCGCCCTGCCTGGTGCCTGTGGCATGAATGCGAGCAGTGCCAGGCTCAGGAGCGGTGATGTGAGGGTCTCAGCCGTGTGACCCCTCTATGAGATGCAGCAGGGGCAGTGCCTGCTGGAGCTGCTGTGAGGATTGGAGAAGGTGCTGCACTCAGGCGGTTGCAAACACCACCCAGGCTCGTGTGCGATGTTTTCAGACCCTGCTGACCATCACAGTTACAAAAATACAAAAATGGGGCCCGGTGGCGTGGCCTAGTGGCTAAAGTCCTCGCCTTGAAAGCCCCGGGATCCCATATGGGCACCGGTTCTAATCCCAGCAGCTCCACTTCCCATCCAGCTCCCTGCTTGTGGCCTGGGAAAGCAGTTGAGGACGGCCCAAAGCCTTGGGACCCTGCACCCGCGTGGGAGACCCGGAAGAGGTTCCAGGTTCCTGGCTTCGGATTGGCGCGCATCGGCCCGTTGCGGCTCACTTGGGGAGTGAATCATCGGAAGGAAGATCTTCCTCTCTGTCTCTCCTCCTCTGTGTATATCTGGCTGTAATAAAATGAATAAATCTTTGAAAAAAAATACAAAAATGTAACGTCTCCTTTTCCATCTCCAGCAATAAAGCAGCAGGGCCTGAGCTCTGTGGATGTTGCCTTCACGGGAGAGGGGGCTTCCCTCCACCACAGCCTGGGTTTGCCTCAGCTGGGCTCAGAAGGCATGTCCGTGCTGCCCGCAGGGGCTTCTCCGGCCCATTGTGTGGGGGGCTGTCCTAGGCTCATCCTGGCCTGTGTCTCCTCGCCCGTCCCAGGCCCCACCAACATTGGCCCTGTTAATGGACAGTCTTGTGGCTAGGCAGCCACTCAGCCTGGAGAAGAGGATTAAGCCCCGCATTCAGCAGCACAGCCAGCGCAGTCCTGAGGCGGACTAATGCACTCTGGCTTAATCCCCGGCAGCCCTGGTCCTGGGGGAGGTTTCCACCAGTGCAGGCTGGGAGGAAGAGCCCGCTGGGTCTCCGCCGCTGCCCCTGTCCCAATGGCACACCACACAGTCACACAAAGGGGCTCCCCGCCCTGGACTTTAGAGTTAGCTACTTGTTTTTGTAAATGGATCCCACCTCTACCAGGGCATTGCTTCAGTCCTTACTGCTTTACTTCACTTGAAAGGTAGGCGGGGGAGGGGGCGCAGGACAGGACAGAGAGCAAGTGTGGGGAGTGAGCCCAACGCTCAGCAGCCACACGGCGACACAGAGCTCCCATGTCGGGGCAGGGGCCCAGGACCCCCGACCACCTCCTGCTGCTTCCTGGGTACATGCCAGCACGCAGCAGGACCACGCAGCCTGCGCTGGCCCTGGGCGCTGCGGCACGGGCGTGCAGAGCGGCGCCCTAACCTCAGAGCCGAGCACTCACTGCGGCCCTTACTACTCTCTACAGATGGGGCATCCTCTCAAAAATAGTCAAGTAAGACAGCTATCATGTCCTCTCCAGACACAGTGACCGCAAGCCTGGTGCCTCCTAGCTGGGATGAAGTTTGGTGGAGACAAGCTTTCATGCTGAGGAAAGACGAGAGTGGGAACAGGTGGCTGCCTCCGAAGCGGCACCGTGACCAACTCTCTGCAGAGGGCTTAGGCTGCACACATGGCTGCCCCTTCATCTGTACTGAGTCACCTCTCTCAGCACTTGCACAATGTCAGCATTTTTATGAAGCAGGTGGTAGCACTACATGCCAATGCCTTTCCCTGAAAACATCCAATAATGGCAACTTTAACTTCTTTTTCGTAAAAATGAGTTCAAAAATATGGAGTCCAGGGCCAATGGAATGTCTCTGGGGTCACCAGCAACTCACTCCTTCCAGCTCCTGTGCCTCACGACTCAAGATGGTTGCTGCAGCACCAGCCATCATATCCACGTTGTAGACAGCAAGAAACAAAGGGGAATGCATTATCCCTCGTGTGTCTGTTTGGCAAGGAAATGTCTCATGCTCTGTCCCCATATTTCCTAGGAACACACCAGCCTGTTACTAAGTCAGAGCAGGCCTCATGGAAGGCACCCACACAGGCTCAGGGTGGGCAGCGGCCTAGCCGCTCAGGCCCAGGCTTCTCACTCCCCTGGGCTACCCCTCCTTGTGGGGCTGGGAATCCTGACACTCCAAAGAGGATTGATGCAGGAAGCCAGGCCAGCACACACTACCCTTGCTCATACACCATTGGCCAGAGTGGGGTCACATCGCCACTTCACTACAAAGCAGCCTGGGAAATGTAGTCTGGGTGCCAGGAAGACAGAGGGGAGGCCGGGCAGCGTGGGTGCCAGGTGCATCAGTGGACCCTTGAGGAGCTCGGGCCCGAGTGGATCAGGAGCAGGAAACACAATCGCAGAGACAGGTCTCTGCGTGGATCTGGAATTCAAACCCAGGCCCCCAGAGAGAGAAGTGGTTCTTCCCGGCAGCAGGGCAAGAGCCCAAGCCCGGGGCCTGGCTGAGCTGTATGCTCCAGACCCCTGGCAGGAGGAGGCCCAGTGTGAACCCCCTCCCGGAAGCGGGGAGTCGGGCTGGAGCGCCTGCAGCCCGCCTGGCCTGAAGGATACAATTAACCGGGCTCCCCAGGCGGGCTGCAAGGCACGGCCTCCCCCCTGACCTGAATGGTCATTTGTGGCTCAAATGACAGACAAATGCAATAATTAGGCCTGTTTAGTAAAGAGGAGGTGAGAGGTCAAACTGCAGGGCCACCCGTCTCCTGTTACCAGCCTGGTGACCACGCGGAAGCCTGTGGAGCGCAGCTGATGGGAGCTGGCCAGGGCTGCCTGCCCAGACTGCTGCGGGCCCGTCCCTGGGGCTTCCAGGCGGCGACGCCAGCCTGGAGGGATGGGGTGCAGTTCCGCCCCCTCTACCAGGCGCCTCCACCACCGTGACCACACCTGTCATCCTCAGCCGCCCGCCAGATGACAGGTGAGCGACTGAGCCCTTGGTTCCAGCACAGGCTCCTCTTCACTCCGCCATGCCCACCTGCAGAATCTGCTTTATTTTAACCCCAAGCAGGGGAGCTGTCCTCTCTGCCTTGAGCTGCACCCCTCTACTGGGGTGGTCCACTTGGGTTCCTGTGGAGTAGGGAGTGGCCAGGGCTGCAGGAGAACACACAGGCAGGGCTGGGCTCACTTCACTGCCCACAGAGGCTGGGCCCGCCCCTTCCCCCTATGCTGGGCACAGCCTTTTAGCCTCCTCCTTCTGCTCCCCCAAGCTCCAGGCTCCCAGCGGACATTGCAGCTGGTCTCAAAGGGACCCCCAAATACACACTCAGGGAGGAGAACACAGGCCTTTCCGACCTCAGCCCTTGGGAAAATCAGCCAAGAGCCTGAGGCTGACTGAACAGCGGGTACTGCCTGGGGTACCCCACCCGAGCCTGGCAGAGCCCACACCTGAATTTGATGGACACGTACATTCCTCTTGACAAATACAACTTCCTCTTTCATGAAACAAATGATTCAGCTAGTTTTTTTAAGCCCTCGGGCCCCGCTCTGGGGGCATCACTGTTCGCAGGATGACGTGCGGCTGTTGGGCAGTGGCAGGGCACCGCCCAGGGGCTGGAGGGTGTGGCCCACAGGTGTTGGTGGAGGACGGCTGCTTACCCTGAAGCCAGGACTGGAAGCAGAGGACCAGGAAAACCGCGCTCCGGCCGGGTTCTCCTGCCCAGCCCACGCCTCTGGGGCAAGCAGTTCTGTTCTGTGGGTGGGTTGGTTGGTTTGCAGAGGGCTCTAGGCCCTTCGCAAGCTCCCTTCGAAGGCAACCTTTGTCTACAGTGCAAATTACAGCCAAGTGTTGATGCCTTCCAGGGAGAAAACACTGCATATAGACCAGCAGAGGGGCAGAACACCTTGGGGCTGGACACAGGGCACAGGGCACAGGGCACAGGGCCTCTGCCCACCCCCAGCTGGGGCCTTGCCTGCTGTAGACCACAGGGCCCTCTGTCAGAACAGAGCGTGAGGTGGCTCTCAGTGTCCGGGGGCTCACCTGTACTCATGGGATGACCCCAGTGCCGGAATCACCACTGTAAGACCAAAGGCGCAATGGTGGCATTAGGACGCTGGCCAATGTCACTGCCGGGTAGAGCTGGCCAGGCTCAGAGCCCACATGCCACGTCTGAGTGTCTGGGTTTGGGCCAAGTCCCGCTCTTCACTCCAGCTTCTTGCTCCTGCACATTCTGGGTCAGGTGCTTGGGACCCTGCCACTCACATGGGAGGGGACCCTGATGGAGTTCTGACTCCTGGCTTTAGCCAGGTCCAGCCCTGGCTGTTGCAGGCTTTTGGGGAGTGAGCAAGCAGATGGAAAATTTTGTTCTCTCTCTGTCTCTCCCTGTCCCACTCACTCTACCTATCAAAGAAAAAAAAAAGGAAAAGAAACAAAATCAGTAAATGTTTGTCAACAGCAGCACAGAGGGAGGGCTGTTGGTGTTGGGCGGGACAGAGGACAGGCCAGTGACACTCCCTCTTCTCAATCCCCCTCACAGGAGTCGGTTGCGTGAGGAAGCTGCCAAGCTGGTCCTTAAGCTCACACCCACCGGCCCTCCGCTGCCCCCAGGGAGCCTAGGCCAGGGAGCCTCCATCGGAGCCCATGGCGCTGCCCGTGGCTCCTCTTCCTGACCAGCAGAAGTGGCCACGCGTGCAGGCGCGCCATGTGCCATGTCCAGAAGCTTCCTCCTGTGGAGCACAGCGTGTGCTGTCCCCAGGAGTCCCACAGGGATGGCACCGTGACCCGGCTAGGCTCAGCAAGAGAGGGGGATTCATCGGCCAGGAACGAGGCAGGGTTTTAAGCTGGAGAGTTGTAACACACCTTCAACCCGGAGTACTGGTTAGCGTGGGGGCACCCAATTCTCCAGGGTGATTTAGGACATGTTACCAGCTACCATGCAGGGCACACATCCATCCAGAGACTGTCTGCCATGCAGAGGGAATCCTGCTCTTTGCTCTGCTCCCGCCGGCAGCATTGGTGCATGGAGCCCGCACTGGAAGCCCCCAACCTCGCCTCCCGACAGGCCGTGGTCTCTTTTCCTTGCCCTTGTTATTTTTTTCCTAAGGAGATCTGTGCTTCCGGCCCAGGGTCACTGAGACCAATTATAGCTCTTTAGCTAACGCCTCCCTGCTAGCCTCCTGCAGATCCTATTCAGCCATAATCTGATTTCACCCTCACAGCGGGCAAGGAGAAAAAGCGCCCTTGACGGGGAGACGCTGGCCTCAGTACCCAGGGAGGCTGGCCATACAAGTAAAGCTTGACTTCATTGCAAGCGGAGAAGCCACGGCAGACATGCGGACCAGGCGTTCGCATGCTGGGCCCTGGCCCCAAGCCCTGTGTGGGGAAGTGGCCAACCCTTCTTGAGGTTGCCCTGTGCTCCACTCACACAGGGTGGACTGGGAGAGCAGTGATGGCTGGCACCCGCCACAGTTGACTCCGAACCCAGCCCTGGCCCCAGCTTCTGTTGCAGATGAAAGTTGCTGCGGCCCTTGTCCCCTGACTTGGGGTTTACACCTTAATCCTCCCCGAGAACTGAGAGAGGTGGGAGGAACAGAGTGAGAGAGATCTTCCGTCTGTTGGATCACCTCCCAGTGGCTACAACGGCCAGGGCTTGGCTAGACCGAAGCCAGGAGCCAGGAGCTTCTTCCAGGTCCCCATGCAGGGTCCCCAGCGCATGAGCAGGAGGCTGATGGGAAATGGAGTAGTGTAGGTTTGAACCAGCACCCATGCGAGATGTCAGCATTACAGGCAGTGGCTTCACCGGCTATGTCGCAGCACCAACTCCTCAAACAGTTTCAAAGATTGGCACCCACTTTCATGCTCTTCTAGGTCCCCTTCTCCCTTTTGATCTTCTAGATCAGAAATTTGCACCCACAGATTTAAGATCCCCGGAAAAGGAAGAGGAGCAAGAGAACCCTTCATAGAGAGCTTTCCAGATGGAGTGCAGCCAGCACGCACGGTCCTGCATTGCAAGCCAGTCTGATGAGGACTCGTGTGCCATCAGCCGTGGTCCCAGTGAGCGAGCCCGTCTTCCAGTGGGCAGGCACCCCCCAATGAGACTGCAGACTCCAGCCCAGGTGGCAAGCGCACAGGTGGTGGTGGTGGAAACGGTGGCGTGGATCACAGGAAATCCCTGCTCCCGTTGCCTTAGACACTGCTCCCCTGCACAGCTGTAGCTCTTCATCTCGACTTGGGCTGCACAAATTGGGGACAGAGACAGCGCCCCAGGCCCAGCAGGACAGAGGTTCAAGGGGCTGGGCACAGACACTGGGAGTTCCTCCCCCTGGCCTCTCTCTTACTTACTTTTATTAAAAACAGACAGTCCTGGAGTGCGCCTGCTGGTCTGGCTTCTGAGCATGGGGAGGGGCTGCAATGTTCCTCAGTCCCCCGAGCCTGCCCTTTGACCTCAGGGCATCGGGGAACCTGAAGTCTCCCCAGGCGGCTCTGCTCTGAGAAGCTGCCTGCCTGGGGAGCCCCCCTCTTTTGGCACGTTCCTCCCATCCAGCTGACTCAGACAGGAGTGGAAATCATTTGAATTCATCCAATGGATGAAAATGAATATATCTGAAGGGCACAGGTGCCTATTCCCAAGTCCCATGCTGGGCAGAGACACCCACCTGACCCTGCACTGGGTGGAGACGCCCACCTAACCCCATGCCAGGCAGACACCCATCTGACCCCACACCAGGCAGAGATGACACCTGGTACCCTGGGAATCAGGGCTGCTCTGTGTGTTTTCAGTTTTTTTGTTTTATGCTTTCTTTACAATCTATAGGAACTATAACCCCATGGTTTCTTTGGAAAATGGAGACCACCGTAGGCTCATTCTTGAGCTGCCTTGTTCACTGGTTGAGTTTGTATCCAAGTTTGGATGAGAAGCCACTGTCCTGCACACCTGCTTGAAGCTAGCTGCTTTCTCTGGGCAGCAGGGATCATCGAACCAAACTCATTTCACCTTCTCCTTTGAATGCCAGGAAACTCAGTGTTAAGTCTTGTTTGAAGTAAAAAGTTCCAGCCTCTGTTCTCTCCCAGAACCCTCCACGTGGTCACGCCACATTGATTTTTGCACGCGGCCCATCACCCGCTATGGTTGACAAACCTGGGTGACGACCTGGGCTTCTGGCCTTCCTGGTCTCTCCCTCCTCCCAGTGCCAAAGGATTTTAAGATCTATTGTTTTATGTTATTTGAAAGGCAGAGTAACACAGAGAGAGAGATCCTCCACTTGTTGGTTCACTCCCCAAATGGCTACAAGAGCTGGGGCCAGCCAGGCTGAAGCCCAAAGCCAGGCATTCCACCTGAAGTGCCCCTGCGGGTGGCAGGGACCCTAGCTCTCAGGTCCTCATTTACAGCTTCCCAGGTGCCTCAGCAGGGAGCTGGGTCAGAATCCCAGAGACCAGGACTCCAACTGATGCACCAACATGGGATGCAGATGTCTAACACAGCAGCTTAGCAGCTGCCCATGGCCAGAGACCTGAGTTACACTGGGGCCCAAAGGAATGCACAGGGGATGGCCTTCCACTGGGCAGGAGTGGGTTAGCCGAATTCAACAAAGCAAGGAGAAACAGGCTGCAGCAAGGGAGCCTGCTGCTGGGACAGCTGGGGCCGAGGGGTTGGTCACACCCATCAGTCAATCAAGAGACAAGCTACTGTCAGCACCTGCACATCGTCCCCATGGGATGGGATGCCCAGGACAGGAACCAGAGCCCTCCCAAGATGAGGGATTTTCCATGTCTATACAGCAGGCAGCTTGGGAGGACAAGGGGCAGCCCTGCTGCCTCCCATGGCGGGTGGAAGTGAACTGCACCTCCCAGGCCTCCAACAGCTCACTGTGCCCCTGGGAGACTACACTGGGGCATGCGGGCAGTGCCTGTCCCTGCATCAGCTCCATAGCGCACCTGTGTCAGGAAGCAGAGCTGGACCAGGGAGTCCCTTCTTCCCCAGCCGACCTCCATCTCTCCGGGTCCACCAGGCACTCACTTTGCCGTGATGCCCAGGGATGTTCACTGACGTCCACCGATGTCCCAAGGCATCCAGTAAGGGAGGCCCCATGGTATCCCACAGCGTCGTACCACACCATCAGGTGACTTTGTACCCCACCCCAGCCCGAGTGCTCACACTCCACTCCGTCTCGGGCCACTGTTTATCCTGACATGCACGCTCAGCCCCTCCCTTCATCTTCTCAATGAAGTTCTCTAAACAACCTCTGGCCGGTTGGCATCAAGGATGCATCCTGGTGGAACAGCTCCAACGCAGAGGGCCGAGGGCAACGTGCCCTCCCACAGCTGTGTCCATCCTGGTCAAGCCTGACCATCCAAGCCACATGGGCCCGGTACGTGGATCCAAGCAGGGTGATCCCTATGGGCCACGCCACATCTCTGGTCCTCCCTGTCTAGGCAGCTTTACTGATTGGAAAACTCAGTTGGGTATTGGGTGACTGAGAATTAAGCATAAACACGTTGGGGTCCCCAGAAGGAAAAGGAGGAGGAAGAGAAGGAGACGAAGGCAGGCAGAGGATGAGGAAGAGGCAGACGAAACAGAGCCAGGCCTGCAGCCCTGCAGAAGTCGGTCCATCTCTTCCTCTTGCAAGCTCAGGGAAGCTGAGCTCTGGGAACCCCTGCGAGCAGAACTGTGGGGTCCCTGGAGCTGTGGCTGTGTCACCGTGGAGTACAGTGCAACTTCCAGCCCCTCGGCACACGGTCAGGGTCACCGTCGGGGCCGGCAGTTCTGATCCTATCGGGCCTCGAATGCACATTGCATTTGCAGCAGGGAATATTGCTTTATTATGAGAACAAATTATGATTATTGCCGGGCGCAGGGCAAGGGGAGCCCGGGGATTATTAGAACCATGCTCCTGACGACCACGGCTCCCGGAGGAAGGGCAGCTGAGCTCAGGGCAGCCCGCTTCTCGTTACTGATCGCCACTGGCTTAATGCGCCATAGCTGTCTTATCACATTTGCAGAACAAGTCGGCTTCAGATACTTAATTTAAAGTGATATCCTTAATTTCCTCATGGTTTCCAAAGTTTACATTAACTCTAACCTGCTAGTTTGCAAATGCATTTTCTCTAATGACCTCAAGAAAAACCCCACAGTTTAGTCTCCAGTTACTTTGGGAGGAATAGCCAGGCTGCCCTGTCCCCAACAAGTGCCAGTGACACTGGACTTCCCTACTGGCAACACGCAGTCTAATTTAGGTCAGGCTTGAGAACGGGCAGAGCAGGAGGTGTGGGCTGTGTACCAAGTGGGTCCAATTGTGGGTGGGGACCATAACGTGCCCATTGTGCGGGTGGAACACAGAGACCATCCCGCACCCCCTCTCTCCTGAAGTGTCTTTTCATCCTGGTGCCCACCTGGGCAAACCTGGCACTGTGACGGTGGTGAACAGTGCACAGGACAACGACAGGCAGCAACAGGCAGAGTACCCCCCCGTCTCTCTCTGGATCCTAATGGAGGCCATGGCACGTGGTGCACAGTCCCCACAGAGCAGGGGTACACAGTCCCCACAGAGCAGGGGTGCACAGTCCCCACAGAGCAGGGGTACACAGTCCCCACAGAGCAGGGGTGCACAGTCCCCACAGAGCAGGGGTACACAGTCCCCACAGAGCAGGGGTGCACAGTCCCCACAGAGCAGGGGTACACAGTCCCCACAGAGCAGGGGTGCACAGTCCCCACAGAGCAGGGGTGCACAGTCCCCACAGAGCAGGGTTACACAGTCCCCACAGAGCAGGGGTGCACAGTCCCCACAGAGCAGGGGTACACAGTCCCCACAGAGCAGGCAGTACGTGTCCACCTCCAGGATGAGCTACCCAGCCTAGGTTGCTGGGTAGGGGTCATGGGATCCATGGTCTATTGGGGAGCCAGGCCTCCCGCCGTCCCCTCTTCATGGTCACAGGGTGCATCGTTTTGGTGAGAGCCCCTAACTTCTAACAGGGGTGCCCAGAGCCTGGCATGTCTTTGTCAGGGCAAGGGAAAGGTTACTCCAGATAGGAGTTTCAGTCAGAAGTCAGAGTGCTGAGGGCCAGCTGCTCTGGGCAGCTCTGCCTGCAGGCTGGGACCTCGCTCTGGAAACAGAGACAACGCCTCTCAGTCTTTCAACTGCTGTGTGGCAGAGGAGCGCTCTGTGTACGGACAGGGCTGGGATGCTGAGACAGTGCACACACCTTCCTCCCGCGCTCCTCCCGCACCAGGGGACTCAGCACCCTCTGTGACACTTAGTGGACAGCCCAGGATGAGTGTTCTGACAGGGCTGACTCTCCTATAAGGAGATGGCTTTGAGTCGGGCATTGGATCAAGGCGCGCACCAACCCTGGCAGGGTGACAGGTAGAATACACCTTGAAAAGCTGGTTGGCAGTGACCCTGTGATCCTGTGACCAGGCACGGCCACTTCCAGGCAATCGAGACACGCCCACACCAAGAGGTGAGCTAAGGAAGAGAGGTTAAGGAGCGCAAGCTATGGGGTGAACTTCCTGGAGCTGGCCAAGTCCACTGGCAACCGTTAGATGAGGGGCCTCCAGGCACTGCAAAGGCAGGTGTGTGTTTGGGGGTGGGGTGGACGGTCTCTTGCTATCACTGAACCTTTCTTGGGGTGACTGATTCATTACAAAACAAGCATAGATATAAAAATGAAAAAGCAAGCAAGCAACATGAGTACAGGTGACAGAGACCAAGCTACACTGCTGTTTTCCCGGAGGGAGAGTGGCACTGTTCCACGGGCCGACAGGCGCCGACACGCACACCCCATGACGTCAACTGCTCAGCGATTGCAGGTCTAACCAACGAGCACACGGCTGGGGGCGAAATGCCAAGTGTGCCCACTCACTGGTGCATTTGCACAACTCAGAATGACCTGCAGTTTTGCTTTAGGACTGGGGTCACTCCTAACTTTGGGATGTTCTCAAAGATTTGGGGAAGAATTTTGCAGTTTCTTAACTTCCACAAAATAAAGAACTTTCTCAGTGTCAACAGCCAGTGTTCAAAACAGAAAGCCATGTGGTTTTCTTGGGCTTCCCAGAGTCAAGGCTGAAGGGTCCCAGAGATGACCTTGAAGTTGTGTCCCCTACCTGAAGGGGCTCGGGGAGGGGCAGTGACGGGCATGCTATGGGAGGGCCAGAGCCTGGCTCCTGACTCACAGCCTCCCCTCAGCCTGCTGCCCGCCCAAGGGGAGGGGTATGATGACCACTGCTGCCCAGTGGGGTCCCTAGGGACCTGCCCTGCCTTTCCCAGGGCAAGGGTCCCGGCACTTCCCTTCCTTTGGTCACCGTCAGGTCAATATTCGGAATCCACCAGGAAGTGGGTACTTGAGTTAACAAAAAATGTCTAATATTTTTGACCTAATTTCAGGAAATCAGCCAGCAGCGCTCCAGGGCGGCTATCCATCCTCCCCACACCGGGAGAGGAAGTTCGCACGCTCTGCAGCGCTCTCCACCACAGGGAAGAGCAACATAAGTCCAGCACGTCCACAGGACAGGGTGTTCAGCAGTCCCCAGCATGATGTGTGAGAAGCCACTTGGAATGAGCTGATGGAGAGACCCCTGGTGCTGGCCACACGAGCTACCTGCACACACAGGGAGACGGGGTCGGCCATGCTGTCAGCCACGTCACCTGCACACACAGGGAGACGGGGTCGGCCATGCTGTCAGCCACGTCACCTGCACACACAGGGAGATGGGGTCGGCCATGCTCTCAGCCACGACACCTCCAACCCTGACATTTCCTGCCACCTTTTGACTTTCTTCCCAAGAGGATTCTGGTAAATACTGCTTGTCTACAGGACCAGGCTGCTGCAGGGGGTCGCAGGGAGAACATGTGAGCTAGGAGTGGTGGGGCGGGGACACCCCTCCTGCTGCTTCAAGAGCAAGGTTTCACAAGGTTCACGTTCAGGTGCTGGAGCAACAGTAGACACCGTCTCTGCTCGCCCACGTCCTGCTCCCTAGGATAAGAGCAGGGTCATACCTTGCAGCCCCTGGCTGCTGGAAGCCCTGTGCAGGGAGTGGCCTCAGGGGCAGAGGAGGGCCCTGGTTGCCTCTCTCTGGCTCTGTGAGGCTCTGTGCACAGTCCAGGGCATCCAGGGACGGGGAAGTAGGCAGGGGTACCCAGAGAGGCAGGTGGTGCTCCCTGGGAAAGCTGTTCCCAGCCTGCCTCACTGCAGCCCCTTGCCCAGCCCTAGTGCAGCCCCCATGGACCATGCTGTTCCCCCAGGGCCAAGGAGGACTGCAGGCTCCCAGGGGTCAGCACCAAGGCAGGGCGCAGACCTGGTGGCGCACGCAAAAGGGCTTCGCCTGGGAATGGGGTAAACACGCTGTCCATAAAGGTCACCTCTCGGAGCCCTGGCTGCTGCGCCGGAGGAAGCTACAGTCATTTTTCAGAGCTGTAAATGCCAGAAGAGAGGCGCACTGAGTCACGGCTCTCCCCGCCAGGCATTTCCTTGCCAGATAAAGGGGCTGTTTCCGCCTGAGCCCGGAAGAGGCTCTCTGCTCGGGGGTCCCCGCGTGCAAGCCTCATGTCTGTCTCCCCCTCCCCCAGGGATGTCCTCACACCTAAGTCCTTCCCACTGCACACGGGTGGGGCTGATGTGGCTGTGGGGGGTCACAGGGAGTACTTGGGGTTCAGGATTTTTTTCTTTCTTGTGAGTTTTGCTCAGTGACCTGGAGACAAAAGGAAATGCCACATTTCTTTGGCTCAGTCTTGCTCAGACATCAAGCAGCCCCAAGCTGAGGCTGTCACCTCACTGTCCTGAGACCCGACAAGTGGCCACGGGAGTAAGTCACCTAGAAGGAGCATGTGTGTGAAGAAATTTTAGGATTAATTTCACCAAAGCTGAGACACCCGTCAAAATCATAGATATTAGCCTGTGGCGAGACGGAGCCTCTGTTCACACACACACACACACACACACACACACACACACACACAAGAGGTACTGGCAGAATTCAACCAGTCAAGTGTGATCTAATTTATACTGAAGTGTGACTGACTGATATTAGTCTCTCCTTCAGGGACTACCAGGGCATGAAGTTTGAAAGGATGAGCTGAGGGCTAGGCGGCAGGCCCAGGGAGAACAGAGGGGCATTGCAGATTGTACCTCTGCTGTGCTATGGATGCTATGGATGGTGGGTGATCCAGATGTGTGTTGGGCTTCAATCTAGTGACCATCAAGGGTCATCCCAGCATCAAGATTTATTCAAAACAGCTGAGACAGTTCACAGATGCAGCAAGGCCGCAGCGTGCGCAGCGAGGAGACGCTGCTGTTCTGCCCTGACCAGCTGCCCTGCTGCGCGTGGGGCGGGGCTGGAGCCTGGTGACGCGGTCTGTGGCAGGAGCACTGGCACTTCCTGGCTTGCAGCCGCCGGCTCAGCTGCGTCAGCCTTTCCACGTGGGTACCCATTCACCCTGTTACCCGGCCCTAGGAATTCATCCCAAGGAAATGCTTGGGCAGTGGTGCAATGGGTATTCATCACGGAGTTGTTTATCACACATGGCAGCAAACTCGGAAAGCCTGAGGGAGACAGTGGAAGGCAACACTGGCCTGAGGGCAGTGCAGTCCAGGGCCCTTGCAGGTGTCAGGGTACTACGAAAAGTTTGTGGAAAATGGAGTTAAAAGAAATGGGGGTGTGAAGAAATTTCTGAAATCTATACATATAGCAATCATCAGGAAGGCCTTGGAAAATGTGTCTCAGGAAAAATTCTTTGCATAAATTTCCAATTTTTTTTTGCACTGAAATAAGTTGACTTTTTAATTGATCTTCTATGCTTTTTTTTTTTTTTTAGGTACTCCACATGCATGTCATTCCATGGACTCAAAAAAGAGAGCTGGGCATAGTGGCACACAGGACCCAGTTCCACGGCTGCAGAACCACACGGGCACCACCAGGCATTCTCCCCGAAGAGGTTTGGCTTCAAAATATTGTTTCCAAGTCACGAGGCTGTGGGTGGTTCTGACTTTGGCCCCTTGTACTTGAAGGCTGGGCATTTTTCTAGATCAAGATTCTTGAATTCTGAGAGTACGGAGCGAGCAGCCGTGCAGAAGTGCCTGTGCTGTCCGGCAAGGGCCTGGTGCCCCTGCTCCGATGACATTCCAGGACTGCGGGAGACAGTGACGGATGGCAGAGCCCAGCTATCTGCACCGATAGGGAGATAACCCCAGCAGCCTGGCCGCCTTCAGCCCACAGGGCCGGCCACAGGCCCCACCAGGCCCTGCTCGGCACAGTAAACAGGAAGCAGGACCAGCGGGAGCAGGGGGGGACGTGGCCTCCGGGGCTGCCAGGAGGCAGGACCCTGAGGGAGGTGAGTCAGGAGCTGGGTCCCAGGACCCTCGGGGTGTGGGGAAGCAGGGGACCTGGTGCTGCGCCCCCTGCTTCTGAGAGGATGCTCTCCAGTGCACGGGCACCAGAGCCCACATCGCTCACCTCTTCGTGGGCACTGAGGCCTTGCCCTGTAACCAAGGGGCGCCCTGCATCTTCCAAGCTTTGCTTCAGTTCCCCACTTGGCTGAACTGGGACTAGAATTTGGGAAAACAGAAATCTGGTGGTTGCTCTGGGCCTGGAAGCCAGAGACCCCTGCACAGAGAGCAGTGCCTCTGTTCCAGACTGTTCTCAGAGCGTGTGACGGTAAAACAAGGAGACTGGCAGCTGCATGGCTTGCTTCGTGCTCAGTCTTCCATGAACCTGCGCTTGTTCCTCAGCCTCTCCCCAGCCCCGCCCCGGGCACACCCACAGACACAGCCCCGGCCTCGGAGTTCGCGCCCCACCAGAAGCAGGGGCCCCAAAGGGTCATAGCTACCAGCCTCAACTGGGAGGACCTATGTGGGGCAAGGCGGAGGTGGGCATCGCTGGTGGCCCTGGTGGATGCTGGGATACCACTGGCCTTCAGAAGCCAAAGCCTGAGATTGGCTGTGCTGTGGTGTGGCTGAGGGCACACGGAGAAGCTGGGGCACGTGACGGGAGCCTCCCCATGGGCCAGAGGCCCCTGGAAACATCATGTAGGTGACGTTCCCCAGGTTTTGCTCTCTTAATCCTCATGCGTTTTCCGTATTTTTAAGTGACTGAATTGCAGGGTGGAGAATGGAAATTTCTTATGGGGCAATGGTGATGGCCAACACGAAAGGGCCAGTGAATCGCTGTCAAGCTATGCCCGGAGAAGGCTGGCCGCAGCTGGTGTGGCACAGATCCGGCCCCTGCTTCTGCCAGCCACTGTCTGAGGTGTCTAGAGTGGCGGAGCCTCGGAGGGCTCCCTGCTAGTCCTCAGGGCTGCCATGACCCCTGCGTCACAGACGGGCAAGTGACAGAGGCTCCAAGTTGCACAGTGCACTCCCAAGTCTCGTGGCTGCACTGAAGCTCAGCCTGCACCTCCAGGCTCTGTCATCTGGGAGCTCATGGACCTCCCACTGGGAGGAGGAGGATGAAGGGGAGAGAGGAGGAAGGGTTTGGGGAGAGGCTCCTGGTGCCAGGCCCCTGTGGGCCTCAGCTCTCTGCAGCCCTGGTGAAGGGGCCATGGCGCAATCTGGCCAAAATCTCCACCCTGCTCCCTTGCCCCCACCTGGTAACAGGGAGCAGCACATGCATGTGAGGCGCCTCATTCAGGTCCTCAGAGAGTACGGGCTGAGGGAAGGGCAAACACACCTTAAAAAGAAACCCTAAAAACCCTAACTCAGCTTGGCTCCCTGGGAGGAGTGGCCCTAGGGCCTGGACATCCTGCCTAGCCTTGAGGGGCGAGGGGATGTGGCCGGAGAGGGGCTGGACCTGGAGGTTTCCTGGGTGCACCCCCCACACACCAATCCAGCCCCAGGCCCAGCCAGGCGCAGGGTCAGCGCTGCTGCTTGCCGGAGCCTGGGCTCCTCTCTCTCACTCGGCCTGCGGCCTCTGGATTGCATTAAGCTGCGTAAATAACCAGTCTGTTGTCAGATCTCCCCCTGGTGAGGAAAGGGCAGATGGGGAAGCCGCCGGGTCGTGACCTCCGTGTTCTCCGCAGGAGTCAAACGCCTTCCATGCTGTGCCTGCCAGAGAGGGGTCTGTGTTATGCTTGCACTGGGCCCTGACAGGCAGGGGCCAGGCCTGTGCGGCAGAGGCGCTGGGCCTGTGGACCTGCCTGCACAGCGTGCCTGAGTCTGGGGGCAGGGTGGGGGATTTGGGGAGGCTGTGGCACCTCGATGTCCCTGGCGGATAGAGCAGAGCCCCAGGACCCGGGGAGACAGAGCACATGCAGCTCTCAAATGCAAGCAGGGGGCCTGTTTCCTCCTCCTCCCCCTCTTCCTTCAGCTCCAGGCATGGGTGCAGAGGGGACACACTGAGAGCCTGTGCTCAGACCTCCCAGCGACACCCCCAGCGCTGCCCCTTGGTTGGAGATGGCCGCTCGGGCATCTCACCCAGTGGCTTCTGAGGGCCTCCACCTCATGTCCTAGTGGTGTGCTTAAAGGGGGCGGGGTCCATGGAGGAGCAGGAAGAGCGTGGTCCCTGTACACCTGCCCGAATGCAATCTCTGCACCCTGTGATAGGTTTCTTCGGCCCATTTTATAGGTCAGTATGTTGAGGCTCAGAGAGGTTGGTTGACTCACTGAAGTGGCCACAGGGCCCCTGGTCTGTTTCCACAGTGAGTGCACCCTCCCACGGCGCAGGCAGAGCACATAGAAGGCACCTGTGGAGGAGCCGGGTCTCCCCCACCACTCTCCATCTTCAATCTTCCTGCAACTCAGACGTGGGGAGCCTGCACGGGAGCCGTGGACACGCAGCTCTGGGAGCTTGCTATGCTCATCACACCCATTTTCCAGGCAAGCAAACTGAGGGTCACCGAAGTGGCAGGAGGAATCCGTCGCTAGCATTTCTCTGGGAGACCCACGTTCCTACGGGGCGCCCCAGAGGAGGGCTGCTCCAGAGGCTGGCTCTGGTCAGCCGCCTCCCATCCCGGCGCCTTCAGCCTCTGTCCTGTTGAACTCTTGATTCTCAGAGAACCACCGTCTCTTCTCCCCTTTAGTTTCTCTCCCTGCAAGCAGGGTTTCTTGTGCCTGCCAGTCCCCTCAGATTGGAAGCTCCGTGTGAATGGACTGAATGCAGAGAAAGAGGGAGCAGCCCCAGATCTGAACCCCAATTGCTCGGGAGACCCTAGGGTGCTACTGTGACCCAGGCTTCTGCCTGCTACTCATCTCCCAATAAAGCTGCAGCGAATCCAGACGGCGCTGGCCAGCCGAGCTGCCACACATGGGCTGTGGCAGGTTGGGGCCACTGTCCACTCACCCTGAGGGCAAGACAGTCTGCCAGCCTGTGCACCCCGTAACCCCACGAACTCAGCTGAGCCTGCAGATTCCAGCTTGCTCTCTGCTCCCAGTCCAGGGTCCTCTGGGAGACTTGGTCTGTTTTGGGCTGCTGCAGAGCAGGGGCTGGACAGCGAGGAACAGGGCTTCCTGTGGCTTCAGGCTCACTTTCCTGGAAGAGGTACGTTCTGAGGTCTCTGGCGGGCTGGGGACAGCGTGAGCCCCAGGGCAGCAGCCTGGGGTCAGCCATTGGGGCACTTAAGACTGCCTGAGTCCACACTAAGCTTGCCTGTGCCCCGACCGCAGAGGCCAGGTGCTAGGCGTATGGTACAGAGGCCAAAACGTGCCGCAGGGAAGATGGTGGCTGTGTCAGGCTCTGAACGGGTGCCACTCCTGGGCATGAGGTGACAGAAGTGGGCTGCTGTGTACAGGGTCTGTCCATTCCTCTTGAGAGGCCCCCAGGGCCCCCAGCTCACAGATGGGTAAACAAGGTCCCCCAGCACTCAAGGATAGGGGTCCCGGGGCTGACAGGGCATGTGACTTGGGACCCCTGTTCCTCCTCCAGAGGAGCCAGCTGCACCGTGTGGGGACTCAGAAGCGTGTCTGGGAGAGGCTCCCCAAACTGTCCTGGGGTGCAGAGGGCCCGGAGCAGCACTGTGCGTGTGAGTAGGCAGGGCGGGCAGGCGGACGCCTGTGTGGTCCGAGGGGCTTTTGTGTGTGTGGTCCTCCGCCAACCCAGCCACGATCATCTGTCCAGAGGCCGCTCGCTGCCTGCCCGATGACCAGAGTGTTTACTTTAGTCCTGTCTGCGCCGACTGAACCCGGAGCCCTGTCTCCTCCAGCTGGACCTCCTCAGGCTGAGCGAGTGAGCGAGCAGGGGGGAGGGCCGGAGGGAGGGCCGCGCGGGACTGCAGGGGGAGGAGATAAAAACCAAAAGCGTGCGGTGCGAGGCGCTGCTGTAGAGGGGGCCCGCATAAATCAGGACGGCTTTTACAGCCCGTTCACACCCACCCTCTCCCCAGCACCCCTGCCCCGCCCCTGGGAGCCCCCACCACACACGCACACACACACTCCACAGCCGAGCTCGCGTTACACTGGAACAGAGACATGCATGCTGCTTGGGGTTGGCACGCGTGCCGTGTGTGGGCACACATGTGTCAGGAGCCTGCGTGATGCTGGGCTGAAGGGGACTGGTGGGAGGGTGTGCTGGCAGGGGCAGGGAGTGAACTCGGTGTGTGATCTGTCCAGTTCAGTCACAGATGTCCACCTTCTCCTGCCTGCAAGGGTGAGCCATGAGTGTCCTTGGGAGGACAGCATAGGTGTAATGTGGCGGGCAGGAAGCACGCGGCCACGGCTCTGGCCCACGCTGGACCCACGCTGGGCCTGGCTCTGGCCCACACTAGGCCCACGCTGGGCCTGGCTCTGGCCCACGCTGGACCCACGCTGGGCCTGGCTCTGGCCCACACTGGGCCCACGCTGGGCCTGGCTCTGGCCCACACTGGGCCCACGCTGGGCCTGGCTCTGGCCCACACTGGGCCCACGCTGGGCCTGGCTCTGGCACACTGGGCCCACGCTGGGCCTGGCTCTGGCCCACACTGGGCCCACGCTGGGCCTGGCTCTGGCCCACACTGGGCCCACGCTGGGCCTGGCTCTGGCCCACACTGGGCCCACGCTGGGCCTGGCTCTGGCACACTGGGCCCACGCTGGGCCTGGCTCTGGCCCACACTGCCTGGTGGGTTTCAGCCCTACTTTCCACCCTTTCAGTGGTGGCATGCTCCTTCTGTTTCCTACCAACTAGCTCGAAGTCACCTGCCGTGCAGAGACCTGGAAAGGTGGGGCACAGAGGAGAGGTAATCATTTTTAGTTCTTTTTAAAAATTGAAGTGAGGGTCTGGAAGGTCTGATGTCAGGCGAGAACTTTGTGGGGAAAACAAGAGGATCGAATGCAAAGTCCTTCTTCGCAGGGTGGGGGTCTTCAGGGGGCTTCCAGAGACGCAGCTGGTGGAAAACCACCCACAGATTTTGAAAATCCTTGCACCTAAATAAACTTCTCATTTAATTCTGACGTTTCCATGAACTTGTTAAAAATCTTCTCTGTTGGAACTGGGTGGAGTGGAGTGGAGAGGGTGCAACTGAGTTCTTCATAGCCAGTGCCCCTGGGCCATGCCAGTGCAGAGGAGAAGTTGGGTCCCGAGCCTGGGCAGGGACCGGCCCTCAAGTTGACCGCTCCATGTCGATCCACGCTTGTGACACCGTCGGAGACAAACGGGTAGCCTGGGCTGGTCTGTTTCCAGGCGGGCAAGGTGGACGGCCCCACCAGCCTGGTCACACGCTTCCCTTGTCCCCCAGAGAGTATCCTCCCTCCCCTCCAGGCAGCTTCTCCTCACCCCGCTCTGCAGCCCCTCACTCTGATTCAGCACCCCTTTCTAGCTCAGAGAAAGCCGCTTCGGCCGCGGGGCTGGGTGCCTCGCCTTGTTCTGAGTCTGCATACACATGGTTCAGTTTGCCGCAAGAACACACAGCAAAAGCATCTTTGTAGCGGCTCCCCGGGTTTCCCAGAGTAAGTGGTGGTAGTAGTGGGGGAACACGGGGGCTCCAGGCTCTCCCCAGCCCCAGACATCTTGCTGTATAAACACTGACACAACACACCCTTTCCTAAAGCTGCTGGGATCATAGGAGCCTGTGGGTTTTGAGCCTGATTTTTAAAGCTTAACAGTATCTGTCATGGACGTATTTCCATGTCAACACGTTCCGCTCTCTTGGCGGGTTTGCCCATCTGCCGAGCGCTCCTTCCTGCGCACGCACAGACCCCTGGGGAGGGACGATTAGGTGCGGGCGTGTAGCTTTTCCTGCGATGGTTTGACTCTCGGGGCTGTGGTAATTGATTGGATTTAGAAGCCTTGCTCTCGGAGGCGGCAGGGATTGAGGGAGGATTTAAGAGTTCTACAGAAGAATTCAGGACTGACTGACATCACAAAGGAGAGCTTGGAGCAGGGCAGACACACCTGCCAATGCATCTCTGAGATACAGGTGAGCGGCAGCTCAGGCGCCCATGGGCCTCAAGGTTTCCTGGGAGGCGGGAGGAGGTGGTGGGGGCCGTGGCTGCGTCCCAGCAGGAGACTGAAAGAAGAGACCACCCGGTGTCACTCTGATGTCACAATGGTCGCACATGGAGTTTTTTCCACTCTGCATCGTCTACAACCTTAGACACCTGCTCTTCAAATTCTCTGAGGCCCCTGCCTGGCTCTTGTCTAAGCATCCATGCCTTTCATTGCACAGTCCTGGTACTCCTTGCTGCCCCTGCCCCATTCCCTTGATTCAGGCGTTCTGTGGGTTCCAAGGGCAGGGCTCTCACGGGCCTCATTGGCTCAGCGGCCATGCGTGGGCCCCAAGCTCACCTGGGGGTAAGAATGAACAGTTGGCCAGGCTCCCAGAGCCCCTTCAAAGGTGCACTGAGGGTGGGATCTTGCCCCTCTTCTCCTAGCCCTAGGCTTTGGCAACAGCCAGAAAGAGTTGGAATGGAGGTTGAGATCCAGGGATTCCAGAAAAGCTGAGCTGTGGCCTGCTGCCAGTGCCAGCCCTGCAGCTCTGCGTCAGCAGTGTGGATCTCCTGGGGGACTCTGCTTCTCTGGCAAGCCAGTGCTAAGCCGACCGAGGGACCAGGGGCTGTGCATGGGAGCTGCCTGCCCCGCTTTCTGTCCCACTTTCGCTCGGAACCTGCACTGTACCGGGGTCCTGTTTCTATCCTGGGGGGTGGTCCGTGCCGGACGCCACAAGGATCCTTTAGAAAATTCATCTCCACACTGCCGGGGCCGTCTCAGAAAGCAGCTGTGTGAGGGAAGCACCTCATGTGGGCTTGGCCAGAATGTTCCCACTTTTTACCTAATGCATTTTTTTGCTTGTTTTTTAAACAAACGGTGCCCCAAACTCAAGTCCTAGGGATCTGCAAAGGGGAAGTTTCTAAGACACAAGGGAAGGATAGCCTATAAATTACCCCGTAGTTGGGTAAATAGTTTTGCCTTTATTATGTTTTTTAAGTGAAAGGCTGACCTTCTTACACCGAGATGCCGGCTCGTGTGTGTATAGAGTGCAGACGCACAGCGGGGCACATGTGCACTCACACAGACACACACCCCGCGTACACAGGTGCCGCGCTCAAGCCGGAGCTCCGAGGACTCAGCCTTCACCATGAGCAGCCGTGACGCGGCTGAACGAGGCAGAGCAGGTAGGGAACAGGGACTGTGAGAAGGGAGAGATAGCAGGGCTGCTGGACTTCCTGGCCCTCTCTCCCCCTCCTGGGGATGGAGGGGATCAGAACAGGTGCCTTGCCGAGGTCGGTCTCCCCCAAACGCCGTCTGCATTTCCCCACCTGAAGGAGCAGGGTTTGGCAGACTCTGCTGTGATCGGGGGCGGTATCATGCACCCTGGTGGTGGGCAGGGGTCTCCAGGAGCGGCTCTAGGCCCATTGCCCGGGGCCTGAGCCCACAGCTTCCCAGTCTGGGCCAAGGCCAGAGGCTCCGCTTACAAAGGGCGCCCAAGACTGACTTCATGCGTCTCTTTTTGAGTTTTTATAGATGTGTTTTACAAAGGTCCCACAGAATAAAACCGTATGTGAATACACAGCAGTCCGAAAGTGTTGGGGAGAGGGCAGGAGGGTGAGAAAAGACCATCCAAGGTCACAGTTCATGTCTGTGCCGCTTACACACGTGTGTGTGTGTGTGTGTGTGTGGTATAGGGAGCCTTAGCTGGTTTTCCTCCTGTTGTCTTTCTCTGACACAAGCGGGATGCCCTTCGCCAGCCTGTGCGCTGGAGTGCCCGGCCATGGCCTGCAAAGTGCTGCCGGGTTTCTTGCTTGGCAGCTGGCTTCCGCACAGTGAGTGTCCTTGGAGGACCCAGAGGACGCCCCAGAGGCCGGCCCTCAAGGCAGGGGTTGTGAGGTCACAGCCTCTGCATGGGAGAAGAGGGAGAGGTGCTGTGGCCATCTTGCCCCGACCTTCTGCATTTATGGAACACACATGAAAGCCACTCACGTGCCTTGCAGCCTCGGAGAATCAGCAGGAGACGGCACCTTAGTGTTGTTGACTGCAGGAGCTGCCACTCACAGCACAGGACCACCCACAGAGCATCCAGGGGAGAAGGGATTCCCCTCTGCACCCCTCTTGGATGCAGCCTGCCCTGGGGCACAGGCGTCAGAATGGGGGGGCGGGGACACAAGGCCTCTGATGGCTGTGAGTGGCCCAGAGGCTGCATCCCTTTGACAGGGAAACCCAGAAAGCCCAGAATGGCTGGGCACCTGAGTGGTGAATGGCAGAATGTAACTTGCAGAAGCCCTAAGTGAGCTGCACACCACGGCCGGCCTGCCTTCTGCCGCTTTTAGCCGCCCTGCTCCAAAGCTGTGTGGAGCTCGGCTGTTCTGGTAAGCATGGAACCGCCGCACTGTCTCTGCCTTCTCAACCGGCCCTTCCTTTCCAACGAGGTGGGAGGCTCTGCCACTTAGCCAGCCAGTGCCTCAGGCTGGCAGCTCTGCCTTCGGTCCCACGGACGGTTGTACCAGGTGACTTCAGCCTCACGTTCATCTCACCTCTGGCCACTTAGGGAGAGCCGAGCTTGCCAGCCTCACTCAGAGCCAGCCACACTCAGCTGAAGTGTGTCCCCCATTGCACACGAGGGGCCAGCCGTGTACTCATCACTGTGTGTCCCAGTGTCCCTTTGAGGAGGAGACCTGGCCTCGACGGGCAGCCGGGGAAGCTGCTTGCAGGCGGGGGGCACAGAGAAAACACCCACCCAGTTCTTCCCTTATCTGAGGAGATGCTTCCTGAGAGGGGACAAACCAACAGCAAGACCCCTGGGAATGGCAGGGAGGGCAGCAAGGCACTGTCCCCACACCCTGCGGCTGACCGGCCGGCCTCTGCTGGAAATGTGACGCCAGGTCCTCATCAGTGCGCCCGGAGCCTTCCACCTTTGCTTCTCCCTGTGCAGGGTCCAGCTGCCGCCTGGACTGGTGCGTGGAAAAGTGAGGACGTGGGGGAACTGGCCAGAAGGAGGCGGATGGGAGAGCATCATTCTCTAAATGGACAGAAGTCAGGAGCCTGTGGTCACACCCGTGTGTAACAAAGTCGGCACTCGGAAACTCACTCTGACTCCCACACGATGGCAGGAGCCCAAGTACTGGCACCACCACCTGCTGCCTGCAGGCTGCACGTTAGCACAGAGCTGAATTAGAAGCAGAGGTGGGACCAGCACCCACAGATGTGATGCGGGAGTCACAAACAGGCTCTTAACTCCCACCTCAAGCCTGCCCCTTTGGCATAGGTTTTGAAGGCATTTTTCACTCAGGCTCATGTCCACGGTCCTAGCAGGAGACAGCTGCATGTGGCCGTTCAGTCCCAGACAGACCTTGCAAGCATGCCAGGTACTTCACGGGCTCAAGGCCATCTGGGCACGGTGCAGAAAAGGTGCTTCCCCGGAGACAACCTGCTCATGTTCTGCAGAGGTTGGTGGATGGGTGTGAAGCCAGGTGCACACACCCCTCCCTCTCCCTCCCTCCCTCTCTCCCTCCCCCCTCCCTCCCTCCCTCCCTCCTTCCCTCCCTCCCTCCCCCTCCCTCCCTCCCTCCCCCTCCCTCCCTCCCTCCCTCCCTCCCTCCCTCCCTCCATTTCTCCCTCCCTCCCTCCTTGCACAGATGGGAGATCCCAAGCAGGGGAGGAAGCGGAGGACTAAGTGGGGATGTCAGGCTTTCTGATTTCACAAATCGCGGTGATTTCACACACTGTCCCGGAGTAGTCAGACTTGCTCTTACCACCTGTGAACACCCACTTCCTCAGCCGTTGCTGCACTGACTCCGGCAGAGGTGAGGAGGCAGCCCGCACCCAGAGCACAGGTGTCGCAGGCCTCCCAGCTGGGTCTCCCTCTGTGCTCAGAGCAGGGAAGCAGCAAGTGGATGCCCCGCCACACCTTGACAACTTGTCACCTAGCTTTTCTGCCCTGGGACTGCCCTGGGCTCTGCCACCTCGTGACCGGCTACAGTTCCTGGGAGCTCACGCACACTCAGGCATGCGCACACACCTGCACACTCGGGCAGCAGGAGGTGTGAGCTGGGCCGGCCAACTCTTACTTCCCCTGAGCTGCTTCTGAGCATTTGTCCACTCTGACGCCCAGAATTTCCCAGGGCTGAGCTCAGAAGGTCTTTGGCTAAGTGGCCCGATGACCCAGCTCCTGCTGGCCCTAGCCCCCACTTTCCCTCACTCATCTGCTGGCTTTCCTGGGACAGTCGACTAAACAAACTTCATGTGGCTCCCGTGTCTGCATCTCTTGGGAGGGAGGCAAACTCAGACAGTCCACTAGGAGCCCTTCTGCCTCCCGCCAGCACCGAGGCGTCCCCGGAGCAGCCTTGCAGGGAGAGGCTCCCAGGAAGTAAACAAAAGTGAAGGACCCACAGCCTCGTGGCGACTTCCACAATTAGAAGCATCCCAGGCGGGACCCAGGGAATGTCTGAGAAGCAGCTACCCCTGGACGTCACCCAGCTGCAGCTCCTGCTGGCAGAGCAGGGGCACACAGCTGGGGTTCATGCGAAGGTGATAACCCACCCCACAGCCCTGTGACGGCGTGCAGTCATGCAAGCGGCCTCCTTGACCTGGAGCAGGGCACCGGGGAAGGGGCCATCTTGCTACCCAGAGCTTTATCACTGCAAGAGACAGGAGATATTGGAGCTTCAAGGCCTTTGGGTCACCAGCCCCACATCAGACAAGGCCCAGAGCTGCGGTCAGCATGTGTTCAGGCTGTCCGCCCCACCTGCACCAGGCGCCAGTCCTCACCAGGAGAATAGGGCGTCTTGGTTTCCAGGCCTCTGCTGCTCTACCTCCCCAGACCTCTGTCGGCGGTGCCTGGGAGGCTTTGGTTCTTGGAAGCGATGTCCCCTTGTGTAAACAAGGCCGCCACACACTGACGTCATGGCACGGATGTTATAGCTTCCAGTTTCTGGTCTCTTCTGTGGGACTTTCCAGATTCTGTTCCTTGTCCCAAATGTATGACTCGAACAAATGAACCCTGAAATGATGAGGATGTGGGACAGAAAGAAGGTGTGTCGTGGCCTCTCACGTGTGTCCCTAGGGGCCCCAAAAAGGAAACTGGTCACACAGAGGCTCAAGAACCCATCATTGCCACAGAGGGCCACTGCCGTGTGGCTGGCTCCCTGGGCCTCCCTTGGATGCGTGACCCCACCAACCGCAGCTGTCATTATGCCAAGGGGACACTGCTTGGTCATCAGAGACAGGACAAGGGGGCCTGGCTGGCAGGGTGGGCTCCCTGCACCTTCTCTGTCCCCAGTCCCCGGCCTCCCTCCATGTCTGCTCGCCTCGCCCCGATGAGGCCGCTGAGGGTTTGCTGCCTGCGCTAAGGGGTTTTCTTTGGGCCACCCAAGAAGTCATCCACCCAGGAGGGATTAAAGCGTCTCCCGCGTGTCTCCTCAGAAGGGGCGAGACGATGACGGGCAGTGTTGCGTGAAGACGCCATGGGTCAGCCGACTGCCAGGACCTCCTGCGGAAGTGGTTGGGGCCCACGCTGTTGAGCAGCACCCACAGAGAGGCGGCCGGGAGGGTGTTCCCAGAAGGACATTAGACGTTGTCCTGCCCTCTGTGGCACCCAGGCAGGCCGCTGGGGAGCTGTGCTGTGGCTGTGCCAGTCCCTGTGCTGTGGGCAAAGGCAGCAGTGTGCTGGAGAGACTTGCGCTCTGTGAGCCTGCACGTCCTGGTCCAGGCGGGGCAGCCCCAGCCCTGCACACCTACCTCCCCCGGTGCAGCGCCTGAACCTAGCACACTGTGAAGGGCAGGGAGGGAGGCAGAGCCCCTGGGCCTTGGGACTGAGAGCATGATACAGGTCCCCTGAGCATTGTTACTGCTCCTGACTATCCCAGATGCAAAATGCTCCCAGGGGAAATGCGGATTCATGGAACAGAGACCTCTCTGATGGCAGCCACCTATGCCAGCCGGCCATGCGCTGCTGGGACAGTGCCCCCTCCTCGTTCCCCAGACGCAGAGCCTGAGTCAACCTTCTGCCCCTTATCCCGCCTCCCCAGCCCCCAGGGTCATCAGAGCGGGGGGGCTGACCTCCCGCCCCCATGGGGATCAGACAATGCTCCAGGTCCTGCTGGGTGGCATCGACACAGAGGGTGGCACAAGGTGGCACTGGTGCTGGTTCTGCCCTTCTCAGGCAGACACACAGCGAGCAGATGCAGAGTGCCAACAACCAAGCCTGGGAATGTCAGAATTTAAAAGCAAGTGTCAGGCTTGAAGATACAGCAAATTTATAAGGACAGAGAAAAGGACAAGTGAACTTGAATACTGAACAAGAGGAAGTATCCAATTCTAATGAAAGAAAAAAAACAGGCAGAAAAAACACAAAAGTTTGTGAACAGAGTCTTTGGGCTCCTGGGAAAAGCAGCACGCTTTTCCAGCAATGACAACAAGCAATTTCCAGCCACCAGTTTTGTACCCAGCAAGCATGTCCTCAGGGTGGCAAGAGAAACGGCCTCTCAAGTAAAGGGAGAGCAAGCGCTTCCACCTGAAGCAACGGCCGAGGGGCAGCTCCAAGGGCTTCAGGGAGGAAGAGTTGGGGTTACGTGATAAATTGCACAGCTCTTCAATAATTTTTGAAACAAAAATCATGATACCATGTGAAGCGAGCGGTGCTTTAGGGACCCAGAGGACACACTGAGCACAGTTACATTGCGGTACAGTGGGCTAAAGGAGTGACGCAAAAGGTGGATTCTACATGTATCTCAGATCAGATCTTGATCGATGATGGGGTGTTCTAGGATGTCAAAGACAGCCACTCAGACGTATGTATATCCAAGAACATTGTGAATACATCAAAGACAGTCCTGAAAAATTTTCATGTATTTATGAGAAGGCAGGGAAAGAGAAATGCAGACATACGAAAGAGGTACTGCCGAGAAAACAACCAAATGCAGACTTCGGCTTTATGCAACTCTTAACAGAAAAGAAAAAGCCATTATCTTGATGCCAGATAAAGTCGATTTTAAAGAGAACGGCGAGGGGCGGAAAAGTGATCCCGTTATCCCAGGTCCCAAACTGAGGCATCCATTCTGTGGGCTGACCCCAGGGGACCCTTCCCTCCTCTCCCAGCTGCCAGGCGCTGCAGGCACCCCTCAGCTTGTGGCTGCATCACCCTGTCTGCACCTGGTCAGCATTAGGACCCGCCCTCATTCACACCCGCTCCACACCATTCAACCCAGACCAGCGGGTTTGGGGTCAGGAGATAAGAGCTTAAGAGCTTAATAACTTGCATGGGCATTGTCTGGAGGCTCCCGGAAAGGTCCGCTTCTGCCTACAGGCTTACTGAGCAGCACCTCCCATCTCCCACCTGTGAAACAGGTGAAGACCAGCTCTGTTTGGCCCCTGGATACCTGGCTCCTGCCAGGGACTAGGTGAGCTTGCAGGAACAGGAGCAGGTGCACTGGAAGGGGTGGAGAGGTGAGGCAGGGAGGTCCCCTGGGACGCCCAGGAGGAAAATCCCTGTTTGTCCAACCTGGTGGGAGACAGAGCCACCCAGCTGGAGCGCTGATGGGGGTGTGGGTTTACGGGGTTGCTGTGCCTTTGCCAGAGCCTTGTGATGGGTTGAGGGATCCCAGACGGCACAGAGAACTCACACGCATGCTGTGCGAAGTGGTTTTCCAAGGAGGGGCTGTGGCTTCCATATTCATCTGACCCGGAGTAGTGTAAACGGCCTGCTCCTCCAGAGCTATGGTTTATTTGTACAGTTTGGGCCATTTCTGTAAATGTTTGACCCGCTTGGAAATCCAACCCAAAGCAAAGCAAATGAGTACTTTCTCAGTGTGCGGCGGAGTCTGCCGCACACAGCCGAGGGAAGGCTGCATTGAGGAGGCGAGACCGAGCAGGGCCTGCCTGGCTGCGTCTGTCCTGAAACTCCTCAGAGCTTCAGGAGCAAGAAGCGCCCAACTGGGTGAAGAGGAGAGGTGTGGGACGCAGCCTGCCCTCAGGGGCTCCTGGCACCCAGCCCAGGGCTCCTCCGCAAGTCTGCACTGAATGGACAGCCAGAGCAGGGGTCCGGAGGAGGCCACTAAACATGCGTGGGTCCCGTACAAGCCGCACGCTAGGGTGGGGCTTTGCTTGTTGTCCTTGACTCATGCCACAGGCATGCCAGGCAGCTTGTCAAGCAGAAGAAATGTGGCTTTCAAGCAAAACAGCTCATCGCCACCCACTTACAACTTCTAAAAAGTTCACGTAGGTTTGTATAATGTGGAACCCAGCAAGCCCATCCGAGGGAGAGAATGAGAAGGGTGCTGGAGGGGGAAGGGCAGAGAACATGGCACAGCACTGCACAGTCCTGCCTCATTTCTCGAAAAAGCTTTGTTCAGGGGCCAATGCCATGGCATTGCAGGTCAATCTCCTGGAAGAGGTCCCTGGTTTCAGCCCAGCCGTGACAGCCGTGACAGCCGTGACAGCCGTCTGGGGAGCGGACCAGTGGGTGAGAGAGTTTGTGTCGTCCTCCCTCACTCCCCCCTCCCTGTAACTCTAACTTCCAAGGAAATAAACCCTTTTTTAAAAAAAGGATGTGTTGGCTTGCTTCCCATATGGCTCCAGGAGCCAGGAGCTCCCCTTGCCCCTCCCACGTGCATTTCAGACGCCCAAGCACTTGGGCCGTCCTCCATCGCCATCCCAGGCACAGTAACAGGGAGCTGGATCGGAAGTGGCGCAGCCGGGACTTGAACCAGGGTCTATATGGGATGCCGGTGTTGCAGGTGGCAGCTCTTCCCACTGCGCCATGGAGCCAGCCCCGACGGGACCGCTCTTTAGGTCACTGTTACTGTTGTGGCTGTTATTTTGTCCATGTCAGCGGGGACATTGGAGATGCGTGGTAAACAGCAGGAAATGGCAGGTTAAGGATAACGAGCCAACGTACTGCCCGCTTGCTTCAGAACTCCAGGCTGACCTTCCAGCTCTTTTGACTTGGGTGTGGGTGGCTTGGCACTGGTCACTGCTGGAGGTGGGGAGGGAGGCAGTGCCGGGACATAGCCACAGAGGGTCCCCAGCCCGGCCCTCCACCCCCGAACGCTGCTGACTTTTACAGGGTTCTAATTTTGGAGCCCAGGAACCCAGGGCCAGGGGAGCTGCCAACCACTCCATTTCAGGCTTCATCATTCCAGCAGGGTTGGGGGCACAGCTTCTTGGTTTCCCCTAAACCATCGGCTCTCAGGGCGTGGCTCTCAGTGACTGCCCGATGTGAAGTGTCCGTTGCCCTACAACGTGGCCTCAGCACAGGCCACAGGGAGAGAAAGCCGGTCCTCACACTCACAGAAACCAACCCAGACCAAACGGCTCCTTCCGGGGGACTTGACCCCAGCCCCTTTCCTGTCTCCATTTCCTCCTCACGGCGTTGGCACACATCCCACCCCCTGCATGTTTGGTGCACGGCTCACCTTTGTTGGTCCGAGTTTGATTTCCTTGAGCAGTCCCAGGAGCACGGCAGCTCAGGGAGGGCAGACGGGGTGCTGGTCTGCTGGCCCCATCCCTGCTGCCGGGCCCGCCTCTGGTGCAGCTCCAGCACCAACAGGCAGAGCCAGGTGTCGCAGCTGAGACCAGCCCACCTGAGCTTCCGGTGTGTTGACTGCAGATCACTGGACTTTCTACCTCACGTGGCGGAGGCGGCCTGAAGCCAGGTGTTGAACCTGAGCAGCGGGATGGTGGGCGAGGAGGAGGTCAGGACCCCTGGAGCCCTCCCCTCCATGGGCTCAGTAAACGGAAGGAGCCCAGACAACAAGCTGAGGGGTTTGGCTTGCCGGTGTGATTCTGCCGCAGAAGCCTCATGGCTGATTCCCCTGACGCTCCCCCGCCTGCTGAGGGACTGTGTGTCCCCAGCTCCACCCAGGGAGTGGGACAGGGCTCTGGACTACCTGGGCCTACAAACCTGGCATTGCACAGAGGTGTCCCCTAGAAAACTGAGAGAAGCAAAGCCTTGCAAGCCAATGTCAGGTCTGCGCCTTGAGGGCGGGGTCCTGGGCTCCACTGCGGGCAGGGCGGATGCAGAGAGCAGAGCCCAGAAGGAGGCTGGCTCAGCACCTTGCTGCTCACCTACTGTGCCCGCGTGAGCTCATCCACACGCAGCCTTGCTCTTGTGTTGCGAGCTGCTGGCAAGGGTGACTGGAGGCCCCAGTTGTACTGAGTTGCCTCGGTGGTTTGCTATCTAGACAAGTGTGTGAGTGAGTGTGCTTATGTGCAAGCAAGACATAAGAGAGTGTGTGCAGGTGCGTGCGTACGGGTGTGAGAGCTTTGGTTGGATGTGAGCGTCAGAGCTTGCAAGGAGAGGTTTCAGATTTGCTCACTGGCCGTCTGTACTTGGGGCCTGTTGCCTCCTGGTTGTGGAATTTCTGGAATACTTCTGGAAGGATGCCCCTTCCTGTTGGAGGGGCTGGTGAGGGGTGTCGGGCTGGGGTGCTAGGCAGCAGGAGGTGGATGACGTCACTTCCTCGCCCGGTGAGGTAGCCCCGAGCTTTCCCCTCAGCTGCGAGGCTGTGGCTCTGCTCTTATTCTTTCTCTCCTCCTCACGATCACCTCCGAGGGGAGCCGGAGGGGCGGTCACGAGCTGAAGCGGCCTGTCCAGTGCCACCAGCCGTGCGTTCCACAGTGGTGGAGGAAAACTCAGGACAAGCTGCCCCTCGTGGAATCGCCCCGAGGCGACCACAGAGGTGGAATTGTTGCTTGAATAGTGTGCGTGAGTCTGTGGGCTCTGCCACCTTGCCGTTTCTCCTCCCACCCCGAACAGGGTGCCAGGAGCCGCCTTGGCACGTTGCTTCATGGTTCACTTCCCCCTGGCCTGCTGTGTACTGGTGCACCTGCTGCAGGTGAGCTCTCTGCCTGCCGCAAGGGCTCAGTGCACACCCCGGAGCAGCCTGCGCACCTGTGCGTCCACCCATCCGTCCGCAGGCCCAGGCCGTGCTGCCGAGCCTTGAGGTCCCCAGGACGCACTGGCAGTTTATTTATTGCCCTCCCTGGGGTTTTACTGGGGGCTCCATAAAATCTGCTTGTTGAGTCAGAAAGGTTTACAGCTTGGGTTACATTCAGGGGATTTTAGATTCTGCGTGTTGGGTTTGTCATTTTGAGAAAAGCCACAAGTTTTGTTTTGTTATAAACAAGGAGCTTCAGGATTTGTGGGGAGGCCGAAGAGAACTCAGTATCCTACAAAAGGGAAGAAAACATCTTGGGGAGACATTTTCAAGGAAACAAACTATGAAAATTTGGGACAAGTCATCCGGCATGTTTTTCAATGTCTAATTTCCTCACCTTAAACACCCCCACCCCACACAGATCACTGACTTTGCTGGAGGGGACAAAAACAAACCTTTCAGGCAAAGTTGTCTTAGCTCTGTCTCCCGAGACCCCGCAGGAGCTCTCGTGTGCGGGTGCAATTCAAACTGGTGGGACTAGCAGGAAACCCGGGCTTCTATTGGGATAGAATGTCACATATCTTATATAAAGCTGGGACTTGTTTTTCTGTGAAGAACATACATTTTAAAACCAACTGTCACCCTCTGTCTCCCTCACACACAATTTCTTAAGATTCCGAACACATTCAGGGTGACTCTTTCCCCATAGAAAGCACACAGCCCTCGGGCTGTGCCGAAGGCGCCCCCTTCGCTTGTATCTGTTGGAGCCGAGCAAGCATCAGTTTTCCCCTGCCTTGTTGCAGACCATTAAAAACTTCCCCAGAAAGACAACGCCTGCCAGTCCTCTGGAATATTTTCTGCCTGTGAAGTTTGCTTTCACTGATTTCAACTATATTAGAGAAGAATCGTCTCATCTCCTTACAGACATGTGAGTACAAACCCACCAAGCCGCCGGGGCGGGCCCCGAGTGTCTGCAGCGGTAGCAGGGCAGCATCAGGTCCGCTGTGAATGCAGCACGAATCAAGCAGGGAAAACAACCGTCAGTCGCTCCAGTTCCGACACAGCACGAGCCAAATGAGGTGGAAAAAATTCCCTCACAGCTAATCGTAATAACTGATTCCAACCTATCCTCATTCAAATGCTAGCAAATAAAATACTCTTTATTCTATCAACAGGGGAATTTGATACGAAATGTGCAGATCATTGAAGAAAATGACAAGATAGGATGGGGGCACGCACTGACCGCAAAGGACACCTCCACTCCCGCAAAGCAGCAGCACCAAGACACAGTGCTGCTTCCCAGGGAGGAAACCCTTGTCCTGCAGACCCACGTCCCTGGGGAAGGAGACCTGCCTTCCATTGGCCCTCCTGCCTGCAGGGCAGCAGCTGCCTGGGGACCGGGGGTGCCAGCACAGCCGACACAGCCACCTTTGACAGCTTCCACGGCAGACTTTTGCAAGTCCTGGTGACTAAGCTTTTATGTCCTTGCTCTGAATTTCTGGTGGCATCGATGCAAGGAGAAAGGTGCCTGCATTTCATCAAGAAAAGTTTGCTACGTTTACTCCCTGTCTGTTGTCCACTCCCCTGCCTGAGTGCTGACGGGAAGTGGTGCTGTGCCTCCTGCTTCTGCCTTGCTAATGGAGGAGGTAGACACTGAGAAGTGGTGCTGTGCCTCCTCCCCCGAGGCCTCCAGCTGCGCTCCTACCACCATGGCCTGGGACACACAGGGATGTGACAGCCCAGGTCGCTGCTGGGTCCTGGCGTTTCTTCTCTCAACTGTCATTCCAAGCAGAAAGAAACATGCACACGGCGTCCCCGTGTGTGCCTGCGGTGAGGGTCAGGCACACACCTGGGACCCTCACTCCCCACCCACCCATGCCCAGGCAGAGCCATGGGAGTCTTGTGCATGGTGTTTGGGGACTGTCTGGCAGGAAGGGTGCCCATGTGTGTACACAGGCTCCTGTGTGTGCTTGTATGCTTGTTTTAATGTGTGTGCATGTGTGCACCCCAGGAGAGAGAGGCTGGTGGGATCCTGTGAGGTCACATTGGACCAGACCCTAGAACAGGGCAGTTTTGAGCCCCCAAAGTATTGTACAAGCTGCTGCTCCCTCCAGGAGAGCTCCAGCTTGAGGGCTACAGGTGTCCAGGGTCCCATAGCCAGGACTCGCCCAACCTAGGACACAGAAAAGCACCTGCCACATAGCAGCCTAGCCCCAAACCCCAGTGGAGGGGGAGCTGCCATTCCCAGCCTCACCATGCCAAGCTGCCCAAGGGCCCAGGCAGGCTCCCTGCCAGCCTGTGCAGTGAATTTACTCAGGGCTGCCCCTGAAGGGCCAGCTACCCTAAAGGAGGCGATGAGTGACAAGGCAGGCCATCCTCTGGGCTCGTACTCCCTCTCCAGGCACCCCCATTAGGACAGCAGATCTGGGGTCACCTTCGCTCAGCCCTGGGCCAGCAGTGTCCACCTCCATCCAGCCTCTGGCTGTGATGTGTGTCCAGGGCCAGGGAAGGAGGGTGGCTGAGAGGGTTGCCTCCAAGGACGGAGAAAGTGCAAGAACTGGAAATGGCCGCTCAGGATTCTAAAACGTGTTATACCTTCGCCCAGCAGCGTGGCTAAAATTAAACTCTGGCAAGGATGTGAGCAGAACTTCCCTTTGGGAAAAAAGGTCTGGCGGGATCTGCTCCAGCCGGACATCTCGGCTGCTGGGTGACCCAGCAGTTCCGCTCCCAGGCACACACGCATGCTGCCCATGCAGCCCCTGGCCGGAGAACGGGCACTCAGCACGGTACGCCACCGTGAGGACCATCACACAGCAGCGCGGAGGGGCCCACACCATCGCTGCAGCCCACGTCGCCCACCCGCCGCCACCCCCATGCTGCAGGCCCAGCTCTCAGAATCTGCGGAAGAGGAAGCAGGGGCCTTCTGCCCTCAGAGAAGATTCCAGAAGGATGGGCGGTCCCACGCGGTGTGGGGCTGCGTGATTCCGGCTGTCCAGCCCTTGGCCTCACCAGAAGCCTGCCCGGAGCCCTGGCCAGCGTCTCCTGCACACATGCCTGGGATTCCCGCGGGGCTGCGACGGATGCGCTTCCCCCTGGCGGCTGGGGCTCTCCCGCGGTCCTGGCTTAGCTCCTGTCAGTCCAATAAAAAAGAAATATTTGCAGCAATAATAAGATGGGCTCGCGGATTAACTGTTGCTCCCTTGGTTATTAGGGAAATATTTGCCTGGGACGAGGAGGGAGTGTCCTGGGATTAGGAAGCTCCCAGCTGGAGATGTGAGGCCCCAAGGAGAGAGGAGGAGGCCCAGAGGGGCTGGTGTCCAGGGAGGGCCTGCTGTGCCCACAGAGCCGGACATCGCCTTCCACCCTCTGATCACCGCCAATTCTATAACCCCCTTTTCTCCCAAGAGGATCAGTCAGCACCCAAGGGCCATGCTTGGCACACCCCTCCTCTGCCCACAAGGCACAGCCGGTGCTGCCGGAGGACTTCACGGAGTCACGGCAGTCCTCCAGGGCCCGTCAGCGTGGTGGCGAAAGCCTGAGGCCAGAAGGCTGTGCCTGGTGGTGGGCTGGCGGTCGCCCGGGTAGACAGGGGCGTGTGGCTGCTACCAGGCAGCCCCTCCTCCCCCTGATTGAGGACGGGACGCACAAACAATCCCAAATGCTTCCAATCTGGTCCTCGAGGAGAAAGGATATTTGTGGTAACGGAGAAATTTGCCACCCAGCTCTGCTGCTTTGGTGTCGTGTTTCTGTGGTCGCAAGTTATTCGCCCCAAATTGGTCTCCGCTAAGAAACAACGAGAACGAAATTCCATAAAATGGGATTTGAAGGGATCGTCCATTGCAGGGTTGACTCTGGGGAAATGAAAGCAGTAAACAGAAGCAGGAGAGGACCAGAGCGGGCTGCCCGGCGCTGCCCGGGCCCGGCGTCCGCCGGTTCAAGCTGGTGCACGGAGCAAGGCTGCACCTCTCAGTGCCCTAGTTGGCGGTGGATTGCTGCACAGATCCACCTTGTCCTGCAGATGTTGGGGGCTGCTCTTCCGGGACACAGGGACCCGGATTCCAGACACCACGAGCACAGAGTAGTAAGCCCTTAAGGCAACAGCCTCCAAAGCTGGCTCCCCTGCCCTCCTGTTGCCTTGTCAGCCTTCGGGGCACAGTAAAGTCTGTCGCTGGGAGCTGACTCTCGGGGTGTCTGGCCCACGCCCCTTTCCTCACCCCCAGACGTGCAGGGAGCCCACAGCAGTTCACTAACCCCAGCCCCATGGGGACCCTCCCCCGAGGCTCCGTGGTAACATGGGTGTGGCTGTGGCCGAGTCCTGGACCTGCCGTGGGTCAGGGCACTGTGGCGGTGCAGAGCCCCAGCCACCTCAGGGACAGAGCGGGGACAAGGATGATGCCCAGCCACCCCAACAGAGTTGGGAAGGAAGGTGTGAACCAACCAGGAGAAAATGCTTAGCAGAATACTGGGCCAGGGCAAGTCGGACAGCTGCTGGACGGTCCTCAGCCCGCCCCAGATCCTGGGCCTAACTGGCCCGCAGCTTGGAGATAGGCAGGCTGGGGTCTGCTATTAGGCAGTGCGGGGTCTGGTCTCAAACCAACAAAGCGTGGCTGGAGCTGTTGTGACAGACCCACTCGTGACATCAGGCTCAGGGGTCTTGGTAGGGCCCACTTCTCCATCCTTGTCACACCTTGGGGGCAGGAGGGAGCCATGGACAGAACTTAGGCAGTCATACTCTTCTCATGCCTGCTCCTGCCAGGCATTGGCGTGACACTGACCATGAGGTACTGGAGTAAATTAAGTTCCTCTTTCCCGGAGGCAGGGACGCCAGGTGGACTCTCTCCTGCCCCTCCTCGCCTGTCCACAAAGCTGCCAGCGTGGCTGCAAGCTCTGCACTAACGAGCCTTCTCTTGATGACTGGCTTTCCAGGAAAAAGACGTAGGTCAGGGATTTCAAACTCGGTTGACAAAGGAATGGACTATCCCGTTTGAGGGCCCCGATGCCCCGAAGCATTGCTGCCTTGGGAACTGAGTTGGTGACCACAGCTGCCTGAGCTGGAGAGGATGGCACGATGCCATGTTGGCAGGGTCTCCTTGCGGACTGGGTTCTTGAGCAAAGGCCCCCAAGGTGCAGAAAGGCATTTCCCACCGTACACCTGCACCAGAGGCCCGAGGAAGACATCGCTCTTCCCGTCTGCCCCCAGCTGGCAGTCTGCTTGGGGAACCTGGGCATCGATGGAGTCAGAGGGCTGAGGTCAGCGGCTCGAGATGACCACTGACTGGGCTTCCCCAGACCTGCCAGCTTGGTACCATTCGCTGCCTCCGTCATTCACTCATTCAACAAGCATGCCATGGGGGCTCCTCTGGGCCAGCCTTCATTCTATGATATTAGGTGCCAAGCTATTTTAGTCCTCCAATCCAGGACCGAGCAGGTAGGAATCTGATTTCAACAAATGCACACTGGATGCATGGATGGGCAGATTCATACCTGGGTAGGAAGGGCAGGTGAATGAATGGATGGGTGGGTAGGTGATGGGTGGGTAGGTGATGGGTGGATGGGGTGAACGGTGGGTGAGGACATAGGTGAATGAATGGCCTTATCCTCCCCCCCTTTTTTCTGTTCTGTTCACAAAATTCACACTAATTCCCATCCCCTCTAAGATCAGCCAGGAGGGTCGACCACAACACTGACTCTCTTCGCTTGTTCGGCACCTGCTACATGCTCAGCATCGTGCCGTGTCCTGGAAGCTTCTCTCTTCTCAGCCCTGGGGAGGGCCTCTTGTGAGAGACGAAGATGCACCTTCCTTGAGGTTCCCGTGTCTGCAGTGGCTACCACCCTGGGGTTCCCATGTCAACAGGCCTGGGCTGAAGGGAGAAAGCTGATGGACAGCCGCACTGCAGCTTTCAGTGCCAGGGACTTGGGGCTGGGAGTCCCAGAAAGCTTCCAGACCACAGAGCCGAGTGGGCAGTGGCAATGAAGGAGGGGCTGTGGACCTCAAAGAAGGTGCCACTGAGACCTAGTTGGTGGAGGCCCGGGACCCTGCTCAATATTTTCAGGGTGGTCTCCACCACCAGGAGGGCTCCAGCTCCAGTGCGCGAGGCACACAGGGACCCCAAAGCCCTCAGAAACTGTGACTAAATCCCAAGGCTTCTCAGAAACGGGATTCTCTGCGAAAACCCCCTAAAAGGAAAGGAAGCAATCCTCTTCCCGTCTCCCACCTGCAGCCCAGACAGCACACTCCACCGTGCCGCCCACACGGCCTCCCCCCGACAGGAAGGCAGGCCTGGCAATGGACGCGATTTTCAGACGCTTTCCGACGCAGCTTGCTGCAGCCCAGCCGTTTCCTCCTCCTCCCTGCTGCCCTCGGATTGCAGCTTGCTGCACCCTGGTGTGGGCTGGGAGACGTCTTTATAAAGGCTTGCACGAGATTTCTGACTCTATCAGAGTTCCTGAGGACGCTGTATCACGTTACTAATTCCCTTAATTGCATGTCTGGGCTAAAAACAGACCCTCTTAGTTTTCCTAAGAAGTTACATTCTTAATGACATTAAAGCACTGTGGTGAATGGGGCTAAATGCTCACTGATGTCCTAAGTCACGGATCCGTACATGCAGTGTTTACCTAAACTTGTTTACCCTTCTTGGTCACTCATTTTCTAGGTTTTGCCAAAACTCCGGAGAGGAACAGTGGTGTCAGATTCGGTATCTGGAAATGACTCAAGAATCTGTGCTTTCTTTCGATTTTTGAGCCCCAGCCGGAGGAGTGGATGCTGCAATCACATAGTAATCAAAGAACGAAAGGGAGCGTGAGGCTCCGCTGATTCATGTCCCGGGATGTTGTGGCGCGGGGGCAGGGAAGCTGCGGAGAGAGCGGGCTCTCCCCCGAAGGGAGAGGCTCTCGGCCTCGGCTCGCTCTGCCCCACTGGTTGTCTTCTGGAAACCCACACGGATGGGGGATGTGAGACTGACAGACAGTGAGAGCCTCGGGGTCCAGGGTTTCTAAGTGTGCTGTGCATACCCTCACCACCCCAACACACACACACACATAACCCAGGAGACAGGAAGCAGCTCACCTCCTCAGACAGGCCACAGGACCTGTCCAAGGGGACCTCATAGCTGGGCTGAGGCCGGGACTGGGCTCCCAACAGCCAGCCTCTCCGACCTTCACCATGGTGCCTCGGAGCCTCTGCAGGGAGACGTGCCACATGGGGACAGGCAGAGTGCACAATGGGCCCGTCTGAGAGCATCACCCCCACCTGGGCCTTGCTCTGCCCTGGTTGAGCCGGAACTCCAGGTCTTGACGGATTGTTTCCTTTTATGCCTGCAAAATGCGATTTGGCTTGTCCCAGTCTCTCTCTCTCTCTCTCTCTTTCTCTCTCTCTCTTTCTCTACCTCTGTACTTCTCCTCCCCCCTCTCTGGTATCCACATTCTACCTGTTGGCCATTCATTTTCTAAGTAGACAACGCATTGTGAAAACCGTCCAATAGCACATTCAAGTTGATGCACTTGACTCCAAGGGACAGCCACACCTCCCACGCACACGAGCCCTGCCCTCTGGCTCGTGGTCTCCGCATGCAAGAGCTTAGGTGACAACACCTGCTGTCACTGAGAAAGGCGTCAGGGATCAGGAGGGAGTGGACAGCAGCCCGCAGGGCAGAGGCTTGGAGGGACGGCACGTGAGCTTCAGCAGCAAGATGCACTGAGAAGGTTTTCATCCCTTTCGTCTGGTTGTAAATCTCCCTTGAGAATATTCCAGAAATGGAGAATGCAGGCACTTGTTAGAAAACCGAAAGATGCAAATGAAAGGCTTGGAGTCTTTGTCCTCCTCCTCCGTTTCCTCCTGGCCCTCAGGTTTCCAGGTGCCCTGGCACCTGGCATCCCTGGAACTTGGGGTTCTGGGGAGCCTTCTGGGCACATGGCTCTCCTGCTTTCTGTCTGTGATGACGGTGATGGCAGTTCCCGGCCACGAAGCGTGGCTGCCCCGGGTGAAGTCCCATCACCTCTGCAGGGCACAGGTCTCCCCTCGCAGCCACAATCAGTTCCTTGCTGTGTGGGTGGCATGCCTGCGCCCCCTCCTCTCCAAGGTCTGCGTTGGCCCTGGTGCAGGGGACCGTGCCTTTGGGACCAGCTACGTCGCTTTCTGTGTAACAAACCGACCACAACGATTTGTCCCAACTTGCTGCTGAAAATAATGCTGCAGTTGCTGAAGAAGCCTGTGGGTGCCCCTCCGTGAGCAGGGGACCACAGTAAATGCCCACAAGGGGGCGGGGAATGAAGGTGCTGCTGGTTTTGATGACAACTATCCAAGCCTTAACAGAGGGCTCAACACACACCCAGCATGCACGGCGTTGCTGTCCCTAGGAACGGCTGCCCTGGGGGCATGCGGGGGGCAGTGCGTGTGCCTGCAGCTGGCCAGCCTGCAGCGAGCTCCACGGGCTTGGGATGTGTGTTTTCTTGGGACAGCGGTCCAGTGCGTGCTTCCGCGCGTCCGGTTCAGGCCTGCTGCTGTGTTCCTTCCAAATTGTGGCTTTCAGGGTTAGGCTCACAGCTTCATTCCTGTCTCCCAGGACTCTCACGGAAGGTGGACTGGAAAATAACATCCTCTGAAAAAAATATTACTGTCTGAAGGCAGGGGAAAAAACTGAAATAGGAGCGAGAGGATGTAAAAAAGACAGATGCCCCTGGAGCTGGGTCACAGAGACCTGTGAGGACACTATGGTCCTGTGGCCCCCGAGATGGACAGGCCCCCCAACCACACAGCATTCCCGAAAGTCCGAGGGAAAGCGAGGGGAATACAAAGAGAGTGTGTGTGTGTGTGTGTGTGTGTGTGTGTGTGTGTGTGCGTGCAAGCAGGGACACACATGCACATACATTCTACACGTATGTTGTAGCTGTCACTTACAAACTCTAGAAAAAGAAGGAAAACAGCGCTGAACACCCAAGTGTGGAGGCCACAGGCGGGATGAGGTGCTGTGGCTGGGGTCCCGACCGTGGCACCCCCAGGCTGTGGCGCCGAGCACTCTGTGCTCAGGAGGACCCTGTGGCTTCCCAGTGCCCTCTGAGTAATTTACTGGTATTTATGAGAAGCAGCGGCTTAGCTGTGCCTCCTTCTGATCTAACTCCCTTGGAACGTCGCCTTGGAGGGGGCTGTGCGGGTGCTTGCGAAACTGCTGCTCCGTCCTGGTATGGAGGCCACGCAGATCCTGGGGACATTCAGGCAGCGCCAAGCCGGGCCTCTCCAGGGAGGGCTGCTCTGCAGGTCTGGCCTGGGAAGAGCCAGCCTCCGTTTGGGGCTTTTTTTTTTTTTTAATTGTGTTGAAATTGCAAACTTACATCCTGAGACTACAATCTAAGAGAGGGAAGGCCCGCACGTCGTGGGTGGTCTCCACGGGGCCCTCGAGGGGGCCGAGTGGGCTGCAGTGGGAGATGACATTCAGCTGTATTCCCAGGATGGCAATAACAACTTCTCAAGCAGAGGGACACATCAGAAGCTAACAAGTGTGTGACAGTGGGGCTGCCATCAGCCAGCGGCTTCCGGCTGTACTGCACCCTGCCTGGCACCTACCATTCTGGGCCCTGGCAGCGGCTCTGGGCCCAGGCAGTGGCTCTGGGCCCTGGCAGCGGCTCTGGGCATAGCTGGCCCCAAGGGACCACTGGGCAGATGAACTGGGGTGTCCTAAGACCACCTGAACCTCCAGACTTTAGATTCCAAACACTGAGCTACAGAAAGCAGCATGGGAGGCTGATGGAGCTTGAATGAAGACCAGGCAGGACAGAGAATCCGTGGCCACCTCTGACCTGGGCGTGTGACTCAGCCGCCTCAGCTGCAAAAAGTGGGTCGTGGATATGTCCTGGGCTTTTGCCCTATACCGGGCTTGGCTGGGGGTTCTGGCAGGAAAGCCATGAAGAAATAGGACTGGAAAGATTACTGAAGAGCCCGGGGGAGGAGTCTCTGAGATCCTGGGGAGAATAGGAGTGTTCTAGACCATGCCTGTGATGGTGGGCAAAGGCAGGGCACATGGGTCACACACATACCCAGGCACACACACACACTCACACAGGACTATGGAAGAGACTTGGAAATGGAGGAATAGAGCAGACTGTGTGGTGTTGAAGCCCTGGTGTGTTATCACACTTCACTTTTTCCAAACGGTCACTTCTGAGAGGGACTGGCAGAGGGCTGTGTTGCATTGGCTACGTGACCTCTTAAAACTGTTAGTGGCTCTATACATATGCCTGTTGAAACTTACATGAAAACTAACTGGGGCCCTGCCCTCTGGGGGCACGAGCCTGGCGCTCCTGTCTCATGTTGGGCATCAGCTGTGTGGGCAGTGGGGCTCACTGCCGGTATTGTCAGCCACGAGGTACCAGTCAAAGGCCTGCCCTCCAGGCCGTAAGCCCACACTCAGGCTGGGGTTCCCACTGAAGACGGCTTAGCAAAGATCCAGGCAACGTTTACAAAGTGACCAGAGAACGGGGCTGTGTGGAGGCAGAAGCGGTGGGCAGGCACGACCCAGCTGCACACACAGAGCCCAGAGTCCGTAGGCTTGGGCTCCATGACAGCCACTTCTGGTGAGGGGTGTGGTCGGCAGGAATAAGATTTGGAGTTGCTTCTGCCCAGGATATCACAGCTGAACCAGAGGCAATGTTTACCGGCAGGCATGCAGAGTGTGGGACCTTGCCACATAACAACCGCGGGTGCAGCAGGGGAATGCCGGTCTAGAGCCCACCCGAGGTCCCCAGTATGTCCTGGGAGAGCACCCTGTGCTGCTCACTTCCTTGGCACTGGGGTGCAGCTGTGTGTTCCTTCAGAACCCAGGAAGCGACTTACTTTACAAGCCAGGTTCTTACAGGTGGGTCCCAAGTCCAGCGGCGGATGACAACCCTGTACAGAGCAGAGGGACCACAGAGTCCAGCAGGGAAGACCCCGGGCAGGCAGTAGCAGAGAGGGCTCACCTCCAGCTTCGGAGGAGCCAGGAGGTCCCAGCCTGCTGCACCTCGTGCTAGCTCCCAGGGAAAGGAAATGGAGCCTGCGCGCTCCTGCCGCACTCACATGTCATTCATCACAATGCTCTCCCCTTGGAGTCATTTGCAGCCCCAGAGCCTAATTGAGCTATTTTCCCTTGGAACCAGGAAGCTCATCCTGCCAGCACTGGACAAAACTGAAACTTGGAAAGGTCCAAATTCTGTTCCCAAATTAGAAGCAAGGAAGTTCGAATGCAATCTGCACACACCACAGTGCATGTGGGACCACGTTGGCTGTCCCCAACGAGGTCAGGGCCCAAGCAACAGAGCCTCAGGAAGATGTGCCGGGGCCTCGACCTCAGTCACACATGGGTGTGAGCAGGACAGGCCCCGAGAGGAGTGGCAACGTCGTGGCGGGGTGCCTTCCCTGGTTGTACATGACTCCGGGAACATGTCCAAGTCCCCAAAGGCACAGGTGATCGGTACTGACGTTACCCCAATTTCTGAATGAGCAAACTGATTCGTGACATCGATTAAGAGATTGCACGGCCAGGGTTTGGACAAGCCGGGCTTGAGCAGAAGCCCAGGAGCCCAAGTCCTTGTATGGGAAGCTGGAACCCAGGGAGAGGGGTGTGTGCTGGGGGCTGGGAGGGAGGGTCAGGAGAAGCCTGTGTTAAGGGCGACATGCACTAGCCAGGAAGGGGACCCCTAGTGCCCAGGAGGGACCCACAGCTATTGCCCCCATGATTCCCTGGGCCACGCAGCAGCCTCTGTTCCTCCCCCGCATGTCCGGGTGAGGCCCGAGGGTCTGTATTGCCAGGCTGCTCCCAAGGAGAACCCGCACTGCTGCGTGGCGGCTCCCCTCAGAGACCAGGGCCGGCGGGACGCTGGCTGCAATACCACGGCCACCCAGAAACAACACAACTGCACACCGACAATGTGGGTCAGGGGGTGCTTCTGACATGTACCCTGAGGACAGCCCCCCCGTCCTGCCTTCCAGTGACTCCACAGAAGGCACAGGCTCTCTCACTGAGATGGCCTCTGCTGGGTGAGGGGTTGGCAGTGTCGCAGGTCGAGGCAAAATCCTCCAGTCACACCTGAGGGTAGCTCGGCCCTTGCACCTCTAGGTCCTTAGTAGGGAAGGATGGGGGAGGGGCGCAGAGGCATGGGGCCATTAGGTGTGAGTTAGGTGTGAGTTAGGTGAAAGTCTCCAAACAGCCACTCGTAAGCCTGGCCTTGTCAGCATCGCCATGCCAACCTACTATATGTGAACTGTCCCCCCACACACACCAGTCCCACGCTGCATACTGCAGAATTCTCCAAATGCAGCCTGGGGTGATGGGTGGGCGTCGGGGCCGGCTGCAGCCTGGGGTGCTTCCAGGCTCCCCGCTTGGGCTTCCTGTTAACAGCAGAGATCAACTGGAGCCTTGGTCTAAACTAAGCAGCCCCCTCTCCAACCCACACCCCTCAAAAACACACAGATACTCCCATGCCTTAGCACACACGTGCGTTTATTTTCTTTGCCATTCACACTTCTTCTTTATGGTCCTCCCACCCCGACCTCAGAGGCTTGTTGGATTCTGCTCAGAGTGCAAAGCACACCAGAGGACACACACCTGGCTTCTCGGCAGTGGGTCCAGGGGATGGTGCCGGAACAGCACAATGCCCTGAGCATCCAGCGAGTGCACAGGGACCTGTAGAGGCAGCAGGAGGGACAAGAAAGCAGCCTGCTTTGCAAGGAGCCGGCAGCGGCCAGAGGAGCAGGCACGGGTGTGTGTGTTCCATGGGGAAGCAGCCACGGTTGGCGTGATGGAGAGGAGGAGTCTTGTCACTTACTGTGCTGCTGCGGCAGGTGGTGAGGGGTCAGCGTAGGGAGGAAGGGGCTAGGGTCCACGGGGTGCAGGGGGAGGCGGCGAGGCGTCAGCGTAGGGAGGAAGGGGCCGGGGTCCATGGCATGCAGAGGGCTTCGTGGTCTGCGTGCTCTAGGGGCAGCAGCAGATGGGGGCAGACATGTAGCCGTCCACACCCCCACCATCACTGACTCGGACCATGCATCCCTGTAGCCCAAGAGTGTGCTAGGTGGCCGTGGGATGGTGGGGGATGCCTGCCGTGAAAACACCTGGACAAAGCCAGCCCCCTGGGTTTGCTACTCTCTGCCTCTCCCCTCCGCACCAGAGGTTCCTGGGAACCCCCACCCCTCACTCTGGGCTTCCATGTGGGCTCCTGTGAAATGGCCAGCTGCGAGAAGGCAGCTCCCCAAACAGTGCTCAGAGCCCTCGTCTGTGTGGAGAAGCAGCTTCTCTTCCCTGAGGTCGGTCAAGGCGTTCTGGCAGCAGCACATGCGGGCAGAGCTTGCCCGTTACGAGGGTGGCGGCCAAGCCTGGCGGGATTCACACAGGCTGCAAAGACGTGGGGAAACCTGAGCCCCTCTTCCTCCTCTCCTTTTGCCGCTCCTCCCCAGCCGGGGCCAATTATTAGCATCCAAATGTACAATTTTACTTCTCAACTAACAAGTTAGTCATGGGAAAGTTAGAACACAAGAGCCATGGATCTGTTGCTGCCCATGCCCCATATCACAGTACCAGGGTTCAAGACCCAGATGGCAGCTCCTGACTGCAGCTGCCACCAATCCCCACTAGGACAGCATGAGTGACTGGACCACAGCACCCACATGGGGACCCGACTGTGTTCCTGGCCCCCCGCTTTATCCTGCTCCAGCCTGGTCATTGTGGGATCTGGGAAGTGAACCAGTATATGGGAGCACTCTCTCTCTCACACACACACACAGCAGTCAGAAAATTAAAAAAAGAAAAAGAAAGAAACCAAAATATGGAACATATCAAGAAGACAAAAATATTAATTCTTCCAGCCACATAACCAGTTAGCATCTTCATCTGGATTTTCTTGTTTAAACCACAGAAATGTGAGTACCTGGGTTTTTAATTAGACACACACCCAGACTCAGGGGTCATTTTGCCACATTTCCTAACAGCTCACACATCGGCCCAGGCCTCACTGTAGGGCCTCTGGGCGGGTCCACATTGGTTCGGTTTTCTTAGATCAGCTGCAATGAGCATCCCTCCTGCTGAGGCTTGTTACTGATGTTGCCAACACTTAGATTAAGTTCTCCTCAAACAGGCACCACCTTAACAACAAGGAAATGGTGGGGGTGAAGCCAGGGACCTAACAGATCTCAGCTCTGCCTGCTCTCCCAACTCAGGAACCTCCTCCCCGGGACCTGCTGGATGCCCAGTGGATGCCACGCTCAGCCTTCAGGCTGAGACCCCACCCCCACAAGGACTTGGTGGTGGCAGCATAGCCAAGCAGGAAGTCCTGCCACCCCGAGGCTCCACGCAGGCGGGACCCGGCAGTGCAACCCAGAGCTGTCCAGTGTGGCAGTGTGGTCGCTGAGTGCTTGCAGTGCGGCTGCTTTGAGCTGGGATGGCTGTGAGTGCAAAACATCTTCTGTATTAGAAGAATCTTGATGGTTTTGGATCCCATATGGGAGCCGGTTCTAATCCCGGCTGCTCCTCTTCCCATCCAGCTCCCTCCTTGCTTGTGGCCTGGGAGAGCAGTTGATGACGGCCCCAAAGCCTTGGGACACTGCATCCGTGTGGGAGACCCAGAAGAAGCTCCTGGCTCCTGGTTTTGCATTGGCTCAGCTCAGGCCATTGCAGACACCTGGGGAGTGAACCAGTGGACAGAAGACCTTTCTCTCTGTCTCTCCTTCTCAATGTATATCTGACTTTCCAACGAAAATAACTAAATATTTATAAAAAGATAATTGTTGGCTGAGATATCATATTTTGGCTATGCCTCTTGGGTTAAAATTTGCTTCAAATTAGAAACAGGGGGCTAAGCAACCTGTTATGACACCCGCATTCCAAACAGCAGTGCAGTTTAGCATCCTGGCTGCTCCGCTTCCCATCCAGCTCCCTGCTAATATATGCAGCAAAGCAGCCCACGATAGCCAGAGTACCAGGCCCTGCCACCTGCAAGGGAGGCCCAGACGGAGTTCCTGGCTTCCAGTTTCAGCGTGGCCTAGCCCTAGTTGTTGTGGAGTAAGTCAGAACATGGTTCTCTCTCGTCTCTTTCTCTGCTCTGCCTCTCAAACAAACAGATAAATCTTTTAAACTGTATTGACACGATCCCACCTGTTTCATCGCCCAGGGTGCTCCTTCGTCCTGGTCGTCCCGGGTCCTTGCTTTCACGCCTTCCCCCCACCCCCGTGTGCTGCCCTGTCTCTGCAGCCCCCTCTCCCCCCTCCGTGCTTTACTCACGGGCAGAGGAGAGCCTGGGCGCCTGTTGAGCTGACCTGTCAGGCGGCTGTTGACAGGGCCATGCGGCGGAAAGATGGATGCTGGATTTGTCCCATCGTCCTGAGCCCTCTGCCTGAGGTGGCCCTGCAGGGCCTCTTCTCTGTAAATTACAGCATTTAGTCAGACCTGGAAGTGCTGTCCTCACTGCTGGCCTCGGCCACTCTCTCCTGGAGGCCCCTGGCCCTGGACACACCGCACTGTCCACAGGAGGCCCCCTGGAGACAGCCTGGTTCCAGCCCCTACCTGCCAGCTGCGGCCTCGGGGTAAAAGCACATTCTGTTATTTCTTCCCCCGTGGTCAGAGGCAGCTTCCCATAAGACACAGGGAACCCAAGCTAAGAGGTTGCCCCAAAGCTGGGCGCCTCCTCCGGCTCCTAACGCACCCACCCTGGTGGACCCCCAGGTACCCGGCACCATGCTCAGATGACCCTTCCCCTGGGACTGAAGGTCCTGACCAAATAAGGAAACTGAAATAATGTGAAGTCAAGGCAGTGCCTCCCACAATATACCGTAAAAATAAACCTGGGCTGGAGGAGTTGGAACTAGCCTAGTAAACAACGTGGCCGGCCTCGAATGGTCAAGTCCAGCCTTGACCACACATCCCAGCACCCCCTGCCTGCCCCAGGGAACTGGCGATGGGCCGCCAGCAAGACGCACGCCCAGGTGTTTTCAGACCCAGCGGCGGCCAAGGTAAACAGGTGTAAGGGGGCTCCACGGTCGTGAGCAAGGCAGGGAATTCTGCATGGCTCCTCCAAGGATCTAGGTGACATGATAGCCAGAAAGACAACGGCAATTAACATCCCAAACAGGCAAACACAGAGAAAATACGGGAGATGGGAGACTGAGCTGCACAGCCAACCGGCCTGGAGTTTCCTTCAGAGCTGATAACAACAACCACACACACACACACACACACACACACACACCACTTGGGACTGAGCCGGAGGTGCTGATCGCAGCATGGTGTGAATGGCTTAAGCGGCTCTGCCTGAAATGCCTAATTTTATGGTATGTCAATTTTACCTCAATAAAAAAAAAAAAAACCTCAAGACTAGGAAAACCAGACCCCCAGGCCAGTGACGACTGGGGTGAGATTTGCTGGCCAGAGAGCTCAGCGCCACCACCTGCCAGATACCCTGGCTTTTCATCTTTGTCCCTGCCTCCTCGGGCTGGGACACTTTTGATGGCAGGGCAAGTGGCCAGACCTTGGGTTCTGGTTTTAGGGCAAAGCCTACCAGCTTCCATTGTGTCTGTCTCACGGCTCCCGGCCTCAGCTCAGGTAACTTCCTGGGGCCCCAGCTGGTTCTTCCACTGCAAAGGGACAGCTAGTAGGGCACCACAGCCCAGTAGGGCACCACAGCTAGTAGGGCACCACAGCCCAGGGCAGGCTCCAGCAACCTCTTCAGGTGGCAGAGCTAACCACTGCCCAGAAGGTGGCCCAGCCCAGCTGAACACCTGTGCGGATGGAGCTGCTTTGGCAGAAAGAGCGTTCCTTCTCCATCTCTGCAAACCTGGTCCTCTCCCCCATCCCCAGCCTGTCACTGGGGGCTGACGCTGAGAACACAGGGGTTCTAGAACCAACGGGTGAGACAGTGCTCACACAGGTGCCGGCAGGCAGACACGCAATTTGCCACCTTTCTGCGGGGTGCAGTTGCAAGTGTCTGCTCCCCTTAGGGAGCTCTGCAAAGGAAGCGGAGAGGTTCTGGAGTGAACATTCCAGAATACCCCAGCGAGCTTGGAGGTGAGCCTTAGAACCACAGGCTCCTCTGCTCCCCGTGGTCAGCACCCTCCTTGGGCGCAGCCCCTTTCACACCCACCAGAGGCTGGGAGCTTCCGAACCTCGCGGGGCTTGCTCTGGGAAGCAGACTCCCTCACTGCTGTAACAACACCACCCCAGGGACGGACCCTCACTCCGTGCACAAGCTCTCATGGTGGAGAGGTACCAGTGCTTCTGCCTTCTGAGCGGAGTTGGTCTGCCTTGCTTCTGCCAGCAGTCCCAGGCTCTGGGTTGTCTGCCCAGTCCCACCTGGGCCCCCTCGTGGCCACCCTCTGCACTGGCTCTGGCTGCCTCCTCCAAGCTGCCTGCCTCTCCCTGGCCCCCACTGCCCTGCAGTGAATGGAGAGGTCTCCTGGGTGGTTTCTGAAGCCACTCAAGTCCGTGGAAACCGTGGACATTCCAGCCACAGCCCTGGGCAGCCTGTGCTCAACTGCTTTCTGGTTTTACGTGTATTCGTTCATCTTTGTTTTCAAGGGAATATTTCAGCAGGAGACTTTGGCTCTTGTAAGTACACGACGGCTGCCCACCCGCCCTGAGAGCGTACTGTCACCCAGAGACCCTCAATGCCAAGCCTTAAGAAAAAGGCCACCAGGCGTCTGGCACAGTGAGGAAGATGCTGCGGCAGAATACGCTGTTTCTGTCCCGGCCTCTCTCCCAGCTCCAGCTTCCTGCTGGAGGGCACCCTGGGGGGCAGCAGGTGCTGGCTCCAGGACTCGGTCTCTGTCACCCATGTGGGAGACCCAGATTGAGTGCCTGGTTCCTGGCATCTGCCTGCCCCAGCCCTGTCTGCTGTGAGCATTTGGAGAGTGAACCAATGGATAAAAGTGCTCTCCACCATCCCCACCCCTGCCACCTGCCTTCCCAAGCCATTTTGAAATAAACTTTTAAGGAGAAGGCAGCCCTTGACGGAAGGCACGTAGAGTGAGCGGCAGCAGAGCAGGAAGGCAGGGAGGGCAGCGCTGAGAACAGCACTGGCGCTCCCGCTGAGAGGTGCCTGCTCTCTGTGCCCTGTATAGCCCAGTGAGGACCCGTGTCCCCTTCGAAGCTGTCCACTCCCAAGTCCCACAGGTCTCCCGGGCTGCAGGTCAATGTGGTTTTCATTAGGCCCAAGCACAATGCAGGGTGTTAAGCTGTTTGTTGTTTCAAGTCAGCAGAATTAGCAAGGACTTCACGCACAAACGGCACTTAAGCTGACACCACCTCCAGGATCCCTGCCCGCCTCAAGCATGCAAGTCCTTCTCGAATCTAGAGTTAGCAGCACTCTTAGCTGCTGAAAGATCACAGGCCATTAAGAGGCCAAAGAAACCACAGTGCTACAGACGCGTGGGGTGGCGGGTGGGGGTGGGACTCCCGGGAAGATGCCCCGGCGGATGACCTGACTCCGGCTGTCCTTCCTGCCCATCACCTGCAGGGGGTCGGTCCTGCACACGTTCACCTGCTGGAAAGCAGGTTCCTGCCTTGGACACTCAGGGTGCAGCAGCGAGCTCCACAAACTTGCTGATGGGACGTGGAGAACACAGCATTCAGAGGTGAGTTGACTTTGTGCAATGAAATTCAATACAAGGTTCCTCAGGAGACTCACAGAAAAATTGTATCCACAGAAAAACTCCATGTATTTCCCCAAAGCCAAAGCAATGGTCACAGCAGCCATCTGTCCTGAGCTTCTGCCTGAGACCTGGTTAAGGATGTGGTGGCCAGTGCCCCTTGGGCAGCTGCCCGGGTGCCCATTATGGCTCTGCTTGCAGTGTGGTTTAATAACCTTGCCGTTCTGTGCTCAGGATTGGCATCTGAAAGATGTGTACCCAGTTCTTCCCGCTGCCATGAGGGGGACATGTTTATAGCAAGGGACCCTGCCTGGTTCTGCTTGTTTTTCCTCATTAGTACACGGTGGAAAGTTCTGGAAGGCTTTAAGCTGATTACTCATTCCGTGCCAGGGAGATGAGCTGACACACCATTGGGCTGTGAGTCAAGGTGGGGACTGGAGTGAGGGGCCCTGCCCTGCTCCTCTGGGGACCCACCCCCACCAGGTGCCCTGAGGAGGCTATGTGGGCCATCATGTCCTCAAGCAGACCTGAGATGGACAGGTCCCCATGTCTCTGCCAGGTGCAGGGACCATGTGCCTGCCTAGGTCCTGGAGGCCCACAGGCAGAAGGCTCTTGTCCCGGCCACCCAGAGCAGACAGGCAGTGCTGATCCTGACACGAGGAAGGCTCGGGAAGGACATGCAGCCGGAGCTGCCACAATGGCCAAACCACTGAGACAGCTCAGCCCGTAAGCCCCCGGCTCTCAGCTGTACCCACACATGAACCCAAGCCTGGTTGTTGGCTATCTGTGCGCCAGTCTTCCATGCCGCCTGGAATATGAGCCCAGGAACAGTCCTGGCGAGACGCACGTCGTGGCGCAGAGAGATAAGCCACCACTTGTGCAGCCAGCGTCTCTTACCAAAGCGCCAATCCTGGCTGCTCTGCTTACGAGCCAGTCTCCTGCCTGCGCGCCTGGGGAAACTGTGCAAGATGACGGCCGAGTATGTGAGAGAACTGAAGCGAGCTTTGGGCTCTCTCTCTCTCTCTTTCTCTTCCCACCTCCTTCAAATAAACAAATAAACCTTAAGCAGCAATGACAGCCCCAGTACTTGCTCAAGGGTCAGGCCCCAGGGAGGTGAGCTCAGGGTGAGGCCTGGGTGTTTGCCTCACAGATGAAGGCTCGGCCAGTACTGGGGTGTCGCGGCTGTGCCCCCAACAAGCTGCCATCGTGGCAGAGGAAGCCCCTCCGGACCCCCGGCTCTGAAGGGCTCCGTGCCACTCCCATTCGCCAGCTCAGCTTGGACTCTAAGGCCAGAGCCAGGGACAGACTGGGGCTCCTTCATCCCACCTCAGAGCCCTGGGGGTGCCTTGGAAACACTTCCCTATTCAGCCTGCTCATGTTCCCTGGGACCACCATCCTAAACCCCACACCCTTATGTGTCCAGTCCAGCTGAGGCCCTGGACCAAGGCCGGCAAGCCAGTGTAGGGGGGTGTCCTCAGTACACGTAACTTGAAAGAGCTCCTTGTGGGATGCGGGGAGGGGACAGTGATCTCAGGTTCACCAGACAGCACAACAGCACAGCCTCCAACAGTCAAGCCCCACAAACCACGTGCACTTCTAAGAGGTGGGCTGGGACAGCCAGGGCAGGGCCGGGCTTGGCAGGCACCCCCACCCCGTGGAGCCCCCCACTCAGCCCAGAGATTCCAGCCTCCATGTTAATGGCACCCCTGCCTGCTCCCTCTGCCAGGTCTCTAACTCAAAGCCTTTGTAGCTCTGCCCGCTTATCTGCCGCTCTTGCTCTGTCACCTCCTCCTTCTGCCCCTGCTTGTTTCTGTCCTGGTTCCAGGCAGGCTCCACACCCGTCTGTCCCTCCTTCGCCTGCAGCCCTCGTCCCTCCGCGCTTTGATGCTGCGGGGTGGGGGGGGGGGGCACCTGGGGAATCAAAGCCAGGCTTCCCAGCCCCTGCGTGAATCGCACCCTGCCACCCGCCCTCGCCTGTGTCAAATGCCTCTGCAGTCCTCTCCCTCACACCCTGCCAAGCACCCTCCCCCCTTCCCCTCTGGCCTGACTGGGACCCCAAATGTGACATGCAGAGGTGTTGTTAGCCCACGAGGGCGGAAGATAAAGGGGGAGCTGGCCAACGTCCCTCCTGGCAGCATGTACTGCGTCTAGAGGTGTCCACTAAGTAGGGGGCTTCGGCGCCCACATGGTTTAGGGAGGTGGAATATGGATGGCACCTGGAGCATGCTGGGCAGCACCCGTGCACAGCTCTGCAGGACACCTGCATCTGCTGGCCAGCCTACAGGCCAGTGTGACCCGGCAAGAAGCAATGAGCCTGTGAATGACGGGGCCAAGACAAAGTGCTCGGCCCTCTGTGTTGGGGGAGGGGAGGCAGGCTCAGGCACAGCCCTGAGAAGACTGGATTCAGGAAGGGGATCTGCAGAAGTCTCTGGCATTCTCCGGAGTGGAGACGTGACGGACAGCTCCCGACAGACTGGCCAGGGTGGGTCTGCGGGCTACACTGCATGCTCCCTGCCGAGTTGTGGCGTTATGTCAGCCTGCAGTAAAAATCACAAAGATGGAAACGGAGGTACCTGCTGGGGTTCTATCCTAAGATCGCCTCTGGGGTGAAGAAAGCTTAGGTACCCCACTACTGCCTGGGTTAGGGCTTCACACCTGGAGAGAAACAGTTTCTTTGCTGGCGTCCCAGCCACGTGGGCTCAGGAGGGTGGCCGTGCCGGGTCCGGAGTACCTCGTCCCCGGGACAAACCCTGGCACCTTTCTCACCACGTTCCCCTGGCACAAGGCAGGACGCAGGATCCGCACCTCCCGGACTGAGCCCAGCTCTGACCCTGCAGGGCAGCGTGTAAGCCCCACCAGGCCAGCAACTGAGGGAAAGGCTGCGATTTTTCTATACCAAATGATTTTTTTTTCCTTTTGAATGTAGACATCTGGTGTCCTATAAATAAAATTCAAATGTAAATACCATCTAGCACATTAGGCGGTGGTCTTGGGTCTGCAGAGAACACGGGTCAGTTGCTAGCTGGCTGCCCCGTGGTGAGAGTGTCACCCCCCACGTGGATGCTCCCACACCGCCAGCCTGTGCTGCGTCCGACCGACCATCATGACAGCACAGCTCGGTTGTCTTCCACTTGGCACGACACGGACAGCGTCAAACAGCTGCCTGAAACCCCGGCTGCTTCCACTCTATGCGTGGGGAGAGAAACACTGGGTATTCACAGGCAACCCCTGTGTGCCCTGGCCGAGCCTCAGCACAGACGTTCCGCAGATTCCCAAACTCGGGTCTCAGACGCTCTTCCACAGGCGTTCCCGCGTGCACCGCATCCAAGGCACTGTATCCTGCAGCTCCCTCCAACGTACGCGCCTGGGATCCCAGAGCAGCAGCCCTCTGACCCCAGTGCTGCTCAATCATTTCACGGGGTGTTTTACTTGAGTACCCGGTGGGTCCAGCTCGGAGCCATGGCCATTTCTCTCCCTGTGTTGTCACTGCTGCAGTCCCTGTGTCTGTCCGAGTGAAGACAAACGCCCCACACCGGGAGCAGTGTACCAAGAAGAAAAGTCCCTTCCAAGCCCAGCATCCCCTTGTATAGCAACCCGGACAGCTGCGCGCACCCATCGGGAGTCGGTCGCAAGCAGCCGGCACAGTGAAGAACAGGAATCGTTTCGATATTTCAATTCATACATTTGAAAAGAGGAAACGCTGCTTTGGCTTCTGCCGATTCAGGGGACCTTCCCGTAGGGATCTTCCTGAGGGGATTGCGACCCTTGATGTGGTTTCACCAACACAGTATTAAAAAGAAGACCCCAACTTTTGTCTTCAAAACAGCCCCGCTGGAAGCCTGCAGCCTAGCTCCGCTTGTTGCCGGCTGGCTGGCCAGTCGGGATCCAGCTCGGGATCCAGCTCGGGATCATAAAACCATTCATAACGGCATTACCGCTGCCTGACAGCCTACCAGCCCAGGGAAGTCACTGGGCGGTTGGGGGGGATCCTGCTGCTGGGCTGAGCACCCTGCATAAAGGGACTCGACCCCCTCCCGGGAGGGCATCTTTTTTGGTGACAGAGTGTAGGACCAGTGCCTGGTCTCTGGGCTGGGCCGGGGGAGGCCACCCCCACCAGCCTGCCTGCAGCCCACACTCGGCTGAAGTGTTTACTGCGGTGTGATTTACGCGGCCCAGGTGCTGGCTTGGGAAACATCTCGCCCTGGCGCTGACACGGCCATTGCTGCGGATTTGCAGCCTCCGGCATATTTTGTTCACAACGATCTGGGGCCAAAAAGACATAAAAAAAAAAAAAAAACTGGCCCAAAGCAGGTTCCTGTGCTGTGGCCTTCACCTGGGAGGGTCAGGCTCCCCAGTCCTGCCCCGCACAGCGTGGCTCCAGCTGGCCCCTCCTGGGGTCTGCTGTCTCTTTGCCCTCAGCCCAGCTCCCCTCCTTGCAGGGTTTCGAGAAGGACCTGGGTCGGGCCACTGTCTGTTCAGGGCCTTCACAGACCAGCATGCCTGCGGGGTGTAAATAAGCTCGCTGCTGGGGTGCTGGGCCCATCTCCAGAGCATGCCAGTCAGGGGGCCAGTCAGGGGGCGGCTGACACCTGTGTGGTGGGAGGCAGCCTTACATTTCTCTGGGTGACACCCCCACCCCGCCAGGAATCAAACATGGCTGTGGCATTTGAGACAGAAAACCAGCACTTTCAGTTTTGCCCTGTCGTGCCCATCCCTCCTAACAACATCGCTCGTGAATTGTACGTCACCGTGTCTCCTTGGCCAACTCCCCCTACCCCGACCCCCACCTCTGAAGTTCTGCTGAGAAGGCAAGCAAACGCATCTGCCTCACGACGCCGTTTATAATTTGGATGGGGAGGAAGGTGGCATGCAGAGAAAGATTCCTTGTTGCATTTTCATTTTTACAAATAATGTTTCCACAGAGCAGAGCCCACAAGGCTGATTTCAGCTCAGCTGTTTTTCGTTGCTGGATGAAATTCGCTGAGAGCAGTCCCCTGCCCCGTGTGAGGTCTGCAGGTACTAAGGCTTCGGCCAGATGCAGGTGGGTGGAAGACCCCTGGTCTCAGCGACCGCTCGCTCCAGTGTTGTCTTCACACAATGTTGTCTTCTTAAGCAGTGGTTTGCACGTAGCCAGTTCACCGACAAGAGCACACCTCTGCTGTCTGCACCCCTTCCCCGCGGGGCTGCATGGCCGTGGTCTCCTGGGGAGTGAAACTGCCCGCTGCCGCAGAGCAAGCGAGACATATCCCCCATCCAGCAAAGGCGTTTGCTCCCAGACCCCAGCTTGATGGCTCGTCCGGAGCCTGAGCACTTCCCAGCTGCCTGCGGACCCTGGGAGCAAGCATGGAAAACACGGCTGTGCTCGGAGGAGGACGCAGCGTTTGCGGACGGCTCGGCCTGGCTGCGGTTCGGGGGCGACATTGGTGTCTCTGTGCTTTACTTGAAGCGGAGGCCTCCAGAGATGTTCGTGTGCGGAAATATGTGTGATGGCTCTGCACAAGGGACTTGCAAAGAGTCTGTGCCAAACAATCTTAAAAGATATGTTTATTTTTATGTGAAATAATTTTTAAGACCATGCACACGAGAGCTGTGAAGAAGTCCCCAGAAAAGCAAGCTGGCCAGCCTGAAGAACCACGGGCAGGTTTGAGAATGCTTTTGCGCTGAAATTAAGGCATGCACAAATTCCATCTTCCCACGAACTTTTTGAAGGCCCCCCTGCGTTTTACAGAAACGTGGAATTCTCAAACACACAGCAGAGCCCCAGGCAGCAGGGGGCCCAGGCCCGGCGTTAGATTAACCCGAGCTGGAGCTGGCTGCAAGGAGCAGGTGACTATCAAGAGGTTTTTTCCCCCCTAATTCTAAATAATAAGAGGGATTAAAAATTAATGTCACTCTATGGGGCTAAACGTTAAAAGGTAAGAAGAGAGTGTGCTGGGGGCCTGGTACCCGGCTAAACAGATGAGTGGCCTTACTTTTCAACATCTAAACATCTGAAACCCATTTCCTGTTTCGGGAAAAAAAGAGAGAAAGAAAGAAAAAGAAAGCTTAGGTGGATGACCTGGGGCAGTCCTTTTGATGAACAAATGTGAATTGTACATGATGGCGGAAAAAGACAGTCCACGCTAGGTGGTCTCTCCAGCCTGTGTATGGGAGAGAGGGAAAAAATACAAAAATAAACGTTACCTTCTCACTTCCAGGGTGGGCAATGCCATTTCTGCAGCCGTGCGGAGCTCTGGCAAATGTTAGGCTGTCACTGGCGGCAGAATCCCCACGGCCTGTGTGCCTCGGCAGAGTCCGAAGAAAAACATTCCTGGCATTCCTGACGGTCGGTCCTATCTGCCGGCACGCCAGTGTCACCGGCCAGCGGCCTCGGCCACGGCTAATCTAGAGCGCACGCCTGCCCGGGGCAGCCCTGCCGCAGGGCGAATGCCACCACCGATTAGCACCCAGGACCCTGAGCTGGGGGGAGGGCATAGCTTGGGAGACTCTCAGCCCACCAGGCCCCGGCACCAGCTGCGATGCGTTCAGCTGGAAAGGGCTTAGTGGTTCTGGCACATTCTGACAAGACACATTTTATAGGGTTTGTGCTAAAATTTGATATTGGAAGTTGGGATTCCAATTTTATGTCTCCAATGATAACAATACCAGCTGGGAGCTTTGAGAAATGTGTGAATCCCTTCTATTGAAGAGTTACATAATAAAAGCTATTTATGTCCCACCCCTTATAAGGGGAAGACTCAGCCTGAATGTCTATGTAACATGGACCACTGTTTCTATCGGCAAGGGGGAAGAACCCACTATCAGCTCCATACATTATTTTGCATTTGGATTAGGGGATGTGCCAGGGCTTTAAGATTCTCCAGTCAGCATCTCCTTGCTTCAATTTGCACAGAGTGGTCTTCCCCCACCACCCCAGTTCTGTGTCCGCTTGAAAAACAAAGGCTATAGCACCATTGCTTGTTTCTCCAAGCCCCAGTGTGGCAAGGACGCAAGAGAAGGACCCAATTTTCTGTTGCCTGATCTGGTCTCCACTTAAGCCCAAGCACACCACCCACTGATGCCCCTTTGATTTTCTGCGAGCAGCTGTAGGGGAGCATCCCTGCTTCTGACGAAGGAAGCTGTGTCCCAGGGAGGGTGGGACACTCAGTGCCAGCTGCATTTCAGAAGGGGCTGGGACTCCTGTGTGCGGCTCTCGAGACGGGCTGCCCTAGCCGGGACACAGTGATGGTCCCTGCTGCGCGGGATGCTGGAGACATCACACAGGAGCCCCTGCTTCTTCCCCGATTCACTGCTTCTCTGAGACGAGCAGAGAAGCAGTGCCAGGGCTGCTGCGTGCCCTCCACACATGCGTGGCTGCAGTGCCCCTTGTGACCACAGGGCGACGGGCAGCCCGTGGAGCAGTAGCGTGAACAGACTCCCACCCGGTCCCTGATTCCTGTTCCACACTGTGGGAAAGCAGCCTCAATCAGGGAAACAAGCCACCCTTGTCCTGGGGACCTGCTGGAACCAGAGAATGTGGACTTAAACTTGGCAAAGGGCACCTATAATTTTTTTGTTGTTGTTCTGAAGCCACCACTTGAATGTAACAGCTCCCAAGCAAACACAATTAAGAAAAGGAAAAAAAAAAAATAAGTGCCTAGCAAGCCTCTCGCTTTTGCTGTTCCTGTGTCGTGGGGGCACCACAGAGCCTCGCTGAACTTCTTCCCAAATTTGGCCATCAGACATCAGCCCCTCTGAGTGTCACCACTGTGCGTTTAATGCACCAGATCTTGCTTTGGTGACACAGCCATTTGTGGAGAGACCACCTCCAAGCTGGAGACCCGTCGGAGGGCAAAGGCAGTCTCTGGAACAGAAGCTGGCCTGCCAGTGGCTTGGGTGGGCACCCGCTTGGAACAGCATCCTTCTGCCTGTGGTCCTAACTCTCTGGTGGCTGCCGGTTGGGTGCCGCTGTCCGCTTCTCACCTCGCGGGAGGTGGAGTTGTAGAGAGAGCAGCTGAGGTGCACCCGCAGCCAGCAGCCTCCAGAGTCAGGAGCCGTCAGCCTGCACTCCCCGCAGTGGCTGCCCCCAGGGAGAGGGGACTGCTGGCAGCTCATGCTGCATGACCCAGCTCACAGTCACCAGCCCCCTGCCCTTCCATTTCCCGCTACTACCACCTTTGAAAGTGGGGGTTTTAGCACCTTCATTTGCAGACAGGGAGACTCCAGACTGCTGCAGAGTGGCAGACTGACAGGGACCAAAGCCAAGCTGCCCGCAACCCTACTATAAACCCGAGCTGGGGCTTCCGATGGCAGCTGTCGAGGCGCAGATCACATATGTCCTGGCCCGTTGATACACCCATCTGAGCACTACCTGATTCCTCTGTAAAAATGAGGGAGCAGTGGTCCCCAGTGAAGGAACCGTTACCGGGCTTGCATTGAATCAGGCATGACCAGCGCCTGCCCAGTCCAGTCAGAAGTACTTGGCACATGCTGGTACAGGGTATGGATGCGGGGCACCTGTCCCAAGCCCCTTCCCACCACTGACCGGCTCAGGAGCTAGGAAGGAGTGCGGAGCTCTGGGGAGCCCTGCTTCCTCGTGCCCCTCAGTGTCCCGCGGGACCCTCCCCTTTTGGCCTGAGTGGATGCTTGCTCAAGGAGCAGCAGGAAGAATAAACAGCCCAGGATCCCAGGCGGCGTCCATTGGCGCCGCAGACCTCCCTGGTGTCCAGAGCCTGCCCGGTCACTCCACAGCAAGAATGGCTGGAGGAACATATCCACCGCAGACACAGTGACGGGTCCCACGAGGGGGGAACCTGCACCCCGAGCTTGTTCCATGCTGTTGGCTCGCTTTTCCTGCTAGGTGACCCTGGCTGCAGAACTCGATGTTTCTGGACCCATTCCCCCACCTGCAAATGATAATCCTTTAACTATAAATGAAATCTTCCACCACTGAAAAATCGCCTGACTGTGAATAAACATGCCATTCGTGGAGGCACCAGGAGAGTCTTAAAGTGCCCTCCTGTACGTAAAGGTATGTGACTCTGCTCCGAATTGCAAACGCTGGAGCAGCACAGCAGTGTGGTCGGGAGAGCTTTCTCGCCCCATCAAGTGTCTTTCCTAGCTGTCACAGCGCTGCCCCCTCACTCTGCTCTGCTTTTGTGGGTTTGCTGCTGGAGCAGCTGCAGTCCTGAGCCCCCCGCCCCACTGCAGCTGCTGGGCTGCCCTGTGTTGGTTTCAGTTTCTCTTGGCAGCAGGAGTGTCTCAGGCGGCCCCACTGGGCGCGGAAAGGGCCCAGAGCGAGCCCCGCTGCCCACACCCTGGAGGGCCAGAGGGCAAGAGCTCACGTTGCGACAGGCTTCACGGATGTCCACAGGTCAGGACATCCCACTCAAGGACATGAAGTGAGTCTCATCTTTGTCCACGTGCAGGACAGAGGCCACCTCTGGGTTTGTGGCGCGGGGGGGTCTCTGGGGGCCAGACACGGCCGTGTGCGTGGACATCAGCCCATGGATCACTTCGGATGTGTGTGCTCCATACCTTTTCCTGCAAGGAAGTTCAACTTCAGTGAGAAAAATTTTTAAATTTTAAGTCAAACAGCCAAGAAATATAATCTCTAATGCAGTAAAATGAGCGAAAAATCAATGAGAAGTGCAAACAAAAATCAAAAGGGTAATTTACGGAAGAGGAACCAGTGAATACGGCCAGCTCCCGAGATCCTCGCTATAAAAACGATAACGATCTTCTGCTCTTGGTTGGGTTTCTGTATGTTTTGCGATTATTCGGTGTTGCTTTTGTGTTGAATTTTCTGTGGGCACAGGGAGGACACTGCAGTGGCCTTAGTGCTTGCTTTAGCCTGTCCTAAGCTACACTAAATGTGGAAATTAAAGAATTTGCAAGGGAAACTTCTTCCAAAAAAAAAAAAAATGGAGGTGGCAGAAGCTTCGAGAAAGCCAAGCTACAAAGCAGCCACAGGGGCTAGGCTTATGGACATAGTGTCAAAACCCAAGAAGCAGTGAAATGCTTCTGGAACCTTCTTCTTTGTACCCGTGTCAAATCTATGTCAAAAAACAAAAATCCTCTGATTTGGAGGAAGGAACACGGGGTGCAGGAGGGGTTGTTTTCCCCCGGTGAGCTGAGCCAGGAAGTACCTGCAGGTAACGGTGCAGATGCTAAGCAGAACAAGCTACCTTGGGAAGGGAAGGACTCTGTGGGCCTGAGTGCTGGAGTGGGCACGACGGTGGTCAGGAAGAGTCTGGGAGTCAAGATGGGAGCGAAAGCAGGTGTGGTGGGCATGTCCCTGTGGCTCCTGCCTGGAGAGCAGGCACGGGTTAGGGCTTTGCAGGGTCTAGGGCTTCGGTTGCTGTGAGCAGGTGCAGCCCATGACCTGGACAGCCGGCAGCACCTTAGACCCTCTCTAGGACTGGAGGTGCTGTGCTGCCTGCTCCCCAGGAAACGGCACCTCTGAAACATCATCCCAGGATGACGATGCCTGCATAGAGACCCATGTCAGGGCACAAACACCCCGTGTCCCCTCCCTGAGGCAGGGCTGACAACGAGCTTTGGGGTACTGTGTGGCAGTGAGCAGGACCCTCCAGGGCTCTGGCTGGAGCAGGCAACCCCTGCACATAAGAACAAGGTCTGCCTTCAACTCCACCACACGGGAGGCCACCGCAGTGCTGTGCCCGTCGCAGATCTGAGTGCTCCTTCACTGGGGCTGCAGCATACACCCTGGAAAAACCCACACTGCCACAGGTTTTGGGAGGGCTTGAGTGGGGGCCCGGGATGGTGGGGAAGCCCTTTCCCCAGACAGAACCCACTCCCAGGTAAACCCGACAGTGCCTACGCAAACAGTGCTGTAACAAGCTACGTGTCTCCAGGCACCAGCCCCAGCATGGCACCCTCTGACAAGCCCTGCACGGTGTGGCTCATCCCAGACATGCGCAAAGGCAGGTAGGCCACAAGGACACCATAAGGTCACCACCATGGAGCCACACACACGGGCCCAGCAACAGGTGAACTGGGACAGGGAGTTGCCTGTGTGACAGGTCGCCCGTGGAACCTCTTCCTTCTCTGTGGCCTCACTGCTCCTGCTTCAGCTCTCTCACTCTGAGCCCTGCCTGGTCCACAGTCGCCTCTCCCTGCCTGCCCTTCACCCGCTGGCTGCCTCAGATTTGCACATAGAGGCCAGAGTCAGAGCGGTTAGGGTGGGGATGCTGTGGCAGACCCTGCTGAGAGGGAAGGCAAGGCCCCCAACTCTCTCCCTGCCTACTGGAATGGGGTAGGCAGCCAGGCACATGTGCCAAACAAGTGTGTGGCCTCATCAGACGCAGGGAACATACGAGGAGCTGCCAGCACACTGGGGATTTTGGCCAACACATGTGGTTGGACAGCATTCACTGGCACTGCCGTTCGCTGGTTTTGAAAGGAAGTCCTCCATGGAGAGGCAACCCCAACCCTCACCCTGCCCCGGACCAGCAGGTGTTCAACCTCTTCCTGTGGCCATTCCCCTGCTAACTACGGCAAATGTGGAGTGGGAAAAACATCCTGGGGGCCTTTATGGTCACAGGGTAGGAACAGGAAGGGGTGGGAGGTGTGGGGGGGGGCAGCAGGAGAGTCATGACTGTGCCCTACACGGCAGCTGCGGCAGAATCAGGTGCAAACTAGCACCTGCTCTGGCCACACCCAGCTCCATGTCAGGGAGAAGAGCTTGGTGAGCAGCCCCCACTCATTTGCTTGGCAAACTTCTCAACTGCTCACGGAGACCCTGGAACATGCAACAGGAAAAGTGTGGATCAGAACCCCTGGCTCTGAGTCTGGTCCCAGCATAGCCTGCCATCCCCCTGCTGGCTCCGCGAAGCCCCAGGTTTGGCCTTGGTGAAAGCAAACCACTGTGATTTCTGTAACGGCAGCCATGATGAAGACATCTCAGGCCACGGTCGGTGGCTTCTCCAGGTTGCCCCGTGTCATCCCAATGCTATTTCCGTTGATTCTAAGCCGCCGTTTCATTCGGAGGGGTGCAGCCTGATACCTCGCTTGCTTTGCGCTTTAATCAAGACTTTCCTGCTGGAAATGTTTATCTTCCAGCAAAGAGGTGCTAATTTTATCTTGCACCAGTGGCTATCTGCTTGCGTCCCTTCCACCTTGGGCAAACAGAACCGAAGGCACATTATGTCATCCGAATTCGGCATCCCCGCACATCAAAGGGCGTAATGTACACATCTGCCAGAGTTGATGGAGCGGCCATTGCTGCAGCCTTCCGCCCGGGCGGAGTGTGCACCGTTGATAGGCTTCGCCGCTGGCCGAGAGAAGCTGCCGGCCCTCGGTGCCAGCTGATCTCCACGATACTGCGAGGTTTGGAAGCCAGCCTCCAAAATAGACATGCCCTTCTCACCCCTCTGTGTAAGCCCTCGTCGCAGGAAATGGCATGGGTTCAAATTTTCATAATGGAAGCAGCCAGGGACTAGATAAGAAGCCTGTTCCGCACAGTGATGTTTCCATGTTTAAACTACAGCCCAAACCATCCATCACGCATCAGCACCTGAGCGTGTGTGCCCTTGACCCAAGGCCCACATCCAGTCGTGGCTCAGGGTTTTTGCCTTCTTGGACCCCATTCTGTCACAAGAGTGCCTATCTCAGCACGGTGCGTATGCACACACGGGGACACATTTGTTCATGTATACACTAGCACATGTATACAAGCACACATACATGAGACACGTGAGGCACTCGTGTATGCACACACATACACACATAAGTATATACATGTGCCCATTGGGAGCAACAAACTGATGCCTGGCAGTTAGTTCAGCAGTGGACACATCAGGACAGATGACTTAGACCCGGAGGGTGGGCGGATGGTGAGTGGACACACAGGCAGGCGGATGACAGATGAGTGGACGGCCTTGCTGCCAATTTGCTGCAAAGAGCTCACTTCCTCTTCCCAGACTGTAGTTTTCCCATCTGTCACCTAAGGAGTTTGAACTGAGTAGGATCCACACGTCCTTCCACCGCCAATTCTCGGTCAAATTGAGTACAGATGCTCCCATGTGGATTCGCTTTCAAAACCGGCCCTTCCCAGAACGTCTTTGTGTTTTCCACACAGCTGGTGACCTTGCAATTCTCCTAGAAGTGCATACCATAAAAGTACCCTATGCAGGCAGCTGGTGCAGCCAGTCACAACTCCAGGATGCCACAGTGCCCATAGGTGGCCTTTCCTCGCTTGACCGAGGACACTCGACTGCCTGGCATTCCAGGCCAGAAACCCATGGCATGCACACTCATGCACCAAGTCACCCTCACTGAAGTCGCTGGAAGCCAGGTCTGAGACAAACCCCACCACGCTCCTCCTCCGGCAGCTGCCCTCTTCCTCCGCTGGACACCACAATGAGGACTTGCTGTTGGTGGAGTCCCCTGCGCTCGGGACAGCCCTGGGGTGCTTAGTCTCTGCTCCTCACCGTGTTATCTTATTTCCTTTAAAATTTGATTGCTTGATTTGAGGGAAAGAGAGAGATTCTATCTGCTGGTTCACTTCCCCAAAGACCTGCAGCACCTGGGGCTGGTCCAGAGCCGATCCAAGAGCCAGAATTCAGTCGGTATCTCCCACATTTGGGTGGTCAAGGATCTGGCCGCTGTTCCTCTTGGAGTCTGAACCGGTGGTGCTACTGAGCTCAGTGCAGGCGCCCTAGCCAGCACCCTCCCTGCTAGGCCGAACGCCCCCCCCCACCTGTCATCTGGTGCACGTCCCCCTGCTCACTGTCCTGCAGGTGAAGCTGAGCAGCTGTGGGATTAGCTCACCACCTGCAAGAACCAACCAGAACCCTGGGAGGGGCCGGAAGTCAGAATCAGACCCAGGGGAGCCAGCTGCTCAGTCCCTTCCGTTTCCCTCCTGAGTCCCCACCAAGGGAGTTGAGTTAGGGGTGAGCAAGGAGGAGACAGTGGCCACTTCGTCTGGAGCCTCCAGAGAAACTCCCCTCTGGGGCTGCTATGTAGGTGCTTCTACAGCTTGGAAGGTGGCATTTGCTAAATGAGGCTGTTTGTCAGCAAAAAGCCAGGGTGGTGTGGGTGAGCTACTGCTGCATGCGGCGCGGTGGGAAGGTCTGGTGATCCCCCCGAGGTTCTGGGAGACTCCAGCTGCCTAGCACCTGCAGTTGTCCCACAGAAAAACAGCCTGTAACACATCTGAGATGCCTGCTGGCTGCACTCCTAACAGGTCCCCAGGCTAAGCCCCAAACATTCTCAGGCATCCCAGACCCATCCGTAGCCATCCCATACCCTGCTCATTGACTCACAGCCCTGTTCCCTGGCCTTGTCTGAAGCTTCCAGACTTTCTAGTTTATCCCAGGACAGCCACCTGATGCAGTGGGCTTCCACCCTGCAGAACCTCTGCCAACTGGCCCAGAGGTGCCTCCTCGGTGCCCTGTGGGCATCACAGCCCCTGTCTGTGACAAAGAAAACCCAGCAAGAGTTAGCTTCCCAATATTCCCAGCTCAATAAATACAATCAAATGATGGAGGATGGCAATCAAAGGGCCAGGCATTCCTTCAGAGTCCGGAATCTCCCAGCTGCAGCATTCCTCCCACCACCACATCGTTACCAGCCCTGCCATTAGGGCAGGCAAACCCATACTTACAATCAAAATGGACTTCATGTGTAACCGGGAGGCAGCTGGCTTCCAGGAAGCATGGGCAGGATCCACCTCGCCCACCCCAGGCCCTCCCAGCCCCGTTCCACCACAGCTCCTGTGTCTGCACCCAGCAAGGGTGCCCACGACACTGGGGCCGCCAGCTCCCCTCCCTCCCAGGCTGCCGGTAGATCTGGTCAGCAGCTGATGTCTGCCTGGTGATGCCTGTTGACTAGGACTCTCCCTGCCATCTGTGGGCCTGTGGCAGACAAGTCGGGGTCTCTGGGCGAAAGACTTACACTTAGCATGAAATTGCATGTGGCTGAGTTCAGTCCAGGGCAAAGAAGAAACAGGTTTGGGCTTCTAGGAGTGCAAATCAGTACAGCCAGGCTGGCTACACAGCCAGGAAAACGACCGGAGATTACACAAAAGTACAGGCACAATGGTGCAGAATAGAGCAGAATAACTTAGAATGACAGTGTTGAATCAGTACACGAAAAACCCATGACATGCAGGAGTGTGCAGCCCCTGGCGGGCATCGTGCAGCAGTGTGCAGCCCCTGGCGGGCATCTGGGTGAGGACAGACAAGGAGACTGGCAGCAGAACCAAGACATGCGTCCAGACACCACCAACCATGGACACGCCTGAGCTCTGCTGTGGCAAGGTCTCCGTCAGCGACACCACAGGGTATTCAGCAGGGGCAGGCCGATGGTCTCAGGACTATGCGGGCATTCAGGCATGTCTCCAGCTGTCACAGCCGGCCTCTGAGACAGTGGCCACTACGGCTCCTGAGGCTCTGAATCAGTGTCAGAACCGGGTTCCAGTCCAGGAGGCCAGGCTTACCACTGGGACTGGAATGCCATGAACAAAGAGAGGCATCTGCTTTGAGTGTGCCAGGCAGGAGTACTGGTCAGCAGAGAATGGGAGGGCCAGAGATCGAGGGCAAAGAACTCAGCCGTGAGTCAGGCCTTTGCAGCTCCCGGCACGTGGGGAGAGAGGGAGGAGGGAGTGGCAGGAGGGAGCTGGACGCAGGAACGCCGGCCTGGGTGTCACGAGGTGTGTGATGTCTGTGTGCTTTATACAGCCTCAGCTCAGCTTCCACAGCAAACCGCACAGCCTGGGTGTCAGGAGCATCCCTTCAAGGGGTGAAGATCAACGTCGGACAACCGCGGGGCAGGTGCCTGGAGAGTGTCCAGGGCCTGCCTTCATGCCGTGTCCCCTTAGGACAACGAGAAAATGCAGGGACACGATTCTGTCCCCAAGGTCCCATCTGTGTGACCTACTCCCCACAGTGCAGCCCAGTCCCCCTTCTCACACCCATGATCCTCTGCCTCCTGCTTGCCACCAGGACTGACGAGGGAACCGCAAAATCTTCATGGAAGGTTTGCATCATCGTTGCATTCCTTTTTCCATGAGCTTTCTAAAGCACTCTGTGCCAGGCCGGGGATCCCACACTCCATCCACCGCCTCCTGACCCTGGTCCCAACTCGACTAGATGAGGGCTTTGCCCCAAGCCCAGAGGGAAAATGACTCACGGCCTGGCCAGCAAGCTGCGACCTCAGAAAGGTTCCTTGATTGGCTCAGGGTCCAGAGCATCTGAACTGAAGGACATGGAAAGAATTTGGGAGGGCGGAGCCAGAGGCTGAGAGGGTGCTGAAGGCAGTCCTCTGGAGACGGGTGCGTCTTTCCCCAGATGTCTTGAGGCTGCAGCTGTGGGACTGTGCAGAGTGGGCAACACCCCCAGATGCAAATTAAGGGGTAGAGAGCAGGGACAGAGGAACCAACCCCACAGAGCCATCCTGGGTCCAGACAGTCTGAATTTCAGCCCATTCAACCCTAACTACAGTCCTCTAAGCAAACCAAAATGCCAAATACCAAATGCCTCCTAGTTCATCAACTGTGCAAGGCACTATTTTGGCAGAAACCACAAGAAAAGTACATTGCAAAACAACTTGTGAAATATCACCAATTACGTGACGCATCCTGACTTCGAAGTGGCATGAAAGACATCTGACGTCAAAAATAGGCATCTTGGAATAGACGCACTTCCGGCGTGCAGCCGTGTTCCCCGTACCGTCTCCACAGCAGACATCACTAAGCGAGTGCTGTGCTGTTTGCTTCTAGGCCTACACGCAGAGCTTCGATATGTCTCTGCACACCATGCCTGACAATCACCAGCCAGCACAGGAAATGCTATCTACCTGTGAACAGCGGTCTGGGCCCAGGGCTTCTCCCAGGAGCACATGACAAGGCTACTCCCATGGGGCACCTTGAGACAATTCTCACCTTCCTTTTACGACCACGGCCCAGCCATCCGCAGCAGAAAAAACACCCCTCGCCTCTGAGGCTTGCCCCCTGCGTCCGTGTCTCACTGAGGGCATCTGACTGCCCACAAACACCTGCCGCTGGTCACACATGGCCAGGGGCCAATGGGCAGATGCAGTCGGTGGCAGCGTCACTTAGCAAAACTGTGCAAAGAAACGCTCCAGAAAACATGAACTACATGGCTGCACCCCACCCAGCAATCACGCTCCTGTCCACTCTTCCCAGATAAAGGGAAACTTGAGCCGGCCAACAACCTACAACCAGCAGCCAGGCGCCCACGGAGGAGTGTGTGGACAAGGCCCAGAATGCTCAGTGTCCGTCCCCAAGGACACCTGCGCAGGGCCTGTGGGGGGACACAGGGAGCACTCCCAGGCGCCCACGGAGGAGTGTGTGGACAAGGCCCAGAATGCTCAGTGTCCGTCCCCAAGGACACCTGCGCAGGGCCTGTGGGGGGACACAGGGAGCACTCCCAGGAAGGTGGAGAAAGTGACACAGCAGGAACCAGGCGTGTGGCGGCTGGGGTCACATCGCAGGTCAGAGGCCAGCCAAAGCAACGGAGCATCCGTGCCATGGAGAGGTGCCCAGTCCTGCTGGCCCAGCTGGGGCATGGTGCTGTGGTGTGGTACCACCCTTCACAGCACCACATAATGCCATGGCCTGAGTCACTGGTGCCAGAGACTGAGTGAGGGTGCGTGGGACTTTGATGTAGGAGCTTCCAGTATTCATAAGGATTTTTGAAAAAGTTTTCTCAACTTTTTCTCCCAAAAGGTGAAGACAGGAGTGCTCACCACGCATCTGCCCACTTCTCCCTGACAAACAGGCAGGAGCCCGGGCCTGGCTCCGGGAGGGGCATAAGTGACCATGGTTTCCACTGGGAGGCCCAGGTTCTCTGCTGCTGCCCATCTCAGAGCCTCGAGAGCCTGCAGGTCGAGTTGGCAGGACCTGAACGCACCCCCTTGCCTGGACAGGCCTCGGGTGCTCTCCTGACAGCCCCTGCAGCACAGCCTTACCAGCTGAGGCCCACACACCCAGGGCAGGCTTTTCCCCAGTTGAGCCTCCAAGTGGGCAACCAGGACCTGCTGCGAGCAGAGAGGTGGGGGGAGGGGAGGAGGAGGTGCACCAGGGCTTGCAGCAGAATGGGAGGGGGGCACCAGGATGTCCTGGGCCCTGACAAAGCCCTGGAGTCAGAGCAGAGGGAAGGGGCTGCTATCCCTCCTACATACCCGACACCCGGCCCCTGGGATGGCCGAGAGAGGGCTGCAAGCTGCGTTTCACCCAGCTCCCTGATGTCTGTGTGTCAGGCTCCATAGAAACCCAGATGGACGAAGGTATTTCCTTTGCCCACCCACCAACAGCCAGGGCTGGAAGCAAGACCCGCAGCAACCCAGGGTGCTAGCGAAGGATCTGGGGGGACCCCACAGCCCCCAAAGGAAGTAACTAGGAGGGAAGGCAAAGGAAAAAGAAAACCCTGCGTGGTTACACAAATGAAGGGGATGGGGCTTCGTCTCAGAGGATCCGGTGTAGAACAAGGCCCTGGCTGTTGCCACAGGAGAACAGGGGAGGTGGGCTTGGACAGCTGCCCCTGAAAGCTGAGGTGACAGCAGGGAGGCTGGCTTCCAAGTTCCTTCTTCAGGTCCTACCTGAAGCCGGAAGCAGATGCTGGGACGCCAGCCTGTCAGGCGCTGCCAAGTGCCAGCTGCCCACAGGAGCCCTGCTGTGGCTTCCACCAGCACATCTTGCTTTTCCTGTTTCGTGGGCTGGGCTGCTCACCAAGCAGCCAACACTGCAGATGCAGGTGAACTGGGAGTGGCGGAGGTTCCAACACCCAGGGCAGGTTCCACGACACCAGTGGTGGACACACCTGCTCTGAGAGGGGTCCTCATTCTTGCCATTCTCTTGGCAAAGGCCGCAGAGCAGGCCTCCGGGGCAGGGGACGAAGGCAGCTGCCCAGGTGCTCCCTTCAGAGAGAGCCTGAGACCAGAGAGAACCCAGGTCAGGGAGCAGCTGGAGAGGCAGAGGAGCGGAGAAGCTGAGCTGGACCGTAAGACTCCTGGCCTCCCCCAGCTGAGTCAGAGTCGTGGGGGCGGGGGCCCCCAAAGCTACTTTCTGTCTAGTTTCCTCTGAGAATATCTCCATGGTCATGTTCACTTTAAAGGGAGTTTTAAGCAGAGTAAATATGTTGAAGGGCAAGATAGATGCTTGTTTTGATTATCCACTGCAGCAGAATAAACCACCCCAAACTAAGTGGCTGCGGTAGAAACCAGCCATACATCATGCGCCGTGACAGACAAGGGGGACTGGGTTCAGCTGCCCTGTTCCTCTCCCCCAGTGGCAGCGGGCGCTTGCAGTCTCATCTGGGCTGGACACCACAGGGACCGGCTAATGGCTTGGCACTGATCTCCACTGGCTGTGGCCTGGGGCTCAGCGCAGGTGCCCTTCGTGTCTCTTCCCGCCACTTGTCCCACAGCACTGTGACACCATGAGTAGGGACAGTCCACATCACTCCGCCTGGCTTCTCGGTGGGAGCAGTGCCTTTAAAATCACTAGGAGCCCCTTGCATGGCTCAGGGGGCCCAGGGGCTCCCCTACATGTTCCCTGGGGTCTCAGAGGAGAGGGTCTTCCAGCTGAATGCCAAGCACCTGGGTTGGACGCTCCCCAGGATGTCACTGTAGGCCCCTCCTGGGTGGGCCCTTCCCACATGCCCTCAGTTCTGCCTGGAAATTGAATAGCTCCTCCTCCTCACCTTCTTGTCCCCGTCATCTCCTCCTCCTCCTCCTCCTCCTCCTCCTCTTCCTTCTTGTCCGTTCCCTCCTCCATCTCCAAGGCGGCCAGCGGAACAGGTACTCCTGGCCAATGAGGCGCAGCTCCCACGCACATGCTCACTGGCACAAGTGTCACCGACCATCCTGGCCTGGCAGTGGCCTCCGACGGGGTCTCATTGCTGCCCTCATGCCCCTGCTCCGAGTGTCCTCACGGCCTGCGGGCCTCCACCTGCTTGCCAACCTCAGAGCCGACAGCTCTGGACACAGGTCCAGCAGATCCTGCTTCTGGTCACCGTTTGTACTTGAACTGGAGACTTGGTGCTGGCCACGGACGAGCCCCCCCAGAAACGGTTAGGAGAGCAGGTGGCTCCCGCATCCCCACGCCAGCCGCTGGGGCTGCGGTGTCCCTAAATGCCCATCAGGGCTCATCCGCATGCTCAGCCACGTCTGACCCCAGCTGTGGGTCCCAACCAGAGCTGGGAAGAGGCATGGGCTGCTACCTGAGTGGCAGGAGGCTCCCAAGGGGGGTGCTGTAGGCATGCACGCAGAGGCTCTCGGGGGCAGAAATTGCAAGATGCTGCTTCTGCCACTTTCCGTGGGCCATGGAGCCACGCAATGCCCAAGGATCCACCTTTCATCGAGAGGAACAGCACAGAATGGGTGGCTCGCAGGAAGCCTCCCAGAGCCACTGCCTCCTCTAGGAATGGTCCTGCAACTGTGAGATATCCGTGCCCTCACGGCCACCTCCCGTGCCATCGCCACCATCCACAGGGCCTCCTAAAAGCTGTGTTAGGTAAGCTTCCAACCCTCACATGCTGACTTCTCTCTGTCTTCTCTCAGATTCTTGAGAAAAACAGCAGCCCTGAGATTGACCTTGGGACACAAAACCCTTCACCGCTACTAACAATTTGTCTGCATCAGCCAGTGAGTGCGGGAACAGCCTCCAGAGGGCACAGGGAGTTGAGCCTGTGAAGTGGCTGAACTGAACCGCAGCCTGGGAGCCAACACTGGGGCGTCCTCTCAGTTCCACGGAGCTGGGTGGTCTTGGGGGCGTTCACCCGTGACCCCAGAACTCTCCCTGCAGAGCTGTCAACAGCCAGCATGAGGAGCTTCTCCCACAGAAACTCAGACTTGGGACCAGAAGTGTTTGCTCCAGAGTGAAAGTGAAGCCAGGGTGGCCAGGCGTGGAGCACGGCCGTGTTCTTGGCATGAGTGGACAGTGGAGTCCACACACGAGGCATCCCATGTCAGGGCCTGTCTTGAGTCCCCGCTCTGCTTCCTGCCTCCGGCTTGCCGCGTTGTGCACCGGAGAGGTGGAGTGCCCGCTCACAGGAGGCCCTGGCCGAGCCCGGGGGCTGCTTCGGGGGGCCCTGGCCAAGCCCGGGGGGCTGCTTTGGGGGCTGCTTCAACGTAGCAAGTATTTGCAGCTATTTTCCTACGTGTGCTCTGCCTTTCAAATACAAAGGAAAAGTCTGTCATGGTGTTCCTAAAAGTAACCCAAACTACACTGGTGATTTTCCTGCACCAGCGCCATGGCCACCACCATCACACGGGAGGTGTGGTCACCGTGCCCCTAAGAGAGGTGGACACGCGGACAGTGGTAGGGTACAAGCCGATCAGCTTTTTACAGAGGAAGGGATGTGAGAGGACAAGTAGTTTTATCCTGTGTGTGGGAATGAAGTGTGGCGGCCCCAGAAAGCCAGCTGCAGGACCCAGGCCAGAGGAGAGAGGCCAGCAGTGACCACAGCCTAGGGCTCGTGACTGTGGCAAATCTCTGAGACACGGGGTTCTGAGGCCACACTGCGGAGCACATTGGGTCACTTCGGCTTGGCGAGTCAGCGTGAACTGTCGTGGAAGAGCTGGTCTCCAGGCACCATCCACCACCGCTCACCTCTTAATGCCAGCACTTGGCCTCACTGAGCAGGCCCCAGGGTAGATGCCAACTGGACACGGACCCCTTCAGCCCAGCGCCCAGTGCCCCCTGCAGCTCTCGCTGGGGCTGAGGTACACCTGTCTCACGTGGCGGCAAGCTCCCCTCCACCCCACCCAGGGGGCAGGGCTGTGCTGCCAGTGACAGGTGCTGCAGCCAGGAAACCACCTCAGACGCGCTGCCCATGTGTGTGAATGTGTTGGTCAGTTCTCCACCCTGTGGCATCCACGGGTTCCCTGGGATAGAGACACAAAATGGCCACCCGCCATGTGCTTCCCCCGCCCCACCGACTCGAAGCTTTTGGATCCGATGACTGGATGACTTGGCAACGACTCCCAGGCAGCCCTGGGCGCTGCCACCGAGCAGCGTGCTGGGAAGAGATGTGATCTGCTCTCTGCTGTGTGGGCGGAGGGGGCCTGCTGTGAACAGCTTCCAGAAAGCAGGCAGAGGGCAGGAGCTGGGTGACTTTTTATGAGTGTGCGTTGCAGCTGTTTGCCGGCCATTTGGTTCCTGCAGCAGCTGGAAGCAGACAGCAAGGCCTCAAAATTCCAAGCTCCTTTGCAACCTGCCTTGTGATGAATAAGAAATTACGTGGCTTGCCATTAGGTAATCCCGGAGAAACCCCAAGGTCCCGTTGGCAGGGAGCCCCCACCTGTCAGCCCACAGAGAGGGAACTGAGTGCTGGGACACTGGGAGGACTTCCAGCTGGGCCCCTCCTGGACTCCCACTTGGGGGCCTCGCATCAGTGCACATGTCCACCCGAGGCGCCCCTGGCACTTGCCAAGCTGAGAGGGCCTGAGGGGTTGGTGCCCTGTCCCTGCCCTGTCCGGCCTACAGAAATGCAGGCTACTTCCTCCTCAGGACTCGAGTGTCCTCCCGGCTGGAGCTGTCGCTGGGGAAGCAGAAAAGATGACAAGGCAGTTTCTTTGGAAGCAAACGATACAGAAGCTGAGTGGCTCCCCTCACTCGGGTGCTGGGCTGTGCCTGGGTGGGCCTGATAAAAACTGGGGGCTTGAGTCATACAGGACGAGAGGGAGAAGGATTCCAAGGTCAGTGAGCCGCAGAGTTAGCAAAGCCGCCAGCGCAGCATGGTGGCCGAGGACAGAAGCACCCAGGGCAGCCTGGCCCGTGGGAGGGGACGAGCATGTCTCGTGTCCTGTCCTCCCAGAGAGACGCGGGAAATTCGGCCACAACAGGGATCAGTGAATCTTGACAGACTCCAGTCCATGGCAAACTGCATAGCCTGAATTTAACACCACAGGTTTGGGGGGGGCAGGTGTTCAGTGCAGTGAAAGATGCCCCTGGGTGTGGCCGCACCCCACATCAGACTGCCTGGCTTCTCTGCTGAGTAGATTCTGCAGCGGCACGCACCCTGTCTTCCCTGGAGGAGAGGCAGATGGAATTTTTGAGTCTTGCTTTGTCCTGGCCCTGGCCCGGCTACTGTGATCGCGTGGGGAGTCAACCAGGAGATGGGAGGTCTCTGTCAATTTCCCTCTGGCCCAGTTTGCCTTTCAAAATAAAGTAATAAATAGATATTTTAAAGTATAAATTATTCAATCTAGCAATGAGATTTGTAAGAATTCAGCACCATACTCACTACAGAGGCAGTGGTGGAGGTTTGAGAACTACGCATCATGGCGGTTAAATGGTAGCAGTACCCAGGTGTCCACACACAGGAAGCCAGGTTATCTAATCACAGTATGCTCACTCTGTGGCATTCCGTGTGGCCAGCAAGTAGCAGAAGTAACCTCTGTGTGTGGTGGTTTGGGGCCGTTACATAACGTACCTTAGGCTGAGAAAGCTCAGAGGAAAGGAAGCCCACGTTGCGTGTCCTTGTGCGACTGCCCGCAAGAAGAGAGGCACGCATGCGGATCACGTGTGCTTGCCCAAGCAGGGTCACCGGGTAAGGTCCCATGGACCCCGGGTGGGGGAGGAAGAAGTGTTTCTGTGTGTGTGTGTGTATTGAGTTCACAGCCCTCGGTTGCTTCTTTCGATTTTAAAAGCCACACCAGCAAATGTACATGCGGTTCCAAGACCGAGGCAGAAGCTCTGTGCTGGGGTGACCCGCTCTTCCCCGCAGCCCTAGTATGTCCCGGTGGCCCAGCCAGCCCAGCGCCAGGACGGCCACCCACTCTGGAACCCGCCCCGGTTAGAGCCTGCTGTTTACAGTCACCGAGCTTGCCGCCACCCGCAGAGACAGCCAGGGCCCCCGCCCGTGGACTTCCCTGTGCAGCTGTCCGTGCAGGGTTTGAGGGACTCCACGGCCCATGCAAACGCACCACGTCCAGGAAGCATTGCCCAGGCCCAGGCCGTTGGGACACCAAGCGCCGGGCCAGCAGCGTGAGCCAACAGCCAGGAACAGAAAGTGGCAAGGCGCATGTAGGTGTGTGTGCAGAGCGACTGCATCCCAACTCCATGGGGCTCCCAGTCCCCACTAACGACCAGCAGGACAGTGCCCTCTGTCCCCCACCTTGTGCTCACCTGTAGTGAACACACAACAGGGCATATGTGTGGAAAGAGGGGCACTTCTGTGTTTGTGGAGACAGGGCATGTGGTCCTGACCAGTCTTATGGGGACAATTCACACCCCACAGTTCCCTCATTCACTCAAACTTGTCCTCAATTCGGAGAGCCGTGACCTGCCCCACGGAAAGGTCTAGAACCGTTCCCACAACACCAGGCTGCCTGGTGTTCATCTTTGTGGGTGTGCCTGTTCCAGACACTTCTGAAAAGTACCGTCAGACGCCTCCTCTCTGGCTTCCCTTCCCCAGCATTCCCGGTCCAGGGCCACACAAATCAGACCTGCTTACTGCTGGACATTGTTCCATTAAATGAGATACTCCATTTACTTTGTTTTGTCTGTTCTTTCATTTAGCAGCACCTGTGGAAACCGCAATCTCACATCCTGCGCCTCAGCCTCCCTGGGCCACAGTGAACCATTTCCCGGCTCTCCCTGCCGTGTGGGGACCGAGGCTCATCTCGGGTCCTCCCCATGCTCCCCTCCTCAGGGACCTGCAGCCCCTGACCCAGACAAGTCAGAAAGAGCTCGGCTTGCAGAGAGAACTTGACATGTGGGGACCTGGTAAAGCCTCCACCCTCCACCCGATGTCCTGGCAGCCCCGCTTCCCCTCCAGCTCCTTGCTGACAACCTGGGAAGGCAGCGGAGGAAATGCCTGGGACCCTGCACCCACGTGGGAGCACCAGAGGAAGTTCCTGGCTCCTGGCTTCAGGTCAGCTCAGCTCCAGCCGTTGTGGCCACTTGGGGGGTAAACCAACGGATGGAATGGTCTCTCTGCCTCCCTTCTCTGTATATCTGCCTTTCAAATAAAAATGAATAAACGTTTTAATTTTTTAAATAAATAAATAACTTTTTAAAATGGTAGTAGGGAGCCTTGCCCCCCACTGCCCTTCCCTGTGCTGTGACTGTCAATCCTGGGGGGCACGGGTGGGGGGTCGTGGAACAGCCGTGGCCAAAGGGAGGCCCAGAGCCTGGTGAGGGAAGCACGGGGTTCCTCCTGCTGCTCTGAGGAGCTCCCCGTACCCTCCTCCGCCTCCAGGGGTCCAGAGAAGGCGCTGTGCTGGCCAGGCCAGCTGCTGCAGGTGCCAGCGGCCCCCCACCTCGGTCTCTCGCTCTGTCACGTCATCTGGAGCACACTGTATGTCCCAAAGATGATAGCAGTAGCGTCTTCCAGCCCACATACATGTCCCAGCGTGGAGGGGCAGGTCCGTGTGCCCCACCCCCAGTGCCCAGCACAACGTGGAGGGGCAGGTCCGTGTGCCCCACCCCCAGTGCCCAGCACAACGTAGAGGGGCAGGTCTGTGTGCCCCATCCCCAGTGCCCAGCACAACGTAGAGGGGCAGGTCCGTGTGCCCCACCCCCAGTGCCCAGCACAACGTAGAGGGGCAGGTCCGTGTGCCCCACCCCCAGTGCCCAGCACAACGTAGAGGGGCAGGTCTGTGTGCCCCACCCCCAGTGCCCAGCACAACGTGGAGGGGCAGGTCCGTGTGCCCCACCCCCAGTGCCCGGTACAGTGGTGACTCCTAGCTTCTGCAGTGTGTCTGGAGACCACGGCATGCCCAGCTGCCCGGCCTAAGCCATCACAGCATGCCATGAGGAAGCCCAGCCCTGTGGGGAGGTCGCGAGCTGGGGAGGCCACAGGAAGAGGCATCCAGGAGCAGCTTGAGCCTGGAAACCCTCCTAGCTCCTTGGTGTCCACCCCCAAGCCCCAAGACCTGGCACCGGGAGACCCAGCAAGGCCCAACTCCGTCTTATTCCCCTGTGCCCAGCGCCATGATGGGCCAGGCTGGGCTGGGAGGAGCTGCATGACTCGACTAAACTAAATCAGTGATTGCCAACTCACAGTAGTACAGGCTCCCTGGGAAGGTCAGACATCCACAGAGACATGAGGACGTGTGTGTGTGTGTGTGTGTGTGTGTGTGTGTGTGTGTGTGTGTGAAGGAGCGGTCTTCAACAAGGCTGGGGAAATTACACACTAGGAACAACTGCTTGGATTTCAGCAGATTTTATTTTTTTCATCAAAATCATCTTGCTTGTTATTTATCTGAAAGGTGGAAAAACAGAGGGAGAAACATACCGGCTCCTGCCATCCATGGCTCACGCCCCTGCTGCTGACCGCTGACGGCCAGCCGCCCAGCCCCGGGTGTCGCCCAGCCCAGGGTGTCAGCGACACCGACAACCTGGGTCTAGCTTGATTTCATTATAATTAACTCAATGGACGTGGAGGGACCGCACAAAGCCAGTGGCCACGGAGTTCTCCATGTGCCCTCCCTCTCTGGCCTGATCCTGACCACACCCCCAACCTCCTCTGCCCTGTGTCCCCTCAGGTCTCAGCTCCAGCCCCCAGAGACTGCTCCCAGACACAGGCCAGCCGAGGGCCTTCCCACCAGCTGCCCTCTGCCTGGCTGCCCAGCCCTTCCCTGGCTCAATCCCACTCCTCCTTCCCTCTTGGCTCAAGTCTGAAATGATATCCCCACCTGCTCCACTCTGCGTTGTGTCTCCCTGCTCCCCCAGGGGCCCACACCTTGGTAGTTAACACGTCACGCTCACTGTCCATCTCCTCCCTTGGGGACATAGCTGCGGGCACCAGCAAGGGCTTAAATACACAACTGATCATAGACTCCTGGTCTGGTTGCCAGTGGGAGGGGTCGCGTGACTGCTCAGGGTGCCCACATCCTTGGGCTCTGGATAGCAGGATCCCAGCTTCTCTCACACTCCGTGCCCAAGCAAATGGCCGGCTGCCCGCTCCCCAGCCTCCTGGCTTTTATCTACATGGAGACCTCCACTGCTGACCCCACCCAGGGGCTGTTGCAGGGTGACGGGTGGGAGCCTTTAGGCAGGGCCTACTCTGAAGCTGAGGAGCGAGACCCTCACTTCCTACCTGGCCCAGCCCTGGGCTGTCAGTCTGCCCCCGACCCCAAAATTCACCCTCTGCAGGCCTCTGTGGACCCAAACAGTCAGGCCCTGTCCCTCCGGGATGACAGTCTGGCTCCCCGTCTCCAGGTCCAGAGCCTCTGGTGTCCCGCATGATAGATCCCCGTGGCCGCCAGGACAAGGGTTTACAGACACGAGGCCGCATTGCTCGCTCGGGCTGAGCTTTCGTCTTGCAGCCAAGCTCAATCTTTAAATGGCAGCGACGCATTTAGCTTTCCCTTCTGCCCGGCTGACAGTAGGTTTACTGTTTATAATCTGGCCTTTGTAAAAGCATTTGTCAGCCTGGATATTTCATTCTAAGCCCGACCACCCATGCAGAGGGCCAGGCAGGAAGCGGCCCTTCATTTGCACCAACAGGCAGCTTGGAGGCTGGCTGCAGGATCACAGGGTTCAGCCACAAAGGGGACTTTTTTTGGCATTATCGACTTCGCATCTCCGCAGCAAAAGCAGCCCTGTTTACACGAAATGATTCCTGAACGCTAAATTTGGAAATTCTACGTATTCCTCTAATCCGGCCAGGCCCCAAGCGGGATGGGCCGCCTCTGGGGAGCCTCGCCACCTCCCCATGTTCCTTGGCCTGGGGCTGCACTTCCCAGCGCTACGAGGAAGGCCTGGAGTCCTGGGGGCCGGCGCCCACCACCGCCAGGCGCCCACCACCGCCAGGCCAGGCCAGCTGTGTGCAGATGAGTGTCCCAGGGGCCCTGTCTCCTATCCTGTCTGCCTGGCCTCTGGCCTGGGCAGGGAAGCAGAGCAGGCTGAGCCAGGAAGCCTCAGCTGATAAGGGATCTCCCTGGCTGGCCCTGGCACAGCAGGGAAGGAATGCAGCCCAGTAAGTCACACTCACCTGCTATCTTGGGGAGGAAGTAGCTCTGCTCCAACAACAGATAAAGGAGGCCCAGTTCGCCCTCCCCCGGCCCAGAGGCCCACCACAGTCCTCCACCTGAGTGAAGACCTTGGAATTTGGCTCAGTCTTCCTTCTGCCCTTGCCCGATCTTATCCCCCAGCAGCTACCTCCCCTCCCGCTGCCAGCCTTTCCCTCACAGCTCGCACCTCGGGTGGTCTGAACTCTCGGTGACATTGTCACCTTCAGGGAACCCAGGGCCAGCTGGGGCCCCCAGAGGCACCAAAGCAGGGCTGGACTTTCCCAGGTCTTCCTGGCTCCCACCCTGCACACCTTCTCCTGTCCTGGAGCCAGGGCCACTTGGTGCCACCCCACACAGCAGGGGGAAGGGGCAAGAAGTGTGTCTGGAGCTCTCGCTGCCAACCAGGCTGGACCCTTCACCCTGTGGCACTTCGGGCATCATGGCTTCTCTGGTAGGCAAGTCCAGGAGGCATGGACTGGAGTGGCAGGCACGTGAGGACAAGAAGACAAGGCCAGTGCAGAGGTCCCCTGATGCATCCCTGCCCTTCCGGGGCAGTGCCTGGAGCAGGCACCAGAAGCTGGGACAGCTACCCATATATTCCAGGCTCTTCATTGGCTGAGGCTGACTCACATGGGGCCTCCAGCGTGCCGGGGCAAGCCTGGAAGCAAGACCCCAGGCAAAGAAACAGTGAACCAGGCGGGATGTCTCCACAGCCAGGCGGTCTCACATTCCTAACCACCTTGGGCACTAAGCACAGAGTCCCTCACTCCAAATCAGCCAACCAGACCATGAGGGCTTGCCAAGGCCTTGTGACAGACGCTTCCTTCATGTGACCACACTGTTCACACGCCACAGCACAGACGTCCCACTCCAAAGCCTGCTTGCTACCCTTGCAGTGGTTACAACCCAGTTCTGGTAGACTTGGGTGCAAATCCTACCACATCTATTTACCGCTTGAGATCTCTAACTTTCCTCTAACAGAAAGATTCTAGGACACAGGAGAGCTGCAGGGGTAGTTTTTAGTGAATGATTGTGCCGATATTGGGTTGGGCTGAGTGTGTGTAGCATGGCTCCAGAACATCTGTGTTGTGGTATAGCAAGCTAAGCCGTTCCTTGTGACACCAGGATCCTACGTGGAAGAACCAGGCCAGGCCTTGGCTGCTCTGCTCACGCCCCTTGGAAGACAGCCGAGGAAGTCCTGAGACCTCGGGCTCCCACCACCCCACCAGAGACCCAACTGGAGTTCCTGGCTCTTGCATTCAGGCTGGTCCAGAATGGCTGTTGGAGCCATCTAGACAGCAAATCATTCTTTAAACAGCCGCCCTTTGTCACGTGTGGTGTCCGGTCAGAACTTGCTAGGCACCCACAATCAGTGACATGTGAGCCACCGTCAGGAGGAGAGCTGGACACACGGCGCAGAGCCCCGAGGGACACCGGCGGGAGGGCTCTAAAGAACTCCGAGAAATTGGCTCAGGAGTTTAAAGGAAAACATGAGCACAAGGAAGACATGGTGGACGGATATAAGGATGAACCAAAGAAGCTCTGGCGCACGGAGCAGCCCTGGTGAGGACTGACGCCCGCTGACCTGCCCGAGCGGGGTGAGTTACAGCAAGTGGAGCCCCGCCCCCGGCCAGCACCCACAGCCACTGCGCATGCCGCCGGGCTTTCAGCAAGAAAACGCCTGAAGAAGTGATAGCCGAAGTTTCCACCTTTGATGAAAACTATAACCTCACTCATCCAGGAAGGACCATGAAACAAAACAGGATAAACTTAAGACCACGGCCAGACACAAAACGCCAAGCGGTGACAAAGAGTAGAGATTTAAAGAAGACACACTAAACTCATAAGTGTGAGAATTCCTATGGACGTCTCAGAGAAAAATACACACCATGGAGACAGAACATTGAGAATGTGAGGTGCCAAAAGGAAGAACTCTCCACCTAGAATTTGAGAGCAGGCGTAAAGTTTTTCTTTGATACAAGCGAAGTCTTGTAAAGTTCCTCACCAGGACACAAGGTAAGTCCAAAGAACTCCTTCAGGCAGAAGGAAAAGGAGCAACAGTGTTGGAAAGACAGACACACAGAGAGGAGGAGAGACAGGGAGGAAGATCTGCTGTCTGCTGCTTCACTCCCCAAGTGGCCGCAACAGCCAGAGCTGAGCTGATCCGGAAGCCAGGAGCCAGAAGCCTCCTCTGGGTCTCCCACACAGGTGCAGGGTCCCCAGGCCATAAACAGGAAACTGGATGAGAAGTGGAATAGCCAGAACATGAACCAGTGCACACATGGGATCCCAGTGGATACAGGTAAAGACTTCAGCCACTAGGCTACTGCACCGGGCCCTTTCTAGTTCTTTAACTTACAAGATTTTTTTTTTTTAATTGCAATGTGTCACAGGTCTGATAACTCCAGCTAGATGATAATGACACTGCAAACAGGAAGAACCGGAGCTTCTCAAAACCCTTGATGCCGCTGCAATAAGGAAAGTCTGATAAACTGCCGTAGCCAAGGGCTGCCCGGGTCGTGGGTTCTGGGGCCAAGACAGAGCTGACAGAAGCTGGGAGTAGTGTGGGCTTTTGCTACCGCCGGGTAGCAGTGCTCACTCTGATTAGCTGTGCTGTGCTGACAAGCTCTGTTTCCTCTGGACCGAGCTCTGCAGTGCAGACCCCAGAGGGCAGGGTCTGAGTTTTGCTCACTGCTCAATTCCCAGTTCCTGGGACACTACCTGGTCCAGCAAGTGTGTAGCTGTCACTACAGACAAGGTAGAAAGAAGTGGGTGGGTAAAAAGCAAACACACCACTTGACGGTTGCAGTGTAGTGTGATGCTCGATGTTCTGTAGTTTCTGGCACAAGAGGTAAGACTCCCCCTGTCTGTTTTGGGGTGGCATCCCTGGTTAGAGCTGTGCATGGTGGCAGTCACTGTCCCATCCCCTGGGTGTAGCTGATACAGCCACGTCCTCCTGGGAACCCGCATCGCTCTGCAGCCCGGACCTTCAGCCCCGCCCTGAGGTCAGCCTCGGCTGAGGTCAGCAGGCCCCGTGCGGGCAGATGCCGGGCAGCACCTGCTCAGCTGGGTTTCCCTTTCCTCTTCCGTCTCTGACCGCGGATCAGAATCCAGCCTTTCTCAGACCACTGGCTGCGGATGGTCACATGACCCATACTCTCTGCAAGGGACTCTGGGAAAAGGTCTCTTTCACGGCCTGGGAGAATGGAGGCAGGAAGGAGCCTGGAGGAGCCCCACCGGGCGTGCTCTTGCGGCCTGGGGAAGCTTGCAGGAGAGCCCGTCCTGGGGCTGAAGGCAGCAGCATGGCACCCCGCCAGGCCCGGAGCAGAAGCCGGTTCTGAGTGCCCTGCGGGGTCTGGCTAGCTTCAGGATGGTGTTATCACTCGGCAGCACGTCAGCAAATTCTTGAGAGATGTGATTAAGAAAGTAGGAGACCGTATTTGATCTCTCCTCTTAGCTAACCTGGGAGGCTGACTGCTCCCTCTGAAATGGCCTGCCTGGCAGCCTGGGTAGGACAGGCGGGGCGCAGGGCAGAAGCCACGCCTCCTGGGTGAACATGGGGGTCACCGTCACCCACACCCAGCTCTCGGCAGAACAAGAAGGTGGGCCAGGACCCTTTCAAGGCCGCAAATCTGCTCAGGCCTGGTGCTGCTGGGACACCTGCTGGCTGCCAAGAGCTCACCTCCATGTCTCTCTCTCTCTCTCTCCCTCTCTCTCACATACATTCACACACATCCTCCTCTCTCCCTGCCTGTCTCTCAGCTGCAGGTCTCAACTTCAACATTCCCCAAGGAAGCCATTTCCTCTACACCAACCACCACAGCCCCTCCCTCCTTAGAGACCCTGCAGCACCTGTCCATTCCATGCGTGGTTGGCCAGGGCAGGACCTTTGCCTGGGCCAGGGGACATCTCTGGGTCCTTGCGAAGTGGACCAAGGGACGCCCTGTGAGTCCACCCCTTCCTGGGCCCATGCCTCAGCCCAGCACCTTCACAGCTGTTTCCACAAAGAAGTGGCCTCTCCTGACTCCTCCCCAGATTCCAGCAAGCACCTACAAGCAGACACAGGGTGTGCTGAGCGCACGCACACAGGACAGTCCCATGTGCCACAGCCCTCCCAGTGGCCCAGCCCACATCCACCTAGGTTGCACGAGGCTTATTTTAAGTGACTGAGTTTTGGGTGGTCTGTGAGTGTCTCAGAGTGCTCCAGCTGCTTTAACAAAATAGCATAAACTGAAGCCTTTGTAAACAGTCCTGGAGGGTGGATGCCCACAGCACAGGCGTGGGCGGACTCGGTGTTTGGCGAGGGTTACTTCCGGCTCCCTGAGCGTGTGCCTAGTGGTATGCTCCCCTGGTGGGAAGGACAGAGTCCCTCTCAGGTCTCCCCTAAGAGGGCGTTAAAGCAGGCAGTATGGACCTGGGCCGTGCAGGAGGATAGAGCCAGCCAGGTGTGAGACAACCTGAGCCAGCACGTCCCGCACAGAGGGACAAGCACCTGTAGAGGCCCTGAGGAGCCCGCCCTCACAAAGGAGGGAAGGGGACGCCTGGAGAGAGGCAAGAGGCAACCGAAAACCTCAGACCTGCATGACTGCCCGGGTCGGGTCCAGAGCTGCAGATCCCAACCCAGAAGCACAGGAGACAGGGCTGGGTCTCAGGCCGAGGGGTGGTGCCATGTGCCTCAGACGCAGGCTCCTTTGCTGGGCGGGACCAACCCACTGACCCTGTCTTGTGGGAACAAGCAGGCTTGGGGGCCAGACCCCAACTTGCAGATAAGACCACAGAGGCTTGAGGACCACACTCCAGAGCAGGTGTGGCCTATACTGGGCCATCCTCCCCCATCCATCTATTCCCAAAGACTCACAAGCCTGCCCAGTGTGGAGTACAAAGGCCGTGGGGTCTCCCCAGCCGCAGGGAGAGCCTCTCCTCACTCTCCACATAGCGGTGCCCCTCGGCACACAGAGGATGAAATACATGGAATCCCAGGCCCCTCAAACAACTCAACTCAGGGAGCACTGCTCTGCGGACGACCCTGAGAACACAGAGCCAAGTGCGAGAAGCTGACAGTGAAGACTAGAATCTGATTCCATTCCTGAGAAGCACCTGGACATGACTGCACAGGACAGGAAGCAGCTTGGAAGCTGCCTGGGGTGGAAGTAGCACAGCAACCCCAGAGGGCACGGGCTTTCCTTCTGACTGCTGGCTGCACAGCTCCACGAATACAACAAAACCTCCAGCTCATGCGCCTTGAACGAGGGGCCGAATCGCGTCTTGATGAAAATGTCAGGCGCACGTTAATAGGCAACGTCAGGAACCAATGTACTCCAGCCTTTTGGGGCAGACCGGAGAATGGTTCTGTGATTCCAGCCAGGGCAGTGTTCCCAGAACCGATCCTCGGCCCGTCAACCACGGCAGAGCCTTGTGCGCCCGGACTGGAGTCTCCATATGCAGCTCCACTGGCCAGGTGGATCCCGCACGGCTGCGTGCGGGAATGGCTACAGGGCATTTGGTGTGTTCAGAGCTGGGGGAAGGAAGAACGCCTCAGTTACCAGGAGACATCTGCAGAGGGGTCTTGACGACACCAAATCAGCCCTGAGCATAAAGGGTTAGGGCCGAGCTGAGCCCAGCAGGTGCTCCTTGGATGCTCACCACCGGGCTGGGGTAGTTGCTACCCATCCTGTGACATCCTGGGAGACTAGTCACACGTGAGGCCATGAGGCCATGGCCCCTGGAGGAGTGTGGGAACCTCAGCAGCAGCTGTCCTACTCAGGGTACCTGACCTGGCCTTCCACGGCAAAATGGGGGTACCCAATAACAGAGCCACTCGTAGGGTAACCGCCAGGGCCAGTGGAGAAGCACCTGACAGGTGAGCAATACGTGAACTGTTCATGGGGAGGTTCAGCAGCACCCTCTGTCTTCCTGGGGCACCCCAAAGTCCCCCACCCAGAGACGCCATCAGCCCTAGGCCCAAGGACCACCCACAACCAGGTAAGAGCTGTGCCCAGACTTAGGGCCTGCAATACGGGGCTACAGCCCCTGTAAGTGTCTGACCTCACCCCCCGTGAGAGGAAAGCCATGGAGAATGCGCAAAAGGCAGCGGCCACTTCCCGCCAAGTCCAAATGACCGAATCTGCGCAGGGCCAGGGGCTCGGGGGGTCTAGCCCGGGCTCTCCCACCCCCACCCCCTACCCCTGCTCAGAGAAAAAAATCTCCTTGGCCGGGAGCCACGTTCCCCCAGCTCGCCGTGTCTGAGGCCCAGACGCGCGCTGTTTGGACAGCCTGTTTCGGTGGGTGGTCAGGCCGGGAGCCCCGGGCCACAGTTTACAGAAGGCCCTGGCACAGATGGACTGTTGACACTGACTGGAAGGGCTCCGTGAAATCACAACATGGGAACTGTGAGAAGGGGCTGTGGCCACGGGGGGAGGGAGATGCCGGGAGAGAAGGGCCCAGGACAGGCGAGGTGCACAGGCTCGCCCCCCGTGGAATCTGCCTGCTCCCCTCCCAGCCGACGCACACGGCTTTTTCCAAGTTTCATAGATTTAAATAGTGTTTCTGCACCACATACAAGAAACAGACCGACATTTTCTCATTGCCTGTTATGTGGCGGGCTAATATTTGGCCGTTTACGCCCCATTGCAGACTATTTCTGGGGGAACACAGCCCCTTTCCAGGTTGGTGGTCATCTGCCCTGGCTGCCAGCACTTCACTGGGAGTCTGAGCGAGGAGGGGGCCCCTCTCCCGGCTCTCTCCCCTTCATCACCTGGCTTGGGAACAAAGGCTGGGCAAGTGTGGAGTCCAGCTTGATGACTGCTGGGATCTGCACACACCTCCAACAGTGCTGACACTGGGCCCAGGGAACAGCAGGAAGCCCCTCTTTGTCAACGCCAAGGCCGTGGACGGTCCCTGGCCGCGGGCCCCACCCATACTGCCCAGCTACAGACCCCTGGCCACAGTAGTTCCCATTCCTATGGGCCTTGGAGCTCCGACATGACAGCCCACCAGAAGGATACATCTCCCATCCCAGGAGTGGATTTGGTTTTGTGTTTTCCTGTGGCTGGCACACAGGACCGGGACAAGCAGCCGTGTCGCTTTGCCTTTGGCAAGGGGAAGGAGTCACACTTTGGACTTAGTGGATGCAGATACCAAGGATCCTACTGAATGAGCCGTGTTGCTATTCCACATTCCTAATCTATTAAATGAATTGTGTGGCTATTTTGAGTTCTCAATCTGTTAAATAAACTCTGTTACTGTTCCGAGTTCCCCGGCTGTTAGGTAAACAGTTCTATTTCAAGGTCCCCGTCTGTGAAGCCAGCTCTGTTAGTGTTCCTAGTTCCTATTCTACTGAATGAACTCTGGGTTGCCATCTCTGGCCTCGTGGGAGCGGACATCCTCCCACACGCAGCCAGCCACCCAAAAGGTACATTTGCAAGCAAGGCTCCAGGGCCTGGTCCCTCCTGGGAGTGTTGCTCGGCCAGCGCCCACTGCAGCAGGCTCGGGCAGCTCTGCAGACCCTAGACATCCACTGTGACCACACTTCCAAGTTTAGTCGGTAGAAGATGCGGTGTGCCCACAGGGGCCTGGGAAGCTGCCTGGACACTGCTTACCCCTGGAGACGGGGGCTGCTGCCTGTTCACTGCCTCACACATGTTCCTGCCAGGTGTGGGCTTATTCTAACAGCAGGGCTCATGGTCTGGACAGCTGCTGGGCCCTCATGGCCACGGGAGGCTCTGGGCTCCCAGGAGAGCCCAGGAAGCAGCTCTACTGGGCTTTGCAAGCCCACTGGACCAGGACCAGCCATGCTCTGAAAACTTGGCAGAGCCATGCCAGAGGTGCTAGAAGAGGTGTCTGTGGGGCCACAGCAAAGGCCCCTGTCACTCCTGAGCTTCCAGTAGTTATCCTGGGAGAGGTGCAAAGGGGGCTCAGAGCAGGCACCATCCTGCCCAGCCTGTGCCCCAGGAGCACTGGTCCCAGGGCCAAGGTCATGCCTGTGTGTGACAACCACTTCCAACGGTCAGGGGAGTCAGCGTGGGGGCCATCACTACCACTGTCACTGAGGGCCAGAAGGCCAGAGGCCTCCCAAAGGGAAGTAGGCAGACAGAGGAAGATAAGCAGGTCGGAGCTCTGTGGGGTTCCGTGCCTTTGTGTACCTTTGTGACTCACAGGAGTCAGCAAAGAGAAACGGGGACTCCCAAGAAGGCCCCGAGCCTCAACTACATTTGTAAACACACACAGCGTGGGCGATGCTTTTACTCTTTCCAGCACCAGAATCTGGTACACAACCTTCAGCCCCAAGGCAGTAGCCAAGCAGGCATTGCCGCAACAGTCCAGAGGGGAGACGGGCTGCAGGCCCACGCAGAGCACGGTGCAGGCTGGGTCTCCCAGACGCCCCTTCTGTTTGCACCGACTCAGAGCCCACCCAGGAGGTGGGAAGGAGGAAGGCCTGGTTCACCCTCTCTGCCTGCTTCCAGCAAGCACAGGCTCTGGGAGTCAGGACTTGAGGAGTTGGGAGAAGTGGACTGAGTTCCTGGTCTCTGGCTTCGTTTCATTCCAGATCCAGCCACTGCAGGCATTTGGGGAGTAAACTACCACACAGAAATTCTTTTTCTCCTTCTCCCTGCTTCCCTCTATCTGCCTCTCAAAAAAAAAAAAAAATCCCTTTCCAAAAGCAGAATAAAAGAAGGAAGTTGGCTTTTTAACCTCCGTTGATTGCTGGGAAGCATTTTGAATTGACCGCCGGCGAGGTCAGCAGCTCTGTCCCTGTGTCCCGACACAGTGGCTCCTGCGGGATGAAGCAGGGACCTTCAGCACGGCACCAACAGGGTATGACAGGAACGCTTTCATGACACACACGCCACAGCCTGTGCCAGAGGGGGCTGGGTCCCCCTCCCCCTGGGAGCGGTCCCAGGCTGTAACAGCAAGCCCCAGGACCCCTGGGTGCCAGGCCCTGGCAGTGTCCTTCTGCTCTAGGCACCCACAACAGGGAGCCTGAGTCCAGTGTGCACCTGGAGGTGCCCCTCTGCAGCAGGGCGGAAGCAGCCTTGACGCCCTAGGGTCCCCACGAGGTTCGAGCAGAGGAACACACCTGGGACATTCTTAGGACGCAGTGGGGTTGTGTTAGCTGGTGGTTCTCCCGCTGAGCAGACCAGTGTGCCAGCTCCAGGGGCCCACACAGCCTCAAAGTACTAGGGTTTGACAAAGTTCTAAGGAGTCAAGAAAAACACTCTTTCCCTTTGCATGTTTAGCTTAAAACCTGTGTCATACACATGGCGGGGTACAAACCGAGGGATTTATAAAGAACTCTCTACCTGCAGGGCTCCCCGGGGTCTCATAGCCCCCACCAGGCCCTTCACCATCCGTCTGTCGAGCGGCCGGGCCTGGGGGGGTATTGGTAGCCCCTCCTAGTTATCGCTGACTCCTCACCACCCACGCCTTTCCATGGCACACCAGGAAGCAGAGTGCAGCCACAGCCATTTTTCTCCCAACCGCCTCTGCCATGGGGATGATAAAGGCAGCCCTCTCTGGTGGAGACTCCATGGCTAATTAGATCCAGATGTGGCCTAATTAGATAGCCGGCAGGAGGGCTGCCCGGACAGCCGGCACCTGAGCCCTCCCTGACGGTCACAGGGCCCTGGTGTTGACTGCAGGACAGGGGTGTGGGCAGTGCTGGATCCCCTCTGGACTCACAGGTAGAGGTGGTGAGCACACAGGGACCCGAGGGCAGTGGGGGCATCTGTGGAGGGCCCGGAGAAAGCCCTTTCCCCACTCCAAATCCACCAGCAGCTGTTCTTTGAGGCCAGGGCCTTGTGATGCAGAACCCGTGACACTCCAGAGACCCACTGAGAGCTGGTCAGAGGCCACTCACACCCTGGGTGGGCTGTATGCGTCCCATTGGCAGGGGAGGTAACTGGGACACCTCTAGGTCATTCTCACTCAGCAGCCTCCCTGGGTGACTGTGGCCTCAGTTTTGCCCCCTGCCACTTCAGTCTAAAGAGAGTGTCCTTCCCAAGGCTGGATGCTGAGGCTGGAAACCGAGTGCACTCTGACCCAGCACCATTCCCAGGACCATGAAGGAACCAGTGGTATCTCCAAACGAGGATGCAAGACCCATGCCTTCCACCTGCCATAGACCCCCCTTCCACCTGACCTGAGACCCCCCTTCACCTGCCCTGAGACCCCACCTTCCACCTGCACTGAGAACCCCCACTTCCACCTGCACTGAGACATCCCCTTACACCTGTACTGAGACAACCCTTCACCTGCACTGAGACCGCCCCCCCCCATATCTGCACTAGAACCCAACCTACCAATTCCTTGGGACCCGAACTTCCACCTGACCTGAGAACCCTACTTCCACCTGCACTGAGCCCCCCCTTTCACCTGCCCTGAGATCCCCCTTCACCTGTACTCAGAACCCCACTTCCACCTGCCCTGAGACCCCCCCTTCACCTGTACTCAGAACCCCCTTCCAGCTGCCCTGAGAACCCCACTTCCACCTGCCCTGAGACCCCCCCTTCACCTGTACTCAGAACCCCCTTCCAGCTGCCCTGAGAACCCCACTTCCACCTGCCCTGAGACCCCCCCTTCACCTGTACTCAGAACCCCCTTCCAGCTGCCCTGAGAGCCCCCTTCCACCTGCACTGAGACCCCTCCATTACATCTGCACTAGAACCCAACCTACCACTTCCTTGGGACCCGACCTTCCAGCTGCCCTGAGAACCCCCTTCCACCTGCCATGAGAACCCACCTTCCACCTGACCTGATACCCTACCTTCCACCTGACCTGAGAACCACCTTCACCTGCCCTGAGAACCACCTTCACCTGCACTGAGACCCTACCTTCCACCTGCACTGAGACATCCCCTTCCACCTGACCTGAGAACCCCCTTCCACCTGCCATGAGACCCCACCTTCCACCTGCGTGGGACCCCCTTCCACCTGCACTGAGACCCCCCATACATCTGCACTAGAACCCAACCTACGACTTCCTTGGGACCTGACCTTCTAGCTGCCCTGAGAACCCCCTTCTCCTGCACTGAGACCCCCTTCACCTGCCCTGAGACCCCACCTTCCACCTGACCTGAGACCCCCCTTCCACCTGACCTGAGACCCCCCTTCCACCTGACCTGAGAACCCCACTTCCACCTGACCTGAGACCCCCCTTCCACCTGCATGGGACCCCACCTTCCACCTGCACTGAGACATCCCCTTACACCTGTACTGAAACAACCCTTCACCTGCACTGAGACCCCCCCGCCTTATATCTGCACTAGAACCCAACCTACCACTTCCTTGGGACCCCACTTTCCAGCTGCCCTGAGAACCCCCTTCCACCTGCCCTGAGAACCCTACTTCCACCTGCACTGAGACCCCCCTCCACCTGCACTGAGACCCCCTCACCTGCCCTGAGACCCCCCCTTCATCTGCACTGAGACCCCCTCACCTGCACTGAGACCACCCTCCACCTGCACCCGGCAGGCACAAGGGCAAAGCTCAGAGCTCTAACCTGGTTCTCTCACTTCTGCCTGTGTCCCATGGTTCCCAGCTGGCCAAGCGCACCTGACTTCCAGGGCTGCCCAGTACCCAGCACCCACTTGTCAACAGCCAGAGAGGCTCCATACCTCTGGGACAAACACAACATGACACCAGGCAGATTACACCTGAAGGATTCATGTGCACCCAAAACCAGTGAGAACGTTTCACAAAGGTTTGTTCACAGGGGTTCCCTGCCCTCAGAGCCCCAAGCTACATCACCCAACTGCTTCTGCCCATGGATGGCAGGATAAACGAACAGTAATCTGTCCGCAGCCCAGACGAAAAGCACCCATGCAGGGATGGAGCTCAGACGCATCACACATCCTCTGAACGTCGGAGCAGGCAAAGCCACTGTGGTGGGGCAGCAAGCCGACTGGGCTCCCTTGCGTCTCTGCAGAGCAGCTCTCGTACGACAGGGGCGCCAAGGACTATGCTGGGGCCTGGCCCCTCTCTGCTTGCTGATTCCCTGTACAGTCCTTCCTCTGCCTCACCTTGGCCGTGCCACACCACGCCATTGCAGTGGGCCCTGCTCTCATCTCCCAGGCACAATCCTAGAGTGCCGACGCCAGGGCCGAGCAGGGCCAGGGCCACTCTGGAGGCTCCAAGAGCAGCAACTCTGCCTCCTCCTCTCTGGGGGGCTGCCCCCTCCAAGCTGAGCTCTGTAGCCCAGCTGCTTCCCCTTTGCCTCCACTTCTGGCACACATGAGTTGGATATCACAGACGCAAGCTTGGAGTAAGCATGAGACGATGGCACTGAGCTACCATTCTGGTAACAATTTGCCAAGTATTCACTGAGCATTCATTGTGTGGTGTACTAATCCCTGAGGACATAACTACACTAATTTCTTAATGGGATTTACATCCTGGCTGGCAGAAGGCAGGTGCTAGGCAGGTGGGGGAAGCCAGTCAAGACAGGAGAGGAGCATGGACCAGGTTCAGTTGGGGGTGTGGGCCTTGTTGTCATGTCGCTGTCAACAGTAACCTAGAAGAGAGGGGAGGGCTGTGCAGATCTCTGGGGAACACGTTCCAGGCAGCAGCTGGAACAGAACATATGCAGCCCCGGGGCACACGCATGCCTGATGCGTGAGAGAAGCAGCAATGCCTGAGCGGAGCAGGGAGGCAAACAGTGAACCTCTAGGAGCTGGGCAGGAGCTGCCAGCACGCGGACCTGAGCACCCTGGAAGGCTCATGGCCACAACTCGGGGTACGTGGGGCAGCATCCATGGCCTTCCGAGTGCAGGAGCCACATGTTCTGAGCCCAGTTTGGGCAAGAGCAGAAGCAGGGAGATCCATGAACAGGTACCCACTGTGGTCAAGGCCGGGGACAGGGTCCACAACAAGAGGGGACACGTTCTGAAGGCAGAGCTGATAGGAGCTGCAGCAGATTTGTCATGGGAAGGAAAGAGAAGCTAGGCCCCAGGGCCCAGGCAGCCATGGTGACAGAGGTCAAAGGCAAGCAACCAGCTTTCCTTGCTAGATCGTTCAGTCCAGTAACTTAAAAACACAAAACACAGGCATTTAAAGATGCATATAAATTGTAAGAAGCCCTGAAAAGGAGAAAATACATCCCAAAGGAATGCTAGCTCTGGGCAGGGAGGGAGCCTTCTTCTCCACCATCTGCAAGGCCTAGGCAGCACCTAGCAGTAGAGCCCCTGGTGTGTGCGTGCAAAGCCGGATGCGACCGGATGGGGCAGGTGGCAGAGAGCGAGCACTTGGTGCGTCAGGCACCAGGTAAAGAGCTTTCATGTTCAGTGTTGGAGATCATCACGGGCACCCAAGCAGCAGGCACTGCCAGGATCGACATCCAAAGAGCAGAAAATGCAGCCCCAAGAGGGTCAAAGTTTACTCAAGGCCATCAAACTCATAAAGGGCAGAGATTGGCTCTGAACCAAGGTAAGCTGGCTTCACAAAGATCCTGCTGTAAACACTCAGCTACTCATCCATTCACACAGCCACCTACCATCCATCTACTAACCTAGTTACCCATTCATGTACTGGTCCACCAAACCACCCTTCTGCCCACCCATCCACTTAGCCCACCTACTCCTCCACCCATTCATTCATCTGCCCACCCAATCACCCATTATCCATCTGTTTATCCAACTACCCCTCCACCCACTCATGCATCTAACTGTCCATTCTCTCATCTATCTACCCACCCACCCCTCCATCCACACGTCCATGCAACTAGCCATCTACCCAGCATCCAACCAAGCATCCACTCCCCCAACCACTCTCCATCCATCCTGAGAAGCAGCACTTATCGAGCGCCAGCTGTGTGCTACTGGAAAGGCAACAATGAACAAGCCGTGCACTCTGCTCCCACTCCTGGCCAGCCCAGCCTAAAAGAGGGGCCTGACATGGAAATGACCCTTGGAGGGTGAGTAGGAGTGAACCCAGGAACATAAACACAGATGTGGCAGGGGGTCAGTGGGACCGGCTCCACCTGGAATGAACAGCTCCTGCATGTGGCAGCGGGAGCCCAGCCTGGAGGACAGTCACCAAGAGAGTCTGCCGTGACTGGGCCAACCTTGGAGGAGAATTGTGAAACCACACGGCTTGTCTCTCCCACTCTGTTTGGAAACTTCCAGCACCCACACCAGGGGCTCTCACGCTATGCTCTGCCTGCCAGATCCTCCCACTCTGACTCGTGAGATCCAGAACGTTCTCTCCCTCGGAGCTTACGTGTCCTCTGCCTGGCAGTTCAAGGCCCCATCTGCTCCACAGCCATGGAGCGAACAACACCATCACAGAGCCCCAACCACTGTCACTATCAAACACTAGTAAGCAGCCGAAGGGTGGGCTCAGGCAGGAGGAGTCTCCCTTCTTCCGCAGGTCTCCGAGGCCTGTGTTAGATGGTGACATAGCAAGCGTTATGTTGCACAACCTTTGACCTCTGTCACCATGGCTGCCTGGGTCAGCCTCTCCATTGTCTTTGGGAAAATCCCTTCTCCACTCACAGGCTGTGAGATTCAGCTCATGGACGACCCCATGCCCTGAACAAGATCCAAGTCCTGACAACCAGTCACAGCGATAGGTTCAGAGATGGCACACGACTATGCCAAGTGATAGCCAACCACAGGATGCTTCCAGAATGGCTGAGAACACAGCGTACCCTCCACATCGACAACACGGAGCCCAAAACAGCTTCATGGAGAGCATGAGCAGTGGGGAGCAAGTGCTCAGCTGGGGCGAGGGGAGGGCACCAGCGCCAAGGGCAAGCAGATGGCTTTCATAGCTTGGGCCTGAGCGAGCATCACCCGGGGAAGGGTACAGACCACAGCACCCACAGCACAGGTGCAGGGGTGTGGCAGATCTGAGTGGGGTCTGGGACTCTTTATCTCCAACAAAGTTGCTGGGGCCTGCAGGTGCTGCTTCTGAGATCTCACTGAGACTAATGGATTCAAGCAGTAACAACAAATGGGCTCCAAGGCACTGGAGTTAACGGACCTCCACGTCAACAATGCTTGTGAGTTACCGGGGAAACCTAGAGTAACCCCACAGACCTACCCCGTCTCCCCCAGATGCCGATTAATGGACGTAGGTGTTGCCTCAGAATCCCCAGTTGCTCCAGGACGCATGCTGGACTGAAATCCAGGGCTGCAGAATCCACAGTGCTGGCCTTGTGCTCCCCTCGCCTCCTGTGGCTCGTTGTACTTGTCAGCATTAGTGAGCTGCAGCTATTCTTGGAGGTAACGGCAACACTTGATGCTGACTTGCCTGCCTCACAGGGGCCTGGAATTGGAACCCCTAAACCCAAGAGGGGCTGCTGAAGCCAGTCAGTAGCAGCAGCTCTTTATCTTGTTAATCTAGAAAACTTTGCTTAGTCCAAAAAATCATGCAGGTATTTTAGCCCTCCTGAGCCCCTACAGTGTTGTGTAAGGAAGAGAGACGGGGGTCCTGGGGCCTTGGAGGCTGGATTTTGAGGCTGCTGTCAGAGCTGCCCCCTGAGACTCCAGTGAAACACCTCTCCACTCCCACCACCCAACCCCCCTGCCCCTCCATCTCCCTGGTTCCTGCTGGCGATGCCCAGGTGGAATTTGGTAAATTTGGGATTTGAACCCCTTTCCAGTCTGATTCCAAAGTCCATGAGCTTTCCTGTTGAAGCTAAGCCAGAGGGAGCGTGCCTCTGCACTCGGGCTAGGCCAGTGTGATGTCGCTCCTGGACCCTGGAACCCGGGTTTTGGGCAGTGTGGGTGGGAAGCGGCTTGTTGCTGGTACAGGCTCAGACATGCTGCAGTGCAGGGCTGCTTGGGGACACACAGCTGAGGTGACTGGATTCTGGGCTGGCTGCAGATGCTGCCCATCTGTCCTTGGCCCACCCTCACCCTGCAGGCCAGCTGCATTCTGGGATGGTCCAGGGGGCTGTTGACTGGGTTATTCTCTCTGTGGGGACGAGGAGGCAGGAGCCAGGGGCCAGCAGTCCCCCAGTCCAGCCCCCAGGCCACAGTGCTGGTTGGGACCCCTCCCCCCTCTTCACCCCACCCTGCCCCCAGAGACTCTGCAGGACCAGGAGGAGAGGACTGACTGCTCCTTTCCAATCAGTTCCTGGGGTTGAGTCGTCTTTCTCTAAATAAGTAAATTAGCTCTAATACCCTTATTTGCTATCAGCCTTATAAACCTAACGCAAACCAGATGGGCCTCACTTCCCTCGGCCTGCCCCTGGCGCAGTGGCGTCCTCAGCCTCGGGCCAGGACTGCCCGCCTGCCTGGCTCCCTGCTCAGGAGGCCCCGAGTCCTGCCGACCCCTTGGGGAGATGCTCGGGGCAGCCTCAAAGGCACCCTATGCTCTCCTTCTTCAACCCAGCTCCTACTTTTTTTTTTACAACAAAAAATGTGCTTCCATGTTTCCTGCCTAGACTGTCAGAAACCAGGTTTTCCTCTCTGAAACTTTTGAAAAGTCAGAGATGTAAGAAGATGCAGTCATCTGTGGGCCCCCTGTGCAGCTGGAAGCCCAGGGATAAGCCTGTGTCCTGCAGGGCTCAGCAAACACTTCCCATTCTCACAGCCAGCCACTGGCTGGAAGTCACAGTGAGATGTCACCAAATTGCAAGAAAACTTTATTTACAGCACAACCAGGCTCTGTCTCAAGACCAGTCTCCGCTGAGCTCCGGAGTGGCACTGTGCACTAGAAATTAAACCTGAAATTTCTACTCTCAGTTTTCAGTTACAATGAGACAAAACAAGTCAAATTAATCTTCATATATGTATTATATATTGTATATAGTATATAATTTTCATATTTTCTATATATTTTAAACCAAAATATATACAAAATAGTATTTCAACCTGAAACACGAATTTATCGGATGTTCAAATCCCTTTGCAAAGGAGGTGTGAGGAATCCAGAGCACACTGTTCCTACACCGCTCCTCACTTCAGACCCCACATGCAGGAGCCACTGTCTGGGGCAGCGGCGGGGGCCCCTGACCTTCCCCTACTTCTAGAAGGTACAGTGTTCTCCATGCATTGCTTACGAGACTCCTCCCAGTGGAGTGAAGATCACCATGAATGTTGCACAAACTTGGCCACAAAAGGCTTGAAGGTCAGAGAACTGACGAATCACAGGTGTTTGGTGAGTGTGAACTTCTGGGTTAGCTGTAGGTACGGAGGCAGAGGCACACCGAGGGAATCTGTCGTCAAACTCTCCAGCTTAGCCCACCAGCACAGCCCCTGGAGTCCGGGAACCCAGACCACCTCCCTAGGACCCAAGGGTCGGCCCGAGCTCCAGAGGGGCCAAGGGACTTCGCCCAAGCTGCTCACCTGGACAGCCTCAGTGTCAGCCATAAAAACACAGGAAGGATTTGTAAGTCATTTACTGCTCATCAAAAATTCAAGAATCTAAAATAATTACTAAGTTCACAGATGAAATAAGAAAAGCCATACAACCACCTCAGTGGATGGGGAAAAGCATTTGACAAAATCAACGGTGACTACATGCCCACGCGTGTGCCAGAAACACTCAGAAAGCTAAGTGGGGACGGGGTATCTCCTGGCACTGCAGTCAAGGCCCCAGGCCAGGCTGCTCCCAAGGCAGCAGGCGGGAGCTGAACACAACAGCACCGGGAAGGAGGAGGTGGCCCATCTGTATCTGCAGTGGGCACATTTACTTAACAGACAGCATTTAAAACTCAGAAGCAATACATGAGATTTCTTAGGTCACATGATGCAAGGTCAAAATACGACGGTCAATTGTGCACTCAGGCAACGAACAGAAACGGAAATTTCAAGAACCATTCCACCTATAACAGCTTCAGGCCAGGGGGTGGGGGGTGGCTAGGGCCTGCACAGGCCGAGTCGGCCCCTCCAGAGCACGTGGTCTCTGCTGCGTGCCACCATGTGGCCAGCATCCCCAGGTTCCCGCCTTAACAGGCTGGGGACTCACGTGAGAATATGTGTGCGGCCTGTGTGGGGAACGCGTCATCGTGTCCTACCCGCTCCCACTGCCTACCAGATCCCCTTTCGGGAACAAAGTCTTCACAGATGGGATGCACTTAAGGACCTGGCGAGGAGACCACCCCAAACCAGGACAGCCCTGAAACCCAACAGGGAAGAGACGACGCAGAGGCCGAGACTGGGGTGACGCGGCCCCCAGCCCGGGAGGCCAGGAGGGGCAGGAGGGATCCACCTTGGAGCCTCTGCAGGGAGCGTGGTTTCACTGACGCCGACATCAGGGCAGCAGGCGGGGCCCGCCAATTCATCCCACACTGCTCCTGGGCAGGCCGGAGGCTGCTGGTTTCCGTCCACCTCACAGCTCCCTGCACAGTGACCTGGGCCCTGAGACACCTGCCCCGATGGCAGTGTGTCAGGAACGTTTGCCAAGGATCTGGAATGCGGTAAACTGCTGGTTCTCCCCTCCTTTTCCTCCTCCTACTCCTGGCAAATGAGGTTACTCCGTGAAACAGGGTCACCCACGGGGCAGTCAGGGAGGTCTGGCAAGGGCCCCCACCTCAGATAAAATGCATCTGGACCAACACAGTGTCCAGCAGTGCAGTTTGTCAGCAGCTAGGGGCCACCCCACCGACCCCCACTCCGCCCCTTTCCCTGGGCCTGCTGATAACTCAGAGACCCCTCAGGGGTGGGTAGCAGCATGTCGGGGGGCAGCTGGGGGACTCCTGTGCAGGAGCCATCAGCCTTGCCCTCCCTGCTCTCCCTTCCCCTAATCCTGCCTTCCTCAGTGTCCACCTCCACGCCCAGGAGACACTCAGACTCCTGAACCAGGTTCCTTTGTCCCCTTGGCATGCTGTTCATCACTTCCTCTCCAGCAGTCCCATCTTTCCTCTTTCCAGAGCTATGTCTTGGAAGTCCAACTGCGTTTTCAGATGAGCTGAAGCTGTGGCCCAGTCACCCAGTCAGGGGTAGGTTCCCCAAGCAAGACAACTTTGTTTTACTTGCACAACTCTTCCAAACTGTCACCAGAATTGGAAACAGAGCATTCGAAACACCTGTTGTGCCACGGACAACTCCCTTGCGGGACAGGAAGTCTTGCCAGAGCAATGGAAAGAGCCGGAGGTAGGCTCAGAACCAGAGGCGGGGGTGGAGGGATGGGCGGGGGGAGATGGAGTTGTGAGCCCTCCCTCCCCGCCAAGGACAGCTGCTGCCTTGACAGATGGACCTGCCTGTACTCCTCAGGGCTCACAGGCCCCAGGCCAGATAAACGCACTGCCTGCCCAGCCATTTTTCCTCCGCTATCTCTTGTTGAGGCGAAGCTGACACGCTGTCGGCCTGGGAGTGACGGATGCCCTGGGCAGCCCGCCCGCCCCCGCTTGCCACTGCCGACCCCTGGGGTTTTCCAAGCTGTCCTGCCCATCTCCAGACCGGCTCCCTGTGGGGTGAAGGCTGAGCTCCCCAAATTTCCTTTCTGGGGTTTGGCACCCATCTCTGCAGAGACACATGTGCGCACACACACGCATGTGGCATGCAAATGCATTACCGCCCCAGGTCGACTCACCTTGGGGAGGCAGGAACTCAAACATGCCCAGCTCCCAGAAACTTGGCCAGACACTGAGCTTCTTACTGAGAGCCTGCAGGTGTGTGGCGGGGGGAGCAGTCCCAGATGGGCAGAGCAGTGTGTCTGCTGCGTCTCCAGCCCATCTGGGTCTGGCATTGCGTGGACACCACCTTCTCCAGGGACAGCAGAACCCACAGGTGCACACACCCACAATCATCAAAAGCGGCTTCAAACGTAGCGTGATTCTGAGGCCTCATGCCAGACACTCCACCTTCAGGCCATAAACTTCCTGCGAAGCAAACAGAACACGCTCCCTGAGCTTGCGTCATGAAAGAAACGCATCACGTGGTCCAGCCGGATAAACACCGGGCTCTCAGGCCCTGGCCCGTGCAGAGGCCATTTGTCCTGACCGCTCCAGGGACACATGAATGCCTGTCCCAAACCCCACCCTTCACCCTCAGCCGTCTCCGGGGAAGGACAAACACCGGATAGAGCCGATGGGACCCTGGAGTCCGGATGCCCGCACTGTTTACGCTCAAGCCCGTCTTGAGAGAAAAATGTGAGAACGCCTTTTCAGAACATGGTGGCCAGGGGAGCCAAACACAATAGGAAAGGAGGGGCCCCGTGGAGCGGAAGGGCAGGGCTGGACACGAGCATCGTCCCCACGGCAGCAGTAGGCTGCAGTAGGCCCAGCTCGGCCCTTGACAGCCCAACATGGCCACTGCCACCAGGTGTCCCCCACGCCTGGCTCTCCTTTTGGGCTCAACCCCTTCCCTCAGTCAAACCCAGGCCCACGTGGTTGACCCTGAAATTCCCAGTGCTGGGCAACAGACACTCCAGATGGACAAGTCGGAGCCTCCTGGAAGGCATGCTGGCCATGGCCCTCCGGGGAGCAGGCCTCTTCCAGCTGCCCCACACGTGGCTCTCCATTGGCACCTGCAGCCTGCCCTGGACCGCCCTGAGCATGTGCGGATTCTCCTTAGCATTCCCGACACACCACGGAGGGACAGCCGCTTCCCCAGCCGCAGCAACACAGCAAGGGTTTGAGCAGAGCCTTGGGGCAAACCCTGCGCCTAGTGCCCCTGCAGACAAGGTGACACAGGGTCCCAGGCCCCACTAGCCCCTTTCATTCCAGCTCGGGTGTTGGGGCTCATTCCAGGGAAGGGTAAAGCTCTCCAAGACGAGGGGTGACCTCTGAATGCAAGCCCTTGCCAGCTTCCAAAGGAGAGGCTTCTTCTGGAAGATGCCAGCTTTCTGACACCACAGGCTTGGGGACACATGGCTTCCCAAGGCTCTACAAGCACAGCAAGACCCAGGCATGGTCACCGCGGCCAGTGTCGCGTGCTGCTCAGGGCCACAGTTCTCAAGATGGCCTCCCAAGAGAAAGAGCAGCCAGCCAGCCAGTTACCGGTGCTGGCTGTGGTCTCTCGCCGAGGTGAGAAGATGGCGTCTCTGGACAGTCATTTCCCTCGTTTCACACTGGGGGTGTCCGGCATAAGGCACAAGCAAAAAAACAGTGTTGCTCACCCCCCTTGAGGTACATGTTATTGTGCCCATTTTATAGATGTTGTTTTGCTCAGAGAGGCAACACGCAGCCACCCTCTGTCCCCCAAGCTCACCGGGTAGGACACACACACACCTGGTCCCCAGCAGTGCCCCAAGGGGTCCACAGTTTCACCCAAGTCGTGTGTCCCTTGTCTGGGGGCTGGGGGTGTGGATCTCGGGAACCCCAGACGGGCAGACAGCCACAGGTCCCTGAGGCCTCCCGGGGAAGAGGGACAGCAGCGGCCAGGGCAGGGGTCCTCAGGAATGTGGCTGCCCGGTGGTGGGAGGCCTTTTCCAAACTGCTCATTTTTTTCCCCAGCGTCTCAAGGGATTGAGATAACAGGAAAGGAGAACAGAACAGAATGTAGCCACTGCCCCCGGCTCTCTGGGGTACCCCCTCCCCCCGGGCTCCCTGCCTCTCTGTGGTGCCCCTCTGCTCCCTGCTCCTCGACTCCTGGGGTGCCCCTTGACTCCCTGGGGTGCCCCTTGACTCCCTGGGGACCCCTCGGCTCCCTGGCTCCCCGTGGTGCCCGGGGCTCCCTGGCTCCCTGTGGTACCACCCTGGCTCCCTATGGTACCCCTTGGTTCCATGCCTCCCTGTCTGGCTCCGTGCCACTGCAGCTCCTCAGGCCTTGCTCCAAGCAGGGTTGGCAGGGCTGCACAGCGGCTGAGGGCCCATCCACTCTTCAGGCCGCCAGGGCGCTGACCAGTGGACTCTGGTGGCAGTCAGTACCACCAGCGTGGGGAAACTGCCCAGTGTCCTCCTTCCAGCCAGGCTTCTTAGGCCTGAGGAGCCCGCCTGAGGAGCCCGCCTGGGGAGCCGGCCTGAGGAGCCGGCCTGGGGAGCCCGCCTGAGGAGCCGGCCTGGGGAGCCCGCCTGGGGAGCCGGCCTGAGGAGCCGGCCTGGGGAGCCCGCCTGGGGAGCCCGCCTGAGGAGCCCGCCTGAGGAGCCGGCCTGAGGAGCCCGCCTGGGGAGCCGGCCTGGGGAGCCCGCCTGGGGAGCCCGCCTGGGGAGCCGGCCTGGGGAGCCCGCCTGAGGAGCCCGCCTGAGGAGCCCGCCTGAGGAGCCCGCCTGGGGAGCCCGCCTGGGGAGCCGGCCTGGGGAGCCCGCCTGGGGAGCCCGCCTGGGGAGCCCGCCTGGGGAGCCGGCCTGGGGAGCCCGCCTGGGGAGCCGGCCTGGGGAGCCCGCCTGGGGAGCCCGCCTGGGGAGCCCCCTTGAGGAGCCGGCCTGGGGAGCCCGCCTGGGGAGCCGGCCTGAGGAGCCCGCCTGAGGAGCCCGCCTGGGGCCCCAGTGCCTCCTTCCAGCCAGGCTTCTCAGGGGAGCCCGCCTGAGGCCCCAGGCAGGGGGCATGGAGAGCAGCCCCGCGTCATGGGCACAGGCCACACCCGGGGTTCTCGGACACGCTGAAATGAAAAACCAATCCTCAAAGAGCCGAAAGGCCTGCAGCCCCACACACCCAGTTCTGGAGCGCCAAGCTGTCCTCCCCGCCCCTCCAGGTGCTGCCCCCTGAGAGAAAGATGTGAGACTGAGTAGGCCCTGGGAGCAGGAGGCGTGAGCTGGGGCAGGCAGCACTGGACTACCGGGCTTGCCAAGCAGGTGTCCAGGGGCCGGGGGTCCACAGAGCTCCCTGCAGCGCGGCCCGCTGGGAACCCGCCTTCACCTTCTGTGAGGGGCCGCCCTCACCTTTATAGTCTCTGGCAGGAAGCACGTGGCAGCGCACGTGGGAGGGCGGGGCGGGCGCGTGTGGGCGGGGCAAGGGGCGGAGTTATATAGAGGTGAGTGGGGCTGAGGAGGAAGGGTCAAAGGGTCACGCAGAGGGCTGAGCCGTGGGAGATGAGGGTCCTGAGGAAACCCGGAAAGGCCTGCAGAGCGCTCTTGAGCCAGGCCCGGAGCTAGGGAAGCTCGGGCTGGCAGCACCCGGGTGGCAGCTGAAGGCTGCAGGAAGCATGGGGTGGGGAAGGCAGGAAGCATGGGGCACGTGGAGTTCTTGGGGGCAGAGAGGCCAGGGGTGCGGCAGGAATTGTACATGACTGGGGCTGAGGAATGTACAAAGGACAAGGCACGGAGTTCCTGAGGGCCTGAACGGGGCAGGAAGCCCGGGCAGCTGAGGAGGGCAGGAAGTGCCAGGCAGAGAGCTCCGGAGGGCTGAGGAGGGCAGGAAACCTGGGGCAGAGAGCTCTGAGGAGGGCTGAGGAAGGAGGGAAGACTGGAGCAGCTGAGGAGGGCAGGAAACCTGGGGCAGCTGAGGGCTGAGGAGGGCAGGAAACCTGGGGCAGCTGAAGAGAGCAGCAAGCTTGGGACAGAGAGCTCCGGAGGGCTGAGGAGGGCAGGAAGTGCCAGGCAGCGAGTTCTGAGGAGGGCTGAGGAGGGCAGCAAGCCTGGGGCTGCTGAGATCAGGGAGCCTGGGGCAGAGAGATCCTGAGGGCTGAGGAGGACAGGGAGCTTGGAGCAGCTGAAGAGAACAGGAAACCTGGGGCGGCTGAGGAGGGCAACAAGCCTGGGGCAGAGAGCTCCTGAGGCCTGAGGAGGGCTGAGGAGGGCAGGAAACCTGGAGCGGCTGAGGAGGGCAGGAAGTGCCAGGCAGAGAGTTCTGAGGAGGGCTGAGGAGGGCAGCAAGCCTGGAGCGGCTGAGGAGGGCAGGAAACCTCGGGCAGAGAGCTCCTGAGGCCTGAGGAGGGCTGAGGAGGGCAGGAAACCTGGGGCAGCTGAGGAGGGCAGGAAACCTGGGGCAGAGCTCCTGAGGGCTGAGGAGGGCTGAGGAGGGCTGAGGAGGGCAGGAAACCTGGGGCGGCTGAGGAGGGCAGGAAACCTGGAGCGGCTGAGGAGGGCAGCAAGCCTGGGGCAGAGAGCTCCGGAGGGCTGAGGAGGGCTGAGGAGGGCAGGAAACCTGGGGCAGCTGAGGAGGGCTGAGGAGGGCAGGAAGACTGAGGCAGCTGAGGAGGTTAGGGAGCCTGGGGCAGAGCTCCTGAGGGCTGAGGAGGGCAGGAAACCTCGGGCAGCTGAGGAGGGCAGCAAGCCTGGGGCAGAGAGCTCCGGAGGGCTGAGGAGGGCTGAGGAGGGCAGGAAACCTGGGGCAGCTGAGGAGGTTAGGGAGCCTGGGGCAGAGCTCCTGAGGGCTGAGGAGGGCTGAGGAGGGCAGGAAATCTGGGGCAGCTGAGGAGGGCAGGAAACCTGGAGCGGCTGAGGAGGGCAGCAAGCCTGGGGCAGAGAGCTCCAGAGGGCTGAGGAGGGCTGAGGAGGGCAGGAAGACTGAGGCAGCTGAGGAGGTTAGGGAGCCTGGGGCAGAGCTCCTGAGGGCTGAGGAGGGCTGAGGAGGGCAGCAAGCCTGGGGCAGAGAGCTCCGGAGGGCTGAGGAGGGCTGAGGAGGGCAGGAAGACTGAGGCAGCTGAGGAGGTTAGGGAGCCTGGGGCAGAGCTCCTGAGGGCTGAGGAGGGCTGAGGAGGGCAGGAAACCTGGAGCGGCTGAGGAGGGCAGCAAGCCTGGGGCAGAGAGCTCCGGAGGGCTGAGGAGGGCTGAGGAGGGCAGGAAGACTGAGGCAGCTGAGGAGGTTAGGGAGCCTGGGGCAGAGCTCCTGAGGGCTGAGGAGGGCAGGAAGGGTGGAGTGTGAAGGGCAGAGGTCTTGGAGTGCGCCTGAAGAGCTGGTTAAGCACTGCCCTTGGGCCTCTGACAGTGTGTGGTGGGCAGAGCTCGCAGCTGAGGAGGGCGGAGCAGCAGGCCCGGAGTTGGTGTGGGGCTGAGGGGGTGTGACAGGGGCAGGCAGTGCGGGAGGCGGGCTGCAGGGAGAGGGGGTGCACACGGGGAGGGAGTTGTGGCTCCTTGCCTAGGCCTGCCTGCCTCGTTGGCCCTCCACCCGCAAGGTGAGGCGGGACCACCGCAGCCAGGCATGTGCAAAATCGGCTCATTTCCATTCCTGCCCTTATCTGCTTGGCTAAGCAATAAGTAATACCCTTCATCGCAAGAATACAATGGAAGTAATTGTGAATTTTTAATTGAGCACCAAGAGGTGTTTACCTCAAGTAAGAGCTCTGTGTGTGGTGGTAGAGGTGACGGGTGGCCCCTCGGGGTCAGGGCAGGGCTCCCTCTGACGGACACCTGGAGGCTGTCAGCGATGCTGGTGTCCATCAGCAGGCCGAGGTCCTCACCATCTGCCTGTGATAACCCTGTCCTGGTCTGAAAGGCCTTGGTGCGGAGTACAGGTCAGGCTGGCCCAGACGCTGGCTAGGCGCTCACTTTGGTGTTTCGGGGTCCTTCAGTTCGTGTTGCCGCTGTGTGAGGAAGCACGACAGGCCTATAATCTCCAAGGAGACACTTGCCTCCTCCACAGCCCCCTCCTACTTTGTGATACCCTGAGCAGCCACCCTTGACCCATGCTGACAGCCACTCAGACGCCAACTGTGCCCCCTCACAGGGTGACAGGGCAGAGGGGCTCAAAGGAAGGAGTTCCTGTCTGCACTTCTCCCTCTGTTACCTTTTCCCTGTTCGTGACAAGGCACAGGATACCTGCCAGTCAGTGCATACATCAGGGGGATCAGGAGGGGCGTGGGGTGATTGCTTGGGGGCAAGGGTCATCTGGGCAGGAGGGGCCCGCATTGTGGCACATCGGTTTAAGCTCCCCCTTGCAATGCCAGCGTCCCGTATGGGAGCACTGCTTGGAGTCGTGGCTGCACCATTGCCCATTTTGTTCCCTCCTAACACAACTGAGAGGCAGGGGTGGGGTCCAAGTTAGAATGCTATGGACGTAACTGATACAACGGACACAAAACTGCACACACGAAGACATTCCATCCCTGGTTGTGAGAGGGAAGAGCCAGTAGCTGCCCAGTACCGCTGCCAGGGCCATGGTGTGACAGCCACATGAGCTGTGCTCACCGACGCACACCAGCTCTGGCAGAGTGCAGCACACCATTTTTGTAGCTGCCCCCCAGGCAGCTGGCTGCTGGGACAGCAGGTTTTGTCTAGAATTTACCCTGACCACCTGCTGACCTCACAAAACACAATGCTGGCCACAAGCTGCTGACCATCCGGACACAGACTGTGTGAGGTGCAGAGGGCACATGCCAGGGACACTGTCCGGAGGGCATGAGATTCTTGCCTATGCTCGTGGACTCTGGCGGGGAGTCTGGATGCCCCAGGGTCAAAACTCAGTTCTTCCCCCTCCTGTCCAACTCATTTTCCCTAAGCCTCCTCCAGGTTCCTGTCTGAAACAGGATGATCATATGTAGCCATCTCCTAACAGTATCCGCACCCGCCAAAATCCAAGCAGGGGCCAGACACAACCATAAGCAGCCCAGCCTTGGCAGCCCTGAGGCCCCCATGGAGGCTCTGGGCTTTGACCATGGGACACAGGGCGAGGCCAGCCACGCAGCTGGACCAGCAGTCACTAGTGCACCAGACATTGTCAGGCCACAGCTTTGTGAGGAGGCAGTGTCTCCCAACTGCAGGCCCACAGGACCACGGAGGCGCAGGTTCAGAGGAGGCTGGGAAGGCAAGCACGCATGATGCAGGCAGGCCAGGGACCTCTGCCCAGGATATAGCTGTGCCACAACTCGCCCAGATGTGGCAACAGGATGCACCTCACTGCATGCTTGCCCCAGACTGCTCAACTGGGGCAGCAAGTGGCTGTGTCATTGTGAATCTCCATAGCCAGAGTCATCAGCAGCCCAGGAGGCCTCTGGCAGCCTCTGGCAGGCCTCTGGCCATCTGCTCGAAGAGGGAAGGGGTGCGAGCCCCAGAGGAGAGGCAGCAACAGGGCCGCCCAGAGCCCAAGGCAGCCCCTGTCCCAACTGGAGCAGGAGCCGAGCTGTCACTTGTTGGGACAGAACCCAGCGAAGTCCAGGCTGGGTTGTGGAACCACGTGTGGACGACCCACCTCTGAGTCACCCCCAGGAAGGGGGCATTTGAGATTCATGCTCTGTGGCGATTTTGCTGTCCTGCTCAGTCTCCTGACCCACATCCTGTCCTGGACCTGCAAGAGGGGTTGTGGGTGAGATGAAAGTGAGGCACTGTCTCATGCTTGAGGACCTTGGCACAGGAACAGAACTGAAGAGCCATGGAATGGGACCAAGATGCCTCCCTGGGCTGGTACCACAGAGCCTGTGTCCCTGGGCGAGGGGGCACAGATCCAAAGCTGGCCCTAGAGCTGCCGAGGCAGCCCGGCCGAAGTCAACCACTGAATCCCTCATGGCTGCAAAGCAGAGCTGCTGCCCAGGGAGCACTAGGGCCAGGCTCTTACACAGCAGAGGACCTCACTCCGCCTCTCACAGGTGTCCTGCAGGGCCCCCACCTGACGAGTGAGAAGCTGAGGCCCAGACGGGCCGAGTCAGTCACCCAAGGGACCACACAACTGATCCCCAACTGCCTGCTCCAGGGCCTCTATGTCCTCTCGCAGTCCTTGAGGTCCCGGATGTCAGGTAGTGTTTCAGTGTAAATGCTAAGACAGTGTCGCTCCTGGGCATGGCTGTCCTGCCTGCCAACAGACAGCGCAGAGACCAGGATGCATTCCATCACCCGCACAGAGTCCTGACCCCACAACCTGAGTCTCCCATGCACCCCTCTCCAGCCCCACCCACTGGGGGCAGGACCCCAGTCTGCATCTCCAGGGCTGGCGCAGGGCAGCTGTGCCAAACACAGGCCGGGTCTTAACATCCCAGCGCAAGACAAGTCTGTGTCCCACACAGACGTGCCTGTTCTGCACAGTGACAACAGGATCCAGAGCTCTTCCAGTTGGGGCCTTCCTGCCATGGACGCATCTCGGTCTTCAACTTCCAGCAGGAGACAGGAACACGGAATGTGGTCACCACAGCCCTCTTTCCCTGAGCCCTTAGCTGGTAACCCGCAACCCCTTCTGGAACATACTATCCATGAGAATGAGTTCCACACCATCCCTTCCCCGATATGCAGAAGTGTGGAGGACACAGTCCCTGGCCAGCTCCAGGTGTGTGTTTGAGGAACACCTAGCCAGAGGTGCGGGGGAGACTGCAGACAGCTGTGGGAACCAGTAGGGACCAGGACACGGCAGAGCTCTGCACTGAAGGAGTCCACCCCATGCTCCTCCAGCACCCGTGCTGGTCTGTCTGGTCTGGAGGAACCAGGTCCTGGCCGATGACCCCCACACTGTGGTCTAGCCATCCAGGCCGCAGGGTCCTCCTTGTCCAGCTAATTGCTGCACCCCAGGCCCACGGGGCTGTGGACTACATGCACGTTTCCCCTTGGAAGGGATGACTGCAGGGTCAGTGATGTCAGGTGGCAGAAGGCAGAGGTGGCTCTCGTCACGGTGTTCCTTCGCAAGAGCACTTGCTGGTCGCACACTTCCAGGTGGCCAGCTGTCTGTCCTGTGAGTTCCCTTCAGCCACAGACCCACTGTCCTCATGCTCATTCATGCACACTCGCTCACACATCCACATGGGACCACTCACTGAGCTCAGGGCAGACCTCAAAATGACCCCCAAGTGCTCTCTGTGAGACTGCAATACTGGACAACACTGGACTGAGGTAGAGCAGGCTGGGCCACATGCCCCGATAGATGCAGAAAGGGACAAATGCCGCCCCCAGGCCAGCAGCCCTGAACAGGCCGTGAAGGGCAATGGGAGGTTGTGAGCAACAGGGGAGGGTCCACTCCAGGTTCATTGTCACCCTGAGAACTCCCAGCAACCCTCTAAGTGGCTCAGAGAAACACCTCAGGGCCCTAAGGTCACACATCCAAGGCTCAGGGACAGCCGGCAGGTCTGTTCTGTCTGAGGCATCTGGCTGGGACGTCATGGTGAGTTTATCCCACACCCTGCTGAACACGAGAGCAGACAGATCAGAGAGGTGAAGTGACTTACCCAGCTGGTTAGAATCACACTAGACCCACAGGGGAAGCCTCCTGCCGCCACCTCCAGGGAGCGCTCTGGGGCTGCGGCAGCCCACCCACCCGGCTTTCACCAAGGTGTGTTCCTGGGCAAGTGAAAATCTAAGCCAGGTGTACAGGCTGCTGCCAGTGAGGGAGTGGCGCCTGGGGGCCTGTCCTGGCCTCCAGCCTGTGGGAGTGAAGTCTCTGCCCACGTTGTCCACCCATGTCAGAGGTCAGCGAGAGGATGGCAGAGCAAGCCCAGGTGGGCGCTGTTGGGAGTGCACTGCCCTCTGCTGGAGGACGAGAGCACGGCCTGTCTTTGTGGCCTTCTCAATCCCCCACAGCCGAGACCCAGGGTGGCAGGACTCAGAGCCGCCTCTGATGCATACTTATGCCTGTTCCTGCATTTGTACCACTTTGTCTTTACTGAGCAGGTCCTGTAGGCGCCAGGGACGCAGACCAAGGCCCTGTGTAAAGTGCCACAGACAACCAGAAACTTGACAAATTAGCCAGCAACACCTGGGGCTGCCTGCTGTGAAGGTAATTCCCCAGCTTAGGAACATCAGGCGTGAGGCAGGGGCAGGACACTCTGGACAGGGGTCCAGTGGGGTCTGGTGGAAGAGGGCTCCCTGCAGGAGCCTCGGGGAGTGGTGGGGGGTATTGATGGCTGGGGTCAGGAGAGGGATCTGATGTGGCTCAGAGGCGACAGGGCAAGGGCCGTCCTGGCAGCTCCTGAAGCCCTTTGAGACAGAGCTGTGTCCCAGCATCGCAGGCAATATCTGGGCTCCATGGATCAAGGGACCCCTGAGGATAGGACCAGAGCAGCAGGGCAGGGTTGGGAAGGGAGCTGGGCTCCCAGAGGCCACACGCTAAGCCCTCTATGCCAAGTGGAACTGTGACTCCCACACACCACCACAGCCCTTGGGAACTTCAGAATGTGGCCTGGCTGGAAAAGAGGGTCACTTTGGAGTCCTGAGTGACTTGGGGGTCCCCCTGGTGTAGGCAGGACCCGACATCCAATGACCAACGTCTGTGCAGCAAGGTTGTACGAGACACAGCCAGGGAGAAGCCCAGGGGACCTACCCCTCACCAGACACCAGACGGGCACTGCCTCTGGGGACAAGGGCTGTGCCAGGGCTGACTGACGGCTCTGAGCAAAAGAATGAGACTCTGTGTCTGCTGCCCCGGCCTCTCAGGGGGCAGGGGCATTTGTTTTCCAGGAAGGAGATGGCCCATCACCTTCTGGGCTGGGCCTGAGCTCGGAACTACTAAGGCTGCAACACCTGCCACCTGGCACAGAGTCGGGGGCTCTGGGCACCATGCACACTGTCCAGGAAGGAGCACCTGCTCTGAGCCCAGTAAGGCCCACCTGTGACAGGGACAGCACACCCCGGGCACAGCGGAGAGCAGAACAGCCCCGAAGGCACAGAGACCTGTCCTGCCTGGGCTGTGTGGGAACGGCCGGTGCCTGAGGATGCGATGGTCAGGCTCTGCTGGCCACAGCCTCTGGTGCCCTTGGGGAAGTGTAGCCTCAGCCAGCCCCTTTCAACTCCTAGTGTCATGCAGGAAAATGAGAAAATCCATTCTATGACTGAGTTCCAGACTCCATGGGCCCTCATGCCAAGCACAGTGACCCTGTTCTGCCAAGTGCCCACTTGGGCCAAGCTCAAATCGCTGGGATTTCCCTCATCTGTTCCTCTACTCAGCAGAGGTGGCCCCAGAAGAAAGCTAGAGCCTTCTGGGGGCTTCCGAGCAACCATACCCCTGAAGTCCTCCCTCCTTTACCCCAAATCTGGCTGATCTTGGCCAGTCCTACTGGGCAAGGCCTCGGTATCCAAGGCCACGGCTGCCCCTTGCTCAGCTTCCTTTCAGGAAGGGGCCCTGTCTCCCTCAGGCTCGGGTCCAGATGACAAGTGGAAAAGAGCTGACCTCTGGCCCCTGGGTCAGAGGCCACCAGCAAGCACCCAGGGCCAGTCATGAAGTCAGGCAGGCTGCTGTTTCTCCACACTGGACAACTGGAGGGCAAACACACAGAACACTCCAGCCCTCAGTGACGTCTCCCCAAAGGCAGAGATGGGGTCTCCGCCTGCATGTGAGCTCTTCTGGGTGGCCTGTGGGAATACAGAGCCTCAGGCCATCCTGGTGGACATGCCTGCCCTGCAGGGCCCCTGGACAGTACCAGACCCTCTGTCTTGAAGCCCAGTTCTAGAGCTCAGAGCTGGCAGGCCCAGTCCCTGGCTGAACCGTGTCTAGCTCTCCACAGCCTGGCTGGACTGAGCAAGTCCTCAAGAAACCCAGTTGTCCCTGCCAATTGGGCCAGTCAGTCCCAGGACACCCCTCCCCTCGAGGGTACTGAGCTCAGGGTGTTCAAGTCGCTTCGACAAGGCGACTCGGTCGCTCTCCAGAGCACCTGTACTCCTGAGACAGGGGAGGCTGCTTGGGAGTTCGTACAGGGTGTTTAGGATACAGCGACAGGAGCCAGTTTAAGCACCAGTTTAAGTTAGGTGCACAGTTGGGTTGGGCCCAGGGAGGTGGAAGCTTAGAGCCAGGTGCTCCGCTCAGGACAAGGCGTGCATGAGAAAGCCAGCGCTGCACCTGCCACAGCCTGCACTCGGAGGGGACAGCTCTCACGAAACAGCAGTGTCCACCACTTAGTATCAAAGGGAAAAACACGAGGTCGCACGCTAGGAGTGCCGGAACCCGCCCCTCTCTGCATGATACAGAAAAAGAACACGTTCAAATTTATTAACCCAGTATTTATTTCATACAACTATTCAGAAGTGATAAATCTCACATATCTTATGTAGTGTGTGTTCCGTTAACTAGACATAATACTAAAATAACATGTTTATTATATAAGTTACACTGTGAAATTGCTATAATCCAGTGTCTATTAACAATGGTTACATACGGTTAGAAGATAATGGTTATATATGGCTAGTAAATACGATCACCACAATTTGTCCCAACACCCTGGTTTTTTTTTTTAAGATTTTTATGTTTATTGGAAAGGCACATTTACAGTAAGAAGGAGATACAGAAAGATCTTCCATCTGCTGATTCACTTCCCAAGCAGCCACAGCGGCCGGAGCTGAGCTGATCTGAAGCCAAGAGTCAGGAGCCTCTTCCCGGTCTCCCACACGGCGATGGGAAGCAGAGCAGCCAGCACACAAACTGGCGCCCGTGTGGGATCCTGGCATGTGTAAGGCAAGGATTTATCACCGAGCCACAGTACCGAGCCCTCTAACACTCTGTTTTTATAGCAGCTTTCTTGAGTTTTAAATTCAGACTCTACAAACTTCACTAGGGAAAGAAATACAAGTTCATGTATATTCCCAGACTCGTGTAACCATTACCACTGTGCAAGTTTCAAATACTTTCATCACCCCAAAAAGAAACTGGACCCATCAACCATCACCACATCTCCAAATCCCACTCCTGGCACCCACCTATCTGCTTCCTCGCTCTGTTCTGGATGCTTCATAGAAACGGACTCAAAGCTTTGGGCTTTCAAGACCTGAACCCAGTCTTCCACATCTCAGAGTTCACACTGTAAGCCCCACATGGACTGAACAAGGCCCGGCCAGTGCTGGGCAGGTGTCGGATGCCAACCCCAGCCCCAAAGGCCACACACCAAGTGTAGAGCTACCCTCTGCCACCTCCTTGACCCTGCCTGTGCCTGCCCAGTGCACCCTGACCTGCCCGCCCCTCAGGAGCTTGGCGCCCATAATCAGCTCCCACCAGTCAGCACTTTCCAACACCCAGCCCTGAGAGAAGAGCAGTCCTCAAACGCTGACATCTGACTGTGCCAGTGAGGAAGAGGCACGGGTTCCCCGGGGGTCTGGGGCAGCTGCTGTGATAGCTGGGACCCGCCAGGGCAAGCAACTGGGCTATGGGGAGCAGGGGCGGGCAGCACTCTGGGGACCCTCAATCAGAATGATCCGTTTGTAACAGATCTCGATTTTAAGGTCCCAGGGAGCATGGCCTACCATCACTGTGGCTACACGGGGGTCCAGAACCCCAAGACTGGGGCCTAACACCTGGGGCAGTGGCCAACCCCAGCCCACACTGGGGACAGTAGCCCTTGCCCAGTAATCAGCCAGTGCATACTCTTGCCATGGGGTTTATCCACCCTCAACGTGACCGGTTAGCTTTTGTTATGAAATTTTTCAAACACAGGGAACATTTTAAACACTGTCTTTCAGGCATTCTGACACTTCATATAGTAAATTCTACAGCCGGCGTCTCCAACAGCCAACAGGTCTCATCCCATGTGCTTACTGTACAAAATTAGCAATAATTCCCTGTGTGGTCTGACACCAGCCCACACTCATGCGGTCCCCTAGGCCATCTGTGGGTTTTCCAGGGTCCATTAAAGGACTGCACTGAACTTGGAGGTCACGTCTCTTTCCTCTTGCAGTCTCCCACCACCCCTGTCACCCCAACTTCATGCCTGTGAAATTCCTTTGTCAGGGAACCCAGAGCCCCCTTCCTCCCTGGGGAAGCCAGACCACCTGGGAAGAAAGTGAGTTGAGGTGACCACACGGTCCACCCTGGCAGGGAGGGGTGCCGGTGACATCTCAAGGTAACCCCAGCCCACCAACCAGGGCCCACCTGGGCAAGTCAGCCCAAAGTACGAATCTCTAGGGCCAGACTGGACAGGTGGGCACCTGTGAGGAAGCAGGGCTAGAGTGGTGGGCACGTATCAAACTGTTGATCCATTCCTGTGCCCTTGTTTGAGGGCCCTAGAGGAGCTGGGACCCTGAGGGAGAGAGCAGATACAGACGGCAGCTGCACTCCCTACACCGGGAGCCCAGTGCCACCTGGGCACCTTGCTATGCCCACTTCACGGGAGAGGCAGCGGAGGCACCAGAGGTTATGGGGTCTTGGGCCGCTGAGAGTAAGGTAGACCCACCTGAGCCCAGGTCAGATACAGGAGAGCAGCATCCAGAGCTGGGGTGACAGAGGCCGCACCCCCATCCTGGGATGCTCATCTCCAACAGTCTTCAAAGGCAGGATGCTGCTGGGAGCTGGGGGGATATGGGCCTGAGTGGAGGCAGCAGTGACAAGGGCCTGCTAGAGCAGGGAGCTCACTGCTTCTGGGAGGAACCCGAGGCAGACAGAGCACTGGAGTGGAAGGATGAAGGGGCAGGAAGGGTCTGGAGGGTCTCCCTCCCTGGGAGCTCGAGGGGAGCAGGGGACACAGCTGGGGCACAGAGCCACTCACCCACAGGGACCCCATCCCCCAGGCGAGGCAGAGGGAGCCCAGCCCCCACCTGCAGTCACTAGTGCTCACCTGGTGTTGGGCAGTGGGGCAGGGATGGGGTGTGAGCTTCCAAGGCAGCAGGGGTGACCCTGGAGGTCCCGGCAAGCAGGCAGCACAGGAGTATGCCCAGGTTCGCGGGGAAAGTGAGGAAAAGACAGTAGGGAGACAGACAGGCCCTGAGTGAGACTCAAAGGCACATGCTTCCAGCCACTCACGGCTGGGTAGCCTCCTCCGCTTACTGTGTCTCCCAGAACACTCCTCTCTCCCCCTCTCCCCTACTAACTGCACAGGTGGAAAGGGAGGGGCAGGTGCAGGAGCTGCTCTCACGCTTGGGGAAGGAGCCGCAGAGGTGCTGCCGGAAGGTGGGGCCGCAGCTGTTGGCAATGGGGATCCAAGGAGTGAGGTGCCCAGTTGCCAGCCTCTGGTGCTGGCCTGCCCAGCCCTCACAGCCCCGTGCTCAGTCCCACGGGCCCCGGTGTTCTCTCCATGGATGGAGCGGGTCTGTGTGCTTCTCTTCTGGGCCTCAGTGGTGGGAGCCCGCCCTCCAGCGTTCTGGCTAGGGCTCTGTTCTCACCATGTCCCCGGGAGTTGCCTGGAACCTTGCTCTCCAGCTCCAGGGCAGCTGGTGATGACCTTGCTGGGGACCCCAGAGCTGCTACCACTGGGAGGACCTCTGTGGGGAGCCTCTGGGCTCCTGTGGTCTGCACCTGCTACTTCAGAAACAGGAGCCCCAGCCAGGATCTGTCCCCTGACCTCATCTGGAAATCTCGGGAGTTGAGTAGCCTTGGGCCCCCATCCAGGTTTAGTTTCCCAAGTCGCCACATGCGGGTGCAATGGCACCACTGACCTTGCCGACTGTCACAGCCAGCGGTTATGTGCACACAAACACAGAGCTGTGATGGCCACAGGGTTCTGTGAGCTGCCCAAGTCCTTGTCAATTGGCTTGCTGCTGGAATAAAAACACTCTATCACTCAGAAGCCCTCGGGAAGATGGGAGCTCCCAAGGGCTCCGGACCCAATACACGGCAGCTCCATGTACAGTGTGCACCCTGTCCTTCCAGGGGTCCCAAGAGCTGGGGAGGAACAGCTGCCCGTGGTCAGGGCCTGCCCTGATCCCGGCTCTGCAGGATGGCGTACGGGGCCCCCACTACACTGGGTGGGCTAGATGCCCCGGGTGACCAGCAAGTGCTGCACAAGGTATGCCTGCCTCTCTGAAAAGCAGAGGAAATCTGTCTGCGACCTGCACGTCCATGCCTTCTGCAGCCGGTCAACCTCGCATAGCAGCTGCTGAAACCTCACTTCCGCCTGTGGGTTCCCACGCATGCTACTCCAGGCGCTGGAGAAAGGCTTGCCTGGCTGTCAGTGGTTCCCACCCTTGCTTTTTCCTCCCTTTCCACAGGAACTCAGTTTAGTTCCTTTTCCCCCCAAAAGCCAGTGAGAGAGGAAGCAGTTTCTGTCCAGGCAGCATGCATGGGGCACAGGGTGTGGGGCACGGGCCGGGTGCTCACTGCTGGCTTCCTGCCTGCCCTTTGCCCTCTGGTCCCCAGGCATCCTCTGATGAATGGCTCCCACCGCCCCTGCCAGGCAGCCCTCTGGATTTCACCCGCTCCGCAGATGGCAACAGGCCAGGGCTGGGAGAAGGGACGTGCACCTGAAACAAGTAGAGGAGCATCCCTCCTGGTGACAGGCCCCTGCCCCTTCCCCTGGGACACCCTCCAGCCATACCAAGAGCCCATTCTCAGAGCTTTCCACAAGCCCACTCCCCTGGAGCAGAACAAGGGGCACTCACAGAACCATGAGGTGGCCATCCTAGCCCCGGGCGTGGGCTGAAGCCGCAGGTTCTTCCCTGGCATGCATCCATGGGCTGTGTTCCAGAACACACCTCGTGCAACAGTTGAGTCTCCAGAAGCTCCCAGGGACAGCTCAGTCCCACCCAAGGCTAGATGGCCACTTGGAGACACCCCGTCCCCCAAAAAGCTCAGACACTGTGCCTGGGACACTGGGACGCGTGTCCATCTGTGGCAGCCTGGAAACCCCATGTCACTGCCAGGAGCCGAGGGCCTAGGCGAGAGTCCAGCTGCCCCACCAGGCCTGCCCGCTGTCTGACATGGGCTTTCCTCAGTGGTGATCGCCAGTCTGAGATTGTTTCAAAATGAGAAAATACAAATAGTGCAATTCCCCTGGAGGACAGGGAGGGGGCAAGAACAACCTCTGAGGAACTTTCCTTCTAAGCCACTGCTAAGGGGGGCAGGTGAAGGAACGGGCAGGCAGGGTGGGGGTAGGCCTCACAGATGAGGCAGCCAAGGCCCAGGGGCCCATCCCGCAGCTGTTGGCTCTGTGGGCTCAGCTTGCGCGGACATCACCGTTCACGCTGACTGCAGTGGCATTCCTCAGGCTCCCGCTGGAAAGCATGAAGGAGTTTCTAAATTGGGGTGTGCTTTTGGTCCTCTGCCCTCAGCTTGCCTGGCCCCTCCTGCCCGCCCCACAGCCCAGTGCTGGGCAGTGCACCTGCTGACACTGCGGATACTCAGCCCCAGGCGCTGTGTACTTAGGGAGCAAGGTTCCCAGCCTGGCCCGCTGCCCAGCCCTGCCAGGCAGAGGGGCCACCCCACGCACACCTCCCAGCACCAGGGCTGAGGCTCTCCCTCTGCGCAAAACTCCCTCCCAGCAGGCGCCAAGGCCCTCCCAGCCCGCCTCCCACACCCTCAAACAGCACAGGGGCCAGCGGCGTGTCATCCACGCCTTGCTTCTGAGAAAGCTGAGAAGGCAGAGAGACCCAGGGGCCAGGAGCCAGCAGGAGTGGAGCTGCTGCCTCTGGAATTTACCCCACAAGATCTCCCACGCCCTAATCCAGAGGCTTACAGCCCCACCAAGGGTCCCCAGTCCCGGGCATTGCTCATCCACAGCCTGAACAACAATGGGACCCTGCCCAGACCTCCATGGGAGGAAGCTGTGAGCACAAGACGCAGCTCTGAGCAGGCAGAGCTCAGGGGTCAGGACATCTAACAACGGGAAGGAGAAGTCCTGCAGGCAGGTGGGGCTGGGCGGCAGTGCCTCCTGAGCCAGCAACCGGGGTGTGGCAGATAGAGTGGAAAAGAAAATTATAGAAGTATATGTAAAAGCTGGACCTGCATGACAGAGGAAACGTCTCCCAAGTGGTACTGGTTGTTCCTGAGGGGTGGGGTTACAGATGATAGCTAGTTTTCTCAAAAATCTCTGGGGGGGACAGACATTGTGGTGCAGCAGGGGCACCCACACCCCAGGAAAGAGTGCAAGTTCAAGGCCCAGCTCCTCTTCTAAGTAACATCCTGCCAATGTACCTGGAAATTTAGCAGAGGATGACCCAGAGGCCTGAGCCCCGCCGCCCGTGCAGGACATCCCGATGAAGTTCTGGCCACTTCCTGCAGCCTGGCCCATGCTTGACTGCTGCCTTTGGAGAGTGAACCAGGGGGTGGAACAACTTCCTCTCTCTCTCTCTCTCTCTCTCTCTCTCTCTCTCTCTGCCTTTCAAGCAGACGACAGTGGACACTTACAAGTTCTGTTACTACCTGCGTGCTGTTTATCAAGAACTGCTACCTATTTCTCAACTGGTTTTTTGGAGAACCAATTTACATACAAGAAAATAGTCCTTCCAATCCTGTATTTGCACACATTTTGACAAGTTTGTGTCACCCTGATGAAGACAAACAGGGCACAGGCGATTCCGTTGCCCCTGGACACTTGCCCAAGCCTCTTTTCAGGCAACCTCTGCACCCCGCCCCAAGTCCTGCGGCACCGATCTGCCTTTTCCTGCTGTCAGCCTTGTGTCCTCGATGCGGGATCACGCTGGGTCCTCCGTGTGTTTGGCTTCGCTGGCTCAGCGTATTTTCAGGCACCCATTTTATGCCCCTCAGCTTGGGTCCACTGGGTGGATTCACCACGATGTGTGTGCAGAGGCAAAGCTCGGCACAGCAGGCCGTGTGAGGGTGCCACGAGGCTGTGTCTGTGGGGCCCAAAGGGGGCCGTGGCTTCTGGCTCAGAGAACACGTGCTGGGGATAGCAACCATTCCCAGGAACCAGCATCGGCCGAGCAGCTAAGACACCGGCTGCGTCTCACACTGGAGAAGCTACATCTGATTTCAGCTCCAGCTCCTGTTAACATGGATCCTGGGAGGCCGTAGGTCACTGCCACCCACATGGGAGACCTGCTGCTTATTTGCCTGGCCCAACCCAATCATGGCAGGTTGTAAGGGAGTGAATCAACGCACTGGGGGCTCAATCTGCCTCTTTCTTTCTCTCGAATAAAAATCTGCAACAGCTGGTTTCACAGACTTTTGCAAGCCCAGCGCCCCCTGACCTGGTAGGAAGAGGGGCTATTCCCAAGGGATGAGCCAGGTTCACCCCCCGTTCCCAAGTCTGTGAGACTCGATACAGAAACATCACTGTGAGACCACCCTCCAAGGGAGGTCAAGGGGCTCCAGGAGGACAGTTGACCAAAGCCAGTCAGAAGCGCCTTCCTTCAGACCCAGAGAACACCAGCTGGGAGTGGAGCATCACTCCCAGGCCGAGGTGCACACGTAGTCCCTAGCCCACAGCGTGCCCTGAGTCTCCCATCCTCCAGGCTGCCCCAGCCCCTTCCATGCTTGCTCCTCCTGGGCTCAGCAGCAGCTCCAGCTACCAGCCTTTGCTCACACAGCTCCCTCTGCCCTTCCCTCCCAGGGGGGGCCCCCATGGCCTTCAGGCCTTCCCAGAGGGGTACTCCCTAAGGACCAAGGCAACCCCCCGACCCAGCACTAACTTTGATCTTGGCAGCTATCCTGTGTTACAGACAAGCACCCTGTGTCTGCAAAGGCCAGTGCTATGTATGGAGCAGGGAAGTCCTGCTTCCCTGGACCTGTCCACTGACCATGCATTCTTACTGACCTTGGCCCCACAACACACCCCTGATCCCTCTAAGCAATCCCAGGTTCTTCACTGCAAGAACAGCAGACTGGCATGGGAGGCTGACCGGCGTCCAGCACAAAGGACAGCGCCTGGTATCCCCCAGCAGGTCCAGCCGCCAGAACAGGAGCCTGCCTGCCCAGCTGCCACCACCTCCAGGTGTCAGCTCGGCGAGGACAGGGAGGGGGGCTGTTGACTCCCCCTCAGCCAAGTCGCCTGCTTTGTGGGTCACTGAAGGATGAGCTGTGTCCCTGTCATTAGCTCCGCACCTACCCCTCACAAAGTTGGGCACGTCACAGGTACTCAACACCCCACTGGGAACAAGTTGAGGCTGGACTCCTAGCCTCTACTGTCCTGGCTGCCTGGCCACCAGCAAAGGGTGGGGCTTCCCAAGTCAGGGGCAGAACCGCCAGAGACTTCCTGAGCCTTTTCTGAGAGCACCTGGCATCACCCTCAAACCCCAAGACCGCATTGTGGGGAGCAGAATTGAACCTCCAGTCTGAGAACCCCATGGGGAAGCCATGCCAAGATGCCACTGGGGCCTAAAGGAGCTGCCGGCCCTGTAGCTTAACAAGCCTTTGAACCCCACCCCAACGCAGTCATCCCAGGCCGATGTGCCACAGTGCTGCCCAGCAGGTGTGCACACCTTGGTGGGAGGAGGAGGCTCTGGCTGGCAGGTGTGCATACCTTGGTAGAGGGAGGAGACTCTGCCTGGCAGGTGTGCACACCTTGGTGGAGGGAGGAGGTGCTGCCTGGCAGGTGTGCACACCTTGGTGGAGGGAGGAGGTGCTGCCTGGCAGGTGTGCACACCTTGGTGGAGGGAGGAGGTGCTGCCTGGCAGGTGTGCACACCTTGGTGGAGGGAGGAGGTGCTGTCCGGAAAATGTACACCTTGGTGCGGGGAGGAGGTGGAGAGACCCTGAGCCTTCCAAGCCCTGACCAGCTCTGGCCAGGAAGTGCGGGCCTGCAGGCGCTCAGGAGAGATCAGAAGCACTGGCTCCCTGGCTCACGGGAAGAGCTCTGGGACCTCAGCACTTCCTGCTGCCCCAGCCTGTGACCTGGGCTGATTGGAAACAGTTGTGGGCAAGTCGCCTTGAAACACAAGCCGCTGCTCCCACGCGTGCTTTCCTGGGCCGGGAAACGACCAACCGGGGGTCAGGGGGAGAGCTTGCGGTGAACCTCTCCGACCCAGAGCTCGGTCCATGCTGCCTGTGCAAGCCCCTCAGCTGCTGGTTCAAGCCCCCACAGCTGCGGGTTCAAGCTCAAGATGGGAAACTGAGGGGCAGAGGCCCCAGCTTCTAGCACCAGCTGCCTTTGTTTCCTGTAAGAGTTCCAGGAGGGCTGGGCTGCATCTGTGCCCATCTCCCACGTGCTAGGGAGGGGGTTTGAGGGGCCTTGGGGCACAGGGCACAAGATAGACCGGGCTAGGAGCCCTGGGCACAGGGATAGCCCGGGATAACACAGAACCACTCCTACTATTGGGCCCCCGCAGGGCCACCTAAACAGCAAGCAACTGTCTTAGCAAGTTTCTGGGGCAAAGGCTTTCCAGCAACACAGGGCCCCAGGAACAGGAGCAGCCCCTGTGGCTCCCAGGAACCCCCATCAGAGCTGCATGGGTCAGTAGGCAGCTTTGCTTCGTCCATGCTGTGGATGCAGCCTCACTGAGCTCACTGTCACCAGCCTAGGAGGATGTAGGGCTCGGCGACCCCAAGCCCGGGGTCTCTGCTGTGCTATGTGCCCACTAACATCTGGTCCTGGAGACCTTTGCAGGTACCCAGAGGACCGGCCAAACATCCCCACAAGACAAGCCTGGCACATCTATAGGAGCAGGTGTAGTCAGCAGGCAGTCACTTCAAAAGGAAAAGTCTGGCTTCACAGGTGCACAGAAGTTAGGTTCGGGCCCACTGTAGCTGTTTTTGGGGTGTGTACTCCAGCCCCCGGGGGGTCCAGGAGATCCCAGATGCCTACCCCAACAGGGCTGGGCCTCAAGGCTGCCTCCAGATGGGCAGAGCTCCGTGCCTGGCACAGGGTCGCTGCTCCCTGACACTCCAGGCTGCTGTTTGCCTGGTGGAAGGATGCCGTAAACACCCTGGAACGACCTGCTTCCACACAGCTATGTGAGCAGTCAGCACCTTCTTATCTGAGGGCAGACGCCCCTGCAGCCGGCAGCGCCTGAGCTCTGGAGGAATTCGCCTGCCCAGAGATCCAGACGGGCGTGAGCCATCAATGTGGACTCAAGGGGCAGCCGGGGGAGGCCCCTTCCAAGGCCAGAGGGAATGTTATGTGTGACTCAAGGTAGACCCCCATCACAAACAGGGGTTTGCTGCTGTTTGCTCCTTGGGTGTACCTTAGCAGTCATGGATGGTGTTTAACAGCACACGGGCTCCCAGCCCGGCCAGGTTCCCACGGCCGACTCAGCAGCGGCTGCACTCAACCCTGCCACTGCCCCGATTCACAGCTGGACTCCCTGCTAAGCCTAGCAGCCACGCCTCCGGCTCAACATCCCTACCTTACAGCTGACAGAGGCAGGGCACAGAGAGGGTGTATTCTGCCCGGAGGTCACAGAGCAGGGACCAGCAGAGCCAGGCTTCTGGGAACCCATGGAGACTGACCCTCACAGCGTCCATGCTCGGTGAATCCTCACTGGGGTGATGTGTAAGCAGAGCTTGGCCCCAGTGCCTAGCTATGGTTGTCGCCATAGTCACCAACATGAGTGACCGGATCAAGGAGATGGCCAGCCTGTTAGCACCCCATGCCGGGGGCTGGGCCTGCAACAGATCACACTTGGACAGTGTCATTCGTGGGTCACTGCCATGGGAGCAGTGGGCATAGCCAAGGACTCAGAGGTTGGCAGGGCCTTGCAATTGGCTCTGGGGTCATTGCTGAGGGCTAAAAACACCCATATTCCCTCTGGTTTTGCTGCCTTGGCAATGGGCTACCAATACCTTCCCTGCCACCCCAGAGGAGGGAGGGCTGAGTGGGAGGCTCTCAGCGATGGGGGCAGGGGCCCTGTGTGTGTGTGTCCCCTACGTGTCCCAGCTCCTGGCCTACAGCAGGCCCTGTGAGTGCAGAGGAGACAGAGTGGTATGTCGCCCTCTGCCACGGAGCTCGCTTTGCCATCTCTGAGCCTCTGCTGCTTCCTCTCTGCGAGGGACAAGTGTTGGGCATGGCCCCAGACACCAACACCACCTGGGTCAGAGTGCCCCTTCCCACACTGGAGAGTCCGGGTGCCAGCCCTGGGTCCACTCCCACCTCCAGCTCCCTGCTAATGCGCACTGTGGGAGGCAGCTCAGGGACCCAGCTCAAGGGAGACCAGCATGCAGTTGGAGCTCCTAGCTTTGGGCTGACCCAGCCCCGCCAGCTGCAGGAACTTGGTGAGTGAATCAAGGATGGGAGACCTCTTTCTTTGTCTCTCCTCCTTCCACACCCCACCCTTTAAAAGACAAATGAGTTTTTTCGTGGAGCAGGGCTGTCGGGGCGGTGCAGACTGTCAGGTCCAGCCACTACCACTGTCATCCATCAGGGTCCCTTCTAGGACTCAGGAAGCAGCCAGGTTGTGTGCCTGCCCCCAGCAAGCAGCCCCCACCGCCTCTGATGGAGTCCTTTGTTGACTCCATGGCGGCCACCCGGGGCGAGCCTGTGTGACTCACCCTGAGGAGCCTGCCAGGTGCCACAGGCACCACCTACAGCTGCTGCTGCGCCCAAGGAAGGTGCCAGCAGCCCAGGCAGATGCAGTCCTGAGGCCCCTGATGCTCCCCGTTTATGGCGATGGCCTGCCCACCATGCCAGGGTCTCCTGCCTCCACCCACGCCCCCCACCCTGGGCCCAGACCCTAAGGGCTGGCGTCAGCGGCACCTGCAGAGGCTGAGCTCCCTCCAGTGGCATGCAACCTGGGCTGCGGAAGCCTCCTTGGGCCTCTGGCGGATTCCAGCTTTGACCAACCCTCCTTTGCCTTTCCACTTGGGGAAGCACAGGTGCAGAGACCCCACAAGTAACAGTGAGTGTTGACCCAGGGAGCCACTCTGACGGCCCCTCCCCTTGCCACTTCCCAGTCCTTCTCTGACCTCTCCCTTGTCCACCCCACACCCCTTGGAGGATCTGTGCACCTGTTACAGGCATCATCACTTCATATCCATCTGCACCCAGCAAGCATCACCTGCTGTGGAGGGGAGGTCGAGTCCTCCCCAAGTACTTGGTTAGGGAGCCATGAAGCTTCGCTCCCCAGAGACGGGCTCCCTCCCACCTTTGCCCTCAAATGCGAGGCAGTCGGGTCAGTCAGGGCACAGGCTGCTCTGGGGAGGCTGGGTCCTAGGGGAGAAGCACCAGCACGCCCCACTTACTGGGGCCTCGGAAGGGGCTCAGATGTCCCCCTAAGGGAGTTGGAAGAGATAGCTGGGTCCCAGGTGAGAGATAAGGAGGGTGAGAGAACTGAGCCCGGGATTCTAGCTGTATTCAAAGTCCTCAGCCTGAGGGATAGAACTGCCCAGGACTTCCGAGACCCTCCAGGGGTGGGCAGGAAATAAGCCAAGGTGCGAGGGCTTTGGAAAAGAGCTGCCAGCTGCCGCAGTGCCCTCTTTCCAATGCCTCCACAATGCCACTCAAGGGCACACACGTCTGCCACACGGTGCCTTCTGTGTCTGGCTCTGCAGAGATGCCCTCCCTCCAGGTGTGGGCCCAGCTGCCACAGGTGTCCCGTCCGGTGTAAGGACCCGGTCGCTGGCCTAAGAGGCCAGGCACCTCGGACACTCTCATCTTGAGCCTCTCACTTAATCACACCTGCAGAGACCATTCCCATGTTGAAACCCCACTCGCAAGTACCTGGGGCTGGCACACCAGCATGGCCCACGCCATGCAGTCTCCATTGCTGCCACTCGAAGCCAAGGTGGGCACTGACCCTCTTCTTCCCCCTCCCTAGAGGCCCATACCCGCTCCAGGGCCACATACAGAAGGCACCACATCCTGGGTGGGCAAAGCCAGTGGGAAGCCAGAGCTGCTGCTTTACCCGGCCTGACATGTTCAGGCTTCCCCGAGCCAGCGTTTGAGGCCAGGCTCCCAGAGAGAAGAGTGTGTCTCACAGGGGAGGGAGCAGTTGCAGCAGGTGCAGCAGAGTGGCAGGGAGGTCATCACAGCGCAGCCCTTAGCACCCAGCGCTCGCCCCAGGGGACACGGCACGAGGACCGGGTCCCAGGCAGAGTCCCCTCTCAGATTAGAGGCTGCTCAGGACCACAGCTCTCAGCAGAGCCCGCAGCTTGCAGAGGGGAGTGCAGGGAGGTAGGCCACAGTGTGCTTGACTGGAGACATGCAGGTCAGAGCCACGGGCATCCTGGGCAAGTCTGCGAGCCTTGTGTCCTGTGTGTAGGGACTCATTCAAAGAGGGGCCCCTGCCGGTCTCTTGTGGCTGCTGTGACCGACACATGGGCGCATCACGCAGCCACACTCACAGCTGGATGCAGGTCCCCCAGGCTGAAGCCTCTGTGGGACAGGGCTGGGTCCTTCTGAAGGCCCCAGGGCTGACTCTGGGCCCCGCCTTCTCTCCCCCTCTCACCACAGGTCCTTCTATCACCCCTCAGGAGGACCCTGTGGTGGCACATAGCCCACCCAGGTCATCCAGGGTCTTTGCCCTTCTCAAGACCCTTAATGGAGCCACAGCTGCAGGGCCGTTGGCTGTGAGGCGGAGAGGAGAGGCAGTTGCTTGTGTGTCTGCTCTCGGCAGGAAGTGAGTCTGCTCACAGAGCACTGCACAGTGACCGGGATGCAAACGGAGCCACACCTGTGCCAGGAGAGGGCCAGGAGGTGCCTCCTCGTGGCAGGGGAGGGATATCAGGTGCTGACACACCTGGCCCAGGGCACCCAGGCAGAGCTGGGAGGAGCTCCAAGCAGGGGCTGGGCCACCTCGCGTTCACATCCCTTGCAGCTTCAGCATTTGCCCTGATTCAGCTTTCTGTCTCCTGGCAGAGCCCTGCTCCCAGCCCAGGCAGGAGCTTCAGGGCCGCTCCCTTCTGGATGTAGGAGTGGGGCTCAGCCCCTGTCTGAGGGCCAGGAGCCCAGGGCCCACCTCTCCACCGGAGGAGGAGTCCAAGAGTGACAGAGAACAGGGGCTGTGTTTTGTGAGCCCCACACTGTTAGACAAGCCTAGAGCTGCCGCTGCCGCATGCAAATACCTCTCTCCCAACTAAAGCACCCGGGTGCTTATCCAATGTCTTAGAGCCCCCTTTGCCCCTGGCCAAGGACAGGCACCCGGTGTACCAGTCGGAGTGACAATCCCATCCCTGCCTTGTGCCTCCCCGCCCACACAGCTGCTCCTGTGACGTCCTGTTGTCCCCCTGCCCAGGGGGCGGGGCACTGGAGGAAGGGTGCAGGCTCCCAGGAGCACCCCCAACCCCTCCAGCCACTCTGGAATGCTGACCCTGTGGGAAACTCCCCTGGCCCTGCCCAGGCCCTTCCTTCCCCACCGGCCAGCCTCCTCCTGCAGGCTGGGAAGTCCACAGGCACCCAGCATCCTCCAGGCCTTACTTCTCCTGCCAAACATTGGTCCAGAGGGAGCCAGAGCCCAGAGGCCAGGGGAAGCCGACCATCCAGGCGCTCGAGGCTGGCGGGGGCCCCCGGGACCCCCACGAGGCCCATGCCCGGCAGAGCCCTGGTGGAGTTCTAGGTGGTTTCCACACTCAGAGTGCCGAGGCTCAGCTGCTTTCCCATGTGGAGAAAATGCCCTGGCTCCTGTCCAGCCTCTGACCAGCAGCTGCCGAATCTCCACGTGTGCAGGACCGCCGGGGGCATCCGAGAAGGGCTGAGTCACCAGGGTCAGGCATGGACAGGAAGCCCAGAGCCTTCCTCTTCCCCTGGCCATGACCTCCTTCTCCAGGGGTCCAGAGCACATCTGTGGCGATCAGCAGGGGCTCCCTCATGCAACCACCTGTGTGACCAAACCCAGCAATCTTGTTGCAAGTCCATGGGGCACTCAGCCTCAAAAGGGATTTAGATACCACCAGAGTGGACGTTGGAGTCGGCTCACTCCCGAATTTTGAAAATTGCACACCTATGTGTCCCCTCAAAACCTGGCTCCGCAGAGCAGCATTCTGTCACTGTGTGTGAATCTCGGGTCCCAAGGCAGCCCCGTGCCTGGGCAACGTCAGAGCCCGGGCCCCAGCCCAGACCACTGGCACCAAAACAGAACAGAAGACAAGCCAACCACACAGGTTCCACCTTCCGCGGCCACGCTCCAAAAGGGAAGGAGAGAGGCGGACACTGGGCACAGCAAGCCCAGAGCGCCCAGCACCTCTGTGTCCAGTGGCTTCCGCCGTCCCCTCCCAGGCCTTCCCCCTCTCCTGATCAGCTGTGCTTGAACAGTGAATGTCCGTCTGGGACACTCACACACACTGCGCACGGAGTCACAAGCCCAAGCACACCACCAGGCTCCTGAGCGGCTTAACAGGAGCACCTGCCTTTCGGTCAAAACTAGACAAAATCCAGGAAGCCAGCACCTGCCAGCCCAGGCCACGGTCCCAGCGCTCAGTGGCCCCTTGGCTTGTGGCAGGCATCTCATATGGAGTGAGCGGCTCCGGGACTGCGGCCAAATCCACAGCGACCCCACGCCCTCATCGGGGAGCTCTGGCAGAGCAGCTGCTTCCCCAGGCCTTTGGAGGGAAGACAGTAGTGGTACTGGGAAAACAGCAGCGGTCCGAGACTGCTCCTCAGGCTTATTTTCCTGTGGTCAGCAGTGCCTCTGGTTTCCCAAGCTCCAGTTTGGCAGGCGGCAGCACCGGGCTCCCGCTCGTGGGGGACAACACGGAGTGGGTGATAGGGTGGGGGAAGAATCTTTAGCAGGGACAGGCCCAGGTGCAGGGGCCACCGTGACTGGGGAGGCGGGAGCAGTGTTTTCTAGCAGAGTGCTGCCTGTCCCCGACCCCCACACAGTCACAAGGGGCTTTCCCCACCAGGGGCTCCATGTGGCCCAGGTGGGCCTCCTGGGTCTACCCAGCAAGAATCCTCCAGTAGCTTGCATCCCACTGCTCTGGGAACATATCCCCAAACCAAGGCTCAGCCAGGGCATGCTCCCTGTGCACGCTGCACCTAATCCTGCCTGGGTGCTCCACAGCAGAGACCTTGTGAGTCAGCGGCGCTGGCTCCTGGAGGTGCCAAGGGAGACTCGGGCTCTCTAGTGGCGATACCCAACTTGCATCTGCACCCCTCAAGTCTCTGCTTGACACCCATGGCTGTCTTTCCTCTGCAGGTGTCCATCTACATTCTTCTTTTTTTTTTTTTAAAGATTTATTGTTATTGGAAAGCTGGATATACAGAGAGGAAAGACAGAGAGGAAGATCTTCCATCTGATGATTCACTCCCCAAGTGAGCCGCAACGGGCCTGTGCGCGCCAATCCGATGCCGGGAACCAGGAACCTCTTCCGGGTCTCCCACACGGGTGCAGGGTCCCAAAGCTTTGGGCCGTCCTCGACTGCTTTCCCAGGCCACAAGCAGGGAGCTGGATGGGAAGTGGAGCTGCCGGAATTAGAACCGGCGCCCATATGGGATCCCGGGGCTTTCAAGGCGAGGACTTTAGCCACTAGGCCACGCCGCCGGGCCCCCATCTACATTCTTCTAAAGACGCTGTTCAGGGTCAGACTGGATTCAGGGTGTCCTGCCAAGTGTGGTTTTCTCCCAACCTAAACCGACCCTGTGTCCAGCAAGGCCCCCCTGCTGCAGGGCCCTGGGAGGCCAGGCACTGTGGGAATCCACCACACATCCGTTTTAGAGGTGAGGAACCTCAGAGTGGAGCAGTGGGGGACTCAGTAACAGGCCGGGGGATCAAGCGGGTCCCCATCACAACTCTGACTCCCCGAAGTTCTTCCAGCCCGGACTCTAGGCCAGGGTGACCTGGGAAGCCGCACACATGCCCCCACCCCCAGCCCGGCTCAATGATCCTGGCTCCCAACGACGGTGCTGATCAATTACATCCGCCTTGCTACAGAGGGATGGGATTTGGGGAAAAGCAACTTGATCTTTCCTTGCTCCTTCCAAGCTCAACAGCCGTGAAGCGAACACAAGAACGGTGCCCACACCACCTCCACCCCAACTGCGCAAAGGGCGAGCAGCCTGGCTTCTCCCCAGCAGCCCCTGCCGGCAGTCAGTTCCCAGCACCCACTTGGCCTGCACACAAACCAGTCTTTTGGCTGAGGGCAGAAACGGCAAGAGCGGAGATCAACTCCAGGGCCAGGGTGGGCATGGGCGAAATGAGGCTGGGCCGAGAAAGGGGTGTTTTCTGGAAACACTCAGTGGCCCTGGGGAGATGCCATGGAGCCACATGGCTGCCAGGTCCCTGCCCTCAGGACGCTCTGGCCCAGACAGCGTCCTGGACAACAGCGCCTTGCCCAGCCATCACTTGGCAATGGTGGCAGCGGGGTCCTCAGGCGGCCCAGTGTTCTCTGCCTCGCTAAGCAGCAGGCTCTCGCGCGGGGAAATGAGGCCTGTTCAATTACTCCCCAAAGAAAAACCTCTTAGAGAAGGCCAGCACACAGGCTGAGCGAGGCTCTTCCTGCTGGCTGAAGCGCGGGTCTGGCTCCTTCTCCAAAGAGACCGTGAGCCACAGGGCGCCCTCGGAAAGCCAGCAGGGCAGATCCTCCAGGGGCCCCTGAAAGGGCGGGACACAGGAGCTCTTGTCTGGGAAATTGGCGGGTGAAATTGAGCAGTCAGGGAAAACTGGCCTGGCCAGGTCAGGGAGGAGGCAGAAAGAATTTGCTTTGGTAGGACATAGAGTTGAGAGGGAGGAGAGGGGAAAGGAAGAAAAGCAGAGGGGAGAGGAGGGAGGAGCGGGCTTCCCTGAGTTAAGGACCCTCATCTACACTCGATTCTTTGGGGACCCCAAGTTGAACAAGCCCATCTGTGCTATTGCCCTGGTGGGGGCAGGTGAGAGGGTTCTGGATTCTGGACCCCCACCCGGGTGGGACCCTGGATGCCAGCTGCCCCAGGGAGTGGTGGCAAATGGGGTTTACATGTGCAATGCAAGCTCAGTCCCACGGTGCCTCTCTGACTTAGACACAGGGGCTGTTCCCACCCCCGGGGTCAGGTCTAAGTCTTTGCCACACCCAGGCCAACAGAGGGGTTGACAGAGGGGACCCACTCAGGGTGAGTGGGATGTGACAGGTAAGAAAAGACTCTCCTAGGAACTCACTCTTGACCCTGTGAACAGGGTGATTGTGTGTAGGGGGGGGGGGGTGATGCCTTGAACCTCTGGAACCACTTTGCACCCGAGAGGGAAGCCAGGATGGGCTCACAGAGCAGAAGGCAGAGTGCAGAGGAAGCAAGAAATCAAGTCACTGGGACAGACCCAAACCAACCCATCACCCACCCCCTCCAGGACTTACCAATCAAGTCCTTTCTCATGGCCCCTCTGACTCGGCCTGTTCCAGGGGTCCTGGAGACAGGCAATGGGGGGTGCACCTCAGTGTCCAGGGCCTGACGGGGACATGGGCAGGCCATACACCCCACTCCCTGCACCTCGTTTTCTCTAGACACAAACACAGCAAATGACAAGGACCTCCCTGGCTCAGCTCTCACATGTCACTTCTTCCAACCCACCACCGCTTTCCCCTCCACTCAGCTGTAAAACTCTGAAGCCAAGGACCCAGGGCCAAGACGCTTGGTTGCCAGCTCCTTCTAGAACATTCCAGAAGCACTGGCCTGGCACACATACTTGGGCTCCATTCTGGGTGCTTTGCAAATAGGAGACTGTGTGTCCTCAGCTGCTGTTGAAGTGGGTGTGAAGGCTGAGCCCACTGATGCCAAGCCCGAGGCCCTGGGGCACGGCGACCCGGCTGGGTTTGCATTCGAGGGCCACATGTGTCTGCCTTGGCAGTGATGCAGGCTCACTAGGTATGGAGACTTCCGTGAACTGGCCTGTCCAGTCCCCTCCCCCTCAGCTACCCCACTCTGCGGATGACAATGTCAGCTCTGAGAGGCAGAGGCGCCTTCAGGGGTGGGTGAGCGAGTGAGCAGGCAAGGGGACAAGGGGAGGGCGGGCGAGTGGACCTGTCCAGCGGCCCAGCCTTGATCCCTCTGAGGCCAACAGTGCATGCAGGAAGTCCCCATCCATTACCCGGGGGTGTGTTCCTGGGACCCAGCGCCTCATCCTGTCTGGGCTCCCTGAGAGCAGCCCTGCACGCTGAGTTCCCAGTAGCTTCAAAGGGAGCAGAGCGGCTGGGCTCCCTGGGGGCGAGGACAGCAGGGAAGCCGGCCCAGCCCCGCTGCCAGACGTCAGACGTGTGAGGCCGCTTTGGTCTCTGGCTGCAGCCCGGAGCCAGCCCCGCTGGGAACTGTGCTGGCATTTCCTGGTGTGTCAGCGCCACCAAAGCACCCCAGAGACCGCACACAGAACAAAGCCTTGGAAGGCGTGAGGATTAGGGAGCTGGGGAGGAGGGAGAGCAGCTGTGCCAGCCCCCAGTGGGGGCGTCCCTGCAGGGCTGCCTGCAGCCAGTCTTCCTCACTGGTTGGGGGTGGGGGCGCCAGCCAGGTGTGCCGAGCCCAGGCAGCCCCTCCTGTCCCTCTCACTGCCACAAGTGAGGGACCCGGCGCCTGGTGGGGTGTACACCGCCTCTGCTCCATTCTCTTGTTCTGTGACCCTGTCGCTCTGCGCATCTAGCCAGGGGTCTTGGTCTTTGAATGGTGAGCCCACCTCAGACACAGGCCACACAGAGAGGGGTGCTGGGGAGGGCCTCAGGTGTCTGGTCTGTGTGATGGGCGAACAGCAAACTGTTGGAAGACCCCCTCCAGCTTGCCTCTGGCTCTGAAGAACGGGATGAGGGATGGGAGGAAAAAGGAGGAAGAGAGAGAGGAGGGGCCAGCAAGAGGGTGAGAGAAGAGAGGAGGGGATGCGAAGAGGAAGGGGGGAGAAAAGAGGAGGGGAGAGGTGGGACATGGGGCCTCTGGAGGAGGGTGGAGGAGAGGTGGGAGGAGGGACCAGGAAGGGTGAGAGATGGAGGGAGGGGCGTGCGCCAGCCTCAGGGAGAAGCGGGGATGAGCTGGACAGTCTGGACTTGCAGCAGGTCCTGGTCAGGGTCCCCAGGGGGCTGAGGACTCAGCACGAGCAGGAGGGCTCTGGGTAGGTGTTGGTGGAGCAGCTGAGATGCCTGCCCGAGGAGACAGGATGGAGCTCTGGCTGCCCTCCCCGTCTCAGCTTCCTGCTAGCCAGGGATGCCTCGGTTCCCTTCAATCTCTCTTCCCTGCACTCCCCACCCACCCCCAGGGCACTCAACTGGGACCTCTGCTCCCAGAGGACAGAGTGGCCTAGAAGATGGGTGGCCAGGGAGAAAGATGATGGTGGCGGCCGGGAGCAGAGGGCAGCTCGGCCCAGAAGGCGCTGCCTCTCCGGGAGCCACATTCCTGGGCCGCCTCTGCTGGAGATAAGCTGGGCCGGGCAGGCCAAGCCTCTCAGACCCGAGCCTGCCTCTCCCTTCTCTGCCTTCTCCCCGGCAGGCACAGTTTTTGTCCGCTGCCTAACCCCAGATCTTGCCAGGAAGGGCTGAAGCCAGCGGAAAACTGAAACTAAAAATATCACACAACTCTCTCTCACACCTGCACGGAGAGGGGCCATCCCCTGGGCACCGGGAGGGGCTGGGGCAGGACCAGGGTAGGCCTGGTATGGAACCCTCCATCAGGAGGCCAAGGAAGACTGCAGAGCAGAGAAAGATGGGGACAGAGATGGGTGGGGCAGGTGCAGGAAGGGGCAGCCCAGAGCAGCAGGGAGCCTGTGGTGCCAAGCCAGGCAGCAAACCCAGGGACCATGCCTTCCCCACCATACCTAGGCCGGGTGACCTTGAGTCATGAGGGTGCCACAGAAAGCCAGCAGGGCTTCAGTCCCTTCTCCCGGGACACGCCAGTGGGAAGAAGGGCCTTTCCCAGCCGCAGGCTACACCATCCAGCCCCTCAGTTTTGTCCCCTCGCCACACTAGGCCTTAGGAGATGGCCAAGGCGAGGGTCCCAAGCCTGAGCTATGACCTAGGCAACCCTGTCTTCCATCCTCTGCTCCCTGGCTCACTGACTTGTCACTTGGGTGAGTTACTTAACCTGGGTGCCCTGTCCCCTGCAGTAGAAAGCCGTGAGTGAGATACCAGCAAGGAGTGATGGGACCCACGCGGGCGATGGGGCCGACACAAGAGTTAGGCCCAGGTGTGCTAGTGGCTGCTCACTGCCTGTCCCCCACACTGCATGCTCTGGCTTATTCAAATCGATCTTAAATAACACTTTGTGATACGTCTGTGTAATAGAGCATCAAATGAACAACACAAACAAGTAGTTGGCAGAATGAATTTTTTAATCACGCAGGGTCTAGAAGAAACTCTCTGTGAATACAGTGATATAGACGGACTGAAAGCGAGGAGTGAGCAGGCATGAAGAGTCACATTGGCAGGGACCAAGAGGGACATCACAGCTTGATCAAAAAATTAATAAATACACGTGTTTTTCACAGTATCTGCTGAGGACAAGTGATGGCAGAGAGCCAAAGGGGCGCTGGAGAGGAGCAAGAGCCCCCCACCCTCAACCTTTCCCCACTGTGTCACTGAGCCCACGGATGCACTCAGCCTCCCACCCACTCCTAGCCTTGGGTCTCTGGGAGATATCCGAGAGCCTTTTCTCCATGCCAGCTGTGCCACTAAGCTAGGCAGCCCGCGACACCTCACTCGACCTCTCGAAGCCTACTTCTTGCTTGCCGTGGGAAAGGCAGCATACTGTTCCCCGCAGGGTCGCTGCAATGGCCAGGGGCCCCTGGGGCAGCCAGCCCCCTGCCTGTCCTGCAGGCCCCCAGCCTGGCTGCACACCAGGCCTGGAGACAGTCGTAAGCCCTGGGCAGCTGGAGATCAAACTGTCTCCACTATCAGAATCAAAGCCACTCCCGCTGACGGATGAGCCTGGCAGGGCCAGCAGTCACCTCAGCGGGAGCCTCTGTCCCCGCAATTTGGGCCAGAAGGTGGTGGACGCCTGCCCGGAAGATGCTTATCTCCCAGTAAAGTGGAGTGCCCGGAGGTGTCGCCGCCATGTGGGAGGGGTGCAGAGACCACACCGATGGGAGGGTTGAGGAGTGGCCGGTCCCTCATCTCCCACAGCCACAGCCGCTGAGCCACACACAGATCCCAGAGCCCAAGCTGCCCATAGGCCACGGCCACAGCTGTCTGCAGGAGCTCTGACTGGGAAAGAACAGCCCAGCCCAGGGTTTAGAAGGTTCCAGAACGGCCTGGTTAGTCTGGGAGCTGCACGGAACCCCAAGCCAGAGATCCCTGAAGGAACTAACAGCCAGTCAAGGGTGTTATTTTGACCATTTCAGGATCTTGGGATCCTCAGACAGAATCTTGGGGTACAAGGGACATGCTGCTCCCTAGTGTGGGAGCCAGGTCAGTTCTGGGACCACCTTCCCAGCCACCTGGGCTCCAGGCCTGGCTCCAGCCGTGGGCTGGGTGCCAGTGAGTCACAGCAAAGCATGTTGAATGATGGCCCTTCACAGCATCGGGCTGTGGGCACAGCTCCCAGCAGGGTCCGGGCCACACCAGGCCACATGGAAAATGCCGTGCCATGGGCTTCAGAGAGGGGTCTTCAAGGTGCCTGTGGAAACTGCGGGCATTTAGCCCAGCTGTTAGAGTGCCCACAAGCCCCGTCAGAGGTCGGTGCCCAGCTTCCTGCTCCTGTGCACTGAACAGGCAGCCATGACGGTTCAGGTAATTGGGTTCTTGCCCTCTGCAGGGAGACCTTTGTCCTCCATGAAGTGCTGCCTGACATGCCAGGCTCTGACCAACACAGCCTCCTCACGCTCCAGCGCGCCCCTGCGGTCCGGCCCCCGCTCAGGGACCTGGCCTGGCATCTGCCCCGGCACCTTCCTCTGTCCCACTGCAGCTCCCTCCTCAACCTGACCCTGCGTGTTCTCGCCTTGTTCTGGTTTTCTGATGACAGCTGGTTGCCAAGGAAACCACTAAGGGGAACAGAGCCAGCCCTGGCCCCGCTCTGCAAGGAAATTCAGTCCTTCCCAGCTTTCTGCCTGAGCAGCCTCCCAGACTGACCCCAGAAATCCCTGCCAAACCCACCCGCGGCCGCTGGCCCTCCCTGGGGGCTGAGAGCAAGGAGGTAGGGCCAGCAGGACACCTGCTGTCCTGTGCCATCCGCCTCAGTAGATGCACGCCCGTTTTTCTGCCCGAGCTGCACAGACCTGTAGGACTAACACCCAGGAAAGGGCAGGGAGCCTTCCCAGACTCTCCAAGCCCCCTTCTCGCCCCGGCCAGGGAGAGCAGTGTCCTGAGTCCTCCCAGCACTGGCTGTGCTACTAGCAGGACGTGCTGGGGCGTTGGCTGAGTTCTGCGTCATCGCACTGATGCTGTACTGGTGAAAAGTGTGGCCAGCATGTGCCGCCTGCTGCAGGTTGCTTGTCTAAAGTGAGCCAGTGGCTGCAGGCTCCACGTGCTTGTCTTAGGTGGATGGGATGCTCAGATTTCCCTTGCAAGGTCAGGTCCTGGCACTTGGTGTGTGGCACCGTGGAGGAGGGGAAGGCACATCCTTGCTATAAATGCACATTTCCAGGTGTCTTACCCCATGCCTGCTGAGTCTAAATGGGACCATCATTTCAGCTGCGGGGGAAGCGTCAGACCATCCCTGCTGGACCCTGAGGAAGGCGCTCCATGTAGTTCTCCAGTGTGGTCACTAGAGGGGGCCGGCGCCCCAGGGACACAGCCCCAACCGCCTGCCTCCCAGGCTCCCCTGCTGCTCTCAGGCCACCGGAGAGGGGGCTGCTGCAGGAGATCCTGGGGTCCTCCATCAGGAGAGAACCCCGAGCTCTGATACGGTCCCAGGAGCTCGGAGGGGAGTTCTTTGACTCCTCGTGATGAGGAATCAGCAGGTGGCCCATGGGGTGGGGGTGAGCAAAGCCAGAGAGCACAGGTCTGAGGGAGGAGCTGAAAGCCCTGCCTGCCGGGTGGGGTGCCCCAGGGGGCGTCTGTCTAGGCCGGGTGTTGGGGTTCTTGGGCCGTCAGGTGATCAGTTCGTCTGCATTTTCAGGGGCCTGCTTGAAGCGTTCTCTAGGGAAATTGTCACAGCTCCTGACCAGTTAACGAACAGAAACAGATCTACTGGTTTGTTCATTTGAAAACTCTCCCATCTGCTGGCTCTCTCCCCAAATTGCTGCGGCAGTCGGAGCTGGGCCAGACTAAAGTTAGGAGCCAGGAGCTTCTTCCTGGTTTCCACGTGCATGGCAGGGGCCCAAGCATCTGAGCCATCCTCTACTGCCTTCCCAGGTGTATTAGCTGGGAGCTAGACCGCAAGCAGGGCAGCCAGGACAGGAACCAGTACTCCCCATGGGATGTGGGCACCCCAGACAGTGGTGGCAGCCAGGACAGGAACCAGCACCGCCCCCCATGGGATGTGGGCACCCCAAACAGTGATGGCAACCGGGACAGGAACCAGCACCCATGGCAAGTGCTGGCCCCTAACAGGCAGCTTCAAGGTGGGTTCTGGTCACTCACCTGTGGGACCCATTGCGTTCCCATGGACAATGTCCCCATCTGGTCAGCACATGCAGATTTCATTCGAACACAGAGAGGGTGGGTCAGTGCTGCGCTGTCTAGGCAGGACCAGGCTCACCGGGGAGGGCTCCCTGGAATCTAACTGTCACAGACTACAGTTGGGCTGGAACACCCGCCCTCCCTCTGCTGTTCCACGGCTTCACGGTTCCCACGTGGCCACGTGTGCACGGCCTCAGGAGCCAGTTCACTGCAGACTTGCTTCCTTCCAACGCTCAGGTCAACCTGGCCTCTCAGCTTCCTACTGGCCACGGCATTCCCTGACCCACCACCACACCAGATGTCCACCACCCTCTTCAGCCTGGACGGTGAGCCACCTCAGCTCCCTGCTTTGTGGCAGGTGCCCTCACAAAGGGTAATCGCCATTGCTGAACAATCATCGGTCCCCCTGAAATGCCCACCCTGCCCTCCCGCAGTATCACAGGAAGATGGGCAGAGACCCCGTGGGCCTGGGGACCGAAATTCAAAACCCTCCCTCCCCATACCTAAGCACTTGAGGACTGCTCCTCCTGCCTGAACCCCACTCCTTGCTCCCTGTTAATTGAATCTTTTACACTGTACCCCACAGGCTTAGAGAGACAAATGGGGTGAGCCTGCAGCCTGGTGGCTGAGGCCCCAGTTAAGGTGCCAGGAGTCCACGTCAGAATACGCAGGTTCGACACCCAGCTTCTCCTGACTCCTCCTTGGAGGCAGTGATGCCAGCTTCAGTCACTGCGCCCCTGTCCCCTATGTGGGGGACCTGGCTCTGGCCCAGCCCTGCCCTGGCCGCAGTGGGCTTCTGGGGCTGTGAACCAGTAAAGAGACGTGTTCTCTTTCTCTCACCGTCTCAAATATAAAGTTCAAGGAAAAAAAATAATAAAGGCAGAGCGCAAAGCCTTGACTGGAAGATGAGGAAGACAGTGGTGATGGCGACGATGGTGGTGATGAAGGTGATACTGACTGTGGGGTACTGATGGCGATGGCAGGGGCGATGGGTTAGCTCGTCGCCTGCCAAACCACAAGGGCTCCAGATGCCAACCAGAGCAGCAGCAGTAGCCAGGCCCTGGGAGGGGGTGGTTCTGCAGGGTTTAAGGGAAAGAAAGCCATGTCCTGTCATTCCCATCACCCGGTGATCTGCTTCCACCTTCTTAGGCGGAATTATGGGATATGTCACTGAAACCCCCAAGAGCACCCATCCAGGTCCTCAGGTGGCACTGGGGCTCTGGGCTGGGCCGTGGATGGCAGCGTGTAGTGGCCTCAGCCTCCACCCAGCCTCCTCCCTGGCTGGCTCTCAAGTCCGGGAGAAAGTGAGTTCTGATGTCACAGAGGAGCCTGCACCCTGGCCAGGTCAGCTGCCCCGGAATACTGACCCTGCCTTGGTGCTGCTGAGCACACAGTAACACCCCTGGTGTGACCTGGACAGTGCCCCCGGGGATGGGTCCTTACCCCAACACCAGCCATGCCTCGGCAGCTACTCCCTGTGTCACACCACCCAGTTCTCAGAGCCAAGGTTTAGACAAGCGCTTTGTCCACTAAAGATCCCCAAAGTCTTGTCATCCTTTATTTGAAATTTCATAAGAAAGTTCAGAAGACACAGTGGGTGCAGGTGCTTCTGCCAGTGAAAGCCCTGGGCACCCTGCAGGCCGCTGGGCACCGCGGGACCGGGCCTGGGCTCTGGGTAAGGATGGTTCATGATGACTGGCACTCCAGCGCTGGAGCCCTAAACCAGAAGCAGCCTGCACGCCAACTTACATAACTCAGCATGCTCTTCCTGGTCCCGGTGCGTTAGCCCGGCCCGGCCTGGCCGCCGCAGGCCTTCGGGAAGTGAACTGGTAGATGGAGTTCTTTATCCCTTCCTTCCCTTTTGCTCTCAGATGCTCGCTCTCTCTCTCTCTCTCTCTCTCTCTCTCTCTCTCTCTCTCTCTGGCTTTCTAGTAGATAGAGAGAGAGAGAGAGAGAGTTTTTTCAGTGCCATGATGCATGACCTCATTTCCACCTAAGAAACCAGAACAAGCAGCACAGCTCAAAGGCAGCAGAGGAAAGGAAATGTTAGAGATCTCGGCAGAAGTGAGTGAATCAGAAAATAGAAGACAAAACCAAAAGCGGAGAAACCAAAACTGCTTCTTTGATCAGCTCGGTGACATTTGTGACTCTCTAACCAAACTGACCAAGAAAAAAAGAGAAAAGACACAATTTACCAAAATCAGGAATGGAAGAGGTCACATTACCACAAACTCCACAGATACCGAAAGTATAACGGGGGGGAAACTCTGAGCAATTTCAATAAATTCAGCATCTAAGGGCATCTGACCAATTTCTTGAAAGGCACAAGCTAGTCGAGTTCCCTCAGGGGAAACGAGCGGGAGGCCTCACCTCCACCAGCACAGGCGGCCACACCTCCACCAGCACAGGCGGCCTCACCTCCACCAGCACAGGCGGCCACATCTCCACCCAAGTAAGAACCTGCTCAGGAAGGGATGGAGCTACTCATACGTTCTACCAAACGCTGAAGGGAAAAGTCATATCAGTTCTTCACAATGCCTCTGAGGAGTGAGCTTCTTCTGGCTGGTTTACAAAGCCAGGATGACTTTAATACCCAAATAAAGACCTGTTAGGAAAACCAGGAACAAAAAGCAAAAGTTAGTGACACGTCCAGCAAATGGAGCCCAGCCACACCGTGTTGTCCAGCAGGGCGTATCACAGGACTCCAGAGGAGGGGTCACGCGGCCATCTCAACAGGCGGCAAAGCATTCGACAAAACTGAGCATCCATTCCTGATTAAAAATGCTGTTAAAACTCAGCAGGTTTGGGCAAGAAGGGCATCCATTTCAGCTCAAGAGGGCATTTAGGCCAAGATCAACCTAAGCGGTGAAAGACAAAAGGCTTTGTCCTGCGGAAGGAACAGGCGGGGACATCCACTCTCCCCAGTAGAACAGGGAAAGAAATCCGAGTCGGTACTGCGCGGGGAGAGTGTGGGGAGGGGAGGCTCTGGGTAAGGACAGGTGTGTGCCTCTCACATTCTAGAAACCACAGTCCCAACGACCCCCCTCCCATCCAGCTCCTTGACTGCAGACGGCGGCCCAAGTGCCCCATCCCTGCCACCTTAGGTTATGAAAATCTTTCTTAGCTACGACCCCAAAACATAACCCATCCAAGAACAGGTAAACTCAAAATCTCATCAAAGTTAAGAACTTCTGTTCTTTAGAAGATTCTGCTAATGCCAGGAAAAATCACAGACCAGGAGAAAATGTTTACAAATTACCTGTCTGATAAAGGATTTGTGCCCAGAGTATGTGGAGAACCTCCAAACCCCAATTGTCAGACAACAACGCAGTTGAAATGGGGAAGCGCTGAGCAGACACACAGCCAGAAGAAGAGCCAGAGGCCGACCGGGCCCATGCCTCGGGGATCCAGGGCTTAGTACAGGGTGAACCCCCAGAAGTGCTGGAATGTCCCCAGTCAAACGTCTGAAGAATTAAGACCTAGAAAATCAGAAAGGCCACCATGCCAGGCATGGACAAAGAGACACATTAGGGAACTCGGACCCTGCAGCTGCTGACAAAAAATGAGATGGATACTGTGGGACCAGCCTCGAAGTCAAGGTCCTTCCAAGGCCGGCCTGACCCCGGCTGGCCCAGCCTCCTTGCTCCTAGGTGTTTGCTCAGGAGAAATGCAAACTGCTCTGTGGCCCTCACAGACCCCACACACCCAGCACTCCACAGTGGCCTCGTTGTCTTGGTACATCTGGGTGGGAAGTCCAGGCAGCCTGGGTGGGACTCAGGGGTTTGCAAAGCTAGACTCAAGGCACCAGCGGGCTGTACCCCTTGTTGGAGGTTCTGGGCAAGAACCTGCCTGCAAGCTTGGTCAGTTTGTCAGCACAATTCAGTGCCCATCTTCCCCTGTCCACCTGCGTCCTTCCATCTCCTGCCCAGCCATCCTCCAACATCCTGTCTGTCACCCTGTGGCCTTTATAAGCAAGCTCCTGGGACCGGACACAGCAGGACACCCAGGATGGTCTCCCTGTCTAATTCCGTCACAAAATTCCACAGGACCTCATCCCCTGCAAAGGCCCCTGGCTGCTTTCCTGGCTTGTAACTCCATCACCTGGGAGACACGCCAGACCGCTGGCTCCAGTGAGGACAGCACGCATGTGAATGGGGGGCATCGCAGACATCGGTAATAGCCTCATCTGTAAGCTCCTCACAGGTGAGCGAATAACCAAGTATCCCAGTCCATGGAAACACCAAGCTACTCACTCGTGCTGTGACTTAGTTCCATCTGCTGTGCCTTTAACTGGGCTATTTATGCAATTAGAGACGTGGGCCTTCCAGCTGAAGGTCTCTGGCAAAGCCTCCTCGTCCATCAGCATCGCCTGTTTCGGTGTCCTCACATGTAGAAGGGGCCAGAAGGGGCCCGCCCCCTCCAGCCCTCCCAGACATGGGGCCCAGCTGCCAGGGCCAGCTCACCGAGGCCCAGCCCAATCAGTGGCCTTAGGACACCCTAGCCGTGGAGGTTTTGTGCCAGTGCAGAAATTTCAAGGGGCACACTCAGTCTCCAGAGGAGGGACCAGTTGGAGGGACCAGTCCATGGCCCCCAAAGCTGACAATGTCACCCAGTCTGTGTTGACGCTGGAATTGCAAGCTAAGTGTTATGGCAGACAAGAGCAGGAGGAGGAATGATGAAGGGGCCTGTGTGGACTGTGCTTCACAAGCGTGTAATAGATGAAGACAGACAGCAGGTTCGGCCGGTGCTGGCTCCCCTGCGTCGAGCAGCATCCAAGAGACTGAGGGACAGCCCAGCTCGCACAGCCTGGCCACGCGTGGGCTCCCTGGCTTCCACAGCTCCGGAGAGCCCGTGTCAATAGTTTGTGCAAGCGGCAGCCTGCAGAGGAAGCCAGGCCCCCCAGTTGATGTATTTTTAACAGGTGGGAGGCACATTTTGCGTAGCATCGTCACTTCCACACACTGAAGCTCCAGGTCCCAACCACAGCTAGGGGCAAGCACAATCTCATGGGTTCACATGCTGCTCAACAAAGTCTCCCCTCACGTGTGTCCTCGCTCTGTCTCCCTGGCCAGGGACACACTGGGGCACACTGGGGGGCTTCAGCAGCAGGTGCTCAGGCACACAAGCCCAGTGATAGAGCTGGGGGAAGAGTCGAATCAGGGGGCACCCCTGGTCACCTGTGGCTGCTGGATTCCCTAAGCGACCATTGTTGAAGCAGGGAGGTACAGGTGGTACCTGCAGGCCACCGAGGAGGATAACCCGCCCACCCACCCACACAGTGCCAATGAAAATGTCCTGGTGGCACTTAGTGCAGAGAGGCCGCTGTGGGAGCATGACCCCGTGGCTGCTGGTCTGTGCCACTCACGTGCAGATACCAGGGGCATCGCCCAGAAGCGCTCATGGCAGCTGCACCAAGAACTTCGTGCCTCTGGTTCATCAAGTCGGGTTTATGCTTTGCCCAGATTTCCTTTCTGTTCCTTCTTTGTTACCACATTTGATAAAAAGCACCCGTGTGCAAGGGGTTCGATCTGCCTCTGCCATTGGAAAGATACTTTGTTCTTGGGAGTCAAATACGTTCATCAGACTAGCACACCTTCCAGAGAAGGCTGCTTGTTTCAGGGAGGGGGCAATAAAATGTTAACAAGCATGATTTTGTTCCCCAATGAGCCCCACTCCCTGTTTCCTCAATCCCCCCAACCCACCAGCAGGTAGTGTTAGGTGGTTCGCCTCCAAGCAGCCCAGAGCTCATAAACTCCGCTCTCCCAGGGTCCAGCATGGGAGTGTCCTTGCTCTCTGCAGAGCCTCCACCGTGGGTTCCCCTGACCCGGGACCAGGATCCGAACAGTCGCACCCGGCTGAGAACCGCCCCCCGCCCTGCGGGTGCTGCACTCTGCAGCCAGGTTCATCGTCTAGGTTGGCATGGCTGGCTCCTCCACCTACTTTCCTGCCTTCACCATCAGCACAGCCCAAGGAACAATTCACTAAGAGGTAGTAGTATTCAGGCGAGGGCCTCACATGGCTGCGAGGATGTGAAGGTGCAGGGGGAGAGAGCGGAGGAAGGAGATGCGTGGGGTGGGCTGCGGGCAAAAGCTCTAACAAGAGAGGGACAGTGGCCAGCATCTGTGTCGACTCAAGTCTTCCCACCACCAGAGGCATGACTAATCAACTGCTGGGTGCTCCATAGTGCCCCATGATCCACATCGGCTTGCTTCGCCATAGAATGTTCCAGATGCCAGTCCCTAGAGTGTGAGAGTGGCATGTGCTGCTAACCCCTTGCTGAGTAACTGGACTTCATCCCAGTGATAGCAGGAGCCAAGGACCTGACACTGTGGTGCTACAGGTAAAACTGCTACCTGTGACGCCAGCATCCCGTAAGGGCACCACTTCCAACCCACGTGGGACAACACAGAGGCCATGGCCATCCATGAGGAGACCTAGATGAAGTGCCTGCCTTCAGCTTGACCCCGACCTGGCCATTGAGGCCATCTGGGGAGGGAAATGGAGAACAAATGATCTCTGAGAAGCAGGAAACTGTCCAACAGCACCTGGGAAGATGCCTCCACGTTCCCATCAGGGGCCAGGCCTGCCTGGCCTCCTGTGTGGCCATGGGCTCGTGACATGGCCTCTCCTAGTCCAGCTCCTTGCCAGGTGTGGGGCTTTGCACCAGTGGGCCCCCAAGGCCTCACCTCTACATGTGCGTGGAGACCGCAGCAAGTCACCAAGGCTCAGAGTAGCCGTGCAGGCCCCTTGGGGGTCGCCAGGGCCTGGCACACAGAAAGCTTTTGGTCAGTGGTGGTCCCAGTGGGCTAGCTGGTTGAGAACAGCCCTGTGGTGCAGGCTGGCCTCTGCTTGCCAGCTGCGTGGGAAGCACAGTGGGCATGCCTCTCAAATTTACCTTATGTTCCTTGTCTGTAAAGGGAACGCTCCCAGCATCCCTGGGCAGGGCCCGGCGTCCCTGCTGGTGGAGGCATTCATGCTTCAGTAACCACCCGGTGTCAGAGCCTGGGGCTGCCCACCACTCCAGCAGCCGTTCCCAGGCCGCATTCAGGAAGCACGCTCGTGGTTCACGGATGGCCTGCCCAGCCGTTGCTCAACCAGGAGTAGCTACATCCCATCCTGAGACCCCTGGCAGTTGCTCCAAACTGCAGAGCATGCCAAATCCTCTGTATACCATGCTCAGTGAGCCGGTTGGCACACTCCCTGCTGCACTCACATGGGGTGTGGACTGATGCCTGGGTGATCTCTCTCTGTTTTGCCCTGCCTTTCAAATAAAACCTGACGAGAGGGGACAAAAAGGTCAGGACCGTGACCCTAGGCGCGGGCCGTGGGCTCTGTCTGGACCGGCTCACATGGCCTGAGCCTGGAGGAGGAAGGGGATCCTGCGGCTGGCTCAGCTGCGCTTCCCTGAGCAGGCCTGGGAATTCCACGGCAGAGATTTTACAGCCTCTGTGCCCTCTCCCTACCGGCAGGGGGTTTCTAAAGGGGCTCTAGGGGTGAGAAAGCTGCTTGGGGCACAGCCACCTTCTGGGATCCCCCTGAGGATGCTGCAGCCTCTGTCCAGACAGCTGCCCAGGGCACGAAGCCAGGCACCCTGAGAAGTTGGAGAACCGGGGCCAAGGGACTAGTGAATGACAGAGCCACAACAAACGTGGGCCTGGGGCAGGAACTGGCATCTGACATACCTCCTCCCACCACCCACACTGGCAGGCCAGCAGGGTGCCCTTCTCTCCAGCCTCCCCGCCCATGCTGGTCAGGCCCACCAGGCTGCTGTGATGCCTGGGCTGCCCTGCCGATCTCTGCTCCGTCCGCTCACTGTGTAAAATTAGCTCAGCCCTGGGTTTCAGGAACAGACACCTGTTACCTCCTTCAGCAACAAGAAAACAAAACCAGCAGGGACTTTCCTACCCCAGGGCTGGGCCCCAGCAGGGGCATGGGTGCAGGGCAGGCCAGGGAGGGAGGGCCAGGGGCTGCACTTGACTGGGGTAGGGGTGGAGAGAGAACAAAAGACCCTGGGCCATTGTCCCCCTGCCTCGCTCCCCACCCGGCAACACCAGGGCTACCTGATGTCCTTGTGACAGGCATGTCTGAGCTTCGCGTTGAAGTGTGACCAGGGACAGAGAGCGTACAGGGCAGAGGGTCTCCACTGAGCCCTCAGGTGGCAGCGCTGGGCAGAGAAGGGGAGTGAAGGTGGCTCCTGGGCGTCCCTCGGGAGTCCCTGCCCAGCCCTCCAGGGCTAGCCGCCATCCTGACAGCCAAGCAGAGAGGAGAGCTGGGGTTCGCACCATGTGTAAGTGGAAACCACGCAGCCTCTCTAGTGCCTGGCGTCTTCACCTCCACGGAGTGTTTAGGAAGAGTATACTCTCACGAGCAGACAGAGTCGTCGCTCTCGCTGCTTGCCACTGTGTGCACATTTCAACGACCATCGTTGTGTGAATTCAAAAGAAAAACGCTAAGACACTGGCGATTTAGAACAGCATGCCAACCTGCGCTTGGGTTCTGGCTCTCACTCCCCTTTCCAGCGTCCTCACGAATGCAGACAGTGGTGGCTGGGAGACCTGGCTGGGGTTCCTGGCTTGGCCCTAGCCATGGTGGGCATCTGGGCAGTGAGCCACCAGATGGGAGGGAGCGCACTCTCCTCCTCTCTCACTCACTTTGTGTTTGCTTCTCTGCTTTCCAAATTCAAAACAAGAGCAATTTCATATAACTCCACCCAAGACACAGCCACATGGTTTATCCCGGGGAAACTAGTACTGTATCTCTCATTCTGGCTCATTGCATTTTTTTTTTAATTCATCTGTGTTGCTGCCTAGGCACCCTATACAAAGCAGACCATCCCTACCGCACGGCAGCCCCCTCACCAATGGTGTCGCCCCCAACCCCGAGCGCCCCAGCAGGTAATAGCACCATGATGGAGTCCTCTGATAGCCACGGCTAAAACTCTGCCAGGTATGTGCAGGAGGAGTGACCGTGTGGGGCTGGCGTGCCCTCTTAGGAGACACACCTGCTCCTCGCCCAATAGCACAGGGGCTGTTCCTGGCCTGCCACTGCTGGCCTGGAGGCAGGAGGGGGCTGTCCTGACCCACCAGCAGGGGGTGCTGCTGCCCTGGGGATCGCAACCAGAGGCTCCCAAGGGGTTGCAGAGGCCATCTGACAGTGGTTATTGGGCACTCTGCCCCTCTGCCCTCCATCGGCCCTGGACATCTCCTGAGCCGGCCACTGGCAGGGCTGCGAGAGTGGTACCTGCACCCCTACATCCTCCACGTACCCTCCCCACCACCTGGCCGCCGGGAAAGAGCAGCATAGGCGGGGACAGAGAATCTGCCGCCTGGTTCTCAGGGGTTCAGACCCACTCGGAGAAATAGGTTGCTGAGCTGGCCCCCTCTGCGGCCCCTCCCTGGGCTGTGTCTGGACTTTGCATCCTGAGGGTAAGAATGAAAGTGAAAATGAAAGGGCAAGTCCACCACAGGCCATGGCACACAGCAGGGACAGCTGCCCCTTGACCCAATGTGATAAGCAGCAAGCAGCAAGGTCATGCCTGCCTTGGGTCACAGAGTCAGCCAGCAGCTCTGAGAGCCCGTGACCTGCTCTCACTTGCCTCCAGTGGTGACTGAGCAGTGAGCTAGCAAGGGCACAGTGACCACTGACCAGGGCCATCCACACACACTGTGCACACGTGTGGGCACGCAGAAGCTCTTTCCACTCATCTTCCTCCGTAAAGAACAAACTGACCTGCCTCCTTCAGCAACTGCGGTCCCTGCGCAAGACCCGGCTCCTGGAAGCCTCCAGAGGACAGCTGCCCTGCCTTGGCCTGGGGGCCTGTCCTCCAGGCTGTTCCCTCAACGCCACTAACCCTTTAATGAAGGCTTGGGTGTGCATGCAGTCACACTAGCGGGTCCACACATGTTCATCCCATGTTATAGACAAGGCACACAGAGGGCAAGCTGCACTCAGTAACTGGGGAGACCACAAAGCAGGGTCCCGCGAGGCAGCCTGGTTCTAGAACATGCAGCAAGCAAGTACCAGACCAGAGCCGCCACACACCAGCCACTGTGTGTGGCTAACCAGCAGTGTGGGAGTAGATTCTAGAACAGGCTCCAGAGTGGCTCTTAGAAAGGCAAAAGCCTGGGGTTTTATGGCCCCTCAGAGCCACCTGTTTCCAAGAAACTGGGAGATTTATGACGGCCCCATTTCCGGTGATAAGCGTTTGTTGGACTCCTAACTTTCTTTTTCAAGTTTCCCACCCAGGCTGTTTTCCTGTTCCCCTCCTACATCAGGTTTTCCGGGTTTCTGCCAAGCGTGCTTGTTACATTGTGTCCCTGTGGGATGGGAGGCAAGGGCGCCTGACTTTCTCTGACCCACAGCAAGCAGTGTTGGGGGGCTGGGGTGAGAGTTCCATGTTCCCAGTCTGATTCACATAGCCTGAGGACCGAACCCCTTTCGGGAGCATTCCTCTGATCAGTGAGCACAGACAGGGAGCCCGGATGAACCAGGAGCCCAAAGCCTCACACCTGTGTCCACTCAGGGCCATGGCCAGGGGGTCTCCTCTGTGGGTGAGACATGACCTTCACCCTCCACCTTCCCCCGGGGCACTGAGGCTGTGGAACAGTCCCCAAGGCCATCTTCCCTTGTGGTCTCAGCCACCACTGTGCCTGAGGGAAGGGCTGGTGGCTCTGGATGAGACGGCACCCCCCGCCTCCCCCCCAAGCCTCCGTTACACCGTTGATAGAATCAGGCAGTCCGTGCACATCACCACTGCATAGCTCAGGTTTGTGGAGGGCTGGTGCAGTCCCAGGTAGCAGCCCTCGTCCCCTGCTGGCTGTGCAGCCTGCACCATGACTGTGCAGGTAGGGAAACTGGGCAGCACCCAATGCTGGTGCCCCTGGCTAAAACCAACGTGTCAGCAGGGCTGGGTGCCTCGCGGAGGCTCTGGGCGGAGTCGCTGGTGTCTGCACTGTCTGGTCACTGCCATTGTCTGGGTCCCTGCCCTCACGGCCCTCTTCAGAGCTGCCAGCCCAGCATTCTCTGGTCTCTGAGCAGTGAGACAGCTGGTTGGATTCCACTGGCATGCCTCCTGCTCTGGCTCGGGCCCTCTGGCTCCTTCTCATGGGGATGCTGGGGTTCCACAGGGCTTGAGTTGGGGCCCTCTGACCGCAGAGCCCAGGCCCCAGGCACCTGGTTCTCAGAGTGTTCACACCCGGCTGGCTGTGCAGGTTCTGCTCACTGCATCTGGGGGCATGCCCCATGTGAGCTAGGAGAAGGGGGCAGAAGGTGCCGACTCTTGGGAAATCCTTTCAACTGGGCACTCAAGAGGGCAGGAGAAGCAGAGAGCAGCCCTCCAGCCACACCACAGGGCAAGCCAGCCCTGGCAGCACCACTGTGCTTCACTGACCTCACCCACAGAGGGCAGCCGGCAGGGTGGCCACCTGTGCCAAGGTGGCAGTGGCTGCTGTGCAAAGCCAGCCAGGCATAGCCCTGAGCCAGATACCAAGCAACAAAGAGGGTGCTGGGAGGTGGGAACCATGTTCTCAGCATTGCCAGGAGCCTTCTGGGATGCCAGGGCACCAGAGGGGAAGACCCTCCCCTTCCTGGCAGGCCACACAGGTGCTGGGTGCCTGGGAGACAGTGTCCATAAGGAGCAGGCGGTGCCCTGTGACCAGGTTCCCCCTTTGCCCAGCATGCCATGTGGCCTCAATGACCCCACCCCCTCTGGCCTCCAACCTCTGCCTCTGGACAATGCGCTAAATGTGGTTCTTACCCCGCGGGGGCTGGGACACAGCATCTAGTAAGTGCTTCATACTTGTACTCAATCCCTTGCCATGACCAAGGTCCTCCCAGACCACAGCAGGCCAGCTGCACTCTGCTCGGAGGGAAGGTGGTCAGCAGGAGCCGCTGGCAGGTCCCCTGTGGTCACGTCTGTGCACACACATGTGCTCCTAGGCATGCTCACGTGAGCACACGCATGGCCGCACGGCAGCTGCCTTGCCCTTCCCCTCCTCCATGAACGCCATGTGGCTGACATCGGGCAGGGTCCTGTTGCTCAACGCTGGGCCACGCTGGTCTCAACGGTCAGTGCCTGGCTGCCAGTGCCCGGGGCCTCGGATACAGCCCCTGTGGCCTACAGCTTTTAATATTTTAGAGAAGTTGGGTTTTAGCCAAGTTCCTCTCCTTCAGATTCTTCCTGTTGTCAGTGCCCCCTCCACCCCCAGGCCTTGGGCTCCTGCGTCCACAGGCTCAGCTCTCCTAGGGGGGTTGGAAGGCACGTCCTTGTAGAATCCCTGAGGCCACAGCTGCCAGGGACCCTGCTGCCCACGCCCCGGCCCAGACACTTCACGCGCAGACCAACGCTCTAAGAACTACTCCGCCGTCCACCACCGAGGACTCCTTTCCTTTTGCCCTTATGTCCATTTGGTCATTTATGGGAAGCCTCAGGCCTGACCAGCCTGCCAGCCAGGACATGGGCGTCTCCCCTCCTTCAACTGAGTCACTGCCCACGGGCAGCCCAGCAGCAGGAGAGACCAGGACACGGGAAGGCAGACAGCTGAGTGGGTTAGACAGGAAGTTTGCCCCCGCGACTGTCCCGGTGCTGAGAGGGTCTGGTCAGAGCTACCCCCACTCCGTCCTTAACCTACCCGGGGCTCCTAGGTCACAAAACATGGGCACAGACCCAGCTTGGGACAACAGACATGGTGCCATGCAGCTCCACGGTCAGTATCCCATGCAGGTGCTCCTGGCTAAAACCAAGGTGTCAGCAGGGCTGGGTGCCCCACGGAGGCTCAGGGGGAGACGCTGGTGTCTGCACTTCCTGCTCGCTGCCATTGTCTGGGTCCCTGCCCTCATGCCCCCTTCAGAGCTGCAAGCCCAGCATCCTCTGGTCTCTGAGCAGTGAGACAGCTGGTTGGATTCCACCGGCATGCCTCCTGCTCTGACTCGGGCCCTCTGGCTCCTTCTCACGAGTGTACCTGATCACCCGTGATCCCAGACAGCACCGTCACCATCTCTGGAGACCAGGGTGGGCACAGCTTCCCTGGGGGAGGGACGTGGTACCACCAAGCACACAGCCTCGGGCAGCATAACGATGTATCTTCCATGAGCAGCTCCTCAGCTGTCGTGTGCTGTGGCGGGGAGGGTGACGATGGTGGTAGTGGTGATGATGATGATGAGCCGTGGACTGGTGGCGATGATGCTGGCAGGGTCACACTGGCTCGTCCACAGCTCAAACGGCGACACTGGGCACAGGACATGCTACATAGTATGAATAAAGGGTCTTTGACAGAAGTTTCTGTGGAGGCCTTCGGTCGTTCTCCTTGGTCCACTACATGGCAACCCTGTGTCAGACAGGTGGACACAGGTACTCCCCCCGCTCACCTAAGCTGATGCAACCCCGCCCCCAGCACCTGCCTGACATCAGCATCCTGCTGCCCATCCCTCAACCCTACTCTTCCTTTCAGGTTACTGCTCTGTGTCTGTCGGTCTGGTCACTGGTGTCTGTGTCCCATTCCAGCATAGCCTGTGCCCAGATCTCCTCACTTGGCAGCCCACACCACACCTGCACACTCCCACGAGCTGTGCATTCGGCAGCTGTGGTCCCTGCATACCCAGCCCCCTGCCATCTCATGGCAGGCTCATGCCAACGTTGCAGAGCAAGCGAGAACCAGGATTCCCATCCCATTTTACAGACAGACTCAAGCAAGGAGACAGTCAGCCTGGGGCACACAGCACGTGGCAGCACAGGGTTCTGACTGGCTGCCTCCATGGCCTCTCCCCAACCTGGTGACACAAAGCAGAGCAGCAGGACACCAACCGCAGGGCACTGGCCTCGCTGCTGCCAGGAGGGAGCTGCGTGTGGAAGCCACCTTGCTCACCCACACTGCAGGTTCAGGGGCTAGGGGGTGAAAGGCAGTGAGGTATTGCCTCCCCTCGGGCACACACACAGAGTCACCCAGCGCATGGGGTCCTGGATCACACACAGTGGCAGCTCCGTCCTTCAAGTGCAGGAAAACACAAAGCGGAGACCCCTAACCCTGAGAGGCGGCTCTGTTCCTGGCTGAGCAGAGCCTGGGCTGGGGTGGTGGGGCAGAGTGGTCAGTGCAAACGGAAGGGCAGCAGTGGGACCTGAGGGCCAATTGAGGTGGCCTACGCGGGGCTTGGCATGGCCTGGGCCTGGCCTTTCCAGCAAGCCCACAAATCATGTCTCTTTCCCAGTGGCGAAAGAGCCCTGGCAATTGAGGAAGTGGTGGTGCGACTCCTTTTTCCTCACGAATCAAAGTGCAAAGCATTCTCGGGGACACGGCTTCGGAGAGCGTGTGCCTAGGCTCGGGACACACCCAGGTGCCCGGCTAGTCCCTCCTGACGGGAGGCCAGGGTGCTGTGCTGGGTCTTCTAAGGTGGCCCTCAGCAGTGTGTCGTGACATTGCCAGCATGGGCTGGGCGCAGCCTTAGGCTTTGGGGTTGTGTGTTCACCCTTAAAGAAGATGCCTGCCCTGGGAGCCTTTGGTCATGTGGCCCAGAAACCGTTACAAAGTGTTTTAGGGAACAGATTTCTGTAACTGCAATGCGCTTTGAAACTTTCTTCGGTTTTATTCGTTTGCAAAATAACTGCTCTGAGCTAAGGAGTAGCCCCTTTCCTGCAGATTCATCCTCAGAGCCGAGAAGGAAGGCCCAGCATCTGCCTTTGGACTCCAGCTGTTGTGCCTGGGTGGGCTGCAAGGCAGCACGTGCCCGAGGCACAGCCATACTGCACAGGGGCTCCTCTCAGGGTCTCCCCATGTCAAGCACTGAGCCGCGCAGAGAGCCCTGCAGCCACGGCTGGTGGAGTCTCCCTGAGCACTCAGAGAGCTGTTTGTGGAGTCTCGGGTGATATCAGGAAAGAACCCTGAGTGTGCAGAAAGGCCTCCTTGCTGCAGGAATGTCAGTGGCAGGGGCAGGAGAAGGTTCCCTTGCACCTCTCAGTAGCTGCAGGTGAGGTCTTTGACATGGCACACGGCGGGCAGCACATCCAGGTCCACAAACCACCAATTGCAAAGCATTGTGCAAATGAAAGCAGGGCATAAAACTTGGCAGTCAGTCAAAAGACAGCACCACGGCACAGTGGGTTGGCCTGCCACCTGCAGCACCAGCATTTACTGGGGGTACTGGTTCAAGTCCTGGCTGCTCCACTTCCCAGCTGGGTCTCTGCTAACGGCCCAGAAAAGCAGCAGCAGGAGGCCACGCCTGCCACTTTTGTGGGGGATTCAGATGGAGTCTCCGGCTCCACGCCCCAGCCTGGCAGAACCCCGGCCATTGTGGCTATCTGAGAAGTGAACCAGTGGGTGGAAGATCTGCACGTGCGTGTGTGTGTGTACGTGTGTGGGAATTTGCCTTTCAAGTAAATTTTACAAACTGTAATCTTTACAATCGGCAGTAACGGGAACAGGTCTGTTCAGACACGTGGAGCTGGAGAAAGCCTTCGGGAACAGGTGTCTGACACACACCTGGCGTGTCGGCAGGCATGCCGTCGGCGGCAGCTTTGGTTGGAGGGTGCTTGACCCTAGACCGCTAGTTTTCTTTGTGGCTTTGTCTCTCCAACTGCAATTTAGCAACCAGGTTTTATTACTTTTTTTTTTTTTGCCTTGGTTGGTGAGTGGAGGAAAGGGAATATAACTGGACAGCTGACAAGAGGTGACGTCACTGAGCGTCCAGGACCAAGGGATGGAACACTGGGAGCCAGTCTGGCACCTTGGACATGCGGTCTGCTTTGCACCCCGAGGTCTGACAACAAAGCTGTGTGCTGCCTCATCCGAAGCAAGGGGCATTTGTTTCTTTGCGCACAGACACAGCCGGTCTGTGTACACATCCAGGCCTGGACACCTGTATTCACCCTGGGATTCTAACACTTCCCCTGCCCCCCCAAGGAGGAAGTTCACAAAAGAATGCCAAACACACTGTGATGGCCAAGGCCAGCTGTGGACAGAGGGAGGGGGAGCAGCCCTGAGCAGAGCCCCTGCTGAGACCCTCCTCCTCAGCGAGGGGCAGGAGGCCAGGGCCCCAGCATGCTCTGTTAGAGAATCAGCAAGAAGGCGCTCAGGCAGTTCCTGACAGTGGAACTTGAACGAGCCCTTCAGCCTCCGGTTGGCCAAAGCCCCTTCCTAAACACTGCCCAGGGTGGCAGCCACTCCAGTCTGAGGCTCTGTGTTGCACCCTGCAGCCTGCTGCTGGTGCCGAGCCCGGCAGGTGAGGGCCGTGCTAGCAGCTGAAAGCTTGTTGCTTGAAGCTGAAACAGGCCTCACGTCTGCTAGCCTGAAACCGTCTTATTAAAACTGAGTCCATGCTCAAACACAGGAAGTCTTGCTCCTGGTCATTCCAAGGGAGGTGCTGTGCTGACCCCAAGCACATTCATACAAAACAAGCACACGGGCCCTGGGCCCTCCAGGAGCAAGGAGCAATGCGCTCAGGGCACCTGTGATGAGATTCTTCCTGGGGAAAAGGGCCAGTGGCAGCAGGGCATCACAGAGCCACAGCTGGCCGCTGCACTGCCCGCGCCAGACAGCAGGCCCTGTCTGTGCCATCTGCCCCATGGACAGGCAGGAGCAGCACAAGTGCCACCTAAGGTAGTACAGATCATCCTAGAATCACAAGGAATCAGCAAGAGATGGGAACAGGCCATGCCAGCCGAGCACCCAGGCTGGGCTTGACACGACGGGGTGGGCACAGACCTGGCTCGTGTCAAGGACATGGAGCTACTGATGCACAGGCCTCAACACAAACTGGAACCCACGTCACATGGGCCCCCATCCTCTGCCTGGCCACCGGCCTCTGCTGTCATCCCGGGTCTAGGAACGTCACAAGGTCAGATCAGATACATGCCTCCATAGAGGGCTCACTGTAGGACCCCCTTCGGGTTGAATAGCAGGCACCTTCCCCACTCAGTGCGCTCTCTACCCCGCCCCCACCGGAGCCCAGGGAACCGCGAGCAGTGCAGTCTCTTGTGTATGTTGAAATGGCACCTTTCTCCCCAGGGATGCCTGCCACTGTGTGTCATTACAGAAGTGCACGATGCCCTGCGGGGTCATCACACACCATGTGCACACAGTGACATAGAGCTGACCCCACAACCATGTTTAACAGAAGAAAGAGCCTCTCTGGCCTCACCCTAGACCCCCTAAGTCTGAGCCTGTTCTTGACCAAGACCCCCACGGACTACAGGCAGGCTGGTCACAGCGTGACGAGCCCTCTGTCGGACCCTGTTCTCCACAGCCATTCACTTACCCAGTTGCACGGCGAAGACTTTGGAGCCCTTGAAACCTGGGAGGGGAAGGGTGCCATCGCTGGGACAGGCGAAAGACAGTGCCTTCCTGGGAGGGGAGGGTGCCACTGGCAGGATGGGGGACAGGGAGACAGGGGATGGATGGTGCCTGCCCTCAGGGGGCCCACACTCTGCCCTGACACTGAACTGGCAGTTCAGAGGAGGCGGTTAGTAAAGGAGGCCAAGGGTCAGGTAGCACACACAGGACGTGTCCAGCCCCTGGCATCCTGGGCACTGCGCTCTCGGGTTCTCCTGATGCTCCGGATCTGACAGGCGTGCTCCTGCCTACCCCATAGGAAGCAACGTTGTCCCTTGCAGGAAGCCTCTGCGAGCATGACTCCCACATAGGTGGCTGGTGCCACAGCCATTTGCCCCTGTTGTCTCCCCCACCATGCTGTGCCTCCCCTCAAGCCCTTTCAGCCCCTCTCCTGCCTACCCAGGTGACCAGATGATACCCTGTAGTGATGAAAAGCAAGTTACTATCTTTGGCCTCATTAACCCCTGAAGGTCAGAAAATGTCCCCAAGTGCCTGGCTCATAATAATGGCTTGCCAAACTTGGGTGTGGCTGAATCCAACTGCCAGGTGTGATTACAAGTACCAAGCACAATCTCAGAAGTACATCAGCCCGACCTTTGCTTCCACACAACCTGCCTGGCCGTTTTGTGCCCAGCCAGAGCCTCCCTTGCCCTCATCTGCCCCCAGTCAGTGTCAGAGGACCCCCTGAGCAGGACCAACCCAGCTGCTCCCCAGAACAGGTGCTCCCAGCATTAGTGTGGGGGCCACTCAGTAGGTGGGTCTCTAGCACCACTGGGTCCTGGTCAGCAGGTGGAACCCAGGCACTGCTGGGTCCTGGTCAGCAGGTGGGCCTCGGGTACTGCTGGGTCCTGGTCAGCAGGTGGCACCCGGGCACCGCTGCGTCCTGGTCAGCAGGTGGAACCCGGGCACCGCTGCGTCCTGGTCAGCAGGTGGAACCCAGGCACCGCTGGGTCCTGGTCAGCAGGTGGAACCCGGGCACCGCTGCGTCCTGGTCAGCAGGTGGAACCCGGGCACTGTTGGAGTTTGTCTCCCATCTTACACTCCTGTCAGTCATGATTTGAGTTCATGCTCACATATAAGGCCCTTTTTCTCCTCAAATATCCCAGGGTGCCTGCTTACACCAAAGCTGAGCTGTTCCTGACCCTACCTCCTGCTCTCAGGGCTTCCCGCACCAACCAGCTGTCAGCAAGGTCATCGGTGCTCTCTGCTCTGTCTTGAGAGCCTCCGTTCTGGTTGATGACCTTCCCTAGCCTGGATTCTCCCTGTCCCCTAACCATCCCAATCTTAGAAGTCCATCACACCTCAGTAAGCCCACAGTGGCTAGCCAAGAACCATGATCAATAAAGACACAAGAAAGCCCCTAACCAAACAGCACCTGCGGGGACTGGGCCCCCAGCCTGCATAAGGACCTGCACGCACAGCCTCGGGCACACAAGCAGATCCCAGCCACATCCCATGCTCGCTTGTAGCTGGAGCCCACTCATGCTGGGTGAGTGCTGACCGACTCCTGAGCTGGGAGCACCTGGGAAAAGGCCCCCAGAGGTGCCACCTCACACCTGGCAGGTGCTCTAAAGCCTCTGAGTGCCTCCTCCCTAGACCAGGAGCTGCCTGGAGCAGAAAGGCCTTCGGCTCTATTTCCTGTGATACACCTAAAGTGAGTGGATGCTGCTGTGTACCTCAGCACCCTGTCTTGCAAGAAGAAAGCAGCCTGCAACCCGATGTGCCCACTTACCCCCTATTGTCCCGGCTGCCCTGAGGGGCTGGAAATTGCACCTTGGGCAGTGACAGGGAGGGGTGGGGAGTGAGAAGGAGTCCGCTGCTGAGGCTGGGCCCCAGCGCTGAGAGAAGCCTCATCCTCTGCCCCATCCCTGGCCAGCTGCCCTCACCCCAGGTTTCATGTGAGGGCACTGTTGGTGAAGCCACTGCAGTACAACCTGGCCTAAGCCAGCTGATGCAGACACCAGCTTCAGCAGCAAGCTTCTTGAAGACTCCTCACTCTGCTTCGAGTTATGATCATGTGGCCACTCTGTTAAGCAAATGACCCTGCTGCTCTGTCCCTCTGCAGTGGGCTGGGTCTGCTCCGAGCAAGCAAGCACTGTCCTCTCCCTGTCCCCTCAAGGACCTCATCCCCATGTCCGCTCCATCACCAGCCTCGCTCCTACCCACAAGTAACCTGCTTGTAGCTGTTTGCCATGATAGCCTTCACAAATGACCACAAGCTCAGGGGACACAGCAGACACCTGTTCTCTCACAGTGCTGCCCTGTATCCCCTCGGGGGAGGAATCCCTTGTAGGTGTCTGTAGGCTCCTGAGGGCCACTGGCTGGACTGGGCTGCCAGCCTCATCCCTCTGGCTCCGGCTCTCCACCTCAGCTGGCATCAACGCAGCTGGGGGAGTCTCCGAAACATCGATGAAAAATGTGTCAGACTGTGTGCAATTGCATCTTTTTTAAACTTGTATATATTTATCTTACTTATTTGAGAGGTACCAAGACAGAGAACCATCCACTGGCTCACTCCCACAAAACCAGAAGCCAGATATTCACGTCAGATCTCCCAGTGTCGGGAGCCAAATAAGGCAAAATGCCAAATGTGTGGATACACATTGGGGTCCAATGTTCTCCTAACATCCTTGGGGGTTCTGAGAAGTGGGTCAGGGAGAGAGGGCTCAGCTCAGGACAACCACAGAACCAAAACTAAAGGGTCTAGGGCGCAGCAGGACACTGGGGTGTGCTGGTAACACCTGTGACTGGGGCACAGTGGAGCCGAGGTCCACCACAAGCCAGTTAAAGCCCGGGTGTGGGTGCAGGTGCAAGCAAGCTCCTGAAAGCTGTTCTGTGGTTGGGACACCTGCTCTGCAGGTTATAGCAGAGGAGATCTGGGGCTCCACAGTGTTTCAGGCTGTAAACACTGGACTCAACCCATGGCTTCCAGGCAATCTCATTCTCGCATGGTGATTGGTCAAAGCACAGGGCTGTGACTCGGCTCTGGCCAATGAAATGCGAGACCGAGTCAGGCGCGAGTTCTGGGACCACTGCTCAGTCCCAGGGGGAGACTGTAGAAGAGGGGGTTTCTGGTCTTCTTTGGGGTCTGTCCCTTAAATGTGACACCTGGAACCGCGGCTGCCACGCCTGCCCAGGGATAAGATCAAGATCGAGGTTGGCAGAGCAGAGAGAAGAGAGTCTGTTCTTACGGACATCTCAGAGTCCAGAACCTGCCTGCACTTACTTCCTGTTGTGTGAAACCATCTTGGTCTGCTTGGATGGATTTCTACTTCTACTCCCCAGGAAGTGGACCCCAGGAATGATCTTCTCTGCCTGACTTAAGAAAGGGGGCACCCCCTGCCAGGAGAACCCCCTCCAGTGAGCATCCTACCCTGAGGCATCAGGACACCTGATAACACCCCAAGCCCCACCTGCCGGCAGGGGAAGGGGCACTCACTCACCCCCTCCTCCCCTTCTGGGCACATCTGGCCTTTGAGAAGTTCTGGGCAGCGCCTAGAGATGGGCAGAGCCCCACCCACCAACACCAGTTCAGGCAGCCTGCATACTTTGTGGCAGACCCCAATTCTTACTCCAAGTGCTACCAAGATGCTCCAAGCCCCCACCTCCCTCTCTAGCCACAGTGACTCCTGGGCCTCCTTGATGGAGTCCTGGAAATGTGGCTGGGGTGAGGGTGGGGAGTGAGCCTCCAACTGTGTCCCTCACCCATCGGATCTGGACCTAGGGAGGGAGTCGAGGCTCCTGCCCTCAGCTGGGCTGCGGCCCCAGAGGTGGCGGGATTCAAGTTTCCACACAGAATGGCCTTGGAAGCCAGATGCTTTCAAAGTGGAACCAAACCTCTGCCCCAAGGACAGGCCTCCCCCAGGACAGCTGGGACCCCGTGACCGGGGAAGGAAAGGACGCTGATGGGGCTCAAGGGACCCCAGGCAGGATGGAGTTTGAGGGCCAGGAAAGTATTTTGGTCTTGACCCCTCAGATTCCCTACAAGAGGTGGCCAGCCCTCAATTTGTTTCTCATCAGTGTCAGCTTCCTTTCCTGGCCTGGCCTGAATTCCATGGCTGGAACGTACTGGACCAGGGAACTTCTAGAAGGCCGAGATGCAGGCCAGCAGGCAGGGCCAGCCAGGGACACCACACAGGCTTGGCGGGCCCCTGCATGAGCCACCTGAGGCAGCCACAGCCGCCTGTCGGCCCTCTACCCACAGGGTCCAGGGCTCTGCAGACATGCAGCTCTGCAGACAAGACAGCTTGGTCCAGGTCCAGGTCCAGGCATCCCCTGGGCCTGTTCCCAGCTATGTGACCTTCTGCAACTGACTTGACCTCTCAGGGGCTTTTGTCAGGCCTGAGCGAGACTGTGTCACAAAGCACGTGGTCCACTCTGCGGGCAGGATCAGCGGGTCAGTGTATCAGGCCCCGGCCAGTGGCACAGCAGGGCCGGACATTTGGTGCTGCAGTTAGGTTGTCCTGGGGAATGCCGTGCTTTGGGTCAGGGTGTCCAGCTCTGCTTCCAGTTCCAGCCTCCTGCTGCATGCAGTGGGGGGGACAGCAGGTAACAACTCACACACCGCCCACGGAAGACAGGAATGTGCTCCTGGCCGCTGGCCTCGAGCCGACCCAGCCTCAGACATCATGGGCATTTTGGCCAATGCCACGCTCTCTGTCCCTTCAAGATAAATACTTACATTGGAGAAGACAGCAGAGCAGTGGATGGTCAGCACAGCACCCTGGCCGCTATTGCTACCTGGAGGACCCTCCGTGCTGTCCCGCTGACCCAGCGGAGTTTCCACGTGGATGTTCACTTGCAGTGTGACTGGGGGTGGGCGGCTTCTACTTTCACTTCCACTGTCCCCACCTGAAAAGTCAGAACAGGGATAACTCCCTGCCGCTTCTCCTCCCACCTGCCGGATCAGTGTCTGTGACTGTAATTGGGCTTTTCACACCCAACTTGCACCCCTCTGTGCCACACAGTGTGCCCTGACAGCAACCCGAGAAGGAACCCAGCGTGCGTCCATTGTACTGACGGGGAGGCTTCCACTGCCAAAAAAGCAGCAGTCAGAGTCCAGCAGGTCAGGGTCACCAGCCCAGCCCTCTCCGTGAACAGCTGCTGGGTGAGAGGCAGTGTAGCCTCCTGTGCCAGACGGTAGATAGGAGAGGAGGGGAGCCCAGCCCCGCTGCCATAAGCCCACTGCCCGGAGAACCTGAGGGCAGCAGGACCATCCACAGGCCTGCCCACACCACTGGTCCCCTCACCCCTGCACCCCCAGTGCCACAAAGTTGCTGCTGGATAGATGCTCATGAACGAGGGCTGGATGAGGGTTTCGTGAACGGCTGGGATCCCAGGACACAGCGCTTGGTTACAGCTCAGAGGTGTGCGGCTGCAACAGCCCAGGGTGTCTTCATCCGTAGCCGTCTCCTTTGCCCGTGGATGGGCAGGCTTTCCAGGGGCCGCTTAGGGCTCTGTGGGCAGATAAACAGAGGTAACACCTGTCGGCAGGTCAGGAAAACACTGGCTACGGAAGTGCTAGAGCAGCCTGTGGGAGCTGAGGGTGCTCATGGCTGCCCGACTGCATGTTGGAGCACACCACATGGGCAGCTGGAAATCGGCCATGGGGGCTGGGTGAGGGGACACGCATGCCACATGAGTCAGTATAGCCAGCTGTCAGATAAGTTCTTGGACACATCGAGTCCCCATCTTTAAAACCTTTGTGCGTTTTGTAAAATTTTGACCAAACATTGCTTTTTTCTATTGGATGGAACTTTTCACAGCATTTTTTAAAATGGGAAAAAGACAGAATGAGACAGGCTCTCCGCTCTGCCGCTTCATTCGCCAAATGACCACAACCAGCAGAATTGGGCTGAGGGTGAAGCTGGGAGGCATTCCCAATGCCAGTCTCAGTGGCATGTGGGGCACTTGTGCCGTCTGCTTGTGCCTCCCCCAGTACCCCCGAAGCAGGGCACTCGAGGGTGGGTGTGCAGCTCACCCGTTAGGGAATATCTGTACGGTCAAGTTGCCCCCATACCCTCCCCTCTGACTGGGTGGAGACTTCAGGCTGCCATGCTAGCCTTAAGGCCGAGCCCTGAGGGGACACAAAGCTGAGTGGAGGTTGTCCATCCAGGGAAACTGCTGTCTGGGTGGACACCGGCCACCTGACACCCATCAAACCCACAGAACGCACAGTGCCAGGAGCGTAAGCCTGAGGAAGACTGTGGGCCTGGGTGGGGCATGGGGACAGTGCGTGAGGCTGAGCTGGGGGGGGGGGACAGGTACTCGAGGGTTCAATGTCCTTTCAGCTTCATCTCGCTATTTTCAATTCTGTAAAAAGGACGTGGGGGCGATTTCCAGGTGCAGATCCCATAGGGTTTGTTTTCTGTCTTTAATTAGCAGCAGTGAAAGTAGGATTTCCTGGTACTGGTTCCTACTCCTGTGGGGAAGCGACTGCGGCTCACACAGGTGCCGGCACCCTCGCCACCAGATGTCTTAGTTGTGTGGTTAGAGTTTGGGGAAGATGAGGCCGGGGAAGGTGGGTCCCCTCCTGTGCCGTGGTTTCTCCAAGTGTCCCCCAGCCACGTGCACCAGGGTCACCTGTGCCTGGAAGAGGCCAACCCCATGCCCTGAGTGGGGCCTGCACAGTGGAACCACGGAGGACAGCCCCACTCGGCTTGCCCTGGCAGGCAGGGCTGTCCACAGGGCACCCGGATCAGGGAAGACCGTGCCTGCTGCCCCTGCCAGCCAGCTCTGGAGCCAGACAGCCCTGGCATCCATACCCCTCGACCACTCCTCTCTGAGCCTCCAGGGATGGTTGGAGATTGAAGAGGGTGAGGTGTAGGGGCCCATGGATTACCCACGGGTTCAATGGGACAACCACTGGTTGGGGGTCCCTTGGTGCAGCACAAGCCTCCGGATGTGGGGCTGCCCTTGGGAACACCCCACCCCACACTGCACTGTCCAACCCTCTCCCCCTGTGCTCTCCTGGGCAGGCATTGGTGTCCCTGGGGGAACTGTCATATTCCTCTGCATGGTCGTTCACATCCCCCACAAAGGACACCTGCCACTTCAGGGAGGTGACCCCAGCCCTGGGGAACAAGGGTGACTCATCAAATGTCAGCACCACAAGCCCAGATTGACCACCTGGCAAGCCAGTGGCGCCCAGACAAGCAATTGCTGCGCCCCGATGACGTGACCTGCACTACAAGAAGCCCCTGGCCAGCCCGCCATCAAGTCTGCCCTACCCCCAGGGACCACCTAAGGCCTTTCCTTCTGTCTTTTCAGTAACCACAGCCCTAGGACACAGTGGCCACTTCTGCCCACCTGGTAGAAGGAACACGCTCATCTCAGGACACTGAGCCACACAGCCAAGGCAGATTGCTGGTGGCTGAGCCAGTCTCAGGGACAAATTCCGAGCAATGGCTTCCCGAGGCCCTTCCTAGCAACCAGCCTGGCTGAGGCTGACAGCCCTGGAAGCCAGTGACCAGCGAGGCTGCCCTGCCTCACCGAGGCTCACCACAGGCACAGGCCAAGCCGCGAGTCCCAGTGAGCACCTCCGTGTCTCCAGCCCAGCAGGACACCCTGGAAGACTCTGTGCCGGGGGTTTGGGGGGCAGGGGTGAGACTGGTAGAGGGAGGGTCCTGTGCCAAGGCCACCCAGCCACTCAGGGTCTGAGTCTCCCCAGCAAGCCAGCCAGTGCTTCCGTTGGGAGGCCCGACACGTGACCCGACTCTTGCTGCAGGAGCCTCCCTCTCTCCAAATAGCCATGATGGCCCCTGGCCAGTCCACACTGTAGCACGGAACTCGCACCCTGGACTCCCTGCACTCTGGCTTCTGAAAAGGGCCATCCTTGCTGTGGGAACGCAGGCTGGCCCAGTCTGGCTCGGCTGTGGCCTAAACTCCCCAGGCGTCAAGGTGGACAAGCTGATCAAGGGCACCGTCCTGCTTCCCCAGAACCTCTCGCCCAGCGCTGCCTGCTACTGCAATGCTGCAATTCAGGGGAACTCCCCACTAAGCCCCAAGCACCTTTGTAGGAGCAGGCCCTGGACAAGTGCAGGGACCTGGCCGGGCTCTCTGCCAGCAGGCTGGTGATCCAGAGGGAAAAAAACCCAGTCAGAGGTCCACCCAGCATGGCTACAGGGAGCACCTTGCTGCACGGCCAGGCAGGCGCGAGAACACCAGAAACCACGGCAACACAGCCACACAGATGTGGTCGCTGCACCCCCATCCATGCCCCAAGCAGCCCAGAAAATGGGGACAGCCCTGGGAGTTGGAAGGATGAGGGGAGGGAGACAGCCATGGGAATGGCTTGGGGGGGTGCAGTGGCAGCAGGCCAGGACCCTGAGGCCAGACTATGCCTGGCACACTGGGGGCTCGGTGCAGGTGGATGTGGGCTCGGAGCTGCAAAAGCCCCAGGGACCAGGTCACCCAGTCATGCTGCTTCCAGGCGTCATTCTAAGGGTCACTGAAGAGGAGCTGCTGCTCTTGTCTCCTTACAGCCAGCCCCTACAGCTTCACCCCGACTCCGACATTCAGGAGGGGCACACCCTGTCACACAGAGCACAGCTAATGGTGCGGCCGAGCTCTCTGTGCGGTCCACATGGGCTCCGGGAGCAGAGCCGGGGCCGATGGCCACTGGGCCCATGTGGGCAGAAGGTGGGCAAGGGTTTGTTTTCCCTTCTTCACATTTTATATAATGCGGTTGCTGCTGTCTTATTTTTATGATTTGAAAAAGCTAAGGAGGAAAATGTGTTCAAACCAAAGCCAAGGCTCAGGGAGGGGCTGACGGAGAGGCTGGTTTCCCTTCCTGATACCGAGCCCCCACGGAGGCTTTGGGTTTCTGGGCTGAGTGGGGCTTCCTGGAACCCGGCCAGGCTGGGAACACCACGCCCCAGCCCACAGGGGCCGTGCGGATGCTCAAGGCCTGGAGAATCCTGATCCCCGGTAGCCGCTAGCCCAGAGGCCAGCAAGTCTGGACCAGGAGGGCAGGGAAGGCGGACACCAGGGAGACCATCACCCCGGAGCACGTCCCTGGCTTCTACGTGGAATTTCACTGGCTAGGCCCCCCACCCCATGTGCAGACAAGCCCCCTTCCCCCTGGTGCACACGTCTCATCCGTGTAAGGTACCAGAAGAGCCCGTGCAATGTCCTTGTCCAGCAGCTGCCCTCCTGAGGGTCCCCAGGCTCCAGGCACAGCCAGCAAACCACACCTTTACCAACACCATCCTTCCCAGATGGCCACTGGGCCCTTGGGCATGGAGCATAGGCTCCTGCAAGGATGCCCGGGCAGCCCCATGCCAGCTCTGCTTTCCCCCTGTCCATGCGGCTCCTCAACATCGCTTCAGGCCAAGCTGATCCATCCAAGTCACCTCCTCCAAGAAGCCTTCCCTGACCTCACAGCTCCCACTGTGTCCTGCCATGACACCCTGGATGGGGAGAATCTCCATGCCTCCCTTCCCTGCCCTAAGTCCTGTGAACCACAGCCCCCGGGGGCAGTGATGCCTGTTGGCCCTGTGTTGGAAGGACTGGAGCGAGGAGGCACCACGGGAGTGGGACAGACTGGACAGGTGTGGAGGAAGTCGGGGAATCCTGAGCTGGATGAGTCACCTGGCAGGATGTGGCCAGGAGGACCCCTGGCCCCTGCAGCAGGCAGCACAGGAATCCATGGGACTGTCCACAACCACAGGAGGGCCAGGCAGACCTCTGAGTATCTCTGCATCTGCCAGATGAACCTGGAAGTAGTTACTCGGAAACCAGGACTGGCTGCCCACTGCTGGATGTGGTGCCAGAATACCCCAGGGGCACCGCTCCAGGAGCCCGCACAGAGGCATGGATGCCTACATGATGGGAACTCACCGCTCCCTGTCCACCCCGGGGGAGCTGTGAAAACTGCTTCCCTGTGGCTTTGCATGGGCATTCAGCGTGCAGCAGGAAGGCCACAGAGAGACTGGAACTGGAATCGCCCTTCACCAAGCCTCCGTGGGAGTCCCAACAGCCACTGCAGGGCTTTCACACGTGTCTCCAGTGGGCTCCCCGTGTCTCCAGTGGGCTCCCCGTGGCCTGGGCCCCGGGACCTATCGACAAGGCAAGGCTAGGCTCCAGGGGTTCCTTCCCATCCTGAACCCCCTTCCTGACCACGTGGCACACAATTGTGTAGCCTCTGCTAGAAGCAATGCCTTCTCAAGACTTCACTCTAGGTAGTCCTGGGGTCTGCTCCCCACAACTGTCACACCGAAGGCCGGAGCCTGCTGCCTCTGTGGTCACCACTGCCACACCCACCCTGGCGGAGAACCAGCCAGCCAAAAGGTCGGGGGCAGGGGGCTTGCAAGCAGCCCAGGAGGGAAGCCGACAGCACTGGAGACCAGAAACGTGGCTGTCCAAGCCTTCACGGTTTCCTATTTTTGCCTCCCTCCATGTTCCCAGCGGGGTTCTGCTCCACATGCAATGGGTCCAATTAAATGAACAGAAACTAGTGGGGAGCGGGCGTGGTGGGGCTCTGGGTGAAGTCATGTGGGGCGTGGAGCACAGGGTGGCCCCCACTTCGCCCCACATGTGGCTTCTGCGTCTTCTGCAGCTGCAGGAATGAGCAAGTCAAGGACAGGGGACCACGAGACGCTTCAGCCTGCACTTCTTTCCTCACACCTCGCAGGCGTGAGCAGGAGGGATTCCATTCTGCCCCGGCAGTCCTCTGCTAGCTGGGGTGTGGCCCAGGTACCCGCGGTTGCAGTGGGCTCCCAGCCCTGAGAAGCCCAGGGCCAAGGACAGAGACAGCTCATCTTTTGTGTTTCAATGGCAACGGTGGCCTGAGACTGCCACCTGCGGACAGGCTGCCGGCTGAAGTTCCAGCTGTGCTGTCCACTAAGTTCAGCTGGCCCTGGGCCCTGAGTACAGTGCCAGCCACTTCACAGACCTGAGAACCAGGTTCAGGACACAGCTCCCAAGACTGGAGGTCACAGCCGCCAAGAGTGAGCGTCACACCTCCCCAGCCCTCCACACCTGCCAGCAGGAAGCTCCACTTGGCTGCACAGGCCAGGGCTCACGTTGTGACTTGGTCAGGGGGCGGAGCATAGGAGTCCATCTTGTCCTTGCTCCTGCGCTCCTTCCTCGTTGCTCATCTGAAGTGGTGTCCGGCATAGGGTCTGTGTTCGCAAGCTGAAGTCCGTGCTCTCAGAAGGAGGCTTCTGAAACCCAAGAATGTGGACACCCCTGGGCCAGCACAGCCCCCAGGGGCCATCTAGGTGCATAGCCAGTGCGAGCTTCACTCCTCGACGCAGGGATGGCAAGCTGGTCCCTTCAGAGCCACGTGGTGGGGATCAGGAAGCGCCCCCAGTAGGGTTTGGGTTGAGGCACAAAGGGAAGCTCTGGGTGGCCCAGACTGAGAGAGGGAGCCCTCCTCTAGCTGGGAGCCTGGCTCCATCTCCCCCACAGAGGGGAGATGAAGGCAAATGGGAAGAGCCAAGAGGGTGGCACGGTTCTCTCTGCTGTGGCACCAGCCTTCCCTTGCACATCTCACGGAGGTGACCGTGGTCTTAACACCACGGCTCCCTAGCTGAGGCCACGGCTGTGCGTTCACAGAATGAGGCTGATTTGCCAAAGCTCCCGCTTTGGGAATCTCATGAAAATGAAGCAAGGAATGGGCTGCGGTGCCTGTGAGTTCTTGTGCGTGGAGACAAACAGGGGAGGCAGGTGGTTTGCAACGGGGCCGGGGTTCTAGGGGATGAGGGGCGTGTCCCCAGATAATGTACCTAGCTGGTGGGACCTAGTTTGGATGTACAGGGCAAAGGGGGTGTCCCAGCAGCAGCTCACATCTTGTAAGGCCCCCCAAGACTTAATATGAATTCATGTACGTATGTGTTAACACCTGAAAAATAAACCCATGACCCACGGGTCATGGTTGATGGCTCAGAGCTGGGAATCTCTGGGGATGGGAAGAGAGTAAGGCAAATGTTCTCACACTGATGGGTCACCCCACTGGCTGGTAAATTATATGGCATGCGAATTCTAGCCTTGATGAAGCTGCTACCAAAACAGGAGATCGGAGCAAAAGCGATTCCAGTCCTCGCTCTTTGCGGGGCTGCGCTGCCTCTGTGTGGCTCTCCCTTCTCTCCATCTCTGGGAAAGGAAGACAATGAAGAGCAGTGTTCATGCACATGTGGTCGACAATAAGGAGTCGGACCCCGATAGCAGCTGATGACACGAAACGCTTGTGCAATCCCGCAGGTTCACGGGGCCAGCTATACAAGTGAGAACTCGTGGGGATTGGAGGGCCTCTTCGGCATTCAGGGGCTAGGAGTAGATCAGGTCAAGGGATTGGTCACGGTGTCACCTAGATTTGAAATCCTGGGGGGACAAGACAAGTGTTCTCAATGATATGAAATCTGTCTCTGCCTTCTTGGGGATCATCTCAGGACCTACTGTAAACCAAGTGTTTCTGGACCAGGAATATTTTCCTAAACACAGCAATGCTTAGCTGCAGGTTTCATCATTTTTAAAGGACAGACATAAATGATGAATAATGATATATAAAATATTACAGTCTAACACCTCAGATGGTTTATGGAGTTCAGAGCTCGGAGATTGCAGCGTTGGTGGCAATTTTGTTTTGAAAAGAATGCTACAACTCACATGGTTTTTCTTTCTCACGGTTATGACCCAAGAGCAGAGCGTCTGACCCTTCCATGTGAAGCTGGCCTGGTCCTGAGGCTGACTCCAGCCCTCCTGGTTGGTGTGGACCTGGGGGCACGGGGGAGGTGGGCAGATGAGGACTTGAAGAAGCAAGGAGGGCAGTGTCTTCTCCAGGGCGCTGCTGTGCCCACAGCACCTGCCGGGCCCAGCCTCTGCCCAGGCACCTCAGAAACCTCAGGGGCTTGTGTTGCGACAGCACAGCAAGGCTCAGGGACTCACTGACCCTGGCTGCCCAGCACAGGTGGCCCAAGCTGGGGACAGGGCCACCCAGGCCAGGCACAGCAGGGCCGTCCGTGACCCACCCCGGCGGGAGAGGTGAGATCTTGAAAGCAGAGCCCCGGGGCCAGTTCCCCTTCAGCGCCTTCTGAACGTGGGCTTCCAGCCGCAAGTCCTCCGTCGGGAGCCTCTTGTTCCTTAGGGTGGCGTCTGAGGAGCTGGATTCAGGAAGTTGCCGTGCGTCTTCAGTTCTCAACTTCACCTTTTCACTTTTCTTATCAGAAAGGTGTATGAGTAATCTCGGGAGCAGGAGCCTCAGCACAGTGGAACTACCTGGTGGGGGCGGGAAGTGCCGAGTCCCTGGCGAGCGCCGAGGTGGGAACCTGAAGTGAAATTCAGAATGAGAAGAGCTGAACTAGAAAGGAGAAGAGCTGGGATGGGAGCTGGAACAGGTGACACATCTCCACGGCTAACAGCTCCTCCCCGCCCACGGCCAGGGTCTCTGCCATGGCAAGAATGTTCTAGAAGCAGCACCCTCCCAGCGGGGCACGCCCAGGGTCCTGAGCTATGCCCAACACATGAAATCAGTTCTCTCTGGGACCCAGTTCCCCCGTCCCTAAGATGGAGTAGCAAGAATGCCCACACCACAGGTCAGAGAGAGTCATGTCAGCTGGCCCATCAGCAGTCATTGCTAATTGCAGTGAGAATTTCCTGGATTATGGGGCATCCTCTTTCCCCATGGTGCTGGAACGATCTGCCCACATGACCCAGAGCCCGGGGGGCTTCATCTTGTCTGAAGGAGAAGTAGAGTGCAGGGCTCAGAGCCGTGTGACCTGCCCAGAGTTTGGGGTCCAAGTTTGTGGGTCCCCTGTGACGACAGCCACAGTGTCCAGCACACTTCTCCAGAAAAAGGCAGGCCAGGAGCCAGGAGGGCCTCCTGCGAGAGCTGGTGAGGAGACGTTCTCACCAGCCGGGGTCTGTGGGGAGTGCAGGTGGACTGGTCAGCAGAGGGGACGGACAGGGACAGTCCTGGAGCATGCGGGGCCCAGGAAACACCAAGGGAAGAATCCAGCAGTTGGGGAATGTGGGAGGAGTTGGTTGCACCGTGGATGAGCAATGGGGGTTAAGCTCTGGCCCGAGCAAAGGTAGGATCTGGAATGTTCTTTCAGGCCCTTGTGTGGAGGCCTGGAGACCACCTGCGAGGCTGCCATGACTTCATTTTACTTCATTTAAATTCAAAGAGCCGTCCCAGGCTTGTGGCCACATGCTGAAGGGCATACCTGAGTCATCAGTGGGGTGTCTGGTGTGGGGGTGGCACCGTGGGATTGGAGGGGCTGAAGGCCGGCCCTGTCTGATGCAGTCAGGTCAAGACACAGCCTGGGCCTCTGGATCTAGAAGCACCCAAGGGGGCAATGTGCTAAGCCGAGGGGTTTGAGTGGAGACTCCGAGTTTCAGGTGTGCCTGTCCATGCGGGCTCCTTGGACAGGCCCAGAGTCCACTGCCCCAAGAGCCTCCAGAGAGCACTGCCTGCATCGTGTGCCGGCCTTGACATCTCGGGACAGTCACACTGCCCACAGGCACTCCATCCCCGTCGCCCTGTGTCCCCACCTCCCGACGCAGGTCTCCAGGACTGAGGCTGTTCAGGGGAAGGAAGCTTCTCTCTTCACACTCAACTCAGGGCTTACAAACAAAGAAAAATAAAGCCTGGTTCAAAATTAGCACACGATTCGCTACAAAGAGCACAAGATGCCATTTCCTGTGCCTTTTCTTCTTCAGGTTTTTTTAAGAGTTCCAGAAAAGTTTCCTCTGCAAAACTTGTTTACCAAAAAGGTAAAAAAATGCAAATGTGATGGTCCAACCATGAGCCTTCATCTCTACCCAGTGCAGACAGAGTCCAAATACCCAGGCCCTAAACAGATGACAAGCCACCAGCCCCAAAACCAGAATCACAGGGGGCAGGGAGGGTTCCTTTGACCCAGGCAGGGCCCCAAGTCTGGCATCCTCTTGGCCCAAAAGGTGGGTGTGTGGGTGGAACAGAGGAGGGAAGGGAGGAAGGGAGGACTACTGAGTAATGGATGGATGGATGGTAGGCAGGTGGATAGATAGGAGAATGAATGAGTAAACGTAAGTAACCAAGTGAGTGAGTGAACCAAGCAATCTGAGGCACCCAGCCCAAGCTCTTACAAGCACAGGTCTGGAACTCCAGTAGACCCAGAGCCGGATCTGAGCTCCTTAACAGGGAGCCTGGGGAAGGGCTGGGCCGCAGGACGGGGAGCAGACTGGGCAGCCAGGCGGCCTCCCTCATGTGTCTGACTCCGCCTTCGGGCTTGTGTTAACAGCCTTGAAGGAAGCCTTCCTAGTCACGGGCAGACGGTCAGCCTCATCCAACGATGAGGGCTCAGATTTTCCAGCCCAGGATCACTCTCGGGTCAAGCTCCCCAAAAGGTGGCGGAAGTCAAGGGACGTTTCTCGAGAAGGCTTGGTGTGGTCGGTGGTTTTGAGTGGAAACGTCTTCTCGGCTGCGGCAGTGGCGTGGTCAGATCTCACGCCCAGGGAAAGGAAACGCTGAATTTAACCTCAGAACGCAGAGGGGCATTGTGTAAATACTGGGAGGAAACTGCAGCCCTTTGGTCCCCGGAAGCCCTGGCTGCCGCCCAGCTGGGACCCTGTGGGAATGTTTCCAAGGAGTGGACCCTCAAGCCCACCACAGGGCAGAGGGCCCAGGAGGACAGAGCCCCCAGGGAGGGCCGGTGGAGACGAGCCTGGCCGGAGCCAGGCCAGGAGGAAGTGGCTTCACGAGCTGTCACCTCGCAACAGGCACGGAAGCAGAAACTCAGCCACATAAGGTGCAGGGCTATTTTCAATCTTGGGGTTTTCACCTGAGTGTCCCCAAAGTGCTCCCTCCCACCCCGCTCCAAGTAGGACAGGGCCCTGCACTGACCAAAGCAGACCCAGAAGAGCCGGAGCGGAAAGGAGGCAGGCACGTGGGGAGCACAGCCCCCCTGGGGTCCCAAATGCCTCCTCCGCATGCTGCAATTCAGGTCCTACCTTCTCCAGCCACTTAGAGGTGCCACAGGCCTCAGCGTGTGGCCCCTTCCTCCCTCTGCAGAGCCGGGGAGTCACAGCCCAGCCCCTGCCTCCACTTCCTCTGGCCCTCTGCCTCCCTCAAACCAGGACCCTGGGGATCACAAGAGGGGCAACCTGTAATCCGAGGTGGTCTCTCAGATCTCACGTAGACCACGTCTACACCTGCACCGAGCCTCTGCCAGGACAGGTTGCACATGGCAGTGCCTCCAGGGACCGGGGTGAGCCTTCTTACAGAGCCATTACCCTATCTATGATGGGTTCCAACCCCTGGAGCATCCAACAGTCTGGAAGAAGAGTCCTCCACAGAGCTCGGCATCAGTTTCAGGGGAAGCACTTGGTTCCACCACACACCTCATGGCTTTGAGTCTAGTCCAGGATCTAAGTGTCATCCGAGACAAGCAAGGTTGCAAGTGGGGTCAGGCTGTAGATGACCTGTCCATCTTCGCTGGGAGGTGTGACACAATGGACTTTTGGCCTAGGGATGAAGGTGTCTGCATTCTGGATTCAATCCCCAGTCCCAGCTCCCAAGTCCAGCTTCCTGGATGCCACCTCCAGTGACAATGTGGCGCTGTCCACTGAGTCCCTGGCTCACAGCATGTTGCAGCTGCGCGAACAGGCAAACAGGGTTGTCCCTCACCATCTCAACCTGCCTCTGTCCTAAGAAGTAAGCGAAGTGCAGGCCACATGTGTGCTGCCACTTCAGTGTCAGAGGCGGGCATCACCGTCATCTGGTGGAATCCAGACAGAACAAACTTGAAACACCAAGACTTCTTTGGGGCAGGCATCAGAAGAGCTGGTCCAAGTCCTGGCTTCCTGCTAATGTGTGCTCTAAGCGGCAGCAGCGGATGGCTCAAGTCCTGGGGTCCCTGCCAGTCAGGTGAGAGGCCAGGAAGAAGTTCAGGCTCCTGCCTGTGACCTGGCCCAGCCCTGGCTCTTTGAGGAATTTGGAGAATGAACTAGCAGGTGGAAAATATTCCTCTCTGAGTATGTATGTCTGCCTTGGCTTTTCCAATAAAAGAGCAAACTTTTCAGGGAAGGGAATACCTGTCCACTACTGGTGAGGCCACAGTGGGAGACAGCCAGGCGCTTTCTTATCAAACTAAACCTGTTCTTCCCGAGCGGTGCAGGCATCATACTCCCAAGTACTTGCCCAAAGGAGCTGACAGTGCCTGTCGTGCGGGAATCCGTACTTGGATGTCAGAGCAGCTTCATCCATGACTCTGACTCCGCTGGAGAGCAGGCAGAGCCGGGGTTCCCAAGTGGCACGGAACCCATGGGCACCCTTCCTGGGAGCTTCATGCTCACAATCAGGATGGCTGAGTGAGCACAGAGCCCAGGGAGGAAAGGCCCAGCCCAACCCAGCCTGGTCTGATCCCAGCACCCAGGACACGCACCCATGTACTGTGCTGTGCACATCCCACCCACGTGCCTCTTTGCTCTTCAAGCCTCTGCTAAGCCTTCCTGCCCTTAAAATCTGGGGACCCGGTAGTCATGGAGTCCTCCTTGGTCGTTAAGTGGGCTCTATTCTCTCCTTTCTGTCCCTGGGCAGTCACGCACTGCTGGGAGGCTCCCAGACCCGCTCTGCAATGACAGAAGGTATTGGTTGATCCAGTGGGAAAGCCTCTTTGTGCCTCAGTTTGCCTGTTTGGAAAGTGGTGAGGTCAAGAGTACCGACCTCACAGGGTGTCATGGTGCGTGAGCCTTGGCGGATTCCCGTGGGCAGCACAGACCCCCTCAAGAGATCCTCCCAGGATATTTGCAAAGGGGCCACGCTGGGTGGGCTGTGGGGTGGGCCTCAGGAAGCACCCTGAGAGCTAGAATGAAAAGATTTCAGGCTTGGGGGCTGCAGCCTGCATTGCGATTGCTCAACTGTCGCCACAAGACAGTGGCCGGACCTGTCTGCAGGCAGATCTGCTGACGCCTGGTCTGAGGGACCAGAGAGATGGGCAGAAACTGGAGGGCAGCAGGCGGGCTGCCTCCCATTGCCACCACCCGGGGGTGAGGAGCAAGCAGAGGCCGAGAGAGGCAAGGCACGTAGGGTCGACCGCCCTGGGCGGGGCCGGGACACAGCGACATGGGGAGTCTCGGGGAGAAAGCTGGCTGTGAGTCTCTGGGCCTCTCCTCGCCCTCCTCTGGGATTCTGCTGGTGGCTGTTGACAGCGTGCAGGGTGGGGAAGATGGGACAGCGGCCATGTTGGGGTTGGCAGGAAGGGGTGAGCCAGTGTGTCTAAAGGCCTGTTTATGCATGGCAGATGTACCAGCAACATCGCTGAGCTGCCTCAGGAGGGATACCTTGGGAACTCAGCCCCCTCAACTCCACATCCACCAGGATGTCTCCCAAATTGCTACCCACCCCCCATGGGCCACAGGGAGGGAGGTGCTGGTCCAGGCTCAGTGTGTGAGAGGCAGCCGTGTGAAAGGCCATGGGGCTTGAAACACCCATCATCCCTCTCCACAGTCAACCTCTGCGGCCAAGCTCCAAGGTTCAGGCCAGAGGTGGTCCTCCCGACTGTCCTGCTGCTGACCCTGCACTGGACACCCCTGAGCTGCAGCTGCGGCGGGGGCGACGCATCTCTAAGAGGAAACACAGACCCAACTGGTGAAGCTGCAGTGGGTGTGAATCGAGGCCCTGCCTGGGCTGGGCCAGCTGCCCACACTGCTGTCTCCCGGAGACAGGACCCCAGGGGTGGGCACCTCTGTCCTGCAGCCCTGTCTGGCCAGTGATGCAACAGCCAGCCAGCCTAGCAGTTGAACTGCTGTGAAGTATACAGTAGCTGGACCATCTGCTTCCTCCAAACCTTGCCGTCTGCTTGCCAGGACCCCAGGCCAACGTGCAGGGACCCCAAAGCAACAGTCACTTTATTTCTGGGCTCAGGATCTCCAACTGGTTGGGATTGCTCAATGCCTCATGTCAGACGCACTGAGCGGGTGGGGGAAGAAGGGCGGAAGGGAGAAGCCAGCGGACAGACCACAGCCGCGCTGCCAGCAGCCACCGTGATTTTTCTCCCCAGAGCTGCTCTGTTCAAAGAGTCAGGGGCCCTCTCATCCTCCATCTTGTTATCCTGAAGGATTTGAGTTTATTCATTGGCTTGTGTTGTTTGTTTGAAATGGAGAGAGAATGATCTTCAGCTGCTGACTCACTCCCCAGATACCCCTAACAGCTGGGCCCATGCCAGGCTGCAGCCGGGAACCTGGCACTCCCTCCTGGTCTCCCACACGGGACCCAAGTGCTTGAGCCATCACCTGCTGCCGCCCAGGACAGCAAGATGGCAACTGGAGGCAGGACTGATCCAGGGCTTCACCTCCCACGCCTCCAGGCTTGTCCTGTGGACTCCCAGGAGCAGTGACTGTCCGCTTTCCACTTTCCAACTCCTCTGGCCTGTGTAACAGAGAAAAAGACAGGAGGAGGAGCTGCCTGCTGCCTGCCAGGCCCTTGACCTGCGTATGTGACCCCACAGGGGTCCTGCTTGTGGGGCGGGTCCCCTCCGTTGTGCACCGCCCAGATAGATGCTCACCCCGGGTCGGTGTGCACAAGGCCCTCTCCCCACCCCGCACAGCTCCTCATCCTCGCACCTGCTTGGATCTGTCCCGAAGGCCCCAGGCTCCGCTGCAATCCTTTTCTCTACCCAACAGTGCAGCTCAGTCTTCACGTGTCAGATGCCACTATGCCCCATGCCTGGCCCCATGAAATTCACGCTGCTGACCCCCATCAGCAGCACCCACAGCAGAGGGTCCGGCCCTGCTGGAGCAAGGCAGGTCAACATCCATTAAGATGCCCTACGACGCCCTACGACACAGGAGCCGGAGGCCTCAGCCAAAAGCTGAGGAGCAGAGGCTCTCCCCGGCCCTCCCTTCTCAGAACTCCCAGGCCTTGCCCCCGACTCCGGAGCTGCCTGGGATCACCTCAGAGCCTCCAGCCAGAACCTGCTTGTCAAGCACAACAGCTCTAGTTCACAAAACCAGCCTCCTCCATTCCAAGTGGCTTTGATGTGTTCATCCCTTTGTCCCCATGAGGGGAAACTGAGGCAGCACCTGTGTTGATGACCCGGCTTCTCACTCGGCTGTAGGTGGTGGGGCTGGGGTCCAGCTGGGCACTCCTGGCGCCTCGCAAACCACACCCCCTGGTGTGTTCTCGGTCACTGCCACACTCCCAGGGCAGCAGGCAGGCCCCAGCACTGGAGACAGAAGAGGTAGCTCTGTTATTCCCGAAGGACACTGAGCTAGAGCTGCCCAGGAGGGCAAGTGGGACAGGCAGCAGAGGAGAAGCAGCATCAGGGGCTGTGCCTTGTTATCTGTTTTATTTATTTACTCGTTATTTGGAAGGCAGGGCTCTTCTATCTGCTGATTCAATCCCCAAATGCTTAAAATAGCCAGGGCTGGGCCAAGCCAAAGCCAGGAGCTTGACCTGGTCTACCATGAGCGTGCAGGGCCCGAACACTTGGGCCGACACCTGCCGCCCTCCCAGGGTCCCCTAGAAGGAAACAGAATCATGAGCAAAGCAGCCAGGCCCCAAACTGGCACTCCTCTGTGGCATGTGGGGATCGCCCAGGAGACAGGCAGCAGGTGGGGGCAGAATTCCCAAGCTCTTCGGCCTCCCTGAATTGCCAAACACCCTCTGCCAGGGCACCTGGATCACTCACCCGAGGAATTCCCTCCCACTCGCCCTGGTGCGGGGATCAGCGGCAGAGCAGCAGCACGTGGGGACAGCAGGATGATCCTGCCTGCCTGGGGCCCGGCAGACCTGCGGACACACTCATACTCAGCGGGGAGGGGACACTCAAAGGCAAAGCAAAGGCTCTCACCATACAGGGATTCCACAAAGTCAGGGAACTCAGCGCCAAGCACTCAGGGATACACTGCCGGAACTCTTGCTTCTTAAAATGTCTCCAAACACCAAGAACCAAAGGGCTTGTTCCTCTGCAGGTCCCGGCAGCCTGCAGCCAGGAGCTGCACCCAGGGCCGAGATGCTGCCCATCCTCAACACGAGGCTCCCTGCAGCACACTCTAGAACCCCGCTACTCCCACGCGCCCTGCCCACCCGCCTGGGTTCCTGTAGGCAGCCGTCTCCAGGGAGCTGGGCTCTCCAGGGAGCTGGGGTGGGCTCTCCAGGGAGCTGGGGTGGGCTCTCCCGGGAGCTGGGGTGGGCTCTCCCGGGAGCTGGGGTGGGCTCTCCCGGGAGCTGGGTGGGCTCTCCAGGGAGCTGGGTGGGCTCTCCCGGGAGCTGGGCTCTCCAGGGAGCTGGGGTGGGCTCTCCAGGGAGCTGGGGTGGGCTCTCCCGGGAGCTGGGGTGGGCTCTCCCGGGAGCTGGGCTCTCCAGGGAGCTGGGGTGGGCTCTCCCGGGAGCTGGGCTCTCCAGGGAGCTGGGGTGGGCTCTCCCGGGAGCTGGGCTCTCCAGGGAGCTGGGGTGGGCTCTCCAGGGAGCTGGGCTCTCCAGGGAGCTGGGGTGGGCTCTCCAGGGAGCTGGGGTGGGCTCTCCCGGGAGCTGGGCTCTCCAGGGAGCTGGGGTGGGCTCTCCCGGGAGCTGGGGTGGGCTCTCCAGGGAGCTGGGCTCTCCAGGGAGCTGGGGTGGGCTCTCCCGGGAGCTGGGCTCCCAGTTCCTTGCTGTTGTGCGACAGAATGCTGCCATCTCCTGGGAGACTCCTGCGCTCAATAGACCAGCCATTTGACAGTGACCAAAAACAGTGGGAACACATCAGCTTTACAAAAGAACATTTTATTTTAATAAAGGATGAAATAAATCAAGATGCTTGGACACAGAAATAAATACCGACACTGCACAGTGGAGACGTGTGCTTCAAAGTTCTCCGGGGCGAACACGGTGACCCTCACAAGCACGAGGGGCCCATGTCCGCCTTCGCTGGACAAGTGCTGGGTCGAATGAGGCACCCTCAGAAGCCAGAGGCCTCTGGCCAGCTGCTGCTGACCCCAACATGCACACACCCCTCCCCCGAAACGAGGCTCAGCACTCAAGCTTCCCCGTCTTGAGAGGTGCAAGGTCAGAGGTCGGGTAACCCGGGGTCAGCTGACAAAGGAGACAGAAGAGAAGGATCTTCTGAGCCAGCCCAGAGTGGGAAGATGGCACAGAGACCCTGCTGACACCCCCAAAACTGCTTGGGGTCTACACTCGCTGTGGAGGTGGCTCAGCCAAACCAAGAGTCCCCTGCTGAGCTCGTGTCCTGGCAAAACATGGCCAGCAGAGGCACCAAGCACATGTGGCAGGGCCAGTGTTGGCCAGTCCCGGGACCTGAGGCACTAGACACAGAATTCTGTGGAATTTTTTTTTAAGGAAGTGCCCAAGTACTCTCCTGTGGAGTCAGGTAGCTGCAGAACAGCACGGGTTGCAGGGAGGAGGCCGGGAGGTGGGAGATGCCAGGCTTCTGCCATCAGCTGGGCCCTCTCCCCAGGGCCGCCTCCTGGGTTCTGTATGGCGATGGGAGCCCCTGGACACGTGGTGGACCAGGAAACACACCCACTTGCTAGCAAACAGGGTAAGACTTTCCAAGGGCTGACACTCGGACGCACTCCGTAATCCTGCACCATGACGGTACTTCAAAAAGGTTTGTGGGAAAAGGCAGAAAGTTTGAAACTCCAGCCAGAGGCTTCTCCTAAAATGGTTTCTAGGAGCATGGCAGGCTGGCTTCGTCTCTGCCACGGTGGGGCCAGGGTGGTGGCATTCAGTGCATGCCCCACAACATAGACCCCCAGCAAGAACTGGAAGGCCCCATGGGCACTCTCAGCAGCCCACACAGTCCATCAGGTGTGCTGGGTGGCCCTGCCCGTTCTCCACAACCGTCTGAGCTGCCTGCAACACGGCCCAGGAAAGAAGGCGACTTTCCAACAGGTCAAAGACATTTCAGGGAATCAGAGGGAGGAGTCTGCCAGAACTTAATTGCAAAAATACAAACAGTGAAGTTAGCCCTGAACGTCTCTGCAATGAAGGCTCCCGAGGCAGTGAGGCCGGCCTGCCCGCCCGCCGGCCTGGACAGGGCAGCCTCTCGGAGGACGCACTTCCCGCCAGGCCAGACACTCACTGGGGGTGGGGAGGGGGTTGTAGAATGGGCACATGAAATCACCAATCTGCAAACCTCGCAAAAGGCAGAGCCCAGAGTCTGCTTCTGACCAGTCCGCTTTGCCAGAAGCGGCAGTCTGCTTTCCTGGAAGTGGCAGTCTGCAGGGATGGGGGAGACACCAGCCTCCCAGGAAGAACCTCAGCAGCCAGCGACACAGCAGATGCACAGGATGGAAGCTGCGATCCGGGCTCTGGGCAGGGGCAGGCTGCAGGCCAGGCATCCTCACACCACACGGGGGGCACAGCTGGCGTGGGGGAAGGGGCCCCAGCAGGCTCTTAGACGGTGATCTGCTGGTTTTCTCTGAAAAAGGCTCTCTGATGTGGGGTGCAGATTTCTGGAAACATCCGGAAGGCCTGGTCGGGCTGGGGGTCCTCGGAAGTGTGCATCACGGAGCTGGCACTGCAGCTCTTCCCAGCCTCCTCCATCAGCTGCCGCACATAGAGCTGCTCGACCTAGAGGGACCGCATGCAGGTCAGAGACGGAGGGGGCAGCTGTCCTGGAACCCGGCCTGTGGTCTCCAGTGAGTGACCCCAGAACAGGCAGAGCAGACAGAGGGCTGGCAATACTGCTACCAAGACTGCGAGTTCTGCTCTCTCGATAGCGTCCCGACATGCCTTGCCGGTCCCAGAACGGCTCTGCTAGCACATCACTGCTTTAGCTACAGCCAAGTAAGGGCTTGAAATGCCCTCATCTGTCCCTCAGACCTGGTGGCGAGGGGACAGGTGGTATCTTTCTGGAGAAGACATTTTTATTGAAAATAAGAATAAGCCAAAGAAAAAAGACGTACAGATGAATGGAAATGATGGACCAGAGGTGGCAGGAATCCGCGCCCTCCCCCACACCTGTACCCAAATGAGACTGCCCAGTGCCCGCTGCTGCTGCTCCACCCCCAGGCGGCCCATGAGACCAGGGCTCAGGTGGGCACTGCCACTCTCACCTGCACCAGGATGAGCTTTGAGCGCAGTGGGGCAGTATCCGGGAACTCCTCCCCGAAGCACAGCACCACCCTGCTGTCAGGGAGCCGGTTCTGGCTGTGGTAGAACTGCTGTAGCTCTGTAAGGAAACAGGGCAGGCATTGGGGGTGGGGAGCAGAGGCGCCCCACAAGTCAGGACCCCACTTGAGTGAGCAAGCCCTGCAGCCCAGCCCAGTTGAACAGCTGTGGCTTTGGCCGTGACCGTAGGCTGCCGGGCTCTTCAGCAACGGTCTTCATGTGAAGACCGTTCCTAGGACTGACTCCCTCCTGAGGCACCGCAGCAGCCCCCCGCCCCCCCGATGCCTCTGCCATCATTCAAACGCAGCTTGTGGGAGGTGCAGGCTCCCAGGCCTCTCAGCACCCCAGAACCAGAGGCCCTCACAGGTCTGGGAACCCATCCAGGCTGTTCCCATCGTCCCCTCCCCTCCCCTCCCCTCCACCAGGTAGGTGGGTCCCCGGGTGCCGAAGCACCTGAGCTAACACCCCCATCCTGACCCCAGGAGAGGGGTGCTCCTCTGGGCTGCTCAGGCCCTGCGGGGCTAAGGCAGCACACCTGAAAGCAGGCCCGTGAGTCCCCGTGGGGACCGGGCCAGGCCTCAGCGTGACACCCCGCATCACGGAGCTGCCCCTGCTTGGGTCACGGGTCAGCCCTGCGAGCAAAGGAAAACTACAGCCGAGAGATTCCTGAACTCCCCACCACGAGAAAGCTGCGGCCTGGTATGTGGGGAAGTGAAGGCAGAGAGAGGATCCCCAGGCTACCCAGTGAGGTGACTCCTGTGGCCACGCCAACCCTCCCCCAGGGGTGGGCATCCCAGGACTCAGAGTGGCCCGGCAGAACCCACACAGACCTCGGAAGAACTGGCTGGTGTCGAAGACCTGCACCACCTCATCACGTTCCAGCTTGTTGGGCCTGCCCTTGCACACCACGGCGTTGCCACTGCAGAACACGCGGCCCTGGCACAGGCGCTTGACGAACACGCCCTGCCGGCTGCTGTGCAGCAGCACCCCACGCTCCAGGTGCCCGAACAGCTTCCGTGTCACCTGCCGCTGCCGCTCGCTGGGGATGGAGTCAGCCGATGGGAAGCACACCAGCTCTAGGCCCTCAGACCTGTACAGCTTGGTGCTGGGCAGCCCCGGCTGGCCCAGCGACAGGCGGCAGCCCTCGAGGCAGGTGGTGGTGGTCTGACCCACAAGCTTTCCCCCATAGTAGAAGCTGATCACCATCTGGGAGTAGGCTGCAGGCAAGAGGACACAGTTAGGCTGAAAACCGCGAGGGTGCTGGCACTACTTGCAATGCCATCGTTGGCCCCAGCGTTCCCAGCGCGAGGTGGCACTCAGCCACAATGCAGAGCTGGAGAAAGACTGCAGGCAGCAAACCCTCAGGAAAGAGAAACGCTGCGCGGAGAGTGGGCAGGGTACGTCCAGCTGCAACTGGCCACAGCAGGCTGAGCATCCCTAACCCAAAAGCGTTGAATCCAAAACGCTCCGACACCTGGAACCCTACATGCCCAGCATGCCTCTGCATGCAGAAAATCCCACAGCGGGGACGTACTTCAGGCGCAAAGCACAGAGCCCTGTGCAAGGTTCCCAGGAGGCTCTGGTTCTAGGTCTACCCAGCACAGAACTGAACTTGCTGGTTCTAGGTCTACCCAGCACAGAACTGAACTTGGTGGTCAGCCGGGGTCTTGGGTCTGAGGTCCCTCACTATGGACATGCAAACTCCCCAAATGCAAAAGACTGGAATCAGAAATCCGCCTAGCCCCACACTTCTGTTGAGGGATGCTCAGCCTGGGCTGCCTGGGGCTTCCCCCTCTGACTGCCCACTGAGAGCAAGTGCCGCTGGGTCTCCTCCTCCAGGAAGGGGAGAGGGTCCCCCCTGAAATCAACTTGAGTTCTGGAAAACGAGAGGTTTGAGAAAAATGTGATGGTGACAAAAGGGGCCAATCTGAGGGTGTCTTACAGCCTCTAGGCCACTGCTGCCTCTCCATGGGTCTTCAGACCCTCCCTCTGGGCTCCACCAAGGGTCAGCCAGGCTGGAGACAAGGAGGACTCCAGAAATCACATGGGGAGACGCTCAGAGATGCAGTCTAACTCCTCTATCTGATATGTGGGAAACGGAGAGCAAGACAGGGTCACCCTCTGGGAGGGGCTGCCTAGCCCCACCGGGCCAGGGTCACCCGGCAGAGGGGGCTGCCTAGCCCCACCGGGCCAGGGCCACCCGGCAGAAGGGACTGCCTAGCCCCACCGGGCCAGGGCCACCCGGCAGAAGGGACTGCCTAGCCCCACCGGGCCAGGGTCACCTGGCAGTGGGGGGTGCCTAGCCCCACCGGGCCAGGGTCACCCGGCAGAAGGGGCTGCCTAGCCCCACCGGGCCAGGGTCACCCGGCAGAGGGGGCTGCCTAGCCCCACTGGGCCAGGGTCACCCGGCAGAGGGGGCTGCCTAGCCCCACCGGGCCAGGGTCACCCGGCAGAGGGGGCTGCCTAGCCCCACTGGGCCAGGGTCACCCTCTGGGAGGGGCTGCCTAGCCCCACCGGGCCAGGGTCACCCGGCAGAGGGGGCTGCCTAGCCCCACCGGGCCTCCATTCTCCCTGCCAGCATCCCTGTCACCCCTTTTCCTTTGCTAGAAACAACACCTACTCTTTGTTCAAAACAGACAGGAAGCCCCCCATGGCTGTGGCCCTTGACCCTGTCCTTCCTTTATCTCAGCGCTGGCACCTCATGGTCACGTGACTGGCAGATCCCACAGCACTGAGTGTCGGAGACACCAGGCGGAAAGGGCTCAGTGACCTCAGGAGAAGACTCTGAATGGCTGGCCACGGCACCTGACAGGTGAGACAAGGAGAACCTCCTCAAGGGCCATCCTCTGAGAGCCCAGTCAAGCAGCCTGGCCACAGGGTGCCCAGCCAGGAGCCAGCAGCACAGACTCCAGCTCTGCTGACTCCCTGCCAAGTGACCCAGGGAAAGCAGCTCACCACTCCACGCCTCGGCTGCTCATGGCAGGCTGGAGCCAAGCGTGGCACCCAGCTTGTGGCGGCTGAAGGCAGTGCATGAGCTCAAACGTGGGCAAGGGGCGATGGACAGCTACAGAGGGGGTGCAGGCAAACGGGTTATCTACCCAGACGAGACTCCTAGAATTATGCGTCTCAGCCCCTGGGCAGCAGGGCATCCACCAATGCTGTGGACCACTCAGCACACGTACCCCGCAGGCCAAGGCGATGAGTCATCAGCTCATTGGGTCCATGTAAGGGGGCTGGGACGTGGGCAGATGAAAGCACTTGTGAGGCTGCTGAAGTGAGGGACAGGGGATAGGGACAGGGGATAGGGTCGGGGGATAGGGACGGGGAATGGGGCTGGGGCTGGGCCCACCCCCTCCCTCCTCTGGGTGCTGGCTCCTGTCCCGGCCTCAAGCACTGAACCCCACAGGCAGTTGAAAGTACCCCCATGTACCCCACCCAGTGCACAGAGGCCAGGGCACAAGCTGGCAGCCCCAGCACACAGGACTCTGAGTGCATCTCCTGCCATCATCTAACTGGAGACAGCTTACACGGAAATCCAGACCTCTGCTTTTTCTAGAAAATAAGAAATGTCAGGTCCGCACCATGTCTGCAGGGCAGATCGGCACACAGGTGCCGATTACCCCAGAATGCTCCTGGCCACGACAGCCAGGACTCCCACGCCACGACCCCTACTGCCTGTCATGACTTGACTCTGACCTTGGCCCTGCAGGGGACTCTGACACTAACTTTCTGCAAACAATGCTTGTGAACTGAGCTTCTAGAGCATTCTAGGGTTCTCTTTGCACGCAGCTCTATAGACCATGTGCTGACAACCCCGGCTTGGCTGAGTAAACTTCCCTCCCCAGACAGCCCTGCTGCCCCCAGAATGCACTGTCAGCAGAGACTCCAGGGGCCGCAGCCCTGTGCTAACCAGGTCAGGGGTTCAGTCCTGTGACCTGGGCCTCTCGTGAGCATGGTGGCTGCAGGCATATGGCCAGCACGAGTGTAGATGGCCACCTGCCTACATGCCCTTGGGTGAGAGATGAACCCCAGGGCCCCATCTGTGAGATCCCTGAACCCTCAAGGCTGCCACAAAGCAGGCAAGTGCTCCAGAAACACAGCATCTTTGCTTTTGTAAAGCCCTTGCCCAGTCCAGCACCGGCCTTCTCTACAGAACACCTCCGTCTATAGCCAGTCATGAGTATCCTCCTTCCTCCTCCTCCACCCTCTTCCCCAGCCTAGCCAGAGAACTAGGCATTCCTTCTCCAGGAACCCGGCAGAGGACAGGAGACAGCCTGACCTCTCTCGCCAGCAGCAGAGCAACCCTTGAGCTTGACCCAGCACCACTGGCAGAAGTCCCACAGCCAGGGTCCTGTGCATAACAGGGCAGCTGGGATGGCGCAGAGACCACTCAGCCTGGAGGACGACGACTGGGGGGCCCTGAGCCTATGAAATGGGAAACCAAGAGTTGGGGACACAGAAGGATTGGCAAATACCTCAGAATCAGTGTCAGCCCAGACCCCAGGTGTTCAGCATGTGTCACCTGACTGCTATGTCAGGAACCTGAGATCAGGAGGAAGTAGAGACCTCAAGCACTCCCCACAGACTCCTCACAGGCTCCCAAGAGGCAGGCGCTGCTGTGCTTCCCAGTCTACAGAGCGGGAGCCTGAGGGCCCTCCAGGGGCAGGGCTGGGCATTCTGTGGCCCAAGGACAGGCTCAGGGAGGCCGATGTGTGCCCGCCCCTCCAACCACACAGCAAGAGACCTCCCACCCCAGACCAGGTACATCCAAAGAGCCCCAAGATACCCCTCCCTCTATATCAAACATCGGGCCTCAGCTCCGCCCGTCCCTGCGCCTGTACCTGAGTGGTGTGTATCATAGGCGGCATAGCTGGTCATCAGCGGCAAGCCTGCGGGAGACAAGAAAACCCAGTGTAGCGCTGAGCCGGAGCCGCGAGCCAGGGCTGGCCCAGCACTCCCTGGCCCGGCTCTGAGGGGGCCACACACACAGCGGGCTCTGGAGGCCCCTCCACTCAGCGTCTTTCCTCCCAGGGCCACTGAGCTATTGTCTGAATGCAGAAACCAGACCCCTGTCAAGTGTGGCGAAGGGGACTTCCTCTCTGCCTGTGTGTGAATGTCACCCCCAAGAGGCCACATTTCCTTCCACCCCAAGGGCCTGATCCCAAAATACCACTGGATGGCACACCCTCCCACAATCGGGGGCCATCCCAGACACTGCCAAGAGGCCTGGCACCTTCTCGGGCCTGCTGGACATCTGTCAGGGCTCCATTTCCCATAGATGAGATAAATGGACGAATGCGCAAGTCCAGGGAGACTCAGCAGTCGGAGCCCAAGAGGGATCTGGGGTCACCAATCTCAGAGGGCAGATGGCTCCTTCAACCCTCGTGACCCTGGAGTGCAGAGCCCAGTCCCCCTCATAAAAGAGCAAACCGAGGCTTGGATGCACTCTGCAATTTCCCAGCAAGAGATTCTCAAATCCCAGACGTACACCTCTTCCTGTTCCCAGCCCGAGCTCTCCAACTGGATGCTTGGTGTGTGGAAGCAGGTGCCAAGGCCAGGGAGGGGCGCAGCTGTGGAGAAGCTCTCTAGAAGTCTGTCGCCCAGGGGCCTGTGCAGAGCGGGCAGGAGTGCTGCACCTGCCCCCCGGGGCTGAGGGCACCAGGGCTCTGCCCTGCCAGTGGGAAACCACAGCTGCGTATTTTCACGGCTCTGGGCTTCGCTGTCTCCTGTCTGACCCAGATCGGCGTGCTGCCCGCCCCCACCGTCCCAGCTCTGCCTGGCGAGGAACCAGGGCTGTGGCCTCACCTGCGCTAGGCTGCTGTGCCCACCAGTCTGGGAGCAGCTGGCTCCTGCAGGCCTCTGGGGGCGAAGGGCTCCTCTTGATCATGCCCATGTAGTCCTCCACAGTCGGCTGCGGATAGTGGGCAGGAGAGGGGCTGCGTGAGACCCGGAGTTCCAAACACCGTCACATCTGACCCCAGGCTGAGCTGTCAAACCACAGGGCTGCAGGCCCAGCCTCCCAGGCACTCCTGCCATGAGGGGTCTTCAACAGGATGCAGACAATACCAGTTATTTAAACATACATGCAAATGTATGTTTTTGTACCCAAATGAATCCTTTTTGTTCCATTCTCCATGAACTATTTGAAATTCCTGACCAAGCCTATTGTCCTTCCAAGTGGCCCTTCATGCTGTAAACTGAGTGTGCCAGGCCACCACCTGCCCCAATGCCTTGCAGATGCCGCCACGTTCCGGGACACGGCCAAGCGGTCGGCAACCCAAGGCAAACCCTGCCACGCTCGCGGGAGCCTCGCTTTGTGCAGCACGTCTGGATTTTCAGTCTCTGACCCGCTCCTTAAAGAGGTGAATAAATATGATTGGGAAACTCCTGTGAAATCTGCTTTTCCTGTGACCCTGGCATGGCCCCTGGATGACTGCCCTGGGTCAACTGAGCTGGCAGAAAACAGGACAGTGCTAATGGACAAAAAGCCAGGTGGAGGTAGCACTTCCAGAGGAGCCCAGGGGTCCAGACAGGGTCACATGGCAGGGACAACACCATTCCTCGCTGGGGCACACGGGGCTCCTCGCTGGGGCACACGGGCTCAGCTGTTCCCTCCTACCTCCTTGATGAGCTCCGAGATTTCCGAGCGGCTGCATTCCATCTCCGTGACCTCGCCCACACATCCAGGAGGTGCCGCGCCGAGTTTGCCTGTGGAAAACCGGACAGACACCATGACGCGTGGCGTGGAACCTCCGCCCAGAGCTTGGTGTCACTGCTCAGTTTCAGGAAACCAGAGCTCGTAAGCGTCCTCATCAGCTTGGGAAGGCAAAAAGACGCCTTTTTCCCATGCTTGAGGTCATCCGATCAGCAGAGTCAAAAGAGAAGTGGGGGGAGGTGATGCGGATAACACTTGGGCCCTTCCTGTATTTGCGAGGGGCCAGACGACCCTGAGTCAGACATACCCCACTCCACAACCCAGGGTACCTTGAAGACACTCAAAGATATTCCGGCAAAATATGATGGCAGGTTGGGACTTTTTTTTTTTAAGCCAGTTGGCAGGCAGGAAGCCTCTTTTCAGAGGTTTGTACATAAGCATACCTGCGTTTGGGCACAAATGCACCACGCCATGGATACATGCCTGTATCTGGACACACGTGCACTGCACCATGAAGGCCCATTGCTGCCCGCCTGGCACCAGGTTGAGCCAGCCACGGCCTGAGCATTCTGGAACAGCATTGGGCCATATCCAGCACAAGACACATCATGGCCAACTTCTCTTTGGGATTTATCACTCCTCGAGCATGCTCACCATCTCACCCTCCCCAGAATGCACCTGGAAGCTGCTGATGCGGGAGGAGGAGGTAGATGGAGCACACCCTCCGCCTGCGAAGCAACGAGGGGCGGGGGCAAGATGAAATGCAACACTTGCTCTGCGCTGCCACCAGCGAGCCAGCATTGACGCGGTTAGGCTATAAACAGCCAGGGTCATCTGCCAGCCGAGCTCCGCTGGTTCTGCAGCATGCTGGGGTGGGGCAGCGGCCCAGGGGGACACGTCCCTGTGACCTCATGCAAATGGCAGTTGAGTTTATGTTGACGAAAGAGCAACTAAAACAAGACAGCAAGACAACTGGCTAGCCATGCACAGCAACCTGAAAATGTCACACACATCCCAAAAGGGCCATTCATTCTCCAAGAAAAGGTCAGTTTGTTGGATTTTTTAAGATTTTACTCAAAATGACAGAGAAAGCAAAGGAGGGACAGAAGAAGCTGCGTCACTGGCTCGTTTCCCAAATGCCCGCAGCAGCCAGGGCGGGCCAGGTCACGGCCAGGAACTCCCTCCTGGTCTTCCACATGGCTGGCAGGGGCTCAAGGACTTGAGCCATCCTCCACTGCTTTTTCCACGTGTGTTGGCAGGAACCTGGACAGGAGCTGCCACAGCGAGCACTACAATTGGAATTCCAAGCTGCTTGCATGGCAAGAGGCAGGTAACTCACTGGTCTTCCCACTGCATCCAGCAAGGTTCAGTCAGCAAAGAAAGGTATGAGTTTGCAGACAATTCAGCTACCATTGACCAGCAGAAATGAGAGTGCCCCAGATGACAGCCAGACGGCCTAGGTCAGCTTCCTGCCTCCCGCTGACCAAGGACATTCAATGTACCATCTTTTCTGACCATCTTAGTCACTGGGTTGGTAACCTCATTAACAATTCCCACAGGCTCACCACAGAGGTGTCTGAGTCACGACTTTACCTTCTGCTAGTTCTATGTCATAATTTTCCATGACACAAACCTGACATCTACACACAGCCTACAGACGCTGCCTTGCTCCCAGGCAGGACTGGTGGCTGACAAGCCTCAAGGGAGGAAACCATGACACGCCAGATGTTACATGGCTAAGAAAACCAGTGCCTGAAACCAAGATGGTGATCGGGCTCCATCTCACGGGCTGGGTGTCCAGCACTCCACCTTGAAGAGCCTGTGAGGTTGACAGTCTGACAGCTGAGTGACGTCTGGTCAGCACAGGCATGGGGGCTGGGCATGCCAGATGTTTGCCATCCTTGGAGTGAAGGACACGTCAGGAATAGCACATTCCAGAGTTTCCAACAGTATGCTGCAGATGCTCTAACAACACGCCGAGGCCTGGCCCATCTCCGGCCACCTGCAGCCTCATCCAAGAGCCTCTCTCTCAGCCCTAGGACCCAGCAGATCCCTCCCAGCCTTCCCAGTTCCTCGGCAGCAAGCACAGAGGGGTCTGCGTCTGTGCAGCCACTGGACGGAGCTCCGAGCAGCCTCAGCCCCGCCCCATCCTGCCGTGGGACACCCTGTGCTATGCACTACACAGGGGACAGGACTCAGAACCATGTGCCCCAGTCCCAGTAGACAGCAGCATCTGCCCTGGCAACCTCCTGGGGCTGGTGAGCCATGCCAGAGGCTGGTGGTCCACGCCAGAAACATACATTTTTGCTCCTCCTCGGGGACAATTCGGTAAACCTTGTACGGCTCGGAGATGTCCAACTGGGATCGGTCGGTCACTTCCTCAAAATCCGGGCTCTTGTTCAGGGCGCAGCGCAGCCTCGTCTTCCAGGTGGCTGGCTCGGCCTTGTCCCCCTCTTTAAACTTCCCTTTGAAGACCGCCCAAGCCTGAGGAAGGAAAGAGGAGCTGTTCCACAAGTGGCCATCCCTGTGCCCAGCCCCCAGTGCCTCAGTGCAGCCAGCACGTCCTTCCCCCGCCTGCCCCACTGTGGACCTCCTCCGACCCTCATCCAGAGCTCAGCATCAGCACCCAAGGGGACTTCAACCTGGTCCCATGTGAAAAGGCCCAGGGAGGAGGGTCCAGTCTGAGGCCAGGCCAGGCCTCCTCCGCCTCACAGCACTCACTCGGCTGTGCCTCTCTGCCAAGTCCTTCCCTGGACTCCAAGGACTAGAGTTGCCCAAGGTTAAGCCACACAATGGGGAAGTAGCCTGTGGCCCCACCAGCATGTTCAAAACAAAGACGAGTGTTGCTTTGTCAAGTGAACCCCCAGTTGAAGTTTAGCGTGAAAAGGGAACATTTGCAAAAAAAAAAAAAAGTCTAAAAATGTGTCACCCTAGCCCTGCTGCTTTTAATAGAAGCTTTGCTTTGCAGGTTTGCATTTGGTTCTAGCCTCTCCCCGACCGAGGCCAAGGAGATGTCCCTCCCTGTCTTGTATTAACAGTGCTGCTTTCAGCCTCTGAAAACCAAAGATTCAAAGCTGGAAATACAGTTGGATGGTGGAATGGGCAGTATTTAAAAATGTGTGGGGGAGAAGATTTAAAAATATAAAGATGTGATGAAAAAAGCCACGTGAGAGTGGCAGTGTTGCACAGCAGTGCAGGCACCATGTGGGAAGCCACTCCTCCACTTCCCACCCAGCTGCCTGCCGAGGCCCAGATGGGGTGCTTGGCTCTTGGCTCCAGCCTGGCTTAACGGCAGCTGCTGGGTGGAGCGGGGGCACGTGGGGGTAGACAGCAGAAGGGTGACATCCCTGTTCCCACTCCATCACCTGCCATTCCAGGATAAACACACCAGCAGCTCCTGTTAGCGTCACCCTCCAGCAGCGTGACAACTGATGCCAGGCACGTCTCCACTCCCGCTCGGGAGGAGGTAATGCAAGAGCCAAGCTGCCTTCCAAAGGAGACCGGGCCCAGGCTGCCTGCCCTGACTGCAGGCAAGCTTCCAACAGCACACAGAGCTTTTCATTTTCATTGATTCGTCTTACTTCTTTGAGAGATGGAGAGACAGCGATTTCCCGTCTGCTGGTTCACTGCCCAGACACCACAACAGTCAGGGCTAAGCCAGTTCTGCCAAGTGGGTGCCAGGGACCCAACTACTTGAGTCACCTCCTGCTGCCCCCAGGGTGCACATGAGTAGGTGCTGCACCTAGCACCCACCTGGCAAGCGTTCTCCAGTGCCTGGCGAGTCACAGCCCCTTCCAAGGAGCCCCGGTTTCTTTCCTCTCTCACACAAACCTCAACGATGCTCACAAGCCCCTGGCCAACAGTCTCCCACCTGTTAGTGCAAGTTGTGCACGCACGGCCGAGGGGAGCACTCCTACTGCTTACCTTTCCTGACAAAGAGGCAAAACCCCCTTTGAGGTCCTCCAAGTCGATGATGCCCAACACCCCCCACTTCCAACTGCATCGCTGCCCGAGCATTCATGTCACTGTTTATATGACATCTAAGAGCAAACCATGAGCTGACTGAACTGTCACTTCCAACTGTCCACACTCTAGACCCCGCTCAGCATGAGGACCCCGCAGAAGCCAGCGGCACCCTTCCCCTGGTTATGACAACATATACGCCACATACCATGAAAAGACGAGTGTTGCGGCAGTGTCACAACCAGCAGGTGCCCGTGCACAGCCAGTGCCCACCCAGAGAGGACACACAGCCAGAACCGGGCCCAGCTATCCCACCCATCAGAACAGGGTCTGGCTTTGCGAACCCAGAGTTCAGCCACAGCTTGGGGCACCCATCTCCCCTAGAAACGCCCCTGGGATCGAGTGTCACCACCTCTTCCAATCCAACTTCCTGCCAACGTGCCTGGGAGGCAGCAGGTAATAACCCACCCGCTTGGATTCTTGCCACACCTGTGGGAGACCAGGAACACGTTTGCCTCCTGGCTTGAGAGCCTGGACCAGCCCCAGACATCACAGAGATTTGGGGAGTAAGTCAGCAGATGGGAGATCTCTGTCCTCCCCACCACTGTGGTCATCTAAAAGAGTTAATCCTTTGTATTTTGTTTTTTATTGGCTTTCTCATCTATCAGTACCATAGCCTGCCGCACTCCAAGAACGGTGCTGGGCGTTTTCTTGCAGAGCTCACTGGGTCTGAAGTAGCTACGCCGATGAGTAAGCCTTAATTCCTCTGGGTGTTACAGCCCCACCTGGTCAGTGAGAGCCAGGACCCACTACCCTCTCACTCAGCCCCCTACCGTGCCCAACATCCGGGTTGATACCAGGCACTCCAGAGTGAAATAAGCTTGCCGTCTGCTTCCACCTCCCACTGGGGGTCTGCGCTGTGTGACCTCCACGCCACACCTGCACGTGGCAAACAAGTCTGTCACAGGTGTGTGTGTAAACTCACACTCTGTTCTTAGCTCCTGATCTTTTTTTTTTTTTTTTGGAAAGACTTTTCTGGGATGTTCGAAAGAAATGGGTTACTTGTTTAGCAAGAAAATCCCTAAGGTGGCCCTCTCCAACCATAGTCACCATCAGACACATCTGGCTAGCGTCACAGGTGTGAGCTTCCCAGCAGGCAAGCCCAGGTCGATGTCATGGCCACCGAGTTTCCAGGGGGCTTCCCTGTGTCCTCGCTGCCCCCATCCTGCTGAGGCTGTAGACTCAGCTCAGATCGCCACACCCAGCGACTGCGCAACCAACGGAAACCTTGGGAATCTTGCGCATTTTGCCAGGCACTGTTGAAACGGCCGTGAAGGGCATTGCGTAAGACGTAAATCTGAGGCCGCACTGCACGACCCCCGGGCACATGGTGAAGCAGGGAATTGGGCAGAGACAGACGCCGGCCTCGGCCCTGTGGCCACCGCGCCTGCACCTCCACCCTCAGTGCAGGGTGCTCAGCTGATGCCTCTGCCGAGCTGATGCCCAGCCCCTCTGGGTTGGTCTGTTGGTCCTGGCAACCTCAGATCCTGGGAGGACTCACAGTGGACAGGGGCAGACTGTGTCCCCAGAGACTTCGTCCACATCTGAGACACGTGTGACTGCATGCTGCGGTGCCTGGGGACAGGGGCTGGGTGCCACTCTACGTCCCAGCAAGTACTGGACACAGCCTCTAGGCCCAGAACTCCCTCCCCCATCCCCAGGGACTCCCGCGGTCCCCGGACGTTCACAGTCCTGAGGCTCAAGAGCTTCACCGCTGACTGCATGGGACTCGGGCACTACCTAAATGCAGCAGGCTCATTCTGGGGGACGACTGCCACAATGCCCAAGGCGAAGGAGAGAGGACCTCCCAGCAACACGGACAGCGACAAGCCAGAGCTGAGGTTGCAAAGCCTGACAGAGTCCAGGCCCTCTGGCTTGGAGTCCTTGACCAGGAGCGGTCCGGAGGACACATGCCCCCTTGAGCCCCCCTGCAAAGGACAGAGCACACATGGCTGCATGCAGTGGTCAGCAGCTGGCCTCAGCCCTCCAAGGAAACCATGGCCCCAGCAGAACTACGAAACACACATCCCCCCCAGGCGCTGTGCGTCGGTAGGATGGGCACGGCCTCGGAAGTCAAACTTGACTTAGTGTCCCCTCGGGGTCACAGTGTGACTTCTGCCCCCTGGTCTGCAAACAGTCACCCAGGCCCAAGAGCCCAGTGCTGTGGAGGCGACGGGGGGGCTGCTGGACTTTCTTGCCCCCCATTCCTGTTTGTGGTCTTTGGTCTTAATTTGTCCCCCCATCTCTCCCACCCCTGAATCAATTTTCCCTCCCTGTCCCCAGATGCCCACATAATAAGCATGCCCTCTGAGACCATGCACCTGCACTGTGCCTGCGTGCAAACGCAGACATGAAGCTCTCAGATCCTGAGGTCCTGGACTTAAGAGACGCGCATGAGGGGACCAAAAACCCACTGCTGAGGAGCACATGGCTTTCTCAACGGGGAGAAATGAGACTTCTAAGGCCCCTGCCTGAATTGAAGCATCATGTCCCCAGCAGTGCCAGGACAGAGACCACAGGCTCCTGGCTGGCCTGCTGGCATCTGTACATGAGCTGGGACGGGTCACTGTCCCTCTCAGGGCCCTGACATGATGAGGATGACGGCATTACACAGACGACCGTGAGAGAGGAAGACAACACCATCCAGGCGGCCAGGTCTGACACCTCTCCACCACGTGGCAGCACTCAACAGCCCCTCTCCTCGTGTGTGGGGTGTCTGCTGCTCTCGGGGAGACCCCACACGACCCAGCGCCAGAGAGAACGGCAGACCGCAGCTAGGCTGAGGATGCCACATGGAGCTGATGGCTTTGGGCAGCCGATGGCAGCCTTCCCCGGTGCACCACACGGACCCCGACGAGGACAGCAGGAGCCCACACTCGTGTTCAGGCGTGTGTGGGGGTCTGTACCTTGAAGATGGAAGCATCCACTTCCTGGTTGTAGTCCTGCTTGCCGGCATGCTTCCACGGGATTCGGAACATGCTCTTCTCGTCGCTTTCCCAGATCAGGCCCGGGTACATGTTGCTGTCGATTTGCTCGATCAGCCACTGCCGCAGGCGCCGGCCACCATTCCGGTCACACATCCTTGGGAAGGCAGGAAAGGTGTTCCGTGACATGACCACACGCAGCATCTCACAGCACCCCAAGAAACGCCATCAAGAAAACCACAAGTTTTCAACAGAGGCCTTGGCTTGGGGAAACCTGCGGGTCCAGCGCTCCACCCCTGGCCACGTGCGATTCCCAACTCAACAGTGATGAGGAGGAGAATCTGCCACGCAGCCTGCAGCAGCCCGCCCCTCTTGGAACCAAGCTGATGACATGTCGTCCAGCAGGACTGGTGCTCTGGGGCGAGTCCAGCATTTATGCTGCCCCTCGAGGCTGCTCCTCCACAGCTATCCAGGGAGAGGGACCCTCTGGCTCTCTGCAGGCTGAGCCTGGGGCCTCAGGGCCCTGTCCAGCTGAAACTCGGGCACGTGTGTGTGTGCAGCCGGAGGCACCTGGGAGGATGAGGCCTCTGTGACAGGCAGTGTCCCCCAGGAACTCCTGCCCCAGGATCGAGCCAAGGCGGGCAGCAGACCCAGATCCCCTAGGCAAGGACGTAGCTGCAGGAGCACATGGCTCTCTCAGGGGGGAGATGAAATGATTTCAAGCATTAGCCAACATTCACAGCAGCGGCACTGGAAATCCCCTAGCGCTGGACAGACGCCCACCCACACACACAGGAGTAGTAAGAGAGCACTCTTTCTACTTTTCTGAATAAAATGTGACTTCTTTAGGCAAACAAGCTTCATGTCCCCAAGAATGCTCCCAAACAGTGGTCAGCACCCTCAGAAACAAGCGTAAGGAGAGCGTCACCCCAAAGGTAGCTGAGGGCAGGGCTGCTGGGGCCCGTCAGGGTGCCAGTTCTAACTGCCCCAGCCGAGGCCCTGAAGGGGCCAGCAGGCCGACGTGGCCAGCTTTGGTCTCGGCAAGGCTCTGGTCGACCCAGCCCTTGCAGAATCGCCCGCCTCTGACGGGATGCTCCACACCTGTGAAGGGAAGGCGTTTATCCCAAGCGACTCCGACCTCTAGAAGGAGCCCCTGTGCTGGCAAATAGGGGACATGTGGGGAGGGAACCTGAAACCCCAGTGGGCACCCCCAGAAAATAACACAGCAGGGACCATATCCCCCCAGCCCTGCGGAGAAGTGTGGAGGGATCTCCTAGCCTGCAGAAGGAGTGGGTGTCGGAGCATCCGCAGATGTGGGTTCCAGGAGCCGTTCCTGTCCACTCCCTTGTGACTAGGGCCCCAAACGGGAGTCGGTGTTCCAGCCCCGAGCCTCACCGCAGGGGGGGTAGCAGGAGGGCCCCCACTTTCCCTTCAGAAACCCCCCACACTCCATGGATTCAGAACTCCCAACCTGTTAAGGTGACTGATTTTGTGCCAGCCCCTCTCACTCCACAGCAGAGACAGTGAGGCTCCATGAAGAACCCCGCGACCCCGCGACCCCGCAGGCCTGGAACAGCCCCCCACCAACTGCTCAGACCGATACCAGTCACGCGGTACCAGTCAAGAGGCCTGACCTTGCAGTTCCCGCCAAGGCTCCAGGCCACATTAACAGCCCAGGATCCCACCGGCATCGCCAACACGATCCATAATGATTTACTAACAAAGCAATTCTGCCCAAACGCCAGGCCAGGAAAAATCAGTGAGGCCGGTCACATGTTTATAACTTCCTCTTCCTCCATTCTGAAGTAATCACTCCCTTCTCCGACCCGCTCCTATCTGCAGCCAGGGGTCAGGCTTCCCGGACAGCCCATCCCGCGGGGCAGGGCACAGCTCGCTCCCCCACCTCGGGGGGCACGGGGCACCACTGCAGCCCCCTCTCACTCCTGGACCAAACGGCACTGAAGCCGCCTCTCTCTCCTCTGTCTCGGCCCCCATCTGGCCTCAGTGGCTGAATCTCTCCCAAAACTCCTCAGGAGGGGAGCTGCACCCACTCCACGGGACAGGCTCCCAGCGTCCTGTGAGCACGTCCAGCCTTCTCCGCCAGTGGGGGACATGTACAGCCGTGGAAATGCTAGTGTCAGTGTGGGTTTCTCGAGGCATCTGCCGGCTGTGGACAAGCAGTGCCCAAGGGGCCCGGCCTCGGCGCTCTGGGAGCCGGACGGACCAACACTGACTTCCTGGCCTGGGCTGTGATGGACGCAGAGGACAGCAAGCCAGACTCAGAAACAGAACTTGGCAAGTAGTCTCCACCTCCCGGCAAGCGAGCCTTGGCGTTCAGTTAGGAAGCCCCCAGCCCCCTTGCTGCAAGTGAGAATACAGGCGGAGAGGGGGAATCCCACCACTTCTCATTGTTAGAGCGCCCGCCGCTCTGAAGTTTTCCTTGCAAACCGCACTGAGCGGACAAGAAGGCTTTCCTGGGTAATCCACCAACACGCCTGTGGGAAATGGGGAAATAGTCCTCGACCAGGACCCCAGAAACCAAGGAATAAATACGGGTGGGGGGAGAAACAGGGGCAGTCATCGCGTGCAGCCTGGGGGGTCTGGACACCCCACCGGCCGGCCCCTTGGGTCTCGACCCTGCCCGCGCAGCGCCTACCTGCCGCTGCCCGCGTTCCCACGCTCGCCTCCCGCGCTCCCGGAGCCGCGGCCAGGGTCCCCGCGCCCGGCGCGCAGCTTTAAGGCGGGGGGTGGGCCCGGCGCGCCGAGCGATGGACACCAGGGCGAATGGCGCGCGAGGAGCGCGTGGGCGCCGCCCAATCGGCGCGGCGGGGCCGACCCACCTTCTCCTAAACGCTGTCCTTTCCGAGAAACGTGTTCGCTGCCCAGGCGTCCGCGTGCGGCGCGCCCGAGGGTCCAGAGCCTCTTCCGGGGCCGCCACCGAGCCCCTCGCGTCAGGCCAGGGGTCCGTGGGCGGCGCGGAACGGGGGTTCCCGGAGGAATTCCCGAGGGGCCGCGTGGGCGGCCGCGGGGCCCACGTCCAGGTCAGGAGGATGCGGGGACGCAGCCGGGGCAGGGGTCCGTGCTTCCGCCGCCCGGAGCCCCTCCGGACCGGGTCAGGGTCACTTTCTGGAGCCGCGCTGGACACGCGCCCGTGCCCGAGCCGCCGAAGCCCACAGGCACGTGTGGGGGACTGGCCATCGGCGGAGCCGGGGCGCCTGCGAGGGAGAGGGGCCCACGGGCGGCGCGCGAGCCGGAGGACCCAGCATCGGACAGCAGGGCGCGGCGCACCTGTCCACGTCCTCCGGTGACCCGGGAGTGGCCGGAAACGTGGAGGGAGGGAGGGAGGGTGCGGACCACAGTAGCGATGGAAAGAGAAAGTCCTGGAAACCTGAGGAGAGGAAGCGCTTCCCCGCTGTTCCCTCCTGGGCAGCGGAGAAAGGCTGCCTGCGGGTACTCCTTGAGCCTTGAGCGTGTCTGGAAAAAGAATCTGCCCTCAAATACAAGAATCGCCGCCTGTGACAGCTTAAAAAGTACATATATGTTCAAAGAGCCTCGGATCCCGTGGGCTTCATCGCTGTAGTTTACTATAGGATAAGTGTTGCATTTGAATGCCAGAAGTTACTCCTATGGGCTTCCCGACAAAGTAACTTCCCCGTGGCCAAATAGCTTCAAATAAAACTGCTTTTTAAACAGATTCTTGAGGCGTTCTTCATAAGGTAGGGATGTTTGAACAAGGTAGCTACCCTGTGGGGTGCGCCGTCTAGAACCCAGGGCGCCTCCAGTCCTCACACATCCTTGAAGTGGCCGTGGCAGCGCTGGAGCCCACTCTCCACTCCCCCACCAGAGCAGCCCCCTGCTCACCTGCCACCTGGCTGAGGCTGGGGGAGAGTGGAGGTGGGCGGCCAGCAGGCAGGTGCTGCCGGCAGCAGGTGTCACTGTAGGCACAGCACACACTGCTGCTTAGGTGCCTGTTCTGCTGGTGCTTAGTTCTGCCCTTACTTCCTCAGGATTTGCTGAGCCACTGCTGTGCAGCCCAAGGTGCTGGGGACGACGGACACGGGATGTCTGCGATCTCCCCCATTGCACATCCACGGCAGCCTGCTGCCCCCTCTCACCTCCCGCCAGCCTTTTCCAGTGGTGCTCACACAGCTCTCCTCCTGGTTTCTGGGCCGTTACCCGCAGTCAGCAGGGCAAGGGAAGGAAGCCGGCGACAGAGCCCCTCCAACCAGTCCCCTCCATCCCACCTGTGGCCTGAGCTATTGGGGTCCCTCTCCTCCTCCTCCCCCTCCCTAGTTCCCAAACACCTCCTTCCCATCTGTGCCCCACCTGCACCACCTCACACTCTGCCTGAGCTGGCCATTTCTCTGGCCCACCAGTTTCTGACATGGTACTGGAGCTCTTGGCAGGTGACAGGGAGGGACACCTTCAAGGCCCAGCAAAGGGGCAGACCGCCCATTCTGCTGGCTCCCCAACACTGCTGGGTCCACCATGGCAGGACAGTGTCCCCCAAAACTCCTGTGCAGATGAACTCCATCGTGATTGGGTGGGGGAGCCTGCAGGTGATAACGAGGTTCAAATGCTGTAAGAAGAGGCCCAGGGGACACAGGGAGGCCCCTGCAAGCCAGGAGGATTTTCCCAAAGCCCACCCTACTGGCAGCCTGAGCTTAGATTTCCGGCCGCAGCCAACTGTCTTCCATTGAGGCCTCTAGACCAGGTGGGGGTCACGTACAGGGCAGTGTCGGCTCAGATGGGGCGCCCCCACGGTGAGGCCAAGTCGATGTCCCCTGTGCAGCATGTGGCCAACATGGTCCTCCCTTTTCCCCCACCTCTGCCCAAACCCAAACAAGGCCTCCACTGACACCTTCACCACCCTGCCCAGATCTTCCTCAAGGTGGGAGGAAGGTGATGGACGTCCACCCTGTGCTCACAACAGGGCCCGGAGTGGGGGCCCGGCCCCGTGGCATGGCACGTGAAGTCTCCACCTGCAGTGCCAGCATCCTATATGGGTGGTGGTTCGAATCCCAGCTGCCCCACTTCCGATCCAGCTCCCGCTAAGGCACCTGGCAGAGCAACATCCTTGGATCCCTGCACCCATGTAGGAGACCCAGAAGATGCTCTAAGCACCTGGTCTGGACAGGCTCAGCTCCCGCTGTTTGTGACCATCTGGGGAGTGCGCCAGCATGTAGAAGATCTCTCTCCTCTCTCTGTAACTCTGCTTTCCAAATAAAACAATACATGTTTAAAAAAAAAAAAGTTAAACAGAACAGGGCCTGGGGTCCAGTTGCTCTACAGGTAGCAATGCCAGAAGCTGCAGGCACTTCCTGCCCACCAAGCCCTCCTCCATCAGGGCCCTGAGAAATCACAGATGTGAACTCACTGGGAACAACCCTGCCGGGGCAGAACCGCCACCCCAAGTGGGTCGAGAAGAGGGAGGGTGGGAGGGTGCTGAAGGAATGGCAGCTTTAGCCGCGGCAGCTCCCACCTCAGCAAAAGTGCTCTTCAGCAGGGACCCCACGCTGGCTGCAGGTGGGCTCTGACTCCTGCCGGGAAACCCACAAGATGCTTGGGTGGTATTAGCAACACGTGGAGCATGCGAGGAGGGCAGGGAGGGGGCCATGCGCATATTCCCCACTGCCAATGGCGACTGCTGGTGGGGGATGCTGCCCCAGGGGGCCTCCTGGAGGGGCTGAGGGTCTCCAGGGAGCGGCTGGAGGGGTGGCTGAGTCAGAGGCTGGTCCCAAGAATCCCATGGAAGATATGTCTGCTGGAACCCAACAGGGAAACTCAGAGGACCGCAAAATAACACAGGCAGGCAAGGTCGGCCACCCAGGCTAGCAGCTTTGTCTGTTTCCAAGGCTCAGAGAAGACAGAATCCCCCCAAACCAGTGCAGATCTCTGAAGCTCACGTGTTTGGATGGGACAGCCCAAGCGTTAGTCAGCTGTGGCCCGTCACATGGTAAAATGCCACACCACGAGTAGACCACTGTCACCAAGCTACATGAAACAGACCAACAGCAAAGCACATCTGGGACCCTTTCAAGTGCGGGGTGGCTTCCGGGGCGAGGCGGGGTGGAGGGTGGGAAGGTGCCAGCACTGTGACCCCGCATGCACACCTGTGCCTCTGCAAGCTCGTCAGGGGGCAGCCTGCCCTCACTCAGCCTGGCTCTGACCTCATCCATCAGCCCATTTATAAGAATACATCCAGAAGAACCAATCAGCCCGAACCATTCACAACGACTAGCTGCCGAGGTGGGGCAGCATAATCGCAGACGGCCTGCGAAGCTCTCCCCCTTCAGCGCGGGGCAGCAGGAAAGGGCAGCAAAGGCCACAGGACTGCTCTGGGCTCCAAACTACACGACCAACATCACAAAAGGGAGACGCCAGGATCTGCATATATACTATCAATTACATTGCAACCCGGTGATCTTTCCTGCTAGTGTGTGACAGGTGTTGATTCTGTGAAGCATGCGAGTGTAGATCCTCACGCACTGTTTAAGTGCAAACCTGCCCGGCAGCACGTCCAGTCCTCTGCTTTAGTTACTGCCCAGACAGGTGGGCTCTGCCACACAGTGCGCCTGCACAGTGAGGAATCGGACAGCTCACGGACTGCAATGGTCAAATAATTTAAGTCTAATATTTTAATGGTGCACTTAACCAAAAAGTCAAAGATATTTTTTCAATGTATTAATTTCTTTAAAGTGTATTTAGGCAGGTGCTGTTTAAAAAAAACAGTACTAACTTTGTCTACAGATGTGAATTATCGAAAGTTACCCTCAAAGTAATTTTAACTGCTGCATTAACACTAAAAAAAATTGTATTACTTTTCAAAGTAAATTATACAACTAGAGCCCTCAAACTCGTGAACTAAACATTCTGACACAATACACAAAATGAAGTTGGCAACATTGAAGAAAGTCTACATGTTAATTTTCAGATAGTGTATGTTTGATATTAAGCAAACTTTTCATCTTGACTCTTCACATCATTAGGTAGCAGTTTCCTGGTTTGACTCTGAGAAGGACATGGCTGGCAAATCTAGCCCAAAGCAACTAGATGAACAAGCATTTAGCTTCCTACATAAAGTTTCTTGGAACACACAGGAAATGCCAGATGGGTTTGCGGCCTTGGCCATCGACGTAAGAGGAACAAACGAGTCAGACACAGGTGCTTGGCATCTTCCCCTAAGCTCGTGAAGTCAGGAAAACAGTTAGACCTCATCAGTGAAGGCTCGGGATGGCTTGCTATCATGCTTTGCCTGACGCTGCCAACAAATCCCACTTTCTGGCCCCCGCCCCCAGCTGACAATATGTTCATGTGTGAGTGATCTACGGCACTTGCTTCCAAAATGCACAATTCAGGGGGCAGGGGGAGGGGAAGTTGCTGTGGCTGCATCTTTATCACCAGAGAAATGGCTCACCACATGGCACTCCACACACTCCACACACATTAGCACATCTGACAACCTCTACAGTTGAGGAGGGTTGCAGGGGAAACACACACACACCCCTGGAAGCCTGGGTTCACCCACACAAGACTCAAGCCCAGAACAGTGACTGTGCTGGAGGTCACCTCTGGGTGACAGGGGTGGGAAGGGGTCCTACCTGGCTGAGTGAGATTTGACCCCAGACAGACCACAAGAGGGCCTTCCTGGATCTAGAACATTCTGCATCTTGATATGAGTGGTATTTCCACACGGATGTACATATATGGAAAACCATCCCACTGTACACTCGAGGTGTAGGTAACAAAAATTAATACAGCAAGGACAACTGACCAGGATGCTGGCTCCAGTGAGAGATCCACCATATCTTCTTTTTTAAGATTTATTTATTTTTATAGGAAAGTTAGATATACAGAGAGAAGCAGTTACAGAGAGAAAGATCTTCCATCCACTGGTTCACTTACCAACTGGCCACAACAGCCAGAACTGAGCTGATCAGAAGCCAGGAGCCAGGAGCTTCTTCTGGGTCTCCCACATGGGTGCAGGGTCCCAAGGCTTTGGGCTGTCTTCACCACTTTCCCAGAGCACAACAGGGAGCTGGAAGGGGAGTGGAGCAGCCAGGACATGAAGTGGCACCCATGTGGGATTCCGGTATGTGTAAGACAAGGATTTACTGAGCCATTGCGCCAAGCCCCACCGTATCTTCTTTTTTAAAAAAAAATTAATTACATTGCATTACGTGACACAGTTTCATAGGCTCTGGGATTCCCCCAACCCCTCCCCGTGCCCTCCCCCCATGGTGGATCCCTCCACCTTGTTGCAGTATTACAGTATTGCAGTATTACAGTTCAAATTAAGTCAAGATTCTTTCTTTGCAAACATATACCAAGCATAGAGTCCAGCATCTTATTGTCCAGATAAATTCAACGGTTTCTTGGGGAGACCATCTCTGGTCTGAAGGCAGAGCTGGCAGAGTATCATCCCAATCAATCGGGAGCCCCAGCACAACATCAACAACAATTTACAACATTATGGAATTAATTGACATGGTATTGAGTAACCAATATATTTTAAAAAAATGCAAGTTCTTAACCACATCCTGTGACTTCTTCATTGACATTTCAATTTTAGTTTATATACAGAACCAGCTGCTATACACCTTAGAATGGCTATAGGGTACTATTCAGCTGCCTCGTGTCTATTTTCATTTTAGTATTTAGCAGTTTATAGTGTTGAAGCATAATTTTGTTGAACTTGGCGGATTTTAGGATAAACTGGCTTATAACTCTAACAAGGCATATGTCAACAGTTGAGGTGCAAAACAGTTTTAGGAGAGGTGTGCAGAGAAATCTTCAATACCCCAGTGAGGAGCAACTAATCTCTGTGTTCTGCCTAGGAAGGTATATGTGAGTCCATACTGACCGTTTCCTGTCTGGTTCTAAGCTTTTCTTGTTGTTCTCTGTCATCTATCCCACTGTGTCTTCTTAACATCAGGAATTAAGACCTAGTCAGCCATCTGAGTGGCCCTAATGATACAGGGGCAGCAAACCACGTGACTCATCCAGGAGAGCCAACAAGTTTTTGAAACTTGACAGTTTATCTCAACAGATAAGAACAAGATTAATTCATTAGCTTACTCAACATAGAACAAATAACCACAATTGACCAGACATTTAACTATGTGTGTGTGTGTGTGTGTGTACGTGTGTAGAAAATGCTCTCACGTAAAACGCTACCTTCTCTCAACACTGAGATTTCACCAAACTCAAACCGGTCAGAAACCGGTCAGACTTACCTACCCAAAGCTGGGACTCCGACACCGGGGCACAACAGTATTCTCTCTTCCATGAACTCGGTTTGCTCTCCTTGTTCAAGGTGGATTTAGATGATGATTAACCAGCTTCTAATATTATTCCGATCTACGCCTCTGTCTTAGAAGGATAGCAAAGAACCCCAAGACACACCTACATCTGCTCGTTACGTAAAATCCACCCCACTCATCAGTGTATCAGTGTCCATTAAACACTTGCCGTCGGCTCGGTGTAGCCCCCGTGGCCCTGGGCGAGGACACAACATGCACACGTGATCTCATTTCATCCGATGACTTTCCTGTCTTCAGTTATAAACTTTGTTCACACTTATCACTGACACAATAACTTCAGAGTTGAACGATGTCAACCACAGATCACAAGTATCTAGAACATTTAGGGCTCTTATCAGGAGATACCAGTTCGCCTCCCACACACACAAAATTATCCGAATCCTGACAAGTGCCAGAGATGTGTCTCTGTATCAGAGCTGCAGGGTCCCCGCTCGGGCCTCTGGGATCCCGCCTCGCGGCACTGGGGGTGGGCTCCAGGAACCACAGGCTCAGGACGCAGCACCAGCCTTCCGTCCACACAAACTGGCGCTCATCCTACTGCCACAGACATTCGGGACAGGCTACAGACCCAGCTGGAACAAATGTGCACCCTGTAATGATGTAAATTTTTGCTGATGGTATGTTGGAGCTTTCAATTGACTGGGATGATGCTCTGCTGGCTCTGTCTTCAGACCAGAGAGGGTATACCTAAGAAGCCGTTGGACTTGACTGGACAATAAGATGCTGGACTCTATGTTTGGTATACGCTTGCAATGGGGGAATCTCAACTGAACTTGAGCTGTGGTTATGCAACAAGGTGGAGGAATCCACCATGGTGGGAGGGTTTGGGGAGGGGTGGGGAGAACCCAAGTATCTATGTAATTGTGTCACATAATACAATGTAATTACTGAAGTTAAATAATAAATATAAAAAAAAAGAAAAAAAAAAAAAAAAACAAATGTGCACCCTGGGCACACACAAAAACTGTGCCAATGGCAATCGTCGGCCTCTCCAGTCAGCACAGGTCTTAAAATTTTTATTTTAGGCTCATTTAAGTCTATTTTCCTCAAGCCCAACAGCTGTCCCTAAGCACAGGCTTCAGCCTCGTAAAAGGCTCTGACAAGGGTACCCCACGGCTGCATCTCCCCCCGGGCCCAGGCAGGCGGCCCCTCTCTTCAATTCAAACCTCAGCAGCCAACAACAGTGGTAAGGCAATGAGTAGAATTTGGCCACCTTAACCTCGATCTGCATAACATGAATGGTGCTTCATTCATCTTCCTAAAGATGGGGTGAGGTGCCTGCAGAGACGGGGTGCTGCTCCCTGGAAACATGCTTGGTCACCGTTAAGGTTGACTGCAGGGTTCCCGTCATCTACCGTCATGGCCGTGCCCCAAGATTCTGTGATTCCAGGTTAACCTCACCGTCACCTAACAGAGCCCCAAAACGCACCCTTGAACACAAGCAGTCAAGTTCACCTAGGCCCAATTTCCTTCTCTGTGATCGGGTTTCTGGGAGGCCATCAGATAAAGCAGGAGCAGTGAGGTAGAGCCAGTCCCCCAGGCTCAGGGCTGCAGTCCCTCAGAGCTGCCTGTCAGAACCAGGTGCACAAGATGAAACCTGTTTGCTAGGAAGGCAGGAGAGGCTAAGGCGACTCAACATGAGCCTGCATCCTCTGCTTTATGGCAACAACAGAGCTGTGGGGCAGGGCAGCTAGTGCCATCCCACAGGACAGACGCGGAACCTGGGCTTCAGGTGGCTGGAGCCACCTGCCTTCAAATCCAGGACTCTGCCCTGCTCCACTCCACTTGGTTGGGGGTGGCAGAGCAGCTCGGAGTAGCTGTCCCCCCACGCACACTTCCTCTCCACAAAACCCAAGGGCTGAAGCAGGATCGCACTCGGTCCCCACACCCGGGGCACGGCCACTCCGGGCAGAGCTGCTTCACAGGAGCTCGCACGCACGGCTGAGATCCTCGGCAGTGGTGTCTTCCAGCCCTCACAGCCTTCCTCTGGGTCTGGGATCCTCAGCTTGCTAACCCCTGACACCCACTCATGCAAATCAATACCTCAGGACTGGCAAGTCAAGCGACGTGGATGTGCAAACACCACCTGCTTCACGCTCCACTCGCCTAACGGTCACGGAAACCAGGATAGGGTCAGGGTCAGAGGTCCAAGGTCACAGCAAGCTCCACAGTTGGCGTGGCTCTTAGGACCCACTTTAAAGAAAAATGTAAGCGTTTTTCTCCAGATTTGAAGAAGATCCAGACCCTGGGTCCCCCAGGACAGGAGGACCCTGTGCTGCCCCTGCTGTTTGCCACTGGCAACTCGCCCTGCATCTGCAGGGCCTGGGACCCGCTGGGCTATGGACGCAGAGTCCTTTTCCCTGAAGACTATCTAGATGCTCCTGAAGGCCCACTTGTTGCTTGGTCAGGTCACACATTGCTTCAACACAAGCATTTCCTCAGAGAAGAGTACCCATGACAAGCCCCTACCGCTTCTCCTGGGTCCCCCACCACACTGAACCCACAGCACAGAGAAATAAGCGTGTACCTCATTCATCTCTCCAGGCCTCTGGAGCCCTCGCATCCCTCCCAGAAGAGTGCAGTTCAAAGAAAGAAAGAAATTATATACCAATCTCACTCAGAAATACAGATTCTGGGCCCGGTATTGTGGCACACAGGGTCAGCCCTCTGCTTGCAATGCCAGCATCCCATACGGGTGCCACTCTGAGTCCCGACTGCTCCACTTCCAGTCCAGCCCCCTACTCATGGCCGGGGAAACACTGGGAGATAGCCCATAGGCTTGGGCCGTGACGCTCACTGGGTGGCCCAGAGGAAGCTCTCGGCTCTGCCTGGCTCAGCCCTGCTTGTCGTGGCCCTCTGAGAAGCAAATCAGCAGAGGGAACATACATCTCAGAGACTCTGACCTTCAAATAAATGTTTTTTTTTTTAATAAAAGAGGAAATAAAGATTCAAAAATCTTGGACAAATTATCAGAAAATGAATTCTGACCTTCTAGCTTTTAAATCATGGCCATGTTGGGTCTATTCTAAGAATACAAGAATTTTTGTCAATGGAAACCCTATAAATATAAGAAATCATCTTCACAGGTTAAAAGAAAGAATCTGGACCTGGCGCAGTAGCCTGGCGGCTAAAGTCCTAGCCTTTTACGCACTGGGATCCCATATGGGCGCCAGTTCTAATCCCGGCTGCTCCACTTCCCATCCAGCTCCCTGCTTGTGGCCTGGGAAAGCAGTCGAGGACGGCCCAAAGCCTTGGGACCCTGCCTCCACGTGGGAGACCTGGAGGAGCTCCTGGTTCCTGGCTTCAGATCAGCTCAGCTCTGGCCATTGTGGACGCGTGGGGAGTGATCAATGGACAGAAGATCTTCCTCTCTGTATATCTGTCTTTCCAATAAAAATAAATAAATCTTTAAGGGAGAGAATCTACATGAGCACTTCAAGTTCTCAGTTTGATAAAAGGCATCTCACAAAACCTAAGGCAGCAAGGTGATGTTAGGTGTGTATTACTCAGCCCATTAAAAACCTCGTAAGTATTTATAAAGCCAAGTGCAGGATGTTGTAGGACGCCAGGGAGGCCAACATAACTGAACAGAATCCACACTGTGCTAACACGTTAGGACCTACAGCAGCATGGAGAGCAGCCGAGGTCGTGGAGACTCATCCCACTGCAAGTCCAGTCGTATCATGAACCTGCTGGTACTCAGCCGTGTGACGGTGGCATGGGTTATGGGCTTCGAGAAACGGACATGAGAGAGGACATACCAGAACTCAAGGGGGAAAGGCAGTTGGTTCATAAAGATGACCCAAGTGTGGTCCACAAGAAAAACGTGTTAAAGACCAGTGCCTAGAGCTTGGTGACCTTGGAGAAAAATCAGTTGTGTGGGGGCTGGCATTGCGGTGTGGTAGGCTAAGACAGTGCTTGGGATCCTGTCTGCACAGATGAACAGCGGTTCAAGTCCCAGCTCCTCCACTTCCAGTCCAGCTCCCTACTGATGCACTAAAGGCCCAAATACTTGTACGCCTGCCACCCATGTGGGAGACCCGAGTGGGTGTCCTGGCTTCACCTGGCCCGATCCACCCAAGGCGGTCATTCGGGGGTGAGCCAGCAGATGAAATATCTCTCCTTCCCCGGCCCCCTTTTCTGTCTAACTCTGCCCTTCCAGGAAATAAATACATCTTTATTTTTTTTAAATCAGGTCTGTGCTACACAACAAACACACACAAAATTGCAATTTAAGTCTGAATACCAGAAGGGTATTGCTACCCTCAAGGAAGAAAATGATCTTTAAAACAAGACACTAAGAAAGCCAAGACTGATCTGTGCAAAGCTACTTTACCATGAAAAAAAAGAAAAAAGCAAGACGACAGTCCAGCCCAGAAGCTATTTGCATAAAGAACGCCTTTAAGGCAGCAAAAAACGGACAAACAACGAAATAGAAAAACAGGCAAATATTTGTACATAAAAGTTATCATATGACCCACAATTTCACCCCAGGTACATCTGTGTTGGTGGGGAGCTGATGGGAAGTAGAGCAGCTGGGCCTCAAACTGATGCCCAAACGGGGCTGGAGCCAGTTCTCAGATCAGGGATGGCGGCCTAACTCCCGTGTCACTCTGCTGCCCCAACAGGACTAACTTTGCAACCGTAGCTATTCACTTTATATACACACAGCAGGAAGGTATAAAGACACCAACAGTCTTCCTGATCGGATGCAGAGACCATCCAAAGCCAAGAACTGAAGTGGCCGGGAGGATGTGGCCAAGGCTGGCACCGTGGGAATCAAAGGCAAAGATGGCCACGTGCCCGAGACAGACTTCCGGGGCTTGTGTGACGCCTTCAACTGGGCAGAAGCCTGCCATGCAGTGAGGCAGGGGAGGGTCACCAGTCAGGAACCAGGACAGCAGGACAAAACATCAGCTCACTGATGCCCGGACAAGAGGCTCCGGGGAGCAGGTGGCACTTGAGCTGAGCCGAGCAGGTGAGAAGTTTAGAGCAGAGCAAGAGAAAACCCAAGCCAAAGAGGAGGCAGTGTCTGGGAGCCCTGGGGGCAGAAGGCCAGTTTACTTCCTGCTTAGACCCCGGGGCCTGGTACACTTGGACTCCAGAGACAGCAGTGGGCACAGCAGCAACAGTCCGTTGCAGCCATACAGAATACATGCAGGACAGGCCAGGGACACAGGCTCCCATGCAGGGCCATAGCACAGGCAGAAGTGCCCCGTGCAAATGTCACGGGAGGGCACAGGTGGCAACGTCCCCTGGGAACATCAAGAGGCAACACTGTCTTCGGGCTGTCAGTAGCATGCAAGAAGGCTTATGTCATTCAGAGAAGTTTCCCATGGAGTTGATTTCTGTGACCGCGGGCCCGGGGCTTTCCAAGAGGCAGAGTTCTCCTTGCCTGGGCACAGCTGCCCCTGGCTGCCCAGTGGTCAGGGCCTCCTCCAGCACCTTCGCTGTCACTCAGACCCTGCCAAGATGGAGCAGAAAGCGCTTTCACATCCTCCATTTCTGCAAAGGTGGTTTCAGAGCTGGAGACCTCGAGGGGCACCACACAGATCCCACACAGGAAAAGGGCAGCCAGGAGTTGCACACATCCTCGGGCGGACACTGCAAACACTGGAAAGACCACTGGATCACGCCCTTTAAGCCAGCAAGCCTCAGGGTGAATTCTTCCTGCATCACAGGAGTCAGAAACATAGCAGAAAGAGTAGCTGGGGAGGCAGGGAGGGGTGTCTGGGCACAGCAAGTGTCTTTTTAGCTATTGTGCTACTTCAGGAAAACTCTCCTTGAACTTTGCAAAAACTAAAATCACCAAAATTTTGCTCCTCATGTCTGCCACGCTAGGGGATGGCATGTTTTTCGCCCAAGGCTTCCCACTTCTGTATTCTGGCTTTCTTTCTTGAGGAAATGTGAAAGTTATGTCATCCAAAGACATTGAGGAGACTGGCTCCCTGTGACTTCCATACTACTAGTAAGGGACAAACAAGAGAAAAGAGAGAAGACACCAAGGACCTTGGAAAGGGAGGCAGGCAGCTCTGAGGAGGCCTGAAGAGTCAGAGAAGCCAGCGCCACAAGCCGGAGCGGAACCTGCGTGAGTGAGTCACACGGGTGAAAGTGGTGTGCCAGTCGACCTGGACCCGGCTGCGGCTTCCAAGGCCTGGGATGTGGGTGTCAGACTTTGAGCCTGGACCACAGAAAATGGACAAGCCCAGACTCACCGTGCTAAGCTCCACGGGATTTCCCACCAGCACACCACATTATGCAAGAGCCAGGCCCTTGGAAGGCACCTTTCCCGTGGTCCCTGCTGACCAGACAGTGTCTGAGACTAAAGTGTGCCCACATCAGCCCTCAACACAACTTCATCGTGTCCGGGAGCTACGCGGGGCTGGTGGTGAGCGGCCGAAGAAAGGGCCGACACACCCAGCAGGGCACAGGGCAGGCACACCTGACAAAAGAAAAATCAAAGACCTAGCAGTGATTACTTACAAAAATTTAATTTTCATTTGAAAAGCAGTAACAGAGAGAAATAGAGAGACCAATCTTCAATCTTCCCAAAGCGGCTCACTTCCCCAAAAGCCTGCAATGGCTGGAGCTGTGGCAATCTGAAACCAGGAGCCAGGAGCTTCTTCTGGGTCTCCCACCGGAGCACAGGGTCCAAGGACTTGAGCCATCCTCGGCTGCTTTCCCAGGCCACAAAGAGGGAGCTGACCGAGTGGAGCAGCCAGGACTCGAGCCAGTACCCATATGGGCTACTGCCACCACAAGCAGAGGCTGAGCCTCCTCTGCCCAGCACGGGTCCTCTCACTGCACACGGGGTGCCCATCAGCCAGCAGGAGTGATTAGGCCCTGCAGGCTGTAGGCCAGGGGCTGGCTCTGGGAATGGCAGGACACCAGACCCTCTCAGTGAGTGATCATGCAGCTGGGGGTTCGCAGTCACTCTGCAGGACATCTAACAGCATACGGAGTGCAAGCCGTTAAAAACCAGCAGTATTTGTCAATGACTCTAAGCCCTGAGCACTGGAGTTATCAACAAAACATTCAAATATCCTTGCTATCCGCTGAGAAATGTCCAGGGGCCAGCACTGTGGGCTAGCGAGTAGTGATGCTAGCACCCCACACGGGCACTGGTTGGAGTCCTGCTGCTCCACCTCTGATCCTGTTCCCTGCTATTAACCTGGAAAAGCCCTGGAAAATGGCCCAAGTGGTGGGGCCTCACCACCCATGTAGGAGACCAGAAGCTCCCAGCCGTGGCCCCTGCAGTCATCTGGGGAGTGATGCAATGGATGGGAGGTACCTCTCTTTTTCTGTGACTCTTTCAAATCAATAAATAGAAATAAGCTTTTAAAAGGGGGGAGGGAGAAAGAACAAATCTTCCATCCACCAACTCACTTCCCAAACAGCTGCAAAAGTCAGGGCTAATCCGGTCCAAACTGGAGTGCCCCCGTGGGTGGCAGAGGTCTGAGAACCGGGGCCACCATCTGCTGCCTTCCAGGCACATCAGCAGGGAACTGGATCGGAAGCGGAGCAGCTGGGACCAAAGCTGGGATAGGCTGCCTGCTACATGAGCCACACCACGGTACAGCCCCTCCCAGAACTGCTGGGGGGAGAATCCCCAGACGGAAGCCCACTCTTTATTGAATTTGGCAATAACATACCACATTCTCCAGCACTTCTCAAAAACGCTTGCTCCAAAGATGCTGGCCTCAGCAGCACAGACAAGGGCTCCCGCAAGGAACTGGGCTGCTTCCTCCTGATCCCAGGACGGGTTGAGCGTGACCTGGGAGAACGCGCTTTCTCCGAGTCAGCAGCTCAGGGTGACCACAGGCTGGATGCGCTCATGCCTTCCCGAGGACTTGACAAGCTCCGGACGTGAACATGGCTGCATATGCCCGTGCTCTGCCGTGAGCCTTGGGATGTGACACACTTGCTCCTGCTGGTGCCTCCCACAGTTGGCTCCAGGTGGCTGTGCCTGACTCTATCCTGGGTTAGGATGCTCCAGTCCCCTAGGCCCTGTCTTCCCTTTGTCACAAACCCTGCCCCCCCAACACACACAGGACATCTGTCCTTAACTCGTGCCTGGTCTGCTCATGCGTGTCCACAGCCATATTCACAGTGGCCAAAAGGTATAAGCAGCCCAAGTATCTAGAGAGGACTGGCAGGGGAGCGAGTGCTGGTCTGCCCATGCAATGGGAACCAGCACAGGCCATGGCACAGCACTCTGGGGGAACGTCACACCAAGGGACAGGAGCCAGACACAGAACAAATGCGGTATGATTTCACTTGCATGACATACCCACGACAGGTAAATTCAGAGACAGAATGTAATTACACACTGCCAGGCCTTCTGAGTGGGGAAACGTTATAAAAATAGTTACATTGGGCCCATGCAGTGGCCTAGTAGCTAAAGTCCTCACCTTGAATGCACGGAAATTCCATATGGGCACCAGTTCTAATCCCAGCCGCTCCACTTCCCATCCAGCTCCCTGCCTGTGGCCTGGGAGAGCAGTCAAGGACGGCCCAGAGCCTTGGGACCCTGCACCCATGTGGGAGACCTGGAGTTCTTGGCTCCAGGCTTCGGATCGGTGCAGCACAAGCCGTTGTGGTCACTTGGGCCAGAAGATCTTCCTCTCTGGCTCTCCTCCTCTCTATATATCTGACTTTGCAATAAAAATAAATATTTAAAAAATAGTTATATATTATGGTATGTCATGTGTATTTTACCATAACAAAAGCATTAAAAACACACTCTTTAAATGATAAATGTCAATCTAAAGTTAATGGAAACTTCCAAACTGAAATGACAAGTTGGTTGCTAATCTAGAAATATAGGCTGGAAAAAAAATGAAGTCATTTCTTTGAGCTTGCATGGAAAAAAAATTACTGAATTTGTGTCTACATATATTTTCCCCTCTGTTGTAGAATTGAAGCGAAGGCATTTTTTGTAAAAACTGTCTTTGAAGAGTTGAAGCAGACGGTAAAGATCAACTTATACATGATTTGCAAATTGCTTGTTTTCGCTTCTAAATTCCTTTGTTTCTCTTTGTTATTGATTCATTTTCCAGTATCCCCATACTAAAATTGGTTTTACTTTTTATTAAGACAAGAGATAATTTTAAGAGATTTTCACAAAATAGAATAGGAAAAAAACTCCCTAAAATTGGTTAACGCTTTCACGAACTTGTTGCTGTCGGAATGGCTACAGGCAGATTTGGGAGCGATTGATACACTATAGACAGGTAGATGACAGATTGATAACAATTCAGGAATGATTGATGGATGTGATCAATAGGTGGCTAAATAAAATTATATTGTTAGAAAAATAAAATTATATTTTTTGTCATTTTTACCTTTGCAAGATGAAGTGCAATTCATTCAATATTTACCTAAGACTTTATATAAACTTTTTAAAGGTAAACACAGCAATGGATGAATAACTCATAATTTTCTCGGCCCAGCACAGTAGCCTGGCGGCTTAAGTCCTCGCCTTGTACACGCTGGAATCCCATGCGGGTGCCAGTTCTAATCCCAGCTGCTCCACTTCCCATCCAGCTCCCTGCTTGTGGCCTGGGAAAGCAGTGGAGGATGGCCCAGAGCCTTGAGACCCTGTACCCACATGGGAAACCTAGAAGAGGCTCAGGGCTCCTGGCTCCAGATTGGCTCAGCTCCAGCCATTGCAGCCACTTGGGGAGTGAACCAATGGATGGAAGATCTTTCTCTCTGTCTCTCCACCTCTCTGTATATCTAACTTTCCAATAAAAATAAATAAATCTTTTTTAAAAATCATAATTATTTAATCAGTCCTTTAATGTTCGGTATTGTAGTTGCTTCCAATTTTATGTACAGTAAATAGCATTGTTGTGATCAGCCTTACCCTCGTAACTTTTGCAAAATCGTACAGGTAGTGCCTCAGATAACCTTCCAGGTCCAGAGTTACTGGGCCAAAGCATACAGACCTGAACTTTCTGGATACTGCCAGGATCCAAATGTGTGTCTCCTCCAAGCTCACCCCCGAGGGCAGAGAACGAAGAGGAAGCCTTTGGGGAGACTAGGTTGTGGGCGTGCCACTATCCGTGATGCCACCAGCACCCCCTGTTAGTTCTGCCCCCAGTTCCAGCTGCTCCACAAGCATGCCAGGGAAGGCAGCTCAAGATGCCTCAAGGACTTGCTCCCTGCCACCACATGGAGACCCAGATGGAGTTCCAGACTCCTAGCTCAGCTCTGGACCAGCCCTGGCCATTGCAGCCATCTGAGAAGTGAGCCAGCTAACTCTACCTTTCAAATAAAATATAATAAATATTGAAATTAGAAAGGGGAGAGATTGAGCCCAGATCCTCCCGCAGTCTGGGCAGGCTGACCTCCAGACCCTGGGCTGCTCAGCCTGTACATCTGGCCACTGCACATGTCTGCTGTGCAGAGAAGCCTCCCGCCTAAGGGATTCTGTCATGAAAGCCCAGATAAGCAGAGGAGATTTGCAGACACTTTAGAGTAGTGCCAACAGTGCGGGCACCCTCTCATCGGCACTGAGGCTTGGCCCTCTAGCTTTGCATTTGCCAATCTAATAAGCTAAAGACTGACTGGAATGTTCCTAAGCAATTGGGAGCCGGTGATGGAGAGCGGGCCTACTGCAGCTTCTCCCGGCACGGGCCACACTCAGAACCCCAGACAGACACACAGAGCACTTCCTGAGGACTCTGGAAAGTCAAGCAGCAGGTGGTTGGGGAAGGAAAAAGAATTCTAAGAAAGACTGCCAGGGCAGTGAGCCTCCCAGGGCTGTGCCAGGGGTGTGGATGGGTGTGGACCTAACGAGCAAGCTGCAGATGAAGCTTGGGTCAAAGGACCGGCCAGCGGGAAGGCGGGGGACAGGGGTTCCAAGGGACTAAGAGCAGGGGAAGTCCCTTATTTCCTGCTTCTCACTCTCTTGGCCCCAAAGGCAGTCTTAGCCCTGCACCTGCTCTCTCTGGTGACACCAGGGGTGGCAGGAGATGGCAGCCGACAACAAAACTCTAAGCAAAATCCTTCCTCCAGTCACAGGAGCCAGGACAGGGGGGCCCAGCAGTCCAGACCCCATCACGTCAAGCAGCCTCACCTGAAGACACACCTGGCTGTGAGAAACATGAATCAGTTCAGGGAGCTGGAACCCCAACCTTCAGCCATTGTACCTGGGAAGGGCACCTCAGGACAGGGGAGAGCTGGACTCTGCAGGGGAGCTCCTGGGCACACCCCTAAGTTGTAGGTGTGTAAAAGTGCCCTAAAGGCATGCAGAGATGTGTGGAAAGCTGCTCGAACAGCATCACCAATCAGCAGGGACGTGCAAACCGAAGCCAGAGTCAGCTGTCGCCTCACACCCTGGGGATGCCGAGGGTCAGAGAAGCGAAGACCACAGAGGCTGGCCTAGATACACAGAAAAGGGAACTCTGGCCTACTGTTGGCAGGAACAAAAATTGGCACAGCTACTGAAAAGGACTATGGAATTTCCTCATAGAACTAAAAATAGAATGACCATGTGATCAAGCAACCCTACCGCTGGTATTTACCCAAAGGAATCGAAATCAAATTCTAGAAGATGTACTTATAGGTCCATGGTCCTTGCAGGACTAATCCCAATAGCCAAGACATGGGCGTGACCTACCATGCCCAGAGGAAGGGATAAGGGGAATGTGATGGACGTGAGGGGACAGCTGCCCTATCTCCTTTCATTTTCCAGGAAGTTTGCGAAGACCCCCACGTGCCAGAAAACGTGACTCAGTCTCAATGAGAGTCCCGCCATCTATGACCACAGGGTGGACCAGGAAGGCGACATGCTGAGAGAAATGGGGTACACGATGGTGCTCACGTGATGGATTAAAGCAGTCAAACTCATGAAAGCAAAGGAGAAGGGGGGCTTCCAGGACCTGCAGGGTGAGGGAAGTGGGACCATGCCAGCCCACGGGTACAGAGGTCCACTCTGGGGACAGAATCCTGATGGACAGGGCCCCCATGCCAGCTACAGTCAGTGATGCTGTGCGCTGGACCTGAAATACGCTCAGAGTTGACGCTAAACGATCTGAGCACACCCATAGCAACATTCACAGAATCCAATGAGGAAAGGAGAGAAAGCCCATGGGAAGTAAAACAGAAGGGTAAGTTGGTGGGCCGGAATTCAGCCACACACGTTAACTGCACACCACTTAAAAGACAGACTGTCAGACCGATTTCCACTTACAGAAAGTCGAGTTCAGATGTGATCATCCCATAGGTTAAAGTTAAGGGATGGGAAACAACACATCATGGAAAATGCTAATTCAAAGAAAGCTACTCATAAGTAAACCACTTGTCATAAGACCCAGCTACTCCATGTACCCAAAAGAAACCAACAGGCCCACACTCAGGTTCGGACACGAATGCTTACAGCAGCAGTAATTCTAACAGCCACGCTGTGATAACAACACACATACCCATCAGCTGCTGAACTAGTAACCAATACACAAAATACTGATGAAATACAAGCTCATGACTCAACTCTAAGAAGTACATTCCACGACATGAGTGATTCACGAAGACAGGATTCAGCCACAAGACACCACAGGTCTTAGTATTGCACTTATGTGAAGTATCAAGAATAGGCTGATCTACAGGAAGGTGGCCAAAGGAGAACAGGGATTGAATGCCCGTTCAAGCAGTGAGAATGAGGGCACAGCTTCTTTCGGGAGGCACAAGGATGAACTTCGACTTTAAATAAGTCAATGGTGTGGTATGCTGGATTGTATTTTCATAGAGCTGTTTTTTCCCTAAGGGAGACAGGCTAGAAAGGCTGTATTCATACCTGACAAAACAGACTTTAGAACACAAAAATGTTGCCAAGATTGAGAAGAAAGTATACAGGGGAATCAAAGGGCCGATTCACCAGGAAGACTGAACAGGCG